>NC_141698.1:1051319775-1052519775 GCF_964263255.1 Lissotriton vulgaris | reverse complement strand
GGCAAAAGTACTGCTAGAGTTTCTTCTTCCAGTGGTATGAAAGGTCCTCTCTAATATCCAGGAAAGTGGCTTCTGCATGTCCTTGGTGAAGATGCTGGACATGAGTTCCCTTGGATACTATTTATGTGAATGTTTTGAAAAACTTGGCATTGTCCCATGGCCTTCAAGGAGAAGAGAAAAAACAGTACAAAGTGGGTTAACAGGACTTATGGAGAAGTAGAGAAATGCTTCCTTGGTTTGAGTTAAGATCTGGATAATTATTATCATGTTATCAAAAAACACTAAGTGAGCCACTCTCTGCCCGTGCTTGGAACGGGCCCTTTTCTAGATTGATGCTGGTGCATTGATCTCCTTGTAGATCTCGAACAATTCTCCTGTGTGATTTCTTTCTTTACCAAATGCATTGTAGGACTTTTTGGTCCTCCATGCTCCTCTGTGAAATCCTTTCATGTGGTTGGTGATTGTTTTTTGTCTTTGGGTACACTGAACATTTACTGGGTGTTGGATCAATCTCTTAAAAGCTTCTATTGTTCCAGATTGGAACCATTGTTTTTTGTTGATGTTGATAACCTTTTGTCTTCGGTTTCATCAATACAATTATGACAGAGTAATTTATAGGTTCGGCATAGGAAATGAGAACATACATCAAACGCTAATGCCAAGTAGTTCATAGTTACGTATTACTATCTCATGCGGCCTCATCCAGTTAGCAGTCTAATGACTCTCTGGTCACTCTCCTTAACAGATACACTCACATCTGTCTCGGATTCGTGCAAAGTATTAAGGCCCGTGTTGGGGTTCAGAAATGCATTCCCTCCACTCCCTGAGATCTTCCTCTAGTTTAACACAAAAGGATGGGAGGTAGAGGGAAGAAAGGGCATATGCTCACCCTCCAAAATTACCTTAGTCACAAAAAACGATCTCTGGGGAACAGAAATCGAGAGCCTAGCTGCTAACTATAGTCCTATTCACAACATTCATTGGGGTTGGAATAGTGGATATAGTGATAGAAAAAGAGTATTGCTCTTTTTCTTGTTGTCCCCTCACTCACCAGGGTTGCCCCACGGTGACATGCTTCATCATAGGGGCCATCCCAGTCCGCTGCGGACTGGGGCGTGCTGCGACTTGCGAATTACGTAGGAGCACTTATAATTTGACTATGTGTGGTGCGGGTGTAGTGATGGAGTGGAGTATGTGAAAATGATTAAAAATACCTGCCTAGTAAGCTTTAAATAGTTTATTGTTGGACTGGGATGGCCCCCATGTCACCGTGGGGCAATCCTGGTGAGTGAGGAGACAACAAGAAAAAGAGCAATACTCTTTTTCTATCACTATATCCACTATTCCAACCCCAATGAATGTTGTGAATAGGACTATAGTTAGCAGCTAGGCTCTCGATTTCTGTTCCCCAGAGATCGTTTTTTGTGATCTTCCTCTAGTTTCTCATCCCTTCTGCTTAGTTTCATGTGTATCTCCTCAGCCAGTGTAGATTACTGTATATCCTGATGCCAGAGTTCTACCGTAGGGGCATGTTGACCCATCCATGTTATTGCTACTCTGCCTCTAGCTAATACCAAAAGCAGATGCAGTATTTTATGTGCCATCTTGCGCCTCTTTCGTTTTTTAGGGCTCGCCCCTTTTCTATTTCGCAGGGGTGAGCCCTTATGTCGCTGATCTGCTTCTTTCCCCAAAGGCTCTATTCAGGCAGCTGATAGGCTCTCTTCAAGCCGGATTCCCAAGAGTTCACGAGAATAGAATCACGTGACAAGCTCCTCATGCACAAGCTTGCCCAAGCCTTCCCCCTGCCAGCAGCATTTCTACTGCACTCGGCCCACCCCCCTCCCTCTCCATATGGTGCGCTCTGCCTCAGGCCAGCATCTCACCTCCCATAATTATTCACTGCAGGGCCTGCGTCTTGTCACCCTTCCTCCCAGTCCCCACCAGCAGGCTTCTCCAGTGGCTGCATGCAAATCTGAGCCCCAACCACTACTTGAGGCACCCCCCTCCCTCTCCATATGGTCGCGACAGCACATCAAAGGCAGCCCTTCTCCCAGCAGGCAGCCCACCCCCCTCCCTCTCCATATGGTGCGCTCTGCCTCAGGCCAGTATCTCACCTCCCATAATTATTCACTGCAGGGCCTGCGTCTTGTCACCCTTCCTCCCAGTGCCCACCAGCAGGCTTCTCCAGTGGCTGCATGCAAATCTGAGCCCCAACCACTACTTGAGGCACCCCCCTCCCTCTCCATATGGTCGCGACAGCACATCAAAGGCAGCCCTTCTCCCAGCAGGCAGCCCACCCCCCTCCCTCTCCATATGGTTGCTCGAGTTCCAGGCTTCCCCAGTGTGCGCTCGTTCACTTCACTTTTTCACGGCCGCAGGCGGTGACTCCTTTACCACTGCTTGTTGTTTAAGCACTCAATGAGTGCTTGTTAAATAAAGGGAGATCTGCTTTTCAAAGCAAACCGTGTGTGCGTAGGCGCGCAGCTTTAGATTAGCCACATAAAGACAGCCTTTCCACCCGTATAACTCTCATGTGCGCTGGCTTTTCAGTCTGGGAAACACCGTGAGAAAACAAAGTATACCTTGGTAACAAACGTTGGCTGTGGTGCCTTTAGCCCCTCCTCATGCTGTCCATGGTGAAAATTCCACGCGACCAATTCTTTTTATTTTCTGTTGTGTTCCGCGGTTTGCACGCCCAGATCACTTTCTGCTGATCTGCAGCCCAGAGCTGTCCACTAGGGCTTGCAACAGCATGCAGTTTCCTTTCAGAGGAAGTCTGCAGCACCGAGCCTCGCATTCTCTCGTGCAACCCCACCCGATCCCAGGCAGTGCCATACTTTACCCTTTAGCTGTGCTTCAGTGTCGTGTGCGCTGGACTTTGAGAGCCCCACTGATTTGCAAGATCTGATAAGGGAAACAGTGACGCATATCTCATTTGCATGCAGTAGCCAGCCGAGCAGCTGTCTGAATAATTAAACCCATTTAAGCATTTTACTGATCAGATGGCGAGCTTTTGCTACATACTTAAATGTTCGCACCGTAAATGCTCGCACCGTGTGCCTTTGATCACTTCTTATTGTAAAAAAAACATTATTGGCTTTGAGGTTTCTTTAGGACTCATCTGACTCAGCATGTCATCATTGATCTCCCACAATCCTCCACTCCTGGTGCACCCTTCCCAGTGTGCCTTCTCTTGTCCAGCTCGCACTGTAAACTAATCTACATTCTCCATATCACGATAGGTATGACTTTTTCACAAGTCATGTATGTGCTGTTCTTTAGTTGCCCCTACTACGCCTAAAGTATATACATTGGTTGGCCCTCAACATTTTGAACAGGTGCAGCACCACCAAGCCTGGAATTGAACAACGCTTGGTATGCATGCATTCAAAATCCTTCCTAAGAGGTTTGCATCCTTGTGGACGTCTAGGGCAAAGTTACACTATGGCGAGGCTGCTCAAAATAACAATGGCCTACTAGGTGATGGCTAATTCTCAGTCTGTGGCTCACCAAGGATTCACCAGAAACAGAGGCTCTGCAAGTGACAGCAGCATTCTTCAGATTGGATTGTATTGTAGTGTACAGATGCGGACATGAAATATCAGCTGAGCTAACCAAGAATGTGGTCTAAACTCACACATTCACCAACTCATCCACCTGCACATTCATCCTACTGATAAGGCACCCACTCTAGAGTTGTGTCTGCAGCCTACACCTGTGGTGTACTTATTCTGTGGGCGATGAAAGTTTGTGCTAGGCTGCCCTGCTGGTTTTGTTCTACTGTAAATGGAAGATAGACAAATTGTCTTCTGTGAGAGGGAACAGCTTGATTTACTAATGCCATATTTTCCCTTTTTGGTGAGAAAGTTAACGTTGTGCTGCTGCTGCCTAACTTACACCTGTCCTGTGATGGGAACACATGTGCTGATGCTACTGTAGTTGTCTGTAACTTCCTTCTGAAGTTGGGAAGTTTGCATTGTTTCTTCCCTCAGTGTACCTGTTCTGTGAAGAGGGTTGCTCCCTATGTGTGAGAGACTCTTGTGATAGTCCCTCTGTCACTGCCACCTCTCTTTCACTTATTATTTTTAAGGAAGGTTGCTCTGATAGTGTCTGTTATACATTTACTGTGTTGTGAAGCTATGTATGACACTTTCCACTAAACAGAATACCAAACTATTCACATCGCCAATACTTGTTTTAATGCACGATGTACGTGAGTTAGAGGGAACGCTTAAGTTTCACGCGTGAAACAAGTAATTTTTGTAACCGAATAGAAGACTGTAGACTATGAAAACATAGCTGACTAGTGGCTCTGTCATGCGTAACACCCCCAGCAACTTCTGGCATTTTAGTCATCAACACTTTGTATGCTGGGATTTTGAGCCTATGATGAAACAGTTAGAAGCAAAACTACAAGCCCAGTGATGCAGAATGATGTTAGTAGGAAAAAAATTAAAATAGACCATTGTATCTTTTTCATGATACCAAAGAGCAGAGTTGTGAAAGGCAAAATACAATGTAGTTCCTAGCTTGGTCCCTTTTATTCTTCTAGCCAAAAGTTGGTTTACAGTCTAGTATGTGAGAAGGGAAAGGTAGCCTGTCAGAATCAAATGCCTGCATCTTACTGCTAATGGATTAGCATTAGAACTCCCTTGAAAACCAAGGACATTGTTTTACCAGAACAATGTCAGAAAGCAACGGTTAGACATGTGGAGACAGAGAGAGAGGAAAAAATGACCTGCTCCCCCCTCTAAGCACATTCTTGGTCTTGAAGATGGTTCAAATATGTTATCTCAATGTCTCAAGCTTTATTACAAATGTAACAAAAAGATGTTAATATTTCACTTCTGTTCTTGGATTTTCGTCACAATAAAATACACTGAACATAATCTTCACAAATGTTATTTACAAAAGTTTAAGCTATTGCCATTATAAATTACAATAACTTTTATTTAAGTATCAATTATTTAAAAAAATTAAAGTTCATTGTTATTTGTAATATCAATACATCTAAGTCATGTAAATACAACACATATTGCATTACAAATTTTATAGGTGTCACATTTGTGAAAGTTAAAACTATTGGCATTGTAAATGACAAAGCTATTAATTTCGCTTTTTTCAAAACCAACACATAAATAAAAAATGTATCATTTAGAATACCAATAGCTCAAACTTTCCTAATGCGAGACCTATTGCATTGCAAATGCTTGTTTAACATGGCCCAGCAAACAGTGTAATGGTAGTCTGTCTATGTGAAAGTCCGTACCCCTCCTACATCTGACACCATCCGAGTCCAGAAAGAGTATCCCATAGGACACCTCCACGGCAAGTGTAAGAAATGGGCTACCCCCACACCACCCCGTGGGCAATCATCGGACCGTGCTGGGGTGATGCGGCGGAGTCTCTCAGGTGACATGTATGTCTTATGCAAAAAATTATAATGCACCAGCTTGAAGCGGGCATTGCAGGATATTGTCCATGTGAGTCCACTTGTTGAATCGTAGCCCATATTACTATCGATGCCCGGGCTGCTGGCGCAAGTCGCCTCTTAGTTTCCATTCTGAATAGTTACCAAATAAAGAGACGGGCGCTGGAAGCAGGAATCACAAGAACAGGATTTATTTCTCATGAGGAGAGCCTGTCATTTCGGACACGAAACACAGTGTCTTTCGGGAGGTGCTCTAACAAGTGAGCTGAGACATCGTCTTTTATACCTTACAAAAACACTTGGCATTACAATCATGACATTGTGAAACAACGAAAAGACATTCCCATAATCCTCGTGTCAATCCTACCCCACATATGTTTACAATAGAGACCCTTGAACTGTCTATAAGAGAAGGGGTGATGACGCAGCTGAGTGTTCTGCTGATTATTAGGATATGTGCGCCTGATCGTATCCCAAGGGGTGGGGAAGCCAGAATCAATAGTGGGTTCTTTGAAGAGGAGTGACTCCATACAATAAGGGGCAATAAACAGTATCTTCCGGCTTAGGCGATGGCCTCGGACATGTGGACAGTCCATCGCGGAGGGAGGGTTTACTAACAGAGGGGTTGTTCATGAAAGGAAAGGAGGTGCTGGTCAGGTGCGGCTGTGGCTCCCAAGGACGGGGTCTTGCAGATGAAGGAGGTTTATGACTTGCCCATGTGAGGGAGGAGGGGAGAGCCAGGGTCAGAGTCGCACAGAGAGAGAGAGAGATCTTGTGACCTGTACATGAGAGAACGGGGGCAGTCAGATACAGCTGGGGGGTTATGTCAGCTGAGGCGAGGGATGCTTTATCAAGAGGAAATGGGGGCTTTGCATGGGTCAAGCAAGAGGATTGCTTTTCATTGCAGGGTCGCGCAGAGGGAGAGGGTTGCATGGTCTATGGATGTGAGGGGGGGGGGTTCAAACACGCGCAGGAGGGAAGCCGGGGATTCTGATGAGTGGGCAAAAGGCCATGGTGTCTAAGATGGCTATCAGGTACATGTGGGTACGGGCCTTTACTGGCGGAGTGGTATGGCTAAAGTACAGGGAAGGGAATGGGAAAGGGCAAATGAACGCTGCTTATGTACATCAATTTCATTATTTTTCCACACACTGACTGCGGTCCATGTAGTGTCCTCTAACGGAGTTCCTAGGTCTATATCCCAAGCTGCTCGTAATTTAGCCGGGGGACAAATCCTGTCCAGCCTCATTGCTCTATACAACAGGGTTCTCAAATGTTGTCCTGAGCCACAGGTTAATAATATGTCCAGTGTTTGGGTGGTCTGCGGGATAGCAGGGTATTCGAACCACGTTATTTTGGAATATTTCAGCCAAACCAGTGTAGTGTAAGCAGTGCCCCTGTCCCAATGCAATATCCCCACAAGCCGGTTTGTATGTAATGAAGGGTTCACCAGGGTATCAATCACCTCACAAACACAATCCCTCCACGCCTCAAAAGACATGACGATCAAAGAAATATATAGTGATGAGGGAACAGATTCCTAAAAGTGTTTTCCTCTTAAATTACCTTAATTAATCATTGGTGCTTTCACATACATCTAGCATATTTATTTTGACTATTCGAATCAGAGTCACAATTAGCTCCTTCAACATAAATTATAAATTCTGCTTAGTGTCAAACAAAACATTTATGCAGATAAAAAATAGACTGTAAAATGACATATACATACACTTAAACAGTACATAAAACATGTACCATACATATACTATATTACTCCTCTCAGTCTTACGATTAATTAATCAAAAGTGGTGCTGGCGGAGCGGAGTCACCCACCCGGGGTTAATCCTGCTCAGGCCCCTGCGTTTCCATAGACCCAAGTTGCCTAGTACCATCTTCACTGACCCTAACCCTACGCTCCCCCAGCTGGACTGTGTTCGGATCTTCTGCGGACAGACTGAGTTGGCGAGTCCCCCTCCCAGCACAGGAGCCCCAGCCACGATGCTGGCTGCCTGCCTCGTGGGATGGCAGTGCATATCTCCTGATCTCAAGCCGTTCCCACACTTCCTCAGGGGTCTCAAAAAAGGGTGCTCTCCCCTGTGCCAGAACTTTCAGCTCAGCAGGATACAGGAGCATGTATTGGAGATGGTGGTGGTGGCGATGGTGTGGAAGGAATCATCCTTTATTTGGAGCCCCCTCAAATCTCATTTTGAGAGCATCAGGACCACCGCAATAGGGCCAGGAACACTGCCTTTCACTGTACTCTAAATGAAGTGGGGGGGACAGAAGTGGGAATATGAGGCTTCTGTCCCATGGCTTTCATGACATGGAACCGGGAGTGGGACAGTAAGAGCAGTACCAGACAGCCACTGATTCTACTGGTGACGCCTCATCCATGAGTGTACCTCTAATATAATTAATGCATCAAGTTTAGGAAAGCAGAATGTCTCCTAACGTACAAAATAAAGTGTTTCTATTGCATTATGCAAGAATGCATTCTGCATTCCTCTAAGAGAACGTGTAGAAAGATATTTGGCAAAAGGTGCTGTCAGGATTTCCTTACCATGGGTATTTTCTAAAAACGCATGCTTCTGTAATGTGCCTTACAGTATGCCTATGTGGCTACTGTGTATGTGTGTGAGAGGATCTCTATACTATTGAAAGGTATACCCACTTTCCACCATAAGCACTGACTACCAAGCCAGAAGGAAGGACAGAAGGATTAAGAGTCTGAATGCTGATAGGAGATGGCTTTGTATTTATTAATGATTTAGTTTCAGATAGATATAACAGTGATGCATTAGAATATTGAATAAAGAAATATAATCTTTCTCGAATATTGTGCTATAAATATTGTAAACAATCAATCAATCAATCAGTGACATTTATAAAGCGCGCTACATACCCGTAGGGTCTCAAGGCGCTGGGGGGGGGGGGGGGGGGGGGGGGGGGTGCCGCTACTGCTCGAACAGCCAGGTCTTCAGCTTCTTCCTGAAGGAGAGGTGGTCTTGGGTCAGGCGCAGGTCGGTCGGGAGGGAGTTCCAGGTCTTGGCGGCTAGGTAGGAGAAGGACCTTCCTCCTGTAGTTGCTCTTCGGATGCGGGGGACAGTGGCGAGGGCGTGGTTGGCTGATCGGAGGTGGCGTTTGGGAGCGTAGAAGTTGACTCGGCTGTTGAGGTAGCTCGGGCCTTGGTCGTGTAGGGCTTTGTGTGCGTGGGTGAGGAGGCGGAAGGTGACTCTCTTGCTGACGGGGAGCCAGTGGAGGTCTCTCAGATGTCCGGAGATGTGGCTGGTTCGTGGGATGTCGAGGATAAGTCTGGCTGAGGCGTTTTGGATCCGCTGGAGTCTCTTCTGGAGCTTGGCGGTGGTGCCGGCGTAGAGGGCGTTGCCGTAGTCCAGTCGGCTGGTGACGAGGGCCTGGGTGACGGTCTTCCTGGTCTCTGTGGGGATCCACCAGAAGATCTTCCGTAGCATGCGTAGGATGTTGAAGCACGCCGAGGAGACGTTGTTGACTTGCCTGGTCATGGAGAGGGAGGAGTCCAGGATGAAGCCCAGGTTTCGTGCATGGTCTGTCGGTTTGGGTGCGGTGCCCAGGGCGGGAGGCCACCAGGAGTCGTCCCAGGCGGAGGGTGAGGAGCCCAGGATGAGGACCTCCGTCTTGTCCGAGTTCAGTTTCAGGCGGCTGGTCGTCATCCACTCGGCTACCTCTTTCATCCCTTCGTGCAGGTTGGCTCTGGCGGCGGCGGGGTTGTTGGTCAGGGAGAGGATCAGCTGGGTGTCGTCGGCGTAGGAGATTATGCTGAGGTTGTGTTTGCGTACGATGGCCGCGAGGGGGCTCATGTAGACGTTGAAGAGGGTGGGGCTCAGAGATGATCCTTGGGGGACGCCGCAGATGACTTCGGAGGCCTCTGACTTGTATGGTGGTAGGCGGACTCTCTGTGTTCTTCCGTCGAGGAAGGAGATGATCCATTCCAGCGCCTTGTCCTGGATTCCGACGTTGCTGAGGCGCCGTACTAGGGTGCGGTGGCAGACCGTGTCGAAAGCCGCGGAGAGGTCTAGGAGGATGAGGGCCGCTGTTTCTCCATTGTCCATCAGGGCACGGATGTCATCGGTGGCGGCGATGAGGGCGGTCTCGGTGCTGTGATTGGCTCGGAAGCCGGACTGTGAGGGGTCGAGGGATCCGTTCGTCTCGAGGAAGGCGGCCATCTGCTTGTTGACGGTCTTCTCGATGACTTTGGCTGGAAACGGGAGAAGCGAGATGGGGCGGTAATTCTTGAGGTCGGTGGGGTCCGCTGTTGGTTTCTTGAGTAGAGCGCTGAGTTCGGCGTGCTTCCAGCTCTCCGGGAAGGTGGCGGTGTTGAAGGATGTGTTGATGATGTCTCGCAGGTGGGGTGCGATGACCGCGTCGGCCTTGTTGAAGACGTGGTGAGGGCAGGGGTCGGTCGGTGATCCGGAGTGGATGGAGTTCATCGTGCGGATGGTGTCTTCGGTGCTGATCGGGGTCCAGGCGTGGAGGGTGGTGGTGGGGGGTGGTTGTTCGGTCATGGTGTGCGTTGGTTGGTTGTTGAAGCTGTTGTGTATGTCCGCGATCTTGTTGTGGAAGTATGAAGCGATGGAGTTGCAGAGGTCTTGTGATGTCGTTGTTTCCTGCGCTGGGGTTGGAGAGCTCTTTCACGATGTTGAAGAGTTCCTTGCAGTTGTGTGCGTTGTTGTCCAACCGGTCCTTGAATGCTGTTTTCTTGGCGGCGCGGATCAGCTGGTGGTGCTTCCGGGTGGCAAGCTTGAGGGAGGTCCTGTTGTCCGGTGTCGGTTCCCTTTTCCAGACTTTCTCGAGGGCTCGGCAGTTCTTCTTGGAGCTCTTGAGTTCGTCGGTGAACCATGGGGCCTTCTTGCTGCCGGGTCTGCTGGGCGGGGTCCTCAGAGGGGCGAGTTCGTCCGCGCAGTTGCTGATCCACTTCGTGAGGTTGTCGGCGGCCTGGCTGGGGTTCGCTGAGCTGGCAGGAGGGTGCTGGCTCAGGGAGGTGGCGAGCTGGTCTGCTGTGATCTTGTTCCAGCCTCTGCGGGCGGCCTGTTGCTGGTGATGGTGGGTCGTCGTTCTCTTGAAGGTGAAGTGGACGCAGCTGTGGTCCGTCCAATGAAGCTCTGTGGCGTGGCTGAAGTCGATGTCTGTGCTGGATGAGAAGACGGCGTCGAGTGTGTGTCCGGCAAGGTGGGTGGGGGTGGACACCAGTTGCTTGAGTCCCAGGTTGGCGAGGTTGTCGAGCAGGGTGCTGGTGTTGCGGTCGTTGTTGTTCTCCAGGTGGAAGTTGAGGTCTCCCAGGAGGATGTAGTCAGCGGAGGGGAGGGCAAGCGGGCTGACGAAGTCGGCGATGTCCTCGCTGAATTGTGTGCGTGGTCCCGGGGGTCGGTAGATCAGGGTGCCTCTGAGGGTGGTGTTCGGGTTGGTGTGGATCTGGAAATGCAGGTGTTCGGCGCTGGTCAGGGTGTTGTCGGTGCTGGTCGTGAGACGGATGGTGTTCCTGTGGATGATGGCGATGCCTCCTCCCATCTGGTTGGCGTTGCGGTCCCTCCGGACGATCTTGTAGCCCTCTGGGATAGCGATGGCGATGTCGGGAGCTGAAGAGGCGTTCATCCAGGTCTCCGTGAGGAAGGCAACGTCAGGGGCTGTGGCGTCTAGAAGGTTCCAGAGTTCGATGGTGTGTCTGTGGACGGAGCGGGTGTTGAGCAGGATGCACTTGAGGTGGGTGCTGCTGGTGTTCGGCTTGGCGGGTGCGGGGCTGGACCGGATGCATGAGAACTTGCAGGCGTGGCAGCTGAAAGGTCCGTTGGTACGTCTTGGAGTGGCTTGATGGCATTCTGGGAGTCGGCCGGTGTTGAGAGCGCTGAGGGTGGCGGCTGAGTACGTCAGGCGGGTAGGTCGGGGTCTTCGTGGGCCAGGGGTCCTGGCGCTGGGCGCGGTCCGGTCGCGGACGGGCGCAGACGGGCTTACCTTTGGCGCGCCTTCGGCGCACAATCGGCGCACCCGCTGCGCGTGGCCGCTGCGCGTTCGCACGGTCGCCATTTAAGGCGAAGTGCGCGGGTGGCGGGAGCGGGGAGGGAACAGAAGGCAAAAAGGGGCGGGGTCTGCGGTGGTGGCGGGAAGCGGGGAGCGGGGAGGGAGGACGGAGGGCGGCGCGGTAGGCGGGCAACCAGGAAGGAAACACTGACACGGCAACGCAAAATACAATCACAAACCAATGGGGATAAAGAGTTAACACGGGCACAGAATTTAGACAGCAAGCACAAATTACGGTCAAAACAAGGGAAAAAAACAAAACAATCGACAGCGGAGTCAGCCGGCAGCCGGCAGCGAGGCGGGCAGTGAGCGAGGCAGGGTGCACACGCAGCAGCTGGTGGCCGTGCGGCGCGGGGGTGTCCCACAAGTGGGTCACACTTACCTGTGTCGCACGGTCGCCTTTTAAGGCCAAGTGCGCGGGTGGGCGGAGCAGCTGGGAGGCGGGAGCGGGGAGGGAACAGAAGGCAAAAAGGGGCGGGGTCTGCGGTGGTGGCGGGAAGCGGGGAGCGGGGAGGGAGGACGGAGGGCGGCGCGGTAGGCGGGCAACCAGGAAGGAAACACTGACACGGCAACGCAAAATACAATCACAAACCAATGGGGATAAAGAGTTAACACGGGCACAGAATTTAGACAGCAAGCACAAATTACGGTCAAAACAAGGGAAAAAAAACAAAACAATCGACAGCGGAGTCAGCCGGCAGCCGGCAGCGAGGCGGGCAGTGAGCGAGGCAGGGTGCACACGCAGCAGCTGGTGGCCGTGCGGCGCGGGGGTGTCCAAACAATGATTCTAATATTAACTTTGATCGGTCATATTCTGACACAAATGTTATTTTACCACATCAATTGTGAGAGGGACAGAATAGGATGAGTTCACTGGAAAAATAAATTTCGTTTTCTCCTCAGACGACTGACAGACGATGAAGAGTATCTCAAAGTTCTTGCCCTGCTAAAGCAATCAGTGCCAATCAAGCTAGAATATCTAAGCTGAAAAAAAAACGTGTTTATTCCAACAAAGATCAAAAAGTGCATAACGCAGAGTATTGGCCAGCAGACAAGAGGAGTTGTCAGTCTAATACAGACTACATGCGGTTCAATAAAAACAACATACAGGTGAAATGAATTGAAATAATCAATCCCCCTGGGACTAAGGACAGTATTGAAGCTATGACACATACGGATATTCTTAACCTCATATTAAGTGATAAAGCATGACAGAGCATTGTAGTTTAAATCCTCGGTTATCCCATTAGGGCTGCTCTGCTGCAAGTGCTGAGAAGAAGCTTCCTAAGATGTTAAGGAAGGCACCTTCAAATGCATCAAGAGACTAACTAGAAATGCACTTAAAGGAATGTATTGCATATATGTTAAGATTATAGCTCTATATATATAAAATTCAGTTTCCCAGAGGTTTTGCTGCCTATTCGAACTGGTGCTCAGTGCAGAAGCCATCAGTCCCTCCTGTCATCGGAGAACAAACAAGCACATCACACGAGGGCATCCAAATGATGGTAGATTTAAATAATTGTGCAAATATACAAACACAGAATGGCCTGTGCACAAACTTATTATTGTATGTGTGATGTAGTATTACAGTAGTACTACTAAAGTATCTCGCCTTCACCTCGCCTATCCTTTCTACAACGAGTACTCCGCCACCTGTGCAGAGATCTCTGCGCACATGCATGTATGTTGCTTTAGTAAGTGTGGGAGGGGCTGGAAAGGGGTAGGAATGCCTACTACTAAATAGGAGTAGATTATAGAGGGGATGGGGTGGGTTTAGGAAGGTGTAAGGAGGGGTTGAGAGAGAAACACATACAAATACACACTCACAAAAGACTAAGGGCATGATTGCGAGTTTGGCGGTGTGGCCGCGGGCCACCACGCCTCACTGCCAACCTCATATTGAGACTGGCTGCCAGATTCCGCCTTGAATCGAGGTCAGGCTCATATCCCAAGTAAGGATCGACTTGGGACAGCTAAGCATGTTTCTGCATGCATTGGCCTGTGAAGTCCATGCTGTGAAGCAACTGGGGGTACAAGCAGAAAGGGAGCACACCATGCACCCCCTAGCCCTGAGGAAACATGGGACCCCCCTAGTTTCCTAACCGCCACACTTTTCATTGCGGGTTCACTGCCATGAAAACTGTAGGGGTGAGGAAACTCATAATAGGCTTGGCGGTGCCACAGCGATACTGCCAGCATATTGCGGGTCTCAGACTGCTGCAAGACTGCCAGGGATTTTGGGTTCCTGACGGTAGCAGCGGTACCATGGTGATCCAATCGCCCAACTCGAAATATGGCAGTCAGACCGCCAGCGCAGCGGAAGCCGCACCGCCACCGTGGACCACCAAACTCATAATTGGGCCCCCATTCCATTGCTATTCACAGACTGCACGTCTAAAGTTACTACATCCAAAAAGGACTCAAAACAGTAGCTCATGTACTCCAGCCCAGTGTTGGGTTAAGTCTAGCACCACAGCGGCCACTCACAGGTGCATCAACACACTCCCATAGAAACAAGCATTTGCAATGCAATTCTCGCTGGTGGGACCTTGTAAGTGTTTAGCCAGAGCTATTGCCACTGCCAATGTGTTTAGGTTATGTTATATAAAAATACTTACTCTAAAAGCTATTAGCGATCCCTATAAGTGATGCCTCCACCCACTATGGTGCAGCAGAAGGCAGCAACTCAGCCCTTCACAGTTATGATTCAGAGCAGTAACCTGTAGTTACACACTTTTGGAAGCGTGTTGGAAACCGGAATTACGGGTACATCCAAAGATGTCCCTAAACTGGTTTATAGTCTCCCTCCTGTCACTTGTCCTGAAGTAAGGTCTTTTACTGCTGCTGGCGGCACTGAACTCCAGAGGTCCTGCCACCTATACTGCTGCGATAAAAAACAAGATGCTGCAAACCTTAAACCAAAGGAAGTGAAGCACGTGCTAATCAAAGAATTTTAAATCAGGGTAAAAAATATATATATACCTGCGTGTATATTTATGCCCTTAAATGCTCCCTCTCTCACACTCACAAAACACCTGTAAATATTTAGATATTACCATACAAAAGGATATAAAATGCACATATGCATATATGGTTGCATGCATATTTAGACACACATGTACATAAACACTCTTACAAATGCGTCTGTTATATATATATATATACACACATATACATACATATTTATTTCATATGTTACAAACAACCCCTACTCCACTAGGAAGAGAGCACGCACACGAGGGCTGTAGGGTTAAGGCTTCTCTATTTCATGGGGCCTCCTCCGACCTAGGGACTGGAGAAAAGCGAGCCGGCTGACTCAGCAGCCTTTCTCAATCTGGTAAGCGCCAATAACTTTCAAACATTTATAACTTAGCCCCCTCATAGACATGGAAAAAATTCATAGACATAGAAAAACGTTGGCATGGTCATACATTGAAAAATGTCAAACTGTCTGTGGGAAACCGAAAGATACCTTCATGATAAGTGCATTATGTTTGGCTAGTGGATACTACTACAGCTGAAAACATAGAAATGCAGAGTGCATGAAATGCTCAAATTAAACACGTAATGCATGTTCTGGCCACTTTGCCATGTGTACAACATATACAAAATTGACTACTACACAGAGAAGGCCTCTTCGTGCAATGTAGGGTCATGTAAAAATACCATATCAAATTTAGAAACCCAATATTTAAGCACAAATCCCCTCAGTCCTTACTGATAAATTAAAACGTGCTGCGTGTTAAAATAAAACATTGGGGCCGATTAGGATGGCAGACGGATGCATGACCGCTGAGCTGGAGGCAGCGGAAAATGCACCTCATCGTCCGCCAGCAGCGGGCCTTCCGTCCGCCATATTAGGAAGGGGAACTGGGCACATTTACCGTCCGCCGCGTAAAAACGTGAACCGCCGCGGGAACACACCAGACACCACGACGGACTGAGCCAATCCAGGCTCACCGCCGTGCGGAATGACGTCCCGACCGTCCACAATATTACGATGTCGCAAACAAACCAGAACACCGCAGCTGAAACACCTCCATCTCATAGACGGCGGAAGCACCACAACGGAGAGGGAAAGCATTGCCACGAGACCCACTGCATGGACCCGACCGCCCTACATGCCTTCCCGGCCCTATTCCTACTTCACTACCAGCAAGTCATGCACCGTCGTGGACGCCGCCGCAGGTACGCAAGCATGCAATACACACATACCACGCCACAGCATGCATGAACACTGTCCACACCAGACACCCTGGTGGGGACAGGAACACACACAAGTGCACCCACACCAGTCCCACCTCAGCACAATCACCCCCGCATCAGGCACATGCCGCCCACGCAACACCACAGCCCGCCCACGGACGGACTCCGCTGCAATGTCGGCGGTTGAGTCTGTTACCGCGGCCACTCCCTCCGCGATGGTTGTTTTTTCTATGGTTCCGCCCGTGGTCGGCGGTCTTTGGAGACATCCGTCCGCCGCGGTCGGGTTTTACTGGAGGGCAATCCTAATAGCACCGTCCATTTCCCCACGGTGCGGTCGGACGGTCATTTCCCGCAAGACTGGCGGTCCGGACGTTTTCCGTCCGCCATCCTAATCGGCCCCTATGTGTGACACTGGAGAGACCTATTCAACCTTCAGTACTTCATTCATTGGTGTGAAGACTCGTCCGGGCCGAGCCTATGAACTTTGCTTGTGTTGTTAGACTGGAAAATAAAACTGTTCATAGCCGCATTAAATGGCCAAAGCTGTTATAGACGTGAGGTTGAAGACACGTAATGTGTACTTTTAAAACTCAAATGCTGGCCTCGAGGTTACATCCATTTGATGCTCAAACTACTATTCCCATAATGCCCAAACAACACAAAAGTGCACAAATTACTGCAAAACTTCAGACGTCCAAAGGCAATTTTTTTTTCGTAAAGCAAATAATCCTAAGAAATATCTACAAGATTGTGAAAGCACTCAGAACAGTTCCAGTCCAAACACAAAATCACTCAATGGATCCAATTTGTTCACTAAACTGTGGACACAGCCTCCAAGTGAAAGCCATGTAATTGAACAAGTAGTTCAAACCCAAGCAAAATGTCAGTTGATGTCTCGAGGTCTCCACAGCCACAGGAATGCACTCCGAAGCATACAATACTCACACACACACACATATGGCTATATTTAGAAACGTACTCTCACTGAAGCAGTGCACACGCACTGTATGCAGCAACAGATGTTCAAACACACAAATATTTAATCACACACATACAATAAATAGAGGTGCTCTCACGCACAAAAATGATAATTTCTTGATATTTACACACACACAGTTGCATACACATATTTTTAGGCACACACGCATGCAACACAAAATAATTGAGAGTTTACGAGCTCAGGTAATTTTATGTCCGGTGGCTTCGTAGACCGGCAACCTCAAACCACGTTTCGTGCAGCCAAAGTGAGCGTCGCTTCAGCTCCGTCCCCCGGCTGCACTGCTCCCACGTTGAAGTTCTTGGTAGGAATGGAAACGTGAGACGTGGCAGTTATGTGAAGAGTAAACAAAAAGTGGGTTCATGGATGTCACCCGCTGTGTGGGAGTTCAGAGACAGGCAGGGTCCCGTGGGTGGTGTGTGCGGCGGCCGCCATTGTGAAACAACAATGAAAGTGAAAGCTCGTACAGTGTGCAGAAAATAACAAGCATTGGCAAAGGTGCAACTCCGCTCCTGGGCACCTCTCTCCCTAGAGTACTGGTGGCAAGCGGGCAGGGCGGGGGGTATGGAGCGGGAAGACATGGAACAAAATAGTGCAGGAGTGAAGGGCGATAGCTGTGGAAGGATACAAATGACAAAATGCTCATCAGGAGGAGGGACTAACAATGGCCGAAACCAATCAGAAGGCAGCATTTAGTGAGCGGAGTGTATACTGCATGCCTCGCAAAGCATTCGCTCTGCAACGCTCGGCGAGACTTAAAAAGTGGAAGCAGGGACTTAAAATAATACTAATAGGAATAGGAAATGATGTTAAATAACTAAAATTAGATCAACTTTAGAATTAAATAAAAAACACGTATATATATATAAATATGTATCTAGAAAGAGTGAATATATACATATTTAAATGTCAAAAGCTATATAGAATTTACAATTTTCAAAGATTAAACGCAGTTCAAACTAAAACTAATAAAAAATTAATTAGACAGTTAGGTTTTAATAAAATGTCCTAAATAATAATTGCATATCAAATGCTAGTGAGGATTTTGTTTATTATTTTAAATAATAATATTTTGAAAATAAATTATTAAATGTAATCTATTTATTTATTAGACATTTACTTTGATGGGTTAATGTGCTGTAACTTTGAATTCCTTAGTTCTAGGTCAATGAAAATTATTTTCAGCTAATTTACATGTTTATTTTACATTTATTTTAAATTAGCATATTTTAATATGTTTGTGATAATTATTACACTATATAATTTTTTTCCCTATACATTACCAGACTGGGACCTGACTTTCAAAAAGACTGGCTGCTGAAAGTGGTTGAGGCTCTCTCTCACAGCTATCTGCGACCTAGAACCATAGAACCTTTCCTAGCAGTTCTGGAGCTTTAGGACTCCTTAGGAGGAACGTATCGGGTATCTGAAGAAATCGGGGGGCATATTATCAAGGACCGGTGTTAAAATTATCGCCGTTTTAGCGGCAGGAAACCGCCGATAAAACGGCGATAATGGGCTTGATAGTATGCCCTTGTTAATTCCCATAGACGCCCATGTTCTGATGTTAACATGGGCTTCTATGGGAATTAACCCTTCTAAGGAAGAGTGGGAGTATACTCCGTCCATAAATCAGACCCTCCAAAAATGGCCCCCGATTACAACTGATGCTCTCATCTCCATTATGAAAACGATTAAATCTGGCTCTCCACAGGATCCTATTCCCATCAATATAATAAAATTATTAGATATGCCCGCCTTCAAAATCATTGCAGACACCTTAAACTCATCTTTAGAGCTTTCCACAGTACCAACTATATGGAAACATGCCATAGTGACCCCACTTCTGAAAAAACCTACAGCAGATCCGGATAAACTGGCCAACTACAGGCCAATCTCACTTCTTCCTGCTTTTTCCAAATGCTTGGAAAGACATGTGCACTCAGCCCTGACTCTTTTCTCAGAGGAGAATGCCCTTCTTCACCCCACCCAGTCAGGTTTCCGAGCGGGTTTCTCTACAGAAACTGCCCTAGTGAGGTATTTCTGAAATCATTAGGAAACTCCTCGATGATGGACAGACGGTTGCGCTTATTTTACTTGATTTAAGTGCAGCTTTTGACACTGTGTCGCATAAAAGGCTACTCGACCCTACTGGAAAAAAACGGAATATGTGGAAATGCACTGCAATGGATTAGATCCTTTCTGAGTCAACAGACTTTTCAAATAGCTTCGGCTGCGGCATGCTCGGGAAGTTTCAATTCCCCTCATGGAGTACCTCAGGGCTCCATCCTTAGCCCGCTCTTTTTCAATCTATATCTTAGACCCCTAGCGGATCTTGTGGAAAAAGCAGGTCTTACCTTCATGTCGTATGCTGACGATTCTCAGATTGTTTTTTCACTGTCTGAACCCCAAACGTCATCTTCATCTCTCCTTAAAGATGGCCTGCTGTCCATTTTCAACTGGATGTCAACCAACCAGTTGAAATTAAATGGAGACAAGACGGAGATTCTCCTTCTGGGCAAGCAGCCAGAGCTCTGGAGCTCATTACATTGGCCTGCTCAGATGAGAAATCTCCCTACACCAGTACCTCATGCTAGAAATCTGGGTGTAATCCTGGACAATTCATTGTCCATGAAACAACAGGTTAACAAAGTAGTGGGCCTCTGCTTTACCATCATGAGGTGGCTCAAGAAGATCCTTTGGATGCTTCCTAGCTCCATGCAGAAAACGGTGGTCAATGCCTTAATTACATCCCGGCTTGACTACGGGAACATCCTGTATCTAGGTGCAAACAAGGCAGTTACAAAGAGACTGCAGCTTGTACAAAATGCGGCTGCTCGACTCCTTTGTAGCATACCTAAAAACAGCAGCGTGTCCCCCTACCTGCGCGAGCTGCACTGGTTGAGGGTTGAGAATCGTATTAGGTTTAAGGCCTTAAACTACATGTTTAAAATCAAAGCAGGTACCGCTCCCAAATATTTGCAGGCACTAGCTTCTCCCTACATTCCTAAAAGAAACCTACGATCCCAATCAGCGGAAAAATTCTGTGTACCCAGATTCAAGCTGGCCAGGATGGGAGGAAGATCTTTTGCCCACCTGGGTCCTGTCATCTGGAACACACTTCCAATCCACGTACGAAAGGAGCAAAGTCTTCTCAGGTTTCGAAAGGAGATAAAGACCTGGTTGTTCGCCCAGTAACCCTGAACGACCTCTGCTGTATACTCCATCTACCGTGCTGTGTTCTAGACGCCGGGAAACCCTTTTTGGGTAGCTGTTTTGCGCCATATAGGTTTATAAAATAAATAAATAAATATAAATAAATTAACAAGGGCTTATTATCAAGCCCATTATCGCCGTTTTATCTGCAGTTTCTGCGGTCCTTGATAATATGCCCCTCGGACTCTTGACAGTAGCCCTACAGAAGCAGAAGTAAAGGGATTCTGTCTCCTCCATAGATGTGTGGCTCAAGTTGCTCCAGAATAACGCTTAGCAGACTGGGAGCACTTGGGTGTACCAACCTGGAAGTTAATTGACTGCTCCCCTGCTATCTCAGCCCTGCGGGCACAGCAGTACAGGTACATGCTTTTGTTTTTGGGGTAAGACTGCCCTGCAAAGGCTGCATTTAGCAATAAAAATAGGCTAACATTAACTAGTGTTCTCTCATTGTTTCTATGGGTATTTGTTGACGTATTCTTCCAAAATTAATATCTCATAATCCCCTTCTCCCTTCTAATGAAATATTGCTGTTTCTTTTTATTGCTACCAGGACAAAGGCTACGTTTTTCAAACTAGAACTGTTTTTTTTACCCCTGAAAGCTTTCCTACTTAAATGGAAGGATCTCCCTAACCAATAACACAGGATGGCAACAAATATTAAAAGCAATAAGACAGAATTTTCTTCATGAATTATGATGCTTTCTAAGCCTCTGTTCCATATTTGCAGATAAAGAATTCTGTCATGCCTGCGTTCACTGTCCTTGTCGTTGTTCTTTCTATGAGACAGCATGGTTCCATCATCAGGAGTAGTACAAGAACATGTGGGGTGGTGTGGTGAGGTGAGGTGTGGTGTGGTGGTGTGTTGTGTGGTGTGGAACAGTGTCAACAACCTTTCTTCCCTTGAACAGGTACAAAGAAGTACATTGAATAATCAGGTGCAGATTGTTGGAATAGCCTTGAAGGAACAAGCGGGTGTCCCACTTGACATTGAGGCATAAAGCAAATGGTATTCAACTTGTTTAGTTCAGGGTGTATATGAACTTCACAGTTTTCCCATTTGTTGGACCACCTTGTGGCATTCTTAATATGCCTGGGGGTCAAAGCTCTCAGCCAACCAGCAAGCAACTGGATCTAAATTGGAGAGCCATTTTGAGTTGGCAGTTCCTGGATCTGCCCTTGAGTTGCAAGCAGGTTTTCCACTTTCAGGATGACTTCATCTGCACAGGTCACTTTAATAATCTCAATTTCATGATGCCCATAATTTTCGCCTTTCACAGACAATAATAGACTGTGTTGTGTCAGGGCATATGTGTCACTCTACTGTTGTTGTTCTTCTAGGTGGGCACTGGAAGGAGGAGATGATGCCTGTGCAGGGAGTGCAGCTGTAGGTCCTAATGCAATGGGGCCCTCTGGAGTTAAGGAGGGGTTGGGTGCAAGCCCAGATAGTGGTGTTACTTGTTCTTTAGTCACCACAGTTAGTTGCTGCTGAAGGCCAAAAAGGCCCCTACCTCACTGGTTGGGCCTCTTCTAAAACATTAAAAAGATGTGTTTCAAGTATTTATACAAGGCAACAAAGCATTGTAAAAGATTCTTTTATTTGAAATTGTATCAAAATATTTTACTAAGTATTTATTATTTTTGCGATTTTGTAATTTAATGGGTTACAAAAATATAGTGGTTAGAAAGTGAGGTGAAGATACACAATGTCAGCATCACACTAACTTTGACAAAATGAAAATATAGCATCACACAAGATGTATTTGTAAAGCACATGTTCACCCCTTTGGGAAGAATAATAGATGTTGTTTGATTTTTAAAATCAATATTATTGACCTCACAAGGATAAAAGGTGGAGTGGAACCATGGGGATTTGAACCTGGGACCAATCAATCAATCAATCAATCAGTACATTTATAGAGCGTGATACCCACCCGTGAGGGTTTCAAGGCGCTGCGTGAGGGTCTCAAGGCGCTGCCAAGGTGAGGTCAAACACCGACTCCTGAATGGGATGCTTTAGTCCACTGTGCCACCAGACCCAGCTACACGAACATGAATTTTAGATTTCGATTTTAACTGTTACGTTTTCACAAAATATAGATTTTTAGGAGCAATTCCAAAATGCCAATTTCAGATGATTAAAGCAAAAAATAACAAATGATGCTCGGAACACTGAACAAATCAAAAATTCACCCCAGTAACATATCTGGGTTTAATCCATTGTTCTTTTGCTCACCATGCCACCCCGGTTTGGACCCAGCCATATGCAAATACGTCTTGGCCCTGCTAACCATGGGAACAGTCCAGCCTGAACTGCCACGCCAGTTCCTCCTTGTACCAGAAACAATCATCCTGGGACCGGTTTCTGGGTTTCACCCCATATCAGCCAGGATTGCTTGAATCCAGTGGCACAGTGAGGATGGGACCCACATCTGGGCATACGCGGCGCACTTAGGGCAACAGCAAAAAGAACAAATGATGGACGGAATGCTGAACAAATCAAATATTCTCCCCAGTCACGGATCTGGGTTTAATCCCTCCATTGGTTAGTCAATCCAAACAAGCCCTTAAATTCCTGGGCCATCTTTCGGGCCCAGCGATAAAGGTCCTCTCAGCGCTTGTGACAGAACTTCCCTCATTGCACCCACCATGCAGGGCGATCTGCCAGATATAAGCCAGTGCTGCATTACTCAGCTGGTTCTCTGGACTCCCATACATCTGTGGATACATTTGAACCACCCCCTCACTAATGATATCGAATTCAGTGTCCATTTTTTTTGAGTTTTATATAGTGCAAACTACATTCGAGACATAGGGTATAAGAGCGCTTTACATGAGCACCAGTTTCGTTACATGAGGACACATTCATTTCTGTTAGGCACCGGGAGATTAAGTGATTTGCCCAGAATCACAGGATCACTCAATGAATCAATCAGGGGTTTATAAAGTGCGCTACTCACCTGTTAGGGTCTCACGGCACTGGGGGGGGGGGGGGGGGGGTGAGCTCCGGATCAGTCGAAGAGCCATGTCTTGAGGTGCTTCCTGAAGGTGTGCAGGGTTTGCGAGCATCTGATGTTGACGGGGATCTTGTTCCAGGTCTTGGCTGCGATGTAGGAGAAGGCTCTGCCACCTGTTCTGCTCCTGAGGAAGCGGGGGACCTCTGCCAGGTTTGCGGAGCGGAGGTTCCTCTTGGGTACGTGGAAGGAGAGTATCGTTGAGGTATTTGGGTCCGATGTTGTTGTGGGCTTTGTAGGCGTGGGTGAGGAGTTTGAAGGTGAACCTCTTCTCAACCGGGAGCCAGTGGAGATCTCAAAGGTGTTGGGTCATGTGCTTGTGGCATGGGGTCCCGAGGACAATTCTTGCTGCGACATTTTGGATGGTCTGGAGTCTGTGTAGGAGAGATCTGTTGATTCCGGCGTTTAGGGCGTTGCCGTAGTCCAGTCTGCTGGTTACGAGCGCATGGGTGACGGTACTTCTGCAGTCGGGGGTTCATTTGAAGGTCTTGCAGAGGATGCGCAGGCTGTTGAAGCTGGTGGAGGCAACGGCGTTGACCTGGTGGTTCATGGCGAGGGAGGAGTTGAGGATGATGCTGAGGTTGTGTGCGTGGTCTGTGGGGGATGGTGGGTCCGAGGACGAGAACCTCTGTTTTTCTGCTTTGTGCTTGAGGCAGCTGTTGTTCATCCAGTTTGCCACGTTCTTCATATCCTCCTGGAAGCTGAGTTTGGTGTCAACAGGGTTCTTCATGAGTGAGAGGATGAACTGGGTGTCGTCTGCGTAAGATACGATGCTGAGCCCATGCTGTCTGACAATGGCGGCAAGGGGGGCCATGTAGATGTTGAAGAGCGTGGGGCTAAGTGATGAGCCCTGGGGTACTCTGCAGTTGATGTCGGTTGGTTCAGAGAGGACGGGTAGAAGTCTGACCCTTGGGGTTCTGCCAGCGAGAAAAGATCGGATCCAGTCAAGGGCGGTTCCTTGTATCCCGGTGTCGTGAAGTCTTGCTGCAAGGGTGCGATGGAAGACGGTGTTGAAAGCAGCAAAGAGGTCTAGAAGGATGAGGGCGACAGTGTGTCCCTGGTCCAGTAGCAGGCGGATGTCGTCTGTGGCGGTGAGGAGAGCGGTCTCAGTGCTGTGGTTGCTGCGGAATCCAGACTGAGAGGTGTCTAGGTTGGAGTTATATTCAATGAAGGTGGTCAGCTGGGTGTTCACAAGTCTCTCAGTGACTTTGGATGTGAAAGGGAGGAGGGAGATGGGATGGTAGTTTTTCAGGTACGTAGGGTCAGCCGTGGGCTTCTTGAGGAGGGGTTTAACCTTCGCACGCTTCCAGTCATCTGGGAAGGTGCCGGACAGGATAGAGGCATTCATGGTTCATTTCAGTTCGGGTGGGATGGCGGCGGCGGCGGCCCTGTGGAATATGTGTGGTGGGAAGGGGTCAGTGAGGGCTCCGGAGTGGGTTTTGTGCATGTTGGCAGTGATGAGTTCGATGGTAGCGGGCTTCCAGGTCAAGATTGTTGGCTGGTCGGCCGCGATGGGGGGAGGGGGGATGTCCTGCGTTGGTTCGCTGAAGTTGTCGTAGAGGTCCTTGATCATATGGTGGGAATATGTGCTGAGCTTGTCGCAGAGTTGCTTGGAGGGTGTGATGTCCGTGGCTTCACAGAGTGGCTTGTTGAGCTGCTGTATGACGCTGAACAGTTCCTTGGCATTGGTTGGCCTGGATTTGGTCCTTCATGAAGGTCCGTTTGGTGTCCCTGATGCTTGTGGTATTCCTACAGGGCGTTCCTGTGGGTGTTCCATGCTTCTACGGTTTTCTGGTTTCGCCAGGTTTTCTCTAGGCGTCTGCACGAGCGTTTGGTTTAGTTCGGTGGTGAACCAGGTGGCCTTCAGCGGGCGTTGCTTGGCGGGGTGCCAGAGGGGTGCGAGTGTGTCAGTGCAGCGGGTGATCTAGAGGTGGAGTTCTGTGGCTGCGGAGTTGGTGTCAGTCGAGGTGCTGGCGGGGTGTTGGCAGAGGGTGGTGGTGAGGAGTTCCTCTGTGACCTTGCTCAACTTTCTTTGTGGCATTCGCAGGACGGGCTTGGGTGCGCTGGTGGTGTTGCAGTTGAAATGGACTGAGTGATGGCCTGTCCAGGGCGGGTAGGTGGTGTGGCTGGTTGTTTGTTCCTCCCGCAAAGATAGGGTCCAGAGTGTGGCCAGCTCTCTGCATCGATGTGTTGACCATCTGTTTCAGTCCGAAGTTAGTGAGGCTGTCGAGAAGGATGTTGAGCTTCGTTGCCGAGACTCGAACCCGGTTCCCCAACTTCAAGGTCGACCGCTCTAGCCATAAGGCTACATCCTCTCCCTTCCTGTCAAGACCCAGAGTCATTGGGTAGGATGAGTGCAAGGAGCAGCAGGATGGAAGAGGATGGAGTTCTGGTGAAGTAAGGATGCCTCATAAAAACCACAAAATGGCCAACTTTCTCTTCCTATATCTCATTTTCTGTTTGTTGTAGAAAAAAGGAATCCTCCACAAGTCGTAGGGAATCTATTGTATGAGGAGGAGATGCCCGTCTTGACTTAGAAATGGTATTCATGTCCATCTTTGGAAGTATGCCAAAGGCAACCAACTTGGAAACCTATCATTATTTTGTCTGCCAGCCTGTTGATAATTTAGGGTTTGCAGAGGAGATATATAAATCAAACAAATGTGAGGAAAGATTCCCATAGAAGCTTGACATTTTTTTGAACTTCAGCTGCCTTGTAATTCTAAAACACCCTAGGTAAAAGGTAGCACCCACTGAGTTACTAATATACAAACACAAATGTATACTATTTTCAAATAGCACCTTCACCAAGATAAAGCAGAATTGCTGCACATAGTCTAACTCTGCTTGTGAGGAGCACAATATATGCGATCATCTCACAAAAGCATCCTCCTGTTTCATAGATGGCTTCATCAATATTTTAACTTGTCTTGAAAGGAATATTCAGTCACTGTGTCAATCTGAAATATAATTCTCAGCATCCTCCTGTTCACATGCACGTTTCATGATACTGATCAGTGTAATTACTCTATTCACATATATGGGTATTAAACATTGAAGCACATCTTGTAAAACCATTAATGTAAATGTGGTTTAATTTATGTCAGCATTTCTATTCTCCTGTGTGTCACATGGGGGAACCTCTCCAACTGTGTGGACTAGAGGTCTGCATAATTAAAGTGACACCACATGCATATGTCATGCCTTCCTTTCTTTTTCCCACAGTCATTTTATCTAAAGCTGAGCCTCGTGTGTGTCTGCATAATGCATCAGAAATTTGCTCCTGTAGCTTCCATGTGAACCCAATTCACTTCTTCTCTACAATATTCTCTCCAATAGTGAGTGATTTATTTGTTGAGACAATAAGTGTCTGGGCCCAAGGGTATTTTTGGGTAGTCGCTGTGGCTGGCACAGCTCTACTAGAATCGTAGTGTCTGCGCTAGCTACTGCCATCCCACTCACACAAGAGGAACATGTTGAACTTTTCCAGATCACCTTGTGCTGTAATAATGGCACGGGCTTGATGGTTTTATTATGTTTTTTAAACAATGTTTATTTGTTAAACACTCTACAAATTTACTCTGTTAAAAAGTAGACAAACACGCCACCATGTGGAGGACTGTCATAAACAAGTGCAGGATTTTTACATGTACTACATTTACATGTAGTACCTGCACCAAGTACTGGCAAATACCACCACAAATTAAGACAGTGGTTGAACCATCAATTCAGACACCACTGTATGCACACTCCTGCCACATCAAGAGATTTGACCTCCAGTTGAACTGCTGGCCTGGTTACTAATGCTGCTATAGATTACACACACACATATGTATATATATATATATATATATATATATATATATATATATATATATATACATATATATATATATATGGAACAATCCCTGCTAACTCTCGCCCGGAGCCCAATCCTGGATACCGCAGCGCAGGAAGAAGAGAGGAGACCTCAGGTACAGGTGAGCAGTGTATTTTTATTTCGTCGGGGAGACGGCACACCTCAGCATGACGTTTCGGCCTTCACAGAGGCCTTGATCACATGACGCATGCTAGGGAGGGGGCAATTTTTAAAGTGCTAGTGCTCGATTAAGTGCAACATCATTGGTGGAACAAGGTCACATGTAGAATGATTAATATCATAGACATAGACAACAGTTATATGCGCAGCTCATCGCGGGATAATCCCTGAATTCAGTCTATATCGCTAAGTGCAAATAACAATACTTAAAGTGCAAATACTATATAGCCACTGTGCGCAATACACAAGAAGAATAACTGGATTATCCAGTTAATTTGCAGTGCAAAATAGGCAAAAGTGCAATATATTTGATAAAGTGCAAATAGTGTCATGTAAACAATTTGTCATTGCTATAAATAAGCGCAACATACCTAATGTACAATATCATGTTTAAAATCAGGTGTAAAAAAAGGTTTTTTATATACAATATAGATCATGAGTTATAAATATATATATATAAGTATAAAAACATGAATGTACAAGCATCTTGCCAATAAATATATATACACCCAACATACACTATTTACACAGGATGAGACCTCAGGTGGACAATTAGAACATAACTGCATGAATGCATGTAAGGCCTTACCACCGAGATCGCAGCATCCTGTTTGCATTATACGCACAAATTTATCATGTGTCTATGTAAGGCTAGAGGGTTAGGAGGAGAGGAGATGTTAACTCACCGCTAGGTTAGGAAAACATCGCAGCCTCTCCTCCTATATCTCCCTGGAAAAACAAGTGACCATTGGTTGAACCACACCATACCAAAGATATACCTAAGTGAGTAGTGAAAAGGACGTTACCGTGTGCATTTTTGTGAAAGTTTTTTTAAATGGAGTTTTTTATCTATGAGTCCTCTTGTTTTTTATTTGGTCATGATTTCTCATGATCAAAATTTTCTTACGCTTTTGATACATCCTTGTGCAGCCTAAGCCTAGGCTGCACTGCACACTGAAACCATCCGCAAAACTAGACATGTGCTGGTTCATGAAGAAATAATCTTTACTCATTAACAGTCAGATGAATTAACAAAACAACTAGGAGGATGGTATCCTGTTGGAAAAGGTTAGGCCCACAGGTTTACACTTATGTTGGCAATTCAGAGACACGTGTAAAAATCTTCTGTAGAATTAAATCCCCCCGGGGCCCGACTATCCATTTCCAGTATGTACCTAGTCTCCAATTTTCTTAGAGCACCATCCCTATCTCCTCCTCTTTTGAGAGGGCCCACACAATCTACAGCATAGTATCGTAACAGGGAACTGTCATTGTTGTGGTGCTCTTTGAAGTGGCGGGCCACCGGATAAGCCGGATCGTTAGTGTTGATGGCCCTTATGTGCTGAAGTATCCTCTTGTGCACCTGCAGCTTGGTACTACCCACATACCGCAGGGCACACGGACACTCCAGCACATACACCACATATTCACTCTAGCAAGTCAGTTGTTTTTTGATCTTGCGTGCACTGGGGGTGAAAGTGACTACATATTCAGTTTTATTCAGCCCATGCTGGCATGCCTTACAGGAAGAACACTTCCTGAAGCCCTTACTCTTCTCTAACCAATTCTTTCGCATAGGAACTACTGGGCTGGATTTGACTAAGGCATTTTGCATGGAATATGCCCTCCTATATGTGATAGAAGGAGTGGTTGGAATTTTGTCACCTATGACAGGATCACATTTAACCAAACCCCAGTGCTTAGAGATAATTTTGCCAAGTGCCCCATGCTGTCTGTTGTAGGCCCAGATCAATCTTACTTTTTGATCCAGGGAGGTGGAAGGCGCATTTGTAACTTTGCGTTGCAAGGCTTGATGACGAGACAGGGCATTTGCTTTAGTTATGGCCCTATCAATCACTGCAGCCTTGTACCCCCTTGCCAAAAATCTAGACCTACTGGCTTGCTGAGCTAGATTGCATTGAGCTTCAGTACTGCTCAGACGTCTAATGCGCAGCATCTCGCCATACGGGATACTGCGTATAAGGTGAGCAGGGTGATGGCTGCTGGCATGGAGTATTGTGTTTCCAGCCGTTGCCTTGCGGTACAACCTGGTTTCAAGTTTGTCTCCTCCTGGTGTGACTGTCATGTCTAGAAAATGCACCTGATCTCTGCTAATGGTCGAGGTAAACTTCAAGTTGAAATCATTACAGTTTAACATATCAACAAATTGCTCATCTTCTAGATGAGTGCCCTTCCAGACCAGGAACACATCGTCTATATAACGATACCATCTTGTTATAGACCGCCTGGCAATGTCAGAGTGTTCGCCAAAGAGGACCTGTCTCTCCCAGTAGCCCATATGGAGACAGGCATAACTGGGAGAGAAACAGGCCCCCATGGCTACACCCCTGACTTGCTGATAATATCTGTTGTTAAACATAAAGAAATTATGGTGTAAACAGAATGAAATCATAGAAAGTAACATACGATTATGGTCAGCCATGATGATTGGTCTCAAACCTAAGTAGAATTCAATGGCTCGCAGTCCGTCTTGGTGGTTGATACTTGTATATAAAGACGTGACGTCTAATGTAATGAGCCATGAGTCCGAATCCCATTCAATGTCCTGTATCTTCCTCACAAAATCATTGGAGTCTTGGACAAAGGATGGTAAACTCTGCACAAACTCCTGCAGGAATGAGTCCACATAGACAGTTGTCTTTTCTAGCAGCCCCCCACACGCTGCTATTATTGGTCTTCCCGGGGGTTTATGTGGGTTCTTGTGGATCTTCGGGATTAGGTATAGGACTGGCATGACCGGATTGTTGTTCTTGAGGTATTTAAGTTCATCCATACTCAGCAAACCAAAAGATCTCCACCCCATTAATAGCGAGTAGAAATCTTCTTGGGCTTTCTTGATCAGTGAGATGTCGCTGTGTCTGTAGCAGTCTGAATCGTTTAATTGAGAGAGGGCCTCTTCTAGATATAGTTTTCGCGGCCATAAAACTATATTCCCTCCCTTGTCAGACTGTCTAACAATGACATTTTCATTAGCCTGAATCTTATGGATGAGTCGCAGGTACTGGTCATTCTGTGTGTATTTCTTTCGTTTTGAATTGAGCACTTTAGAATGCAACAACTTGATGTCTTTTACTACAGCATCATGGAAGATGTCAAGGTTGTCGTAGAGCATTACAGGAGTATAAGTGGAGCGTGGTTTGAAAGACGTTAATCCCCCCACCCTGTTATGCTCACATCCTGAGACTTCTTGGGATGATGACTGCTCCATCCTCAGGGATTCTAAAGCCTCCAAACCTGGCACATCACGAGCTTGCAGCCCTTCATTCGCTGTTTCAATCCTCAACGGGGGACTACGCGTTTTGCCACCTGCAAAATGCTTCTGCAGCTTTATCTTTCGGACAAATTTGTATAGGTCAATTCTAGTGTCCGCATAGTTGAAGTCGCATGGAGGACAGAATGAAAGGCCTTTTGACAAAATGTGATGTTCAGCCTCTGACAAGACCATATCCGTCAGATTAATAATGGAGGGGGCGATGTCTGTTGCTCCTGATTGTAAACGTACTTCCTGTTCCATCTCTTTGTACTTTTTTTCTTCTTTTTCTGTTGATTTTTTTCTTCCTCTTGATTTGGCCTTGCGGCGTTGGTAGCGCTTGGCATTGAGTCTTTTGTTCCTGAGTGCAACTGGGTTCTCGGGCGTAGGGTCTCGCGCCAATCTTTCCTTATGCAGTCGAGTTCCTCTGCTGGCGTAAGTTTGGTAAACCCCAATTGCCCGCCTGATTGTGTTAAACTGGAGTCTGAGTCACTATTCACACTTGAGCTGAGATTAGACTCTGAGGAGTCGTCCTGCTGAGCTGCACCTGATCCATGCCCTTGGTTAGGGCGATTTGCTGCTGCCCCAACTTTTAGACGTCTTGAGGCTTTAATGGCATCATATTTTTTCGCAAAAGTGAAAATGCGCCCCTCCGCATAGTCCGCCTTATCACGTTGAAATTTCCAGGCTTTCCTTTTGCTAATCGCATCCTCTTCTTTTTGGATCCTTGCCATCATGTCACTTCTAAGTTTGGTGCATTCACTCATGCAGTCCACACTGGCTGCTTCGATGACCTGATTGAGCTCCTCAATTTTGGTCTGCGTCTTAAGACGGTCACTCTCTGCATAGCGCACCAGTATCTGGACTAGCTTGCGCGATGACTCCAGGTTACAATCTGCCCATTCTCTGAGCATTTCTGGGTCTGGGTCCTCGTAACTCGGGGCCAACATAACCCGCAGACCTCGCGGTATCCTGTTGACCTCCAAGTAACGACTCAGTGAGCGGTGCTCCCACCACTTCGAGAGTTCTCTTTTCATTAATTTCTCCAGTTGTTTGAATTTTTCACGAACGCTACCAAGTTCGTTAGCTGGTACATTGTGTGCAGATGGTTCAGAGGACCCCCCAGCCGGGGAGTCATCAAACGCATTTAGCGCTGCCTGTTCCCTTGCTCTCAATGCGTCAGCCGACATGCCGCTCCCCCGCAAATATTACGCGCAATGCGCTCTCACAACTGCTATGACGATGTTAGTCAAATGCAAACCGCCGTGCAGTCAGGTACAAACTTCTCTCACCGGTGTAATCTGTGCCGAATCGGAACACCGCAACCCAACTTGAAGTGTCTCGTAGAGAGCAGGACGCTCTCCGGGCTCCTCGTCAGGTCCGTGGACAGATCGGCGTTAGCAGTAACCGGGGGCTGGAACAGTTACTCCCTAACGGGAGAAGACAAACGACTTCCGGGTCAGCAGAGGTCTTGGCTTCCTGTAGTTCCGCCACTTCCAGGAGAAGGGGTCATCCAGGTACCGGCGAAGCACTCTGCCGGTTTTGAAGATATGGAACAATCCCTGCTAACTCTCGGCCGGAGCCCAATCCTGGATACCGCAGCGCAGGAAGAAGAGAGGAGACCTCAGGTACAGGTGAGCAGTGTATTTTTATTTCGTCGGGGAGACGGCACACCTCAGCATGACGTTTCGGCCTTCACAGAGGCCTTGATCACATGACGCATGCTAGGGAGGAGGCAATTTTTAAAGTGCTAGTGCTCGATTAAGTGCAACATCATTGGTGGAACAAGGTCACATGTAGAATGATTAATATCATAGACATAGACAACAGTTATATGCGCAGCTCATCGCGGGATAATCCCTGAATTCAGTCTATATCGCTAAGTGCAAATAACAATACTTAAAGTGCAAATACTATATAGCCACTGTGCGCAATACACAAGAAGAATCACTGGATAATCCAGTTAATTTGCAGTGCAAAATAGGCAAAAGTGCAATATATTTGATAAAGTGCAAATAGTGTCATGTAAACAATTTGTCATTGCTATAAATAAGCGCAACATACTTAATGTACAATATCATGTTTAAAATCAGGTGTAAAAAAAAGTTTTTTTATATACAATATAGATCATGAGTTATAAATATATATATATAAGTATAAAAACATGAATGTACAAGCATCTTGCCAATAAATATATATACACCCAACATACACTATTTACACAGGATGAGACCTCAGGTGGACAATTAGAACATATATATATAGTGAAAGATATGTGTTTCTTTTAGGCAGGCTGCGCAATATAAAACATGCAATCGTAAGTTTAAAAGTTAACCAGCATTTATAAAAGGCAGCAAAGTGCTAATTAAAACACGAACTTTCAATCACATTTGAAAATCATAACGCAGATTGTCATTAAGTAATTGCGTGCACAGCAGTAACAGACAAAAGCAAGAAAGGAACATTAAACAAATATAGGCGAACATGGACAAAAGGGATGCAAAAAGGAAAGAGCTTTTGACAAAAATGTTTGAAAAGGGTAACAAACAAGCTGCAACAACAAGTGATCCAGATAAACAAAACACATCAATAACAACGGACATGAAAAGCAAACTGAGACAATGGGAGAAATTAAGCAGGAAATAAATAAATAAATCCTGGGAATTAATTACCCTAAACAAATATTTGGAAGTACGTCGTATCCCAAGGGGATTAAGAAGCATGCTAATACCAAATCAACAAGATGCTTCCAATGAGCTTCTACAGCAATGGGGTGAATACACAGGAAAGCGGAGAACATGAACGCCGGGAGAAGCATCTGCGTGAGGGCTGCGTTGCAGCCCCCAGCCCCTTTCTGCCCCAGGCAAGGCCGGGGCGGGCTGCTAGTATATATGTATATATATATATATATCCAAATGAAACAAAGGTTGCCGCTTGGTTGTCCCCTTGGAAGGAGGCCACACAGCAGGTAAGTAAATTATTTGCTTTTAATATGAGAGCTGCAGCGCCACGTATGATAAAACGGCATTCAAAATAACAAAGTCCAATTGCCGACGCATTTCGTGCGCGAAGCGCACTTCTTCATGGGCGGACACTAAAAAGGCGCCAAGCAGTCCACGGCACCTGAAATACTTATGACACTCAAGAGAATGGGCGGAAACATTCGCGCTGCCTTCTGGTCATCCGAGTGCCGTGTAATCAAATTCGAGTGAATTGCTGATGCGCCCTCAGGATAAAACCAAAGATTGTCCACAGTAGGTTAATGCCCGCTTTTCACATGGGGGGCTGCACCATATGACTCTCACTCCGCTCGTACCTGCCCCAACAGCTGGCGTCGTTTGGAGCCCTCCAGGACTGTGCAAGCACAGCAGGGCTTCTTCCGCGGCAGGACTGGCCGCCAAACATCCAAACGAAACAAAGGTTGCCCCTTGATTGTCCCCTTGGAAGAAGGCCACACAGCAGGTAAGTAAGGTCTTTGCTTTTAATGTGAGAGCTGCAGCGCCACGTATGATAAAACGACATTCAAAATAACAAAGTCCAATTGCCGACGCGTTTCGTGCGCGAAGCGCACTTCTTCATTGGCGGACACTGAAAAGGCGCCAAGCAGTCCACGGCACCTGAAATACTTATGACACTCAAGAGAATGGGCGGAAACATCCGCGCTGCCTTCTGGTCATCCAAGTGCATTAACCCACTGTGGAAATCTTTTGTTTTATCCTGAGGGCGCATCAGCAATTCACTTGAATTTGATAACACTGCACTCGCAATACGGGTGTCCCTGCCGCACAAGTGACCCAGACGCTGGATTTGCTTCACAGCAGTTTTGGAGTCGAGGGATCGACTAGTCCGGAGACCACCACAACGCTTTGGAGGGACCTAGGAGGTCCGAGGTATTTACCTCGGGAGGCCAACGTGCACTGCACAAGAGGCCCCTGTTTAGTATTTTTCCAGAACCCAGTGGCAGCGACAGCCCGAGAGGACCCAAGGGCAGGCTTTGTGACTTTGGATGCGGAGTTAATCAGCCCGTATTGAAAATCTTGCACCATCAACTGGCATTTGTTTGACCTCCGTTTCACCAACCAGAGTGTGCATCATGGAGCATTCTGGGAGCTGTAGGAAGCATTGGACTCCAGTAAAGCAGCAGGTGAATGCTATTTGGTGGGGGAGGAGCAACTGACATCTGTAAACTTGTGAAGGGGAGCGGGACTGAAAAGTAAACTTTTTATAGTGAAGGGCGCTGATGAGGGCACACACATTCGCCCGAAATGCATACGCCACCACTATTTTGCTGTGCCCAATTAATAAAAGCTTACCTGAAGGAATCCCCTCTGGACCCCAGCCTGCTTTCTTCGGAGGAAGGTGTTTTTCGATATATATATTGGACTTCTAACTGCAGGGGGCTGTGGCAGTAATGAGGAGACCAGAGGAGAGGCTTGGTAACCATGGGGACAGCTGAGGAATTTCACCGTGCTCTGCTTGACTGTGTGCTCCGCAGCTTTGAATTTCTATACCAGCTCTCCCCCTATTTTTGACCTACCTGTGCTCCTGAACATTTGAAGCATTCCGGGAACTGGAGTTCGGTACTATACAAGCGAACTGCAGCAGGTGATCGTTATCAGGAAGGGGAAGGCGCAGACTCAGGCCAATCATTTAAAGGCAGCAGAAATCAGTACACCTGGATTTCCACTACAGGTGTTGGGCGCTGAGGAAGGAGCAATCCGAAATGCATTCGCCGCCGCTTGAATTGTCACGTGGTGAATAAAGGCTCTCCAAACGGTCTCCTCCGGGCTCCTGCTTCTTCTTTTGGGGAAGGTTTGTCGATATATATATATATATATATATATATATATATATATATATATATATATATATATATATATATATATATATATATATATATATACATATTCTGTCTCTTCTTTTTCCGTGAAGAAGGTTGGTGTGCATCAATTCAGCGCCACCCAGGGGCGCTTTCAGAGACCCACATCGCACTAGGGAGAAACCAGCCTCACTGGGACTTTGGACTCTAGAGGTTCGTGTATTTTGCCAGCGTTTGTTGGACAGGCTGGGAATCCGCCACTGAAATCCAGGGAGAAGTGTGTGCAGTTTTGGGATTATTAATCCCATGCCGGGTAGGGCCCACTGTGGCTCGTCCCCTGCAAAATACGGACTCTTGGATCTACGTGGTTGCGATGTTAAAGGGGGACTGGAGGAGGCGCCCACCAGTTGGAAACTCCAAAGCAAGACAGCACGCTCCTCTCCTGCCAGCCCGCAATGACTTTTCAATATTTCCAGTCATTCCCCTGCACCATGGTTCCTAACATCGATCCTGCTGCATTCTGGGACCTGCAGTTCCGCGCCACACGTGGAACTGCTCACAGGTGCGGGGACTTCAGCAGAAGGGCGGAGCTGACGTGCACCAACAAGCCTACTTGAGAGGAACTCACACACAGCGTGGTGCTGCATCGAAGGGACGCTTTGGGCGCTGAGGAAGGCAGTACTACTGCCGAAATGCATTCGCTGAATTTCCAATAAACTGACGTCTCCTACCTGGTCCTCCTGGGGTTTCTGTCTCTTCTTTTTCCGTGAAGAAGGTTGGTGTGCATATATATATATATATATATATATATATATATATATATATATATATATATATATATATATATATAAATATATATATGTGCATCATTAGATGTTAGCAGCCCAGAATTAAAACAAAAGGACACTTGGTTAAAGGCCAAATCTGGTTTTCGTAAGTGTACCCACTGTAGGGCATGTAAATTTGGTGAAAACAAGACACATTATCGTACGCCATTCAGCCCTACAGAGATTCCAATAAAGGGTTGCTATGATTGCAAAACTGAATTTGCAGTCTATGTTCTGACGTGCACCTGTGGGCTACATTACATCGGAAGTACTAAAGCCCAGGTGCACGTCAGAATTCTGCAACACCTTAGGGCAGCGGTCTTCAATCTGTGGGGCGCGACCCCCAGGGGGGTCGTGGAGGCCTGGGAAGGGGGTCGCAGATTCTGCAGAGTGCAGTTCCTGGCATTGGGCTGAGGGTGCTCACGGTGGAGGCCTAATTCACACCAAGGTGTGAAAAACATCAACGCCTCATTAACAAGTAAAAGGTCTTTTAAAGACCTGTCAAGTACTTGGGTGTGACTGTGTGTGTGTCCCTGAAGCTGTTACTGCCGGACTCACATACACGAGCTGGGGGGAGCTGGGGGGGGGGGGAGAGTGGCTGTAGTGTGGCCCTTTGAGTTCAATGGATTTTGCGCACCTGGAGCTGTGGGTCCCGTGACACGTCCCCCGCTCCCAGCAGGGAGGCACAGAGATGCCCTCCCCTGAGCGGGAAAGAAGAAGGATGACGACACAGAGAGATACTGATCCCCCCCCCCCCCCACCCCCCCATGAGAGAGGCACAGAAAAGGTGGTTGGATGAATGATGGGTGGATGGATGGATGAAAGGCTGAAGGATGGATGGATGTGTGAAAAGGTCGGTGGATGAATGATGAGTGGATGGATGAATGAAAGGGTGGATGGATGAATGATGGATGTAGGGATGGAAGGATGAAAGGGTGGATGGATGATGGATGTATGGATAAATGGGAGGATGAAAGGCTGGATGGATGAAGGATGGATGTATGTATGGATGGGAGGATGAAAGGGTGGAAGGATGTATGGATGGATAAAAGGTTGCATGGATGAATTATGCATGGATGGATGTGTGAAAAGGTGGGGGGATGAATGATGGGTGGATGGATGAAAGGGTGGGTGGATGGATGTATGGATGACAGGGTGGATGGATGTATGGATGGGAGGATGAAAGGGTGGAAGGATGAAGGATGGATGTATGGGTGGGAGGATGAAAGGATGGATGGATGAAGGATGGATGTATGGATGGGAGGATGAAAGGATGGATGTATGAATGGATAAAAGGTTGCATGGATGAATGATGGATGTATGTGTGAAAAGGTGGGTGGATGAATGATGGGTGGATGGAAGGAAGGGTGGATGGGTAAAGGATGGGTGAATGGGTGGATGATGGATGTATGGATGGATGTGTGAAAAGGTGGGTGGATGAATGATGAGTGGATGGATGAATGAAAGGGTGGATGGATGAATGATGGATGTATGGATGGAAGGATTAAAAGGTGGATGGATGAAGGATAGATTGGTGAAGGATAGATGTATGGATGGAAGAATGAAAGGGTGGACGGATGAAGGATGGACGGATGAAGGATGGATGGATGAAAGGGTGGATGGATGAATGATGGATGGATGGACATGTAAAAAGATGGATGAATGAAGGGTAGATGGATGAATGAAGGGGTGGATGGATGAATGATGGATGTATGGATGGAAGGATGAAAGGGTGGATGGATGAAGGATGGATGTATGGATGGGAGGATGAGAGGGTGGATGGATGAAGGATGGATGTATGTATGGATGGGAGGATGAAAGGGTGGAAGGATGTATGATGGATGTATGGATGGAAGGATGAAAGGGTGGATGGATGATGGATGTATGTATGGATGGGAGGATGAAAGGGTGGATAGATGAAGGATGTATGTATGTATGGATGGGAGGATGAAAGGGTGGAAGGATGTATGGATGGATAAAAGGTTGCATGGATGAATGATGCATGGATGGATGTGTGAAAAGGTGGGGGATGAATGATGGGTGGATGGATGAAAGGGTGGGTGGATGGATGTATGGATGACAGGATGGATGTATGGATGGGAGGATGAAAGGGTGGAAGGATGAAGGATGGATGTATGGATGGGAGGATGAAAGGATGGATGGATGGATGGATGGGAGGATGAAAGGGTGGATGGATGTATGAATGGATAAAAGGTTGCATGGATGAATGATGGATGGATGAATGAAAGGGTGGATGGATGAATGATGGATGTATGGATGGAAGGATGAAAGGGTGGATGGATGAAGGATAGATTGGTGAAGGATAGATGTATGGATGGAAGAATGAAAGGGTGGACGGATGAAGGATGGATGGATGAAAGGGTGGATGGATGAATGATGGATGGATGTGTGAAAAGATGGGGGATGAATGATGGGTAGATGGATGGATGAAAGGGTGGATGGATGGATGGATGAAAGGGTGGATAGGTGAAGGATGGATGTATGGATGGGAGGATGAAAGGGTGGATGGATGTATGGATGGGAAGATGAAAGGGTGGATGGATGTATGAATGGATAAAAGGTTGCATGAATGAATGATGGATGGATGTGTGAAAAGGTGGGTGGATGAATGATGGGTGGATGGAAGGAAGGGTGGATGGGTAAAGGATGGATGTATGGATGGAAGGATGAAAGGGTGGATGGATGTATGGATGGAAGGATGAAAGGGTGGATGGATGGATGTGTGAAAGTGTGGGTGGATGAATGATGGAGGGATGTGATGAGGTCTAACAGGCGCATTTATGGTTGTCAAAAGTTGATGATGAGGAGTACCAGTTTCTAGAAACTTTTGTCGGAAGGGGGTCCTTACGCCTAAAAAGGTTTTACAAGGGGGTCTCGGCATCAAAAAGTTTGAAGACCTCTGCCTTAGGGCGATATTGCACACTGAACCTTCCTACCCTGTTGCCCGCCACTTTGCAGCTAGGCATAATAAAGATCTCAACTGCCTCAGGTACTTTGTGGTAGGATCAGTATTGCCCTTACGGAGAGGAGGCAACAGAGAGTTGTTATTGCGACAACTCGAAACACGGTTTATCCTAGAGTTCGATAGTAAATGGCCAAATGGCCTGAATAACACCGAAGATTTTTACAATTTTTTGTAAAGGTACTACGAATTCTCTCAAATGTCTAAAAGGATCCAGTTGCCCCTCTTCTAGTAGTAACCCTGTGGAATATCTTGTTGTCAGTCTCAGTTACACATATCTCTCTGACTTAATGAGTAGTCAGGTTTCCTGTTGCTCATTCCTGCACCGAAGGATGGAAATGTATCCATTACCACTATTTATGACAATTAATAAATAGTCAGGTTCCCTGTTATCTATCAGGGTTTGATACTCATGACTGTTTGCACTTTACATATGTATAATAACATGAATTTTCTTTTATCCATGAGTTACATAATTTTGTGCAACTTTTCGATTTGCGCCCCTCTGACAATTTTAGATCAATGGTATGCTCACTTGTTGGTATGTTGTGTTGGGTCATGTGCTTGTGGCATGGGGTCCCGAGGACAATTCTTGCTGCGACATTTTGGATGGTCTGGAGTCTGTGCAGGAGAGATCTGTTGATTCCGGCGTTTAGGGCGTTGCCGTAGTCCAGTCTGCTGGTTACGAGCGCATGGGTGACGGTACTTCTGCAGTCGGGGGTTCATTTGAAGGTCTTGCAGAGGATGCGCAGGCTGTTGAAGCTGGTGGAGGCAACGGCGTTGACCTGGCGGTTCATGGCGAGGGAGGAGTCGAGGATGATGCTGAGGTTGTGTGCGTGGTCTGTGGGGGATGGTGGGTCCGAGGACGAGAACCTCTGTTTTTCTGCTTTGTGCTTGAGGCAGCTGTTGTTCATCCAGTTTGCCACGTTCTTCATATCCTCCTGGAAGCTGAGTTTGGTGTCAACAGGGTTCTTCATGAGTGAGAGGATGAACTGGGTGTCGTCTGCGTAAGATACGATGCTGAGCCCATGCTGTCTGACAATGGCGGCAAGGGGGGCCATGTAGATGTTGAAGAGCGTGGGGCTAAGTGATGAGCCCTGGGGTACTCTGCAGTTGATGTCGGTTGGTTCAGAGAGGACGGGTAGAAGTCTGACCCTTGGGGTTCTGCCAGCGAGAAAAGATCGGATCCAGTCAAGGGCGGTTCCTTGTATCCCGGTGTCGTGAAGTCTTGCTGCAAGGGTGCGATGGAAGACGGTGTTGAAAGCAGCAAAGAGGTCTAGAAGGATGAGGGCGACAGTGTGTCCCTGGTCCAGTAGCAGGCGGATGTCGTCTGTGGCGGTGAGGAGAGCGGTCTCAGTGCTGTGGTTACTGCGGAATCCAGACTGAGAGGTGTCTAGGATGGAGTTATATTCAATGAAGGTGGTCAGCTGGGTGTTCACAAGTCTCTCAGTGACTTTGGATGTGAAAGGGAGGAGGGAGATGGGATGGTAGTTTTTCAGGTACGTAGGGTCGGCCGTGGGCTTCTTGAGGAGGGGTTTAACCTTCGCACGCTTCCAGTCATCTGGGAAGGTGCCGGACAGGATAGAGGCATTGATGGTTCATTGCAGTTCGGGTGGGATGGCGGCGGCGGCCCTGTAGAATATGTGTGGTGGGAAGGGGTCAGTGAGGGCTCCGGAGGCACAAGCAGGCAACAGGGGCACACGGAGGCACAAGCAGGCAACAGGGGCGCACGTGGGCACAAGCAGGCAACAGGGTCAGGAAAACAAGCACAATCAGGCAAAAGGGTCACAAGCAGGAATTGTAATTTAGACGGGGCTGAAGTGGAGAACGGTCAGTAGGGAAGTAGTGCGACTGGTGCAGTGGTACCAAGCCGAAAGGTGAGAGGGGCTGTCTGCACCCCAGTTTGGACAGTTTCCACTACCTAACAGGGATTGGTGGGAGGGGGGCGTACATCTCGCTTGCTTTAGGGCTGTTACTTTGGGGACGCAGTGCACGCTCCTGCCTGCTGCCGCCGGGACACGACAACAGGCAGGGAGAGGACAGGCTGGAAATTCTGGTGGAAATGCAAGAAGCTGTCAAGTTGAGTTGCTCTCACCTTGTGCAATATCAAACAAGTCTCTGCCACAGCAAAGCCAAGTGAAATAAACACGGAGAAGGCGGTCTCAAAGTCGTAGACCCCCACTTCCGGAACCAACCAGAGCTATCCTCGCGAGATCAGCTTAACCACCTGGGGGGTGCAGTGAGCTCCTGCAGGGAGGGCTGTGAGGTGCAGGGAACTCCTGTAGGGAGGGCTGTGGGGTGCAGTGAGTTCCTGCAGGAAGGATTGTGAGGTGCAGTGAGCTCCTGCAGGGAGGGCTGTGAGGTGGAAGGAGGGCTGTGAGGTGGAAGGAGGGCTGTGAGGTGGAAGGAGGGCTGTGAGGTGGAAGGAGGGCTGTGAGTTGGAAGGAGGGCTGTGAGGTGGAAGGAGGGCTGTGAGGTGGAAGGAGGGCTGTGAGGTAGAAGGAGGGCTGTGAGGTGGAAGGAGGGCTGTGAGGTGGAAGGAGGGCTGTGAGTTGCAGGGATTCCTGCACTGTGGGCAGCATCTCCAGAAATCACAGAAATATTTGTAATGACCGGTAAATAAGCCGGCCCTACCAAAAGAAGCAGCATATAGACATGTACACACGCATACATACAGAAAGACAACTTGCCCAACGTAATGGTGCATTTAATACACTGCTCCGCCACCCCCAAAAAATATTTAACGTTTGTCAATTCTGCCTACACTACAAGGGAGACTCGCCCTTTCACCTTCTTAGATCTGTAAATTAATGATCACCTATTTGGGTACAAGTAACAGCTGACATTTGCAGCGTTTTGGAAAGGCCTGAAGGGAGGTAGAAACAGTGTAGAGAAAACCCAAGATATTTTAAAGATGGCAATTCTGTGCCTGCCCATGGAAAGCACAAACTACTTCCTTGGGAGCAAGGGTCTGTTCGTTTCAAGGAAGAAATGCCACTCAGAACACCAAGAACCCAGCCCCGGGTGTCATTTGGAGGCCTGATGCATCCTGGGAGCTGTAGTCATCCACCTAGACAACGGATTGTTGCAAGGTAGCAGATGACGGTTGGTCGGGTATCGGAACAGGCAAGGCATCCAGTAACAATTAGTGAAACTGGTACCCCCAAAAAATAGTGTGCATCTTACACTACACCCTGAGCGTGCATAATGATTCATTCAAATCAAACCGTTTTTTATACAGTAACTACCCCCCCCCCCCCCAAGAGCTGAATTATTTTGTTTGTTAGAAGCCCCTTGCACCCCCGGAGATCTTCCCACCCCTACAAAAACGAACCTCTGAAGGTAAGGAGTATTACAACTTCTGAGCAGAGCGTACAAAACAGGTCTCTGAAAGAGTCATTTATCCTGCTTCACCTGGAGGCATCTCGACACGTGGGAAGGGGGTGGGGCACACGAGCACCGCACGCCGTCTGAAGGGACTTTCTTTAATGGTTGCTTATTACTCTGCGCAGCACACATGCGCCCGCGCCAGTAACAATTAGTGAAACTGGTACCCCCAAAAAAATAGTGTGCATCTTACACTACACCCTGAGCGTGCATAATGATTCAGTCAAATCAATCCGTTTTTTATACAGCAACTACACCCCACCCCCCCAAGAGCCGAATTATTTTGTTTGTTAGAAGCCCCTTGCACCCCCGGAGATCTTCCCACCCCTACAAAAACGAACCTCTGAAGGTAAGGAGTATTACAACTTCTGAGCAGAGCGTACAAAACAGGTCTCTGAAAGAGTCATTTATCCTGCTTCACCTGGAGGCATCTCGACGCGTGGGAAGGGGGCGGAGCACACGAGCACCGCACGCCGAAACAGTTGCATTCTCCTCCAAATGTCATTAAAGAAAGAACAAACGTCCAGGTTCGTGGGACAGGATGTTGTCTCTTGGCGTGGAACCAGTGGGTGTCACTTTTACAATCGGGGGAGTTTTTTACCATGGGGAAGGCAAACTATGTACATACTTGTTTCAACATGTTAAATAAATATTGAGAAAAGTTCTATTGTGTGGAAAGATTTCTGTTTGAAATAGTTTTAGGAAAGTTGCACGTGCGGGGTTAAGAAAAACAGGTCTAAGACAGTGACAATGTCATGGGCTATTCATTCAAATATATATAGTCAAAGTAATACATTTACTTCATTAAGTGCACACATCTATGGGAAGCTCTTAGATTAAAAGCATATAAACACAATCGTTTGGTCACAATATTTAAATTTTATTACATATTACACAATGTAAAAACATATTAAAAACATTTTTCATAAATATGACCACCACAATGTTAAAAAGTCAAAGAATCAAGAGGTCGACGCGGCGTTTCGGCTTTTTTCTAGTATGCCTTCATCAGGACTGATTCTAAACAATTAAAATCATAAAACACAAAGTTACCAAACGAGTAGAATACATGAAAATACATTTTTTCGTGAGCACTCATATATCCTAACCCCCTTAATCTAGGATAAGCAGTTTTTCTTGCTATACATGCATATTGTCAGTACATTCCCTTAAGCCTTTCTTTATTATTGTGTTTTTCGAACAGTGCAATTTTTTATATATCCTCTTATCTATGTTTTTGCCTTCCCCTTGGACCCTAGTGCCCCGTTATTAAGGACCCCCAGTGATGCCATTACCAAAAAAGAAGTACCTCCCATATATCAGGTGCGTACCTTGTTTATCCAAATGGATATAGTTATCCATGTGGTTTGAACTGATAGTTCTGACAGAAGTCCTTTCTGGTAATATGGACCTCGCTGCTTTGCCTCAGAATTATTCGCAAAGTTGCTCTATTTCATAAATAAACAACATACATATGCTTGATAAATATTATGTTAAATCTTTTTATGACACAAGCTTTAGTTATTTATAATGATAACCCTCTTTCATACCGAAGTTGTGGGTGAGTTAAATTTCCCCTCTTTCAACTTTTGCTTGGATTCCCAGTGGTCAAGAATTTCATTTTCAATTTTAGTCCGCCTGAGGGTATAAAGATGACAATGCATATCCCTGTTTTTTACCACCAAACTTGTTCTTGTATACTCATTTATCTTTAGGTAGACACATACCTCAATATGGCTATATTTCTGCCGTGTATTTAACTGCCAGGAGGAGCCACCGTTCTGTGATTTAGGTGCCGAGCTCCCTATGGGGTGAGTATTTCTATTAATAAAACAATTTTCCTTTGTATTTTAATTATTCATTTTTGACAAAGTGTGGTACATTTACTTTTATGGCTGCTTACCGTTGGAACTGTCTGGTTGATTATGGACCTCAAACCTCTTTAAATTAGGTGAAGGTAAGTTTCACTGACATCATCTTCTTTCAATCGCTGATGTCTGTGGGGGTTATATTATCAGCATTATAATTTTATTTTCTATAAGGTTTTGTTCTTCAAGTTCTAAAGTATTAAGCCTTTTAGTACACTTCCATTTTTACTCTAATTATTATCTTTTATCTGCTCTATTGAGTTTGGAACTTTAATATTATGTTCTAGCGCTAAGTCTATTCACAAGATTCTTCTTACAGGACCATTTGGTCTTCAGAGCGCTGAGCGGGGCCTCTTACCTGTGATATAGCAGTCGGCCTCCCTGCTCCTTCCTTCCTGGCAGTTCCTTCGTCTGATCTCCGCACGGCGTTCAGTTGGAAATGAAACGACCGTGAAAGGCGGTAGCTTAAATAATGCTTTCTGGATAATTTGGCGCCAAAAAAGGCACTGCCGGCCGCCTGGGTGAAAGCGTGATCGCGTTGCCGCGTTGTTATGGTTACCTTTAATCACTCGGCGTTTGGGTGAAAGCGTGCTCGCGTTGCCGCGTTGTTATGGTTACCTTTAAACACTCGGCGTTTGCATTGCCGTGGTAACGTGTTTCTATAAGCGGCGTATAACTTGTGCCGAAAGTGGGTTTACGCAGCGGCTTTCCTCCATCCCGAGGACATTTTCATAAAAAGAACACCAATTACTTAGGCGCCTCTGGTGTGTTATTGTTATTTATTTGATTTATGTTGCCGGCGGATTACTGTTTTAATAGCGCTCCCACCATTGGTTATCTGTGTGTTCTAAGGCCATCCGCTATTGGTTTAAAATAGCAAAGCAAACGGCCGCGTCATGAATGCTTTGTTGCCGCGTTGCTATAGAAATGGAGAGACATCATTGCTAGGAGGGTGCATCTCGTCCACGTCTCTCGTGGCACTGATCTTTTTGTTGCAGATCGGACTGCCCGATGCTGCTCAGCATATTTTTATACGCACAAACCTTGGGGTTTTGGAATTTATTAGAGGGGGACCTTGTTTTTTTATTAGATTTTATTAGGACCCTATTGGGTACATGAGGCCCACTATTTGCCGCTAGGTTCCAAATGACCAAATTTGACCGCATTGTTCTTTACGCTTACCGGTCACTATGTACGGTTTTTATGTGAGGATTTATAAATCATTAGGACATGTAGTTATGGCCTCTGGTTCCCGGTACAATAATTTAATCGCATTATTCTTTTGGAGTAAAGGGTAACTATCGTTACTATTTATGAGGGAAATCTAAAGCGATTGCAGCAGATCACTATCCTTCGTACTGGATTTAAGCGGAAATGGATACATTCGGATCTCAGAGACACTTATTTACATAAGTTATGTTCTTAATTCAGAATTATCTTCTCCCAGTCCTCCCTTGAGTTCAATCCACATCTCACACTGTTAAAAGAAGACATGTAAAATTGCTCTCTCCTTTTCCTCTTGTTATCTAGATTGCCGCCTCTTTTGGTCCCTGTGATTTTCTCTAGTCCGCACCATTTTAAGTCCTCAATTTGGTGCCCTGCCTCCTTCCAATGTTCAGTGAGAGGTGCCCCTAATTTGTTTGTCCTTATGGCTGACTTGTGCTCATTCAAGCGTAGTCTGACTTCTCTGGACGTTTCCCCTATGTAGGATTTCTGACACGGACATTGGATTAGGTATATGATATTTTTTGTCCTACAGTTCATGAAACTTTTTATGTTCACTGATCTTTCATTAACTGTCACTGTTTTGCCTTTAATGATGCTACTGCAATTATTGCACCCTGAGCAAGGGAATGTTCCTGTTGGCATCGGGGTATTATTGATGGTACGCTGGTTGATAGTGTTACTCTCTCTATATGTGTGGACTAGGCAGTTCCTAATCGTTCTATTTCTTCTGTATGAAAAAATGGGCCTAGCTATCGGGATCTGGGTTTTATCTCTTATTAGGTGCCAGTTCCTGTTTATAATGTTCTTTACTCTATGGCTCACTTGGGAAAAGTTAGTTACAAACATAATGGGATCCTGAGGATCCTGGGTCTTTTCTTTGGGTTGAAACAGATTATCCCTATTAAAATACTTGGCCCTTTTGTACGCGTGTCTAATCATTTTTTTGGGGTAACCCCTATTTAGGAACTTCTCCTTGAGGTTGTCTGCATGTTTTTCATAATCCTTCATTGACGTACAGTTCCTTTTAAGCCTTAAGAACTGGCCGAAAGGGATATTGTTCTTCTGTGAAGCGGGGTGATTACTTTGAAAATGCAGCATTGTATTTCTGTCCGTGGGTTTCGTGTACAATTCCACGGTCAGGTGGCCATCAGTGTGCTTGATTATAATGTCTAAAAACTCAACATGTTCTTTATTGATATGTGAGGTGAACTTGAGATTGGGGTCTCCAAGGTTTAACCAACGGAGAAATTCCTCCAGTGTTTCTTCTTCCCCTGTCCAGATGAAGAAAATGTCGTCTATGTACCTTCCCCATTCTGAGATATTCTCATAGAAAGGGGCAACAGGATTGTGGATATGTATATCCTCAAACCTGGAGACGTACAGACATGCCAGACTTGGGGCACAGGTGGCCCCCATGCTGGTCCCCTTAATCTGCCTGAACAAGTTATCTTGGAATAGAAAGATATTGTTTTTTAGGATTAATGTAATACATTCTAGGATGAAACGTTGATGGTGTTCAGTCATATCCTGTTGGTTGCCTAAGATTTCATCCATAATCTCTATGGTACTATCTTGCGGAATATTCGTATATAGCGCTTCTATATCCAAAGTCACTAGTGTCTGTGTGTCTGGGTTGAACGTCAGGCCCTCAATTTTCTGGATCATATGAGTGGTATCCTTGATGTATGCTTCTTGTTTTTGGACTATGGGCTGTAAAAATACTTCGACATACTTGCTCAAAGGTTCTGTAAGGGACCCTATACATGAGACTATGGGTCTCATTGGTGGATCTTTAAGGTCTTTGTGGACCTTGGGAAGGCCATATAGAGCTGGAATTAACGGGTCTGAGTTCATCATAAATCTAAACTCATCCTCACATATTATGGCATCCTCTTTTGCCTGTCTAAGCGTCCTTCCTATATCTTCTTTCAAGGTCTGCCATTCTTCCTTGTTTGATTTACTATAATGGTCTTTGTTGTTAAGGAGTTTATACATTCTATTGTTGTAGTCCATAGTCTCCATCAGTACAATGCTACCCCCCTTATCCGCTGGTTTAATGGTTAGGGTCACATCCTTTTCTAAGAGTTCCAGTGCTCTTTTCTCTTCTCTGCTAAGATTTTGTGGTGTCCAGATTTTTTGTTTTAGAAGATCTTCTATGCTCTTATCTATGCATCTTTCAAAGGCCTCTATATCCTTATGTACTAAATTAAGGGATGGAGTCCAGGTGGACTTATTTTTAAGACCTGATTTGTTATGTCTTGGAGGAATATCTTTTCCTTCAAAGAACACACGAAGTCTCACTTTCCTAAAAAAGTTTTGTAGATCCCTTTCTAGTGCATATTTGTCTACAGGGGAGCAGATTGCAAAACCCAAACCTTTCTCTAGTAGTTTTGTTTCTATTGGGGTGAGATCATGATTAGATAAATTTATCACTGTCGCTTTCTGTATGTTATTTAGTCCCATTGCTTCTGGCTCCTGGTACGTGGACGTTGAGGGTGTTGGGTCTGTGGGTATTGTGGTTGTTGGTTGTAATTGTTGCGACCTCTCCCCCTCCCCCTTTGTTGCCCAAACTGCTGGTTGCGGTTGCCTAAAAAAGATAAACCTTCTTTCATCTGTGGCTGTTTGTTATGTTCACTGCTTTTGGTTTTGTCATTAATCTGTTCCCCTTCTGAATCACTGCTTGTATAAGAAGTGTCAAAAAACCTCACCTTTTTTCTAAGGAAATTTCTAGGTTGATTGTGCCACTGTCTACGGGGTTGGTATTGTTCCCTAGGACGGTCGTAAAAGTCCTTTTGCAGATAGGGATACACGAATTCCGGATTATAGTTCTCTATGTCTTTCTTTAGCTTGTTGCTCTTTTTTTGGACCAGATATTCACTATAGCCTATAATGTCATTTTGTATTTCTTCTAATTTTGCTTTTGCGTCTTCTACCGCTGTACTATCTTTTAATTGACTTTCCAGTTCTTCATAACAACGCGGCAACGCGAGCACGCTTTCACCCAAACGCCGAGTGATTAAAGGTAACCATAACAACGCGGCAACGCGATCACGCTTTCACCCAGGCGGCCGGCAGTGCCTTTTTTGGCGCCAAATTATCCAGAAAGCATTATTTAAGCTACCGCCTTTCACGGTCGTTTCATTTCCAACTGAACGCCGTGCGGAGATCAGACGAAGGAACTGCCAGGAAGGAAGGAGCAGGGAGGCCGACTGCTATATCACAGGTAAGAGGCCCCGCTCAGCGCTCTGAAGACCAAATGGTCCTGTAAGAAGAATCTTGTGAATAGACTTAGCGCTAGAACATAATATTAAAGTTCCAAACTCAATAGAGCAGATAAAAGATAATAATTAGAGTAAAAATGGAAGTGTACTAAAAGGCTTAATACTTTAGAACTTGAAGAACAAAACCTTATAGAAAATAAAATTATAATGCTGATAATATAACCCCCACAGACATCAGCGATTGAAAGAAGATGATGTCAGTGAAACTTACCTTCACCTAATTTAAAGAGGTTTGAGGTCCATAATCAACCAGACAGTTCCAACGGTAAGCAGCCATAAAAGTAAATGTACCACACTTTGTCAAAAATGAATAATTAAAATACAAAGGAAAATTGTTTTATTAATAGAAATACTCACCCCATAGGGAGCTCGGCACCTAAATCACAGAACGGTGGCTCCTCCTGGCAGTTAAATACACGGCAGAAATATAGCCATATTGAGGTATGTGTCTACCTAAAGATAAATGAGTATACAAGAACAAGTTTGGTGGTAAAAAACAGGGATATGCATTGTCATCTTTATACCCTCAGGCGGACTAAAATTGAAAATGAAATTCTTGACCACTGGGAATCCAAGCAAAAGTTGAAAGAGGGGAAATTTAACTCACCCACAACTTCGGTATGAAAGAGGGTTATCATTATAAATAACTAAAGCTTGTGTCATAAAAAGATTTTACATAATATTTATCAAGCATATGTATGTTGTTTATTTATGAAATAGAGCAACTTTGCGAATAATTCTGAGGCAAAGCAGCGAGGTCCATATTACCAGAAAGGACTTCTGTCAGAACTATCAGTTCAAACCACATGGATAACTATATCCATTTGGATAAACAAGGTACGCACCTGATATATGGGAGGTACTTCTTTTTTGGTAATGGCATCACTGGGGGTCCTTAATAACGGGGCACTAGGGTCCAAGGGGAAGGCAAAAACATAGATAAGAGGATATATAAAAAATTGCACTGTTCGAAAAACACAATAATAAAGAAAGGCTTAAGGGAATGTACTGACAATATGCATGTATAGCAAGAAAAACTGCTTATCCTAGATTAAGGGGGTTAGGATATATGAGTGCTCACGAAAAAATGTATTTTCATGTATTCTACTCGTTTGGTAACTTTGTGTTTTATGATTTTAATTGTTTAGAATCAGTCCTGATGAAGGCATACTAGAAAAAAGCCGAAACGCTGCGTCGACCTCTTGATTCTTTGACTTTTTAACATTGTGGTGATCATATTTATGAAAAATGTTTTTAATATGTTTTTACATTGTGTAATATGTAATAAAATTTAAATATTGTGACCAAACGATTGTGTTTATATGCTTTTAATCTAAGAGCTTCCCATAGATGTGTGCACTTAATGAAGTAAATGTATTACTTTGACTATATATATTTGAATGAATAGCCCATGACATTGTCACTGTCTTAGACCTGTTTCTCTTAACCCCGCACGTGCAACTTTCCTAAAACTATTTCAAACAGAAATCTTTCCACACAATAGAACTTTTCTCAATATTTATTTAACATGTTGAAACAAGTATGTACATAGTTTGCCTTCCCCATGGTAAAAAACTCCCCCGATTGTAAAAGTGACACCCACTGGTTCCACGCCAAGAGACAACATCCTGTCCCACGAACCTGGACGTTTGTTCTTTCTTTAATGACATTTTCCCCACCGTCCTCTACGTAGTAGAGTGGGGTCCTCCTTATTGCTTTCACATTCTCCTCCAAATGCACACGCCCTCCCTTCTTCACCTGCTGTTTGTCCGCCAGCACCTCCTCGGCTCGCTCCTCCACCTCCTGCAGGAAACGCAACACAAGGTCGGGTTCCCTTGCTTGAGCCAGCGCCATCCTACCTGGAGCTTTGGAGCTTCAGATGTGAAACCTGTGACAAGCCCAATCACCCGTCAAGAGAAGCCGACAACAAACAGACTTTCTACTAAAAGTAGCCCAATACAATACCTAATGCTCATCAACTTCAAAACTCACCGGACTGCTCCCAGGAGGCGGCGGGGCGCTTGCGGTGTCCTTCCTCTGCCGGGGCCTGGGCTCTCTTCTCGGGTGCCGCGGGCGGGTCTCTCCTGCACCGGGGCCTCGCTGGCGGCCGCACTCCTTTCTCCCGGGCACTTTTCCCCTGGCAAAGAACAAGCGGCGGCGGGACTTCCAGCTTGCTTGCGGCCCGGCCGGAGCAGATTCGGGGGCGTTCCCGGCTTTTGGCTGACGTAGCATGACGTAGCCAAAAGCCAAAAATTCTCGGGAACGCCCCCGAATCTGGTCCGGCCATGACGGACGCCTCTCTGTTCCAATGGCTAGCCTCCATTTATGGAGCTAGCCAATGGAACAGAGGGCGGATTCCCGAGCAACATACTGTTATCATTAGATTTCTCCTTCGCAAAAGCTGCTTGCGCAGCTTTTTGCAGTCGAAACCTAAAAATAGGGAGGAAGATTGTTAAATCAGGAGCAAGGAAATGAGATAGACAATAAAGCCATCCAATTGTGACCGATTGGTGGACATAAACTCCACCCTATGGATAATTCTTAGGTTAGAAACATTAGGTCTGGCCAACCAACTGCTAAAACTGTCTGCATCTGAGGCCTAGATAAAAAGAGTTTATGTTTGAAAACATTTTTGGACACATTCTGGCTTCTTTGTTTCTTCTTTCACATGCTTTTCGATTACTGTAGCTACCAGTTAAAATGTGATGGAAACAGCGAATGCTAAACTCAAGCGAGCACAATTTTGCACTTGGCTTAATATATGTAGCAATACAAAAACGAGTGCATATTTTTGGGCACTTTTCACTGTCTTACAGGTGTAAGTGGAAACATTAATGACAGTGAAATATCAAATTATTCATACCACATGACAGCACTTTAATATATTTTAATATGCTCCCCAAATAATAAATGCGCAAAGACAATCATATAACATTTGAAACACATATGTACTATTATACTAGCAACTTTCAATACCAGGGAGGAGACTAGCACAATGCTCAAATACAAGAAAAATATAAGGAAAGAAAGAAAACGTCAAGCTACACAATGCATCATTTTATATCTTGAGCCAATCCTGCATTCTTCAGTGGACTATTGACTCAAAAACATAGGAACATGCTGTGGTAGCAGGCAGGAAGGAGGCATGAGCAGTGATAGGGTAACTGGAGAACATTGTCCTGAGGATGGAGGGAATTCCTCCAGTGAGCTGTCCAAACATCAGAATTCATAGACAACAAACACATCGGCTGGATGAGTTACGCTTGGGGACGCGCTTACCGGGGCATTTCTTACACATTTTCCTGCCGTGATGGGAACGGCCTTTCTCTGGCGGTTGGGCGCAGCAGCAGGTACACGGAGCAACGAGTGGGGCATTTTCAGACATCAGCGCCGCCGTGAGGGAAACGGCTCCTGAACACTACATCCCCCAGAGTTCCTTGTCCGGCACAGGCATGCTGACATCATAGCAGCGACGCCTTGGCTGCACTAAAGCGCTCCCGCCCCACGCAACGCGGGACGAGCGCGGGCGTCGCCGGGCTAAGCCCAGGCAAAGGGTGGGCCGAGCCCGGGCAAAGGGCGGGCCGTCTGTGGCCGTCTGGGGCCAAAGGAGGCTGGGCCGGGCCACCCTCCTGACAGTCCAGTTGACATACAAAGGTACTGTTGATCCCTTCCAGGAGTGTAAAGGAAACGATCTGTGTAACTATACTGGGACAGTTCTGTGGGCCAGCAACAGGGGCTACCTGAGTTAGTGTGGGGGTCTGGGGACTGAGGTAGAAGTAGATTTTGGACGTTTGAGTAGTGACTGAGGGGGGCTTTGACATCTATCTCGCATTATTGCCCAGTAAAACTTACCTGGTAGTACTGTAGTAAGTTCATCTATCAACAGACCGACTATACAATGGCTAGCACGGTTCAAACCAGGTCAGCCAGGCATACCTTACGTACTCCACCTGACCTCCGCTCGGCTGGCTAACCAAAGGGAATAGCCCCCCCCCACACTATACAAACCCACAGCAATAGACAGAATGCTGCGTAAAGCAATAGGGGTAGTGGCAGAAGAAATTGAGCGCACAGAGAGCCTTCTCTCTCTAACACCACGAATTGAATTAACGGCATCACAAGTGGATTGTGAGGTGGAAGAGTCACCAATTCCTACACACATTTCATTAGACCCCAATTTAACTGACATCCCCTGCGCTCAGGGTGGGAACCCCAAAGTACAAGAGACAAACAAGGGGGAGGTATCGGCACAATTGGGTAAGAATAAGAGGAAGTTGAGCTCCAAGAGAGCAAGGCAGAAGAGGGGTATACCAGTTGTGGCTGTGAGCAAAAGGTCTTGTACCGTAGACCCGCCCCAGGACGAGGATCAGTCACACACACAAGCCCCCCCCTCCCCCCCATGTGGGTAGCTCAAATTATCTCAGACTTACAGGTCCACTTTGAAAATGTTATCAACACCCAAATTAAACTAATTATTAGTAGGCTGGATAAGGTAGTCACCTGAGTAAAAACAAAGGGGTTGGGTGGCGGGAGCACCCTCCCCACATCAAATAGTATTACAAGAGGGAAGCCTATCACAACAAATATGGCCAAGGCTACATGCAGTAACCCCGAAATTGGACCAAACACCATCGGCACATCCCCCTCTCGAATTATTGGCCCTCAAGGGTCACACATAATTCAGGTCCCGAAAGGTCATATTGCCACCGGGGGCGAAGTGAACACAGCCGTCCCAAAAACTACTCACCAAGTTATAGTCCACAGACGGTCTTCTCCAACTTCCCTGACACGGCGCCAAGCAGAAGGACCCCCTCCCAGGGTACCCATGAACACCTTACCTAATATAAATTTACCGCCTCAAGCACCCCCATATGTAATTGTTCTAACAGGGGTCCCCCAGCTAAGGCCAGATCAGACTGAGGCCCATGACGAGCTCAAAAACAAAGTCATGTTTTGGGTAAATAAGTACAGACCCAGAGCAGAGAACAAACAGGGGGAAATCTTGCTGGTACGCAGGGTGAACTGGGTGGGGAATAGGTCTAAGGACACCAGTGGGAACTGTGTGGTAGTAAACGTCAGGAACCCCCGCATTGTTGATCAAATAGTAAGCTGGGGATCGTTCACCAATTATAGCAATATTAGATCGATGCCTTTATGCTTTTTCTGTCCAAGGGGCATGTACAACCCGAGCCATGACCTGGCTTTACAAAGCAGAAGCGAGTGGAACCGGGTGGGGTTCCGAGGTCCTCCTTCACAAGTTCCCGTCAAGAATCAAGGATCGTTACCCCTGAAGAACAGATTTGATCCCTTGATGCACCTGGAAGAACTAGATTGACTAGTGAAGGATAGACCACCCCAAAAGAGAGGCTGTTGTAATAAGAGTCCTCACATAAATGTTGTACAGTCCACAGCTTTATCTCAGCACCTCCTAACAAAAAATTCATTAGACACTTCCCCTGAACTGGTGGGCGGATCTAGAGAAGGCCTAGAAGTTTGGCCCGCAGCTGATATTGAAATAATGGGATTGGACATCACAGACTTGTCCCCTCAGCACCTGAACTCGCACACCACAACAGAACCTAATGAAGCCCTATATGAGAACAGGACAGAAAACAGCAATCCCATCACCCCTTTTAGTGCGACCCATAACCAGGAAGGGTTATGGCTGCTTTCCTGGAACATAGCTGGGCTTGCAGCGAAATTCAATAACCAGGACTGGAAGGAATATATCACCAGGTTCCAGGTAATATGCTTGCAGGAAACCTGGGTGATTGATTATAACCCTTTTTTCCTATAAGGTTATAAGTGCTTCTCGGTTCCTGCCCAGAAGTCCACATCAGGGAGAGCAATGGGAGGACTGATTACGTATGTGGACCTGCAGGTAGAAGGTGTGTGAACTGACCTACATTGGCGATCACATAACATGCAGGCCATGGTTACATATAAAGGGGCTAAATATTACTATTGTCAACCAATATAAAGCGGTGGGAACCAATGGGAAGGAATCCATATCAAAAGAACTGGACAGATGCCTTAATGCAGAGTCAGTCTTTGGCAAAAGGGTGGTGGCGCCACTCTTTGTTATTGTTGGCGACTTCAACTGCCACCTTTGCCCGACCCTGAGACCTATTAACAAGGACTGGTCCCGTTGCATGTTAGAGGATGGCCCACATTTCCAGCACTCAACCGAGGGGATGGAACTAGATAGGCTGTTGAAAGGTCACGATCTGGTGCACACAATTGACCTAGTGGCAGCAGAAGATGGAGAGGAGATTAATCCCACTTTTAAGGGCAGAGGTTGCCGCTCCTTTATTGATTATATCATGGTCTCTAGCTTGTTTAAAGTTTGGGTGAAAGGAGCAAAGATTGAATGGAGTATTCATAGCGACCACAATCCCCTAGTGCTGGAGCTACAAAATCCTCCTATTAAAAGGGTATCCCGGGGGTTGGCCAACATTGAGAGGGCAACTGACCAGGGACGGGGATAGGTTTTATAAATCGTTAATGGACAGAGGGGGAGACGCCTTTAAGGTGTGTCTCGACCTTTCCCTAGAGGGTGTTGCTGTTGTAAATGCGTTCGAGGACATAGCACACCTGATTGATGGATTTCTAACGACCAACAAGAAGGCGAGTTTAGATATTACCCCAAGATGGTTTGACAAAGCCTGCTCGCAGGCCCACAAGAAGTTGAAAGCCAGTCTCAAAACACTACCCTGAGATAAGTTACACATTGCTCAATGCAGGCACATATGTAAGGAAGCTTTACAAACTAGGAAACAATCTCTTCAATGTCAAGCCTGGGAGGATTTAAGGGAGGCTGCGGAGAGAAGGGACCTGACAACATTTTGGAAAATTATAAATAAACTCTGTTTCCAGGATGCAAATGCCCCCTGAGATATGTAACACAATTCTCCCAGAACAATGGCACACCCATTTCAAAGATCTATATAACCACACGGGTGCAAATTATGAGGGTAATGTGCCAGACTACCGGTGGGTCGCCAGGACCGAGTTTAGGCTGAAAGAAGTAGAAGGGGCAATTCAGGGCCTATCTAAAAATAAAGCCCCAGGCCCAGATGGCATACCACCTGACCTCTATATATGTGAGGTGGAGCTGTGGGCCCCCATTTTGACCAGGGTTTTGAATGCAGCAGCCGAAACAGGTCTCCCACGATCGTGGTCTACAGCAATAATAGTCCCCATCTTTAAAAAAGGGAACAGGGACGACCCCCAATGCTATCGCCCGATATATCTAATTGACGTTACGGCTAAGGTGCTGGGTCGTGTTGTCCTTAATCGCCTTAAAGAATGGGCTGACTCACAGAACATCATCACTGATACACAATATGGGTTCCGGGAGGGAAGGTCGACAACGGACCAATGCCTGAACCTCTATCTCCTGGTCGCCAAGTATAAAATAGCTAGGAAAGAGGCAGTGTACTTGGGGTTCATGGATCTCTCTGCGGCTTTTGACCATGTAAATAGAGAAAAGCTTTGGGCCCTGATGACAACTTTAGGGGTAGAGCCCGACCTTGTGAACATATTGAAAGCATTACATTGGAACTCCTCTGCCAAAGTGCGTTTTAATCCAGAAGGAGGTATTACATCACCTTTTCCACGCAACAGCGGGGTCAGGCAAGGTTGCATTTTAGCACCCTTTTTGTTCTCTCAAACAACCTATATAGTGAATTAGGCGAACTAGGAGTGGATTCCCCCCAGATAGGCTCCCGTACGGTCCCCGTTTTGTTGTACGCGGATGACGCGGTACTGTTTGCCCGTAACCCTAAAGGCCTGAGGAGGTTGATTGATGGATTTGTTAGTTTTATGAATTCACTTGACCTATCTGCAAATTTGGATAAATCCTACATTATGCTGGCAGGGGTCAAACCCTGTAAGAATTTTGTATATAAGATAGGCAACTATAAACTAGGGCTGGTTCAGTCCTTTACATATCTAGGTTTGCTCTTGATGGGTTGCTAAACTTTAAACTCCTAGTGGAAAATCATTGCTCCAAACTGGTGGCCTCCACGGGGGCTATAATGAACTTTGGTCGGAGGCTGGGACGGTGGTCGCCTGAACAAGTCATGAATTTATACAGATCAATCTGTTGTTCTAAAGTGACTTATGGGTCGGAAGTTTGGGAATTCACAAACACCAACAGGTACAGGCAGGGGAAAAAAAATACTTTAGAAAGGTCCTTAAAACCCCACAAAATATCCCTGCTCATATCGTACACGATGAACTAGGGGGTGAGTACATTGAAGACCTAATAAAAGTTAGACCTCTTATAGCCTGGCTGAAGATCTGGACCAACAATGAGGCAGATCTAAGTAGACAAAACATCAAAGATTGTTTGAAAAGGTATCATGGACTGAGTATCCCCTGGCTTAAATATGTAAAGGGCATATTTGAGGGTATTGGCTGCTTGAACCTCTTCACCAACCCTGAGGAAAAACCGCCCAGGACAAACTGAGAGTTAAAAAAATATTTGGGGAACAGGTTGCCGCACGTAGGGCTGTAACCGAAGATCAAAAAGTCACAGTGGGTGCTTACAGACTCCTGAAAACAGAGCTAGGAATGGAACCCTATGTTGCACTAACACATAATGCACAGGATAGATTTTATATGACCAGTTTTAGGCTCAACCTTTTACATCACATATTGGCCGACCCTTCAGGTTTTACCCCATTGGTTGAGCAGAAGGGTACCTGCGGCTGCGACAATAGGTCTCCGCAGGATACCCTTCATTTTGTATTGTTATGTTCATTTTATACTTTACCCAGGCGTACGTTTTTAGTGGGTATTTTAAAACAAGCAAAGTTTAAACACGCTAAGGTTGCACTATTGTTTTTGCAAAGGGCTAATGATCCCTATACCCTGTTTTGTATAATGTATTTTATCAAGATCTCTGTAAGGCTGAGTAATTCGAGGGGGCGGTGTTAAATGTACTGTTTGTAAACTGTATAATCATGGGTCAATGAATTGTATTTTAACTATTTTTTACTGTTTTTATGCACTTTTATGGCATTTTTTAAATACCTAATAAAGTCAAATTGAATTGAAATGAAGTGACGCTTGGATCAAGTTGAAAGGCTGGCTGACAAAGGTCTTCGCCTGTATCATGTCTGTAAATTTGATTATGTGGTGACCCTTGAAAATAAAGCCCGAAAAGATGGAGTAACTCTTTCTGCTGGTGCTCTAATACCTTTGTTGCAATTTTCTACGCAGCATGTGCTGGAATGTGTGCATGGCTTCAGTTTGTCTATGATTCTCGAGACATCTCTAAGAATTCATTGCATGTCCTGCACAGGCATGTTGGATTGTTAAAATATGCAAGCAAAGATGTGATGCTACAAAAACCTCACCTTTTGATCCATGTATGAGAGATCTGCCTCAGCCCAGGGTTGTAACAGCTCCATTTAACACAGTTGTAAGCGGTATTACCACATGAAAGATGGAGTATTTCATGGACAACCCATCATAGGGATCTGATAGTTCGCATGGTAAAAGTACTGCTGCAGTGTCTTCTTCCAGTGGTATAACAGGTCCTCTCTAATATCCAGGAAAGTGGCTTCCTCGGTAAATGATGCAGGACATGAGTTCCCTTGGATACTTTTTTATGTTCGCTTTTTTTTTAACTTAGCATTGTCCCATGACCTTCAAGGAGAAGAAAAAAACAGTACTAAGCGGGTTAAAAGGACTTATGGAGAAGTCAAGAAATGGCTCTTTGGTTTGAGTTAAGTTCTGGATAATTATCATGTTATCAAAAACCGATAAGTGAGCCGCTTACTGCCCATGCTTGGAACACGCCCTATTCTAGATTGATGCTGATGCATTGATCAACTTGTAGATCTCGAACAATTCTCCTGTGTGATTTCCTTCTTTCCCAAATGTATTGTAGGAATTTTTGGTCCTCCGTGCTCCTCTGTGGAATCCTTGCATGTGGTTGGTGATTGTTTTTTTGTCTTTGGGTACACCAGACTTTTACTGGGAGTTGGATCAGTCTCTACAAAGCTGGTATTGTTCCAGATTGAAACCATTGTATTTTTGTACAACCTTTATTTTTCGTTTTCATCAAACATATGGCAGCAATACAATCATGACAGAGTAATGTATAGGTTTGGCATAGGAAATGAGAACATACATCAAACGATAATGCCAAGCAGTTCATATTCACGTATTACTATTACAAGCGTCCTCACCCAGTTAGCGGTCCTGTCTCGGATTCATGCGAAGCATTTAAGTCCATGTTGGGGTTCAGAAATGAAAGGCATAATTCCCTCCACTCCCTGAGATCCCCCTCTAGTTTCTCATCCCTTCTGCTTAGTTTCATGTGTATCAATGTTATTGCTACTCTGCTTACAGCTAATACCAAATGCAGTTGCAGTAGCTTATGGCATCTTGCCATTTTTTAACATGGCCTAGCAAACAGTGTAATGGTAGTCTATCTATGTAAAAGCCCGTACCCCTTCGTACATCTGTCACCACCGAGTCCAGAAAGAGTGTACCAAAGGGGACATCCACGCCTAGTGTAAAAATGGGTTCCCCCCACCTCACACCATGGGCAATCATCGGACGGTCTTGAGGTGATGCGGCGGAGTCTCTCAGGTGTCACGTATGTCTGATGCAAAAAATTATAATGCACCAGCTTGAAGCGGGCATTGCAGGATACTGTGCATGTGAGTTCAGCGACTGAGGTCCACGTAGTGTCCTCTAATGGAGTGCCTAGGTCTACATCCCATGATGCTCGTGCTTTAAGCGGGGGCCAATCGTGTCCAGCCTCATTGCTCTACATAACAGGGTTATCAGGAGACACAGGATAATAATATGTCCAGTGTGTGGGTGGTCTGTGGGATAGCAGGGTATTCAGGCCACGGTATTTAGAATAATTCAGTCAAACCAGCATAGTGTAAGTAGTGCCCCTGTCCCAATGCATAATCCCCACTAACCAGTTCGTATGTGATAAAAGTTTCACCAGGGTATCAATCACTCATCACCACACAACCATCGTCCCTCCACACCTGAAAAGACCTTTGAGCCATCATCTGCTGTACTGGCGCCAGAAGCTGTATGGGGAGTTCCCGTTGGAATGGGGAGTGTTTCAAGACCTGCTTCATGTACAGCTGCCAGATATGTGCAGTGTGTCACACTATGTAGGGTCTATCCTCAGTAACCCCGCTCCCTCCATCAAGGCAACAGGCAATCGGTCCACGGACATTGGGCCCGTCAATAAGCATTTCTCTCCTAATTGTCCACCTTATCAAGCCACTAAGCTGCATGTTGTAAGTGTGCTGCGTAATAGTAAAAGCCCAGTCTTGGTACTTCCATCCCTTCCTCTTCGTACCGCCAAGACAGAGTGTGCAAAGCCACTCTGCTTTGGCGAGCAGCCCAAAGTAAGGCGGTAATTGCAGATTTTCAGTTGTTTGAAAACTGCCTTGGGTTGGGAATAGGGTATAGTGAGTTTTGAAGTATGTACAGGCAGTGGGGCAATGCCACCTTCTTGGACACTGCCAATCTGTCCATCAATGAGAGCGGTAGCATGTTCCAAAAGTAGAAAAGGTTAAGGAGGACCCCTCTTGGTGATTATGTGGGACCAGGGGGAGAATTTGTAAAAGTATGGGGTGTCCCGTTTGTACAGGCCAAATGGCCTGGTCGTCAAAGGAGGTGATATGTATACCTTTGGCTAGTCAGGGGTCTAAATGAGCCGAGTTAACTCTTTCACGTGGGGTTTACAACTATGAGCAACAAGTATCTGATGTACAAATCACTGAGTTCTAAGAAAATAATTACAAAACAAGGCAAGATAATATAGCTGTATATAAGTTTGATTATCAGGTGACAAAAATGTAAACTAAAACAGAGTACTTTGGTAAAAAATATACAAATGTATTCTTATTTCATATACATTTCATTAATTCATCACGGTTAAAAACAACAATAAAAGCAAACATATAACTAATATTTTCACATAATGTCATACAGTACGTATTAATAAAAATGGGGTACAACGAATTTAAAGAATCACAGGTAAAGTCGACGCAGCGTTTCGTTTTTCTTATACGACACCTTCTTCAGGACTTTCACTTACTCATTTCGGTATTCACAGAAGTTAGGAGTCCTAACTTTAGGACTCCTAAATGCCTTCTGTGTATACCGAAAGTCTTAAAGTTTGGATTTTTCACAGTTTTAGGACTCCTAAAATGAGAAAAATCCTAACTTTAAGACTTTCGGTATTCACAGAAGGCATTTAGGAGTCCTAAAGTTAGGAGTCCTAACTTTACTACTCCTAAACTGAGAAAAATCCTAACTTTGAGATTTCGGTATTCACAGAAGGCATTTAGGAGTCCTAAAGTTAGGAGTCCTAACTTTACTACTCCTAAACTGAGAAAATTCCTAACTTTGAGACTTTCGGTATTCACAGAAGGCATTTAGGAGTCCTAAAGTTAGGAGTCTTAACTTTACTACTCATAAACTAAGAAAAATCCTAATTTTAAGACTTTCGGTATTCACAGAAGGCATTTAGGAGTCCTAAAGATAGGACTTATAACTTATGTGAATACCGAAATGAGTAAGTGCCTTCTGTGCATACCAAAATGAGTAAGTGCCTTCTGTGAATACCGAAATGGTAGTAAGTTTAGGATTTTGTCTTAAGTTAGTTCTGTGAATCGGGCCCTCGATCTCTTCAGGGCCATATGCCGTGGCAGAGGGTAGCAGCGATGGTCGAGTCCCACCTCAGCCGGGGTCAATGATCTGCCAATCCTGTCCATAATTCGGGCCACATCACGGTCTCCGCTATGGCCCAAGCCTCGATCATAGGCCGCCATTCACAATGGCGGGTCCTCCTCACTGCCCGGTGCACTTGACTTTCGACCGTTATCATAGGACACTTGACATCTGCTGCCCGTGGGCATCAGTTAACACTGTTTGTTGGCTTCTTCTGGCAGGATTAGACAGGAATACTCAATCAGGCTGACTGGGAGCTCCAGGGCTCACGTCCTGTTAGCGATGTTCCTGGCCACGCCCCCCTGATTGAAACCCTTGTTACCCTTCTTAGGTTTTAGTTGTCATTTCTTTAGTTTGTCAATGGATATCTTTGTTTGTTAGGAATCTAGGATCTGTTCTGGGTCATTTACTGGTAGTTCAGTGTTGTGTACTACATTGAATACATTCTTGGGCTGCAATTTAGAGATGCTTTTAAGGGTTGTGACTTGGTAGGATTTTATTTATTACAATTCCTGATTGAGCAAATTGGTGCCTTAATGGCGGCAAGATATACATTAATGTCCCACTGTCCAGCAAGGCATTGCCCAATTGGACAAGAGCTGTCACACACCATCCTCAATCTTCCAGTGAGTGGCCTATTAGGTCCAACAAACCTTTTAATAGGGAGACCCTAGCCTTGCTCTATCCCCAGTCCTCGGAGCTAAAAATGAAGTTTAAAAGGTCTGTGATGGGGTTTATGGCAGTCCAGTCTGAATGAATGTGGATGGGTGTCGCACTCTTTCAACACATTAATCTAATTTAAACGGTATGTGTGCTGCTCTGTATTAATGCCTGCTAGGCATTGCTGAATAAACTTTGAATTAAGGCCTAACCCCTCATGGGCCGCTAGGACTACAGTGCGCACTACTTATATAAAGTATAAACATTCAATGAAACTTTTTCAAGTTAATCCACAGTGTATTCAATGCATTTCATTTATTTTGATCATCAATAGAATCAAAAAGTTATTCATGAAATCAATTCATTAAGTCATTCGCACTATTCTGTATTTATAAACAATTTTCTTGAACCACCACCCAATGCATTTCGGGACGTTCTTGTCCCTTCGTCAGGGGTTCCAATTGTCAATTGTCAATTGTCAACTGAAAAGAACAAGGAAACAATATGAACGATGCCGTATTACATACATATTTACATTAACTCAATAGTCATAGAAAAATGTCATCAATATAGCGTCGAAAAAACACAAGGCCCTCTTGCCAAAGAACATGAGGAGGAAATCTACCACATCAAAGAGGATTTGTCAGCAAGAATGGAAGCAGAACCGTGGGAAACATTTTTGGCTGAAATGGAAAGTAGGTTGGATAAATATGGAAAAGAACTTCAAGAAACCAAACTCAGGAAATTCAAAAGAGACAAATTTTTTCTAATTTGGCGTTGTTCAGAAGATTCATTGGTGAACAACATTACTCGTCTCAACTCAGTCGATCCAGGGATACAGTTCACATCCACGATCAGTCACGGAGAAATCTCCTTTCTAGATGTCATGGTACAACTGAAAAATCAGGCCATTGAAACCAGGTTATTCAAAAAACCGACAGACAGAAATAACACACTGCTATACAGTAGCTTTCATCCGAAAAATCTGATTGATAATTTGCCAACATCTCAATTCATGAGAATTAAACGTATTTCTTCTAATGGGATTGATTGTGCTGAATCATTGCTTGAACAAAAGGTCAGGTATATCCAAAGAGGATACCCAGAATCCTTACTAAACAAACAAATCACAAAGGTCAAGAACATGGAAAGAAGTGTGTTACTCACAAAAAAAGAAAAAGTCAACACCAACAGAATGATTTTTGTATCCAAATGTTCTTCGGCATCTAGAGATATTAAAAGGATAATCTCACGAAGATGGGAACTATTGGAAGTGGAACCCGACTTTGGGAACCTATTCATTGATAAAACATTATGTGTATACACAAGAGCCCAAAACTTGAAAGAAGTGCTTACCAAGTGAACAAAAGCTAAATTAAAAGGACGATCCTTCCGTGGCACTACCAAATGTTGGAATTGCAACAACTGTAACAACGTGATATTAGGGAATACATTACTACATCCCAGGACAGGAGAAAAAATATCACTATATCACACGTCTGACTGCAATACTGAGTTTATTGTATATTCAATTAAATGTCCTTGCGGACTGTTATATGTGGGTAAAACCACAAGGAAATTCAAAACACGCATATCTGAACACAAAAGTCGCATACGGAACCAAAATTGTACATCACCATTAGCTGTACATTGGATTGAAAAAAGACATACTATTGCACAAATCAAATGTCAGATCATTGAAACAGTACCCCGACATGAAGGTAGAGATAATGATCAGGCACTCCTCCGTAGAGAGGCTTTCTGGATAAAAAAACTACAATCTCTGACCCCACAGGGGCTTAACGATAAATTTGAAATGAGTTGTTTTCTGTAAATACATGTCAGGGGCATGATGACAGCCTTAAATAGCCTCTTAAGAATCCTATGACTCACAGGACATACACATCTGACTACACACTAGATGTCAGGGTAAAGTAAACTGTTGCTTTTGTATGAGAGTTTATCACCACAGACATTTCAGTTGTAAATAGAAGGCAGGCAATCCATAATGATGTTGATGTCAATATTATGTATGTCAAGGTGTAAATAGTAGGCAGGTAGTTTTAGAATGATTTTGCTTGTAGTTTTATATTTAGTTTTATTTTTACATTTTATAGTGGTCATCTGTTTTCAATTTTCTGTGGTTTTCTTTAAACTTGAGGCACTTATTGTTTCTTTTTGACTCTTTGTTCGCCACATAAAGCTATCCGTGGTTTAATCATGACGTTTCGTTTTTCTAAATAAGGTACTGGCGTAATTTTGTAGGGTACGTACGGACACTCATGTTATTTATAAATATGATCTGTTTTCACACGAGACGAGTTGTTTTTTATACTTCGCATTTTTCATACATCGCAATTGCAACACGGCTAATCTACTCGCACTTAGTGCCGATAGGATGAAGCAGTTCAGAGTCTGCCGTCTATGTCTATCCATCACCCGGCAACTTTGTTTATAAACCGAGCACGATGACACGGAAGTGCATCGTTGAATCAGCTAGGCGGGTCCGTTTGGAGCCACTTGTGTTGAACACAGGTAAACCGCGTTCGCCAGTCGACTTTAACTCTGTTCATCAGTTCGATGTGTAAAGGGACTGATGTTACCCTCATTATTTTTCTGTAGGAACAGAAGATTCTGCATACAGACCAACTCCATAGGTTCGGTTGCACAGAGGTGAGCGTATCAACATATTAATGATTTCACACAACGCTAACATTATTACGCTGGCACTAAATGCAGGATACTTGTTTTTTAACAGAGTCGGCAGTTTCTAATTCTATCTCATACGGTAATTGAACCATGACGTTCGTCTGTTCGCTAAGGTGAGCATGAGCCGTTTTTATAATGTTTACGTAGATCTCACACAACGCTAACATTATTACGTTGGCACTAAATGCAGGAAACTTGTTTTTTAACAGAGTCGTCAATATCTAATCTCATATGGTTATTGAACCACGACGTTCGTCTGTTCGCTAAGGTGAGCACGAGCTGTCTTCAAAATATTTACGCAGGTCATGGCGTTTACATTGATTAGTCAAGGTGACTGTTTGGTTTTGCATTTCTTTTGAGTTCTGTCAGTGCCCATCACGTTTTGACTAAATACGTTTTGGTTAGATTTGGAATTAGTTTACTTTTACTTAAGGTTTATGTACTTTACATTTGACCATCTTTCATTGCATTGTGATTTTTCACCTGTGACATGTGAGAACTATGAATTAGTCCTGTTGCTATAAACATGAAATGTCTCTCTTGAAGGTTTGACTTTTTATGTGATGTCTGACTATTGAGTTAATGTAAATATGTAATACGGCATCGTTCATATTGTTTCCTTGTTCTTTTCAGTTGACAATTGGAACCCCTGACGAAGGGACAAGAACGTCCCGAAATGCATTGGGTGGTGGTTCAAGAAAATTGTTTATAAATACAGAATAGTGCGAATGACTTAATGAATTGATTTCATGAATAACTTTTTGATTCTATTGATGATCAAAATAAATTAAATGCATTGAATACACTGTGGATTAACTTGAAAAAGTTTCATTGAATGTTTATACTTTATATAAGTAGTGCGCACTGTAGTCCTAGCGGCCCATGAGGGGTTAGGTCTTAATTCAAAGTGCAGTCTGAATGGCAGGTGGTGGCAATGGTGTGGCAGGAACCATCCCATATTTGAAGCCCCTCCAAAGCTTATTTTGAGAGCATCAGGACCACCGCAATAGGACCAGGAACACCGCGTTTCCCTGTACTCTAAATGAAGTGGGGGGAACAGAAGTGGGTATATGAGGCTTCTGTCCCAGGGACTTCATGACATGGAACCTGAGACTACGGCCAGTGAGAGCAGTACCAGATAGACGCTGATTATACTGGTGACCCCTCATCCATGAGTGTACCTCTAATGTGATTAAGGCATCAAGTTTAGGAAAGCAGAATGTCTCCTAACGTACAAAATAAAGTGTTGAACTTGCCTTATACAAGAATGAATTATGCATTCCTCTAAGAGAACGTGTAGAGAGATATTTGGCAGAAGGGGCTGTGAGTACAAGTGGATTGTATCTCAATGGTTTCCTTACCATGGGTATTTTCTAAAAACATATGCTTCTATAATGTGCCTTACAGTATGTCTATGTGGCTACTATGTATGTGTGTGAACCTTAATGTAAGCAATACTATTAAAAGGTATAACCACTTTCCACCATAAGCACTGACTACCAAGCCAGAAGGAAGGACAGAAGGATGAAGAGTATCAATGCGGATAGTAGATTGCTTTGTATTTGTTAATGATTTAGTTTCCAGATAGATATAACAGTGATGCATCAGAATATTGAATAAAGAAATATCATCTTTCTTAAATATTATTCTATAAATACTGTAAAATATGATGTCTATTATTAACTTCAATCGGTCGATGTTCTGACAACAATATTCTGTTCCCACATCAGCTGTAAGAGGGACAGAATAGGATGAGTTCAATGGAAAAAGAAATTATGTTTTCTCCACAGACGACTGACAGACGATGAAGAGCTTCTCATAGTTCTTGCTCTGCTAAAACAATCAGTGCCAATCCAGCTACAATATCTAAGCTGAAAGAATGGCTTATTTAATTCAACAAAGATCAAAAAGTGCATAACGCAGAGTATTAGCCAGGATACATCAAAGCGGGGATGTCGGTCTAATACAGACTACCTGTGGTTCAAATAAAAAAATACGGTCAAATGAATTGAAATTACCGATCCCCTGGGACTAAGGACAGTATTGAAGCTATGACACATAAGGATATTTTTAACCTCATATTAAAAGATAAAGCATGACAGAGCATTGTAGTTGAAATCCTCTGTTATTCCATTAGGGCTGCAAGTGCTGAGAGGTAGCTTCCTATGAAGTTAAGGAAGGTACCTTCAAATGCATTAAGAGACTAACTAGAAATGCACTTATGTGCGTCCGTTCTTTAAACAAAATGTACTAAAAGAATGTATTGCATAAATGTAAACATTATAACTCTATAGATATGAAACTCAGTTTTCCCTGAGGTTTTTCTGCCTATTTGAACATGTGCATATCAGTTCCTCCTGTCATCGGAGAACAAAAGAGCACCATCACACAAGTGCATCCAGATGGTGGTAAACGTAAATAATTGTGAACATATAAAAACACAGAAGGGCCTGTGCACAAACTTCATATTGTGTTTCGCCACAAACACTGTAATAATTCTCGGGATGATGATGCTGCTGTGAAGGGAGGATCTGTAGAAAGGGATCCAGGTCAAACTCTGACAGAAATGACAGGAAAGGGGTGAGTATGCCCGACTTGAAGCTGGCGGTCCGGCTTATCAGAAAGCCAACTCGTAATGCAGACCGTGGTGCAACTTATCTGTACCACCCTATGGCAGCTGTTTTTCCCCGACCACGACCCCAGCATTTGGCTGGAGATGTCAGCTGCATTCTTTGCAAAGCCAATACGTGCATCTCATAATATGGCGTTTGGACCGCCAAGCCCGCGGCGGTTGGAGCACGGTTATGGCGATCCATGGACTACTGAACTCGTAATAAGTCCCTAATTGATTTGCCCATAATCACAGGATGTTGAGCTGACACCGAGACTTGCACCCAGTTCCCGAGTCGGTAGGTCCAGCTGTTATGCCACATCCTCTCCAACCGGACCCGTTGAGTAGCCGTGTATGATTGCAGCATTTGCCTGAGGGTTTTACTGCCCTAAGAACTTATCCCCATTGGACAGAGTAGGTAGGGTCCAGGATCTTTCAGCCCCAATCTTGGAAGTCTGCCTCGGATGTTGAATTTGATTTTACAGCGAAAGATGCGCACACTAACCGTTGGAGTAGATTCACTGTCAGTTGACCATGGCCGTAGCAACCACAGGTTCTCATTCTCAAGTGTTTTTACCCCGGGTGGTCTTTCAAAACTAAAGACCAGTACCGGCTCGTAGGAAACAAGAGTGGAGGGATGTTGGGGTACAAAATACCACCCAAAAAAAACCACTTACCTCCTCGCCGCATTTCTCCTCCGTCGTCCCTCGTTGTCTCTCCGTGGCTGGAATGAGGAAGCACCCGGCTCCCCATCGCCAATCACAATGCTGCAATGCAGCTTTGTGATTGGTCTGAGCGCCATGGTTTGGCGCTCAGATGAGCAATGGGAGCCTGGGCACGTTCCTCACCAGGCTGTGCAATGCAGCCTGGTGGGGAACATGCAAAGTGCGCATGTCTGTTTGGCCGGCCCAAGACGTCCGGCCAAACAGACAGTCATGCACACTTGAAGTGTGCAACCATCCCTGTGCCACCAGCCCCTCCCCGCCCTAACCCGGCCACGAACCTACGAAAAATAAAATGATAATAACTGCGTTATTATCATTTTTTTTCTACTCTGAGAGGAGTGGAGCGACGCTCCTCCGCCTCAGCAGAGGGGCCGCCCCTTCCCTCCACATACGTTAATTAGCTGTTCTAAAGCATGCGCTGTGCTAGTGGTTTCAAGGCGCTGAGGTTAAGCAGTAAACTATTTTGAAAAGGGAGACACAAAAGTTCAGCACTTGGTCAAAAGGTGGGTTGGGTTTTCCGGGAAAGGTGGAAGACTGCGAGGGATGATCCAGATCAAAGGGAGAAGGAATTCCAAGAGGTCGGAACTCTACACCCAAGACCCACGCAGGTTCCTTGAGCCATCGGGGTTGGGATGCGCCTGCTGGCTTAAAAAATAAAATACAGTGGCGCTTTAAAGATGATATGCTACCAAAACTTGATAAAGCTCACGGTCACCTACCGTTTCATGGCCCTAAGATATTTCCCACTTTACATTATTTTTTTTAAAGCTTCAAAGATGGTATGTTACCAAAACTTAATAAAGCGCACGTTCACGTACGTTTTCATGGCGCCTAGATACTTCCCCATTGTTAACTGGTTGCTTCTGGGACGATAAATTATATCAGGGAAACAAAATACAGCTAATGAACAGCACCTAGTTTTTAACTTCACTTTCATCCACCTCCGTTCCCACTGCCCTGCTCGCTTGATCTAAAACACCCGCAGCAAACTCCTGCAGCCCCTGCTGGTTTTTAATATTAAAACCAGTGCTTTAAATGGAAAACAATAAGTGCAGGTACTCAACAAATTGAGATGTTAGCTAGGGGGCGGGGCTTGGGTGTGGTTAGGGGGCTGAGTTTGCAGCTGGGTTAGGGGGCGGGGCTATTGGCAGTCCAAAGGGATCCATCCAGGGGCACACATTTAATGTGATTGAGATTTAATTGGTGTGCAGATGTGCATAATGATACGAAATAATTTCAGGTATATTTTGATTATTCCATTTCCCTTATACATACAAAACAGTGCATTTATTATGAAAGTGAGCTTCTCATGGTGCAACGCCTAGATCACATATGACTTGCACAAGACAGTTTCCTTAACATATTTTGGAAAGGTTTAACTATGGTTAACCCTCTTGTCTTTTACAAAGCAACACATGGCCATGTAAGGTGGCCTTCTGGTGCTTGGAAAATCTAACTTTAGTACTGTGTTGCCCTTGCAACATCTAGCATGATTCAAGAGCAATGCAATTCAATGATAAATCGGTCCCTCTGTTTCAAACATAAGTCCAGTAGGACAGATTCATGGAAGATTTTCAGGATCTTCAATTACGGGGACACATCAGAGGAGGAATAGGATAGTGTTTGTTTCTTCTTGAAACTTGTTTTATTGCAAAGCATGGAAAGCATGACAGAGACTACAGATCAGGTTAATGTAAATACAACACATGTGGATGCTGTTCGCTGTAGCACTCCGTGTGTTTTCAGGAAGAATCTAAAATAGACATATGTGTGTGCAGATTATATTCATATAATGTTGTATCCCTGATGCTAAATGAAAAGACTAAACATGTTCAGCATTTGTCTCTGATATGTCCTGCGATCTACAGTTCACAAGTTCAAATCTCAGCAAGTCGAACTCAGCTTTTTATCCTTCTGAGGCCTGTGAGTTGAGGACCATTAAAATAGGTAGTAGTAATGCTGTAACACAAAAGAAGTGACAATGGGTGGTTTGGATCAGATGATCACAGAGAAATCAGTCCTGTTTTGAAAATAATGATTTTAAAATCCTATGTACTGGGTGCCCAGAGAACAGGATAGTGAAGTGATGGAGAGGATGTGCAAGGAGAGGTACAAATTCTGTTGCTTAGCCTTTTAGAGAAGATGAAGACCTCTGCTCTCTCCAGTACAGTGAATTTTAAGCTTACACTATAAACCAAACTTGGTCTCAAAGTGATGTTTCATGGTTCTATAACACCCTCAATGGTTTCAAGTCACAAGATGACAAACAAGAAGGCAGCCTCCGTTTTTTACACATAGAGAAACATTGGTCCAGACTCACAAAATCCTTCTCCTTATAGGCAGGGCCACTGGTATTATGTGATTGTGCAGCTGTGGTGTTTTACGCATAATTGTAGATTTGACACATGTGCCACATAATTCATACTCTGCTGCATAATCTGCAGATTTTAACTAAAAGGATGTTTCTAGCTCATACGGTTCAAAAGTTACTAAAATTGCCTTTCTAAGTTTCTACTTTGTTTTCACAATTGCACGTATAATTGTTTTTTTGTTCACCAATAACAGTGGAGAAGACAGAACAGAAGTGAAAATATACAGGTGATATTTTTCCTTTATGTATTTAGACAGTAGCCATTAAGAACTAGGGGCCCGATGTAGGTAAACGCGATTTTCCGATTTCAAAATACCGAGGCGGGCCGAATCGGTATTCTGAAATCGGAAAACGAGATGTAGGGAAAAAAAAACAAATGAATACCGATTCGGTCGGCATCGGTAATGAGATTCGGTACGTTCCGATTCAGCTCGGTCCGAATCGGAAAGTACCGAATCGGCCAACAACGAATCGGAAATCACCGAATCGGCTACCACCGAATCGGATATTCCCGATTCGGCGAATACCGATTCGGTAAAAGCCGATTCGGTAAAATCCGATTCGGCAATCATAGATTCGTAGCCATGAAAACAGACCCATGGCGAAAAAGCCCATAGGAATGCATTGAATGAACCGAATCGGCTTTTACCGATTCGGATAATACCGAATCGGATTTTACCGATTCGGATATTACCGAATCGGTAAAAGCCGATTCGGCAATAGGCGATTCAGCCAATGAGGTGGCTCCCCCTCCCCCACCCAAACAGGGAGTGGCAACCCTGGCAGGTGCAGCTAATTAAGAAGTTTCTGGAAAGCCTGCCTGAGCCCAACACTCACAGTTAGCAGCAGTGGGAGAAGGAGGTTGCCAACTGAACTGGAGAACATGGCAGAGCAGTCAGGAAGCCAGAAGTCCTCCCAGAAGAGGAAGCCCAAGTTCACCACCACCGAACTTCAGGTGCTGGTTGAGGAGGTGGTGAGGGTGCACCGCCAGCTGTTTGGCAAGCTGTCCCTCAACGTGCCAGACAGCACCAAGAGGAGAATCTGGGCCGACATCGCCCAGAAGGTGAATGCTGCGGGTGTCACCCCCAGGTCCATAGAGGAACTGAAAAAGAGGTTTTATGACATCCGCAGCCTCACGAAGAGGAAGCTGGCTGACATACAAAGGCAGGCTGGACTCACTGGAGGAGGCAACAACCCGGCGCCACCCCTCACCGAGCTGGAGGAAATGGTCTCCAGCACCATTGAGAGGGAGAGTGTCGTTGGAATCGGGACCCTGGACAGCTCTGCGAGAGCTACAGCTACAGGTAAGAAGCATGCGCATCATGACACACCCTACCAGACACCTCCCCATTAGACACAATGCATAGGCAAACACCAGCACTGTACTGTCACCAACATACAAGAGACAAGCATCATGGTACATGTAGTCAGCAGAAGTTAGCCAAATATGTCAGTGCAGAATCACAAGACAGGAAACAGTGTGACACGGTGTAAGGAGATGCAAGGACATGTGGAATGCCATAATTGTACTGACTGTAATACATCGGCACTCAGTTTACAAATGCTTCTTTGTACCTAGGGGCCCCATCAGGTGGAACAACTGTGACAGCAGAGGGAGCAGCAACGTCCAACACTGCAGTCGCAGGGCCGAGCACCAGCCAGGCTGGCCAGGAGGAGGATGAGGAAGGAGACACCCCAGGGCTAGGAATGGAGGGAGTCCTGGTCATTGACTTCCAAGCAGTGCACTCCCCAGTACTGCCCAGCACACCCCCCTTGCAATTCTCACCAGAAAACTCCCCTACAAGGCACACCATTCCGCCTACACCAGCTCCTGCCACAACCGTGGCCTTGCCACCTGTCCAACCTGTCCTGGGAGCAGGGGCTCAGGGACCGGCCAGCTTCACACTCCCACCAGTGGCACCCCAGCCCACTCAGCAGGCCGGAAGCAGCAGTGCCCGACGCCGTGCCATCACCACCACTGCTGCACCAGCACGGGAGGGCAGTGTGTTCCTGGGCCTGGAGGGACAGATGGTTAAAATCCAGAGGCAACAGGCAAGATCCACCATGGCCTGCCAACGCCAGCTCCTGCAGCACAACATGCAGATGGGGGAGTTGGTGAAGGGATTCCAGGCTGTTGTGGAAACCAACAAGGAGGTGGCAGCAGGGTTAGGCAGGCTGACCACTGCCATCACCCACTCATCTGCCAGACAGGAGGAGCATGAGCTGGCGCGCAGGCGGGATGCCCGGGTGCTGAACCGGGCCATGGCCCGCCTTGCAGCGGCGACGGCACAACTGTGCCATCGCAGCTCCAACCAGGAATCTGTGCTTAGTCAGCATACGGCTGAGCTCACTAGGGGGATGGCCAGGATCACCACGGCTATGGAGGCCATGATAATTTCAAACACCGCCTCCAATCCTGCCCTGGACCTGGGTGATGCTGGAGACAGCAGCAGCCGCAGCAGCCCGGCCAGCGCTGCATCTGAGCCACGGAGGAGCACCAGGCGATCCGCTGATGCTGCTGGGCATTCGGAGGGGGCTGAGGGACACCCCAGTGGGTCTGGCAAGCGGGCAAAAAAATAGCCTGGCAAGGGGGGATGAGGCAACCAGAACCCTGGACTTTATTTGATTTTACATACTCCATTTTTTGATGCACATCAGTGCTGTAACTGTGGTGCAACACTATTAAAATTTGTTTTTTGCAAGCAACATTTAGCTGTCTTTGCATCTGTACTCAGTCAGAAATAGTTCTCAGTGATCTCCTCACGTCTGTATCTGCCATCACTTGGCGTACACACCCCAGCTGGCTGTGTCAGTGGCACAGCTTCGTCGTCGTCATAGTCCTCGTAGTCAGACAACTCCACCTCAGTGCCCTTCTTGACCGCAAGGTTGTGTAACATTGCACATACAGCTATGATCTTGCAGCAGGTGATGGGGGTATACTGCCTTGCACCTCCACTCTTGTGCAGGCATCTGAATCTACTTTTCCAGATGCCAAAGGTCCGTTCAACAACATTCCTTGTGCGTATGTGGGCCCGGTTATACCTCCTTTGGCTGGGTGTGGAGGGGTTGAGGTAGGGGGTGAGTATGAATGAGCGGAGGGCATATGCACTGTCGCCTGGAAGAGAAAGGGGTCACATTAGACACATGCATACATGTATTCCACCTACCTACTATGTGTTATGGGGGTCTGATGATGTGTCTCACCTAGGAGGTATCCTTCTCCAAATTCGCCAGCCATCAGCCGTGCATATATGCCGCTCTGTTGGAATATATAGGAGTCATGGGTACTCCCTGGAAATTTTGCTACCAGGTCTGTGATGGTGCACTTGGCATTGCAGATCACCTGCACGTTGATGGTGTGTGTAGATTTCCGATTGCGGTATATGTATTCGGTGTCCGCTGGTGGGCAAATCGGAATGTGCGTGCCATCTATGCAACCGATGATTTGGGGAAATTGTGCCATCTGGTAGAAGTCAGCTTTAGTTTGTAGCAGTTCTGCGTGGGTTGCAGGGAAAGAGATGTATTGGTCCATCCTGTCTATCATGGCGTCAAGGAATATGTGGAAGAACCTTGACAGGCTGCTCTGGCTCACCCCTCCTGCTGCTGCTACTCCACTTTGATAGCTGCCAGACGCAAGCAGGTGTAGGCTGCATAGCACCTGGACGTGCGCAGGGATGGCGTGTGCCCTTGGGGTGTGGTGGTCCAAGAATGGCTTAAGGTCCCTGATGAGCTCAAGTATGGTGTCAGAGTCCAGCCTGTATCTCTGTAGGATCTCAGCCTCAGTGAGCATGAACAGGGTTATCCTCTGTCTGTAGACCTGTTCATTTCTTAGCCATTCCCTCTGTCCTTCCTGCTGTAGCCGTAGCCGCCTCGCAATGACATAGAAAGCTGCCATCCTGCAAGTTGCAATGCATTTTGGGACTGTTTATATGGGTTGGAGTTGGTTACCACCTGATTGCAATCCATGGTAAATACCGAGTGAATTCTACCGATTTTGAGCCGATTTCGGTGTTTCTGTGCCTCCCTACATCTCCCCAACTGTCGGAATCGGGGAATTTCCCGATCGGAGATTCATACGAATCGGCATGTTTTCCGATTCGGCTCATGTCCGATTCGGTATTTGTACCGAATCGGTAATTGGACCGAATCGGTGATTTTCCGATTCGGTGTCACTAACGAATCGGTAATTGGACCGAATCGGTGAATTTCCGATTCGGTGTCACTAACGAATCGGTAATTGGACCGAATCGGTTATTTTCCGATTCGGTGTCACTAACGAATCGGTAATTGGACCGAATCGGTGATTTTCCGATTCGGTGTCACTAACGATTCGGTACATGGACCGATTCGGTCTTTGCATCCGATTCGGTGTTTTTCCGATTCATACATATCCGATTTTCGGTATGTACGTATCGGATTCTTTCCCATTCGGTACTCATTCCGATTCGGTTTTCTATCCGATTCTTTCTGTTTTTGGTTCCCTACATCTCGATGGCTGTTTACCGATCGGTAAGGGCCAAAAATCGGTATTTTCGGCCGTTACCGATCGGTAACGCCCTACCTACATCGGGCCCTAGGTCCTGAAGAAAGCAGTGATAAAGCACATCACACTTGCTGAAACATGTTGACCATACTGAATAACAGATATTTTGTTAAATCTGTTTGTTTATTCACATTTTAATATTGGGAGCTTTGAGGGAACTGAATAAATATATGCATCCACTCAATAGTTACCTAATTTTAACATCACACTTTTTTTCACATTCACTTTGGCACTGTAATTTGGTTACCCGCATAACAACATTTTGACAGTCCTCACAATATACTTTAGAAATTTTCTAAAGTTATACTACCATTGTCAAACTGGTAGTAATACCACACTTTCTCCTGGGCAAGGAGAGCCCAGATGATGTAGGGCGGACTCAGGCGGGAACTGATGGGCACTTTTCTCCACAGAGGAGAATTAGTGTACACTAAGACACATAGTCACGTCACTACAATCACCATACAATGTGGTTTTTTGTTGTTTTCATAGTAGATTCTGGTTTGGCCTATTCGACTCCCAGACACTATTTTTAGTTGTTTACTAAAATTGCATCGACATGTGTTGCCGCGCAGTGAAAGGCCCTTTTCAAAGTTTGACTGGCCACCTTTCTGTTGCTCATTGCTCTATTTGGGTGTTAAATTGGTACTAAGGCGGTGCAACCAATGCCCAGACTGTTAATAAGTTTAAATATGACAAAAATAATAAAGTAATACTATCTCAAAATGTGCCGCATTATGCCTAATAATATGCTGTATCTAGCTGCATAATTAACTCAACCCTGCCACATAATGTAGCCACCCCCTACCGCATAATTCCAGTGTCCCTGCGTATAGGTGAATTTTGACCACACACAGATTCCCAAAGAACACTTGGAAGTTCAGAAAATAGGTTGCAAGGCCACATTAGCATATGCACTCCTTCCCAGGCAAACATTTTGCATGTGAGGACATGACTACTTGTGTAACAAGCACACACGAAAGAACATCCTTCATTAAGAATAATTGTGACACTTCTGTAGTAAACTCTATCGTTTACCTGGACTCTAGGAGCTGATAACAGGTGTTACCCAACTGAATATTACTCATTTTGTTGAGCTCAGCGGGGTAAAAGGCAGAGTGGACCCATTGAAATTCGAACATTAGACTTTCAGGTGAATCAAAGATCTCTGGATTGGTTGCATTAGTCCTCTGAACTATCTTATCATCTGCCAATTAGAAAGGAATGCTCTGCTGCACCTTTGATTTATCTTTTCCGCCTTAATACAGCAGAGGAAGGCATTGCAGTTTAATTTGCAAACTCCATCCCAAAGATGACATCCCAGAGTGGTGGGGTACTGACACATATGAGTTCCTTAGGGCATGGGCTCCCCTTGGTGACGTAGGCGCAGCGGCACCTGGGATCAGCAGGCTCTGGTCACTGCACCCACAAGGCTCACCTGAGCCCATGCACAATACTACTAATGCATGGAGGACCAGGCGGACTTTACACATATAGAATCTGTTCTTGCTGTCTCCAGTCTCTGCACAGAGGCCTCGATTGTGAATTCAGAGGGGAGTACCTTGCCTCACTGTGTCCCAAATCGGCCATTATGTTTAGACTTTCCTTTGCTTGAAATCCATCATTCTTGAACCTGACATGCCACCGCGCTAGCACCGGGTGAATTTTTATTTTTGTATTCCTAATAACAGGGAAGTAAAGTTTGACGAAATTCTGTGAAATTCAATTCCACCGATCACGCAGAAAGAGGCCAAAGCCCTGAGAAGTGGCCTGTCGGGTAGTTCATGTGGTTTTCTCTAATAAAATCAGACCCACACAGACTACACAAACTGCACAGTTAAGTGGCATTACGAGCAGCTCGTCTGGTTCGCCCTGGATCCCATGGGATCCAGGGAGAACCAGACGTGTCCAGGGCGGGAAAAAGAGGGCGCGCAGAAGTCTACCTGGGGTTAAATAGCTCATCCTTGCCCCACCCTCCCTACCTGTGGAATCCCGCCGGAAGTGCGTCATAAGTTGCCCCGGAAGGACTTCATGTCCAGTAGCCAACCGGCTACTGGACAGACAATGTCAATGTGAAATTTCAAATCTAAACATTTCTCAAATTCACCACTGAACATATTTGTGCAGTGTTTGTGCCCCAGTTTTACAAGTTGATAAAAATGCAGATTTTTCTTTAAATGCTGGTCAACTCTTCTTTTACACATAAGTCACTTCTGCAATTTACATGTATTGCATTATACCTGAGAATTAAGGCTTTAATCCACTGCTGTTTATTAAACGGCAAACGCAACTCTGTGCTTTCACCTAGGAATTATATTCCAAGTCCATGTTTTGTCTTAATGGACACTAATTTTCGAATACCCTCCTGGGAAGCACACAACAGCATTTTTTGTATGTCATTGTTTTTAACAGTCATCTGTTAATACACATTTCTCAAGTTCGTCTTAGATCAAAGTTCTTAAAATTTTACATGGAAATGCCACCTTACTGAGGCCGATGTTCGGACTGTCACCTCCTGAGCACGACACTTCCTGCCTGTCGTGGGGGATCCCTGGAAAGCCTCACCTACATAGATACATCTCACATAGCCCATCACCTGCTTCATTCAGCTCCTCACGAGCATACATACATCTCCATAGTTTTTCTCAAACAGAAGAACAGCTTCCCTTCACCTACTTAAATACAGCTCCCATCTGCATGCATACAGTTTCCGTTCCATCCCTGGCCTCATCTGCACAAATACATTCTTCTTAAATCCAGGTCTGCATAAAGTACCCACTGCTTGCATAAACACAGCTCTTTTATACACCTCCCAGGCATTAAAAGAGAACCCATCTACTAGGGCTAGGCTGAGGACCAAAAGCAACCCTGGCACAAATGCTCAAACCAGTCCAGTTCCCTTCCTCCCTTCTGTCCATCCATCCAGTCTCACTCCGCTCCCTTCCCCAACCCCCTCACTTTGATCTCTCTCCCCTTAAAGTTCCTGCAGTGCCTCTTGCAGCTAAACAAGAAAGTGATATTAGGGCCAGTAGCCCTAGGACTACATAGCCTAGCCTCCTACAGATCTAGAGCCCACCCATTCCCTCTAACACACGAAGAAAGTGCAGTAAGCATAGACAGACAGCCCACGCATCATAGATTAGGTTAACGCATTTCAGTTCCTGTCCCGCATCACCCCACTGAAATGCAATGTCACACATTACCAGTGCCGCTTTGCTTCGGCATCCATTGCTGGAGTCGCTTGACAGCACAGCAGGTTACATCCAGCGTGATCCCCACTACAGTGCCCAGAGGGAGTCAGAGAGCTCGGGGTCAAGCGGAGGTGGAAGGTTGCCATGGGTATAGTCACAAACCTGTGCCCGGTTTGTTTTGATCACGTGGTTGCAGACACCGTGCCACACACCTCATCACCCTCTGTGCTCTGATGGGCCAGGCCACTAGTCAGCATAAAGAGTTGAGCTAGTTCATTATCTGTGAAGGCCAGCCCTTCAAAGTGCCCCAGTAGCCCGGCAGATCAGCAAATTCAGAAGAGAGAGAGCCTGTCTCTAACAAAGAAGCAAAGAAGCCTGGCTGTTACCAGCTCAGGTGCATACTGACATGGTCGAACTGGGAGAGAAAATATGCCAGAGGACCAGGAAAGTGACCCATGTTTGCAAACGGTGGCAGCTTTAAACTTGTAAAGTTTGTGTCCCACAAAGCGTGAGTCTGAGAGCAGGTGCTGCGTGTCTTTAAAAGGCACAACAAGCACGGCTCTCAGACAGCGGTGCACTTAGCAGATTATCTCAGGGTCATCACTACCAGTGTAAAGCAGGAAGGCAATCAATGAACGAAATAACCTTAAGTATTGCCCGGCGATGTTGCCTCTTAACCCACAAAATATTAATCAATGAAGAGGCAGGCGCTGGAGACTGGAAGGCAGGAAACAAGGGTTTATTCTCTCCGGAGGAGAACACATCAGATCAGACCAACAGGAAATCTTCTCGAGGTGCTCTAACTGCATATCTGAGGCCTCGCCTCTTATACACGCATTTATGGCAGGAAGACATTCTTTATTACAATAAAGGTTCTTTGAAGTATGAAAGACATTCCCAGAATCTTCCGCTTCAGGCCCGTTCCCACACACCCTTACAGTGAGAATCCCCTCCCCAGTCACAATACAGGATCGTTATCAGACGGTAGGAACAGCAGGGCATTCCGCCGATTCCCGGAATGCGTGTGGTGTGACGGATCTCATGGGGTGGGGGCCTTGATCTACTGTAATTCCTTTGGAGAGGGGTGATTCTTTACAGTCGGGGCCATAATCTACATCCGCAGGGCTAGGTGATAGCCTGGGAACGGCCTGGACAATCGGACATGGAGGAAGAGGAGTGTCAGAGGGTGCGATAGTGAATGGGATGAGAGGGAGGTGTCGGGCAGGCACGGGGTGTGATTCTCAGGGAAGAACAGCACAGATGGAGGGGGTTTATGGCCCATGCATGAGAAAGGGAGAGAGCGGGGGTGACCAGTGCGTGGGGGAGATGCTTGCGAGGGTGGGGAGCCGCGCTGGGGATCGGTGGCGTGCAGAGAGTGGGTCTGATCAAGGCATCTAAAATGGTTGACGTGTGTGACAAAAGTGTGGCATTGGGAAAAAGGCAAGATGGCGCGGATAACGTTTATCAATACGAATTAATTTTCCACAGTCCTCCCTTTAACATTCCCAAGACATCTTGCTGGCCTATTTTCTATCCTTAGCAATAACCACAGGCAGTAAAAATGGGAGTTTAGGTGGGGGACCAGTGCATAACAATTACATTTGTGGGGTCGTGCATGTTCAGATCTAGAGGTGGGTACATTACTAGGATGATGCGGGAAGATCATAATACCACCATGTCAGACAAAAAAACGTTCTTGCAGTAAGAGTGCATTGGGTACATTTCACAGAGGCCTACAATTATTGGGAATACGGACTAGTGGGTATATCCATATGTATAACTGTCGATTCTACGATTCTTTACCATATAAAGTTTAACGTTTTCTTCGTTACAAATATACAGGCGAAGGTGACTGAGGTAGTGTCTCAACAGATAAATCCTTTTTTACACCCAATTGGAGCATACTCAATTCAAAGTGGTTTTAGGAGAAAAATGCAACTTACTATAAGTGACAGTCGGGGGTGATAATGTTCAAAAAAGGGTGTCGTTCTTTCCAGCGTCGTATTACAGCGGGTCATCACTGGTAGGTACTAAGTGTTCTTCTTCGTCTTCCTTTGGCACTGTTGAGCACCGGCGGTGGAGCTATGCGTCCAGCTCTATTCCAGATCTCGCGTTGCAGGGCGTGGCCATTCCTTGTTCCCTGGCCAAAGGTCCTTCTGTGCCCTGTACCCTAACTACTCTTTTGTGGGTACCTTAGACAGGGTATCCATATTCCATTCCTTTTCGTAACAAACCCTATTCTATCTGAATGCAGTATTCCTTTTTTAAGTCAATTGTCACGAAATGCATGTGGAAAAAAGGGGTTTGTGGGGGCAGTCTTTTCGAAAAGTCGGGGGAAGAGAGGGCGGAGTGGGGTCAGATCGGGAACAGACCAGGGGGACAAGAAATTCTATGCAGGTGGGCCCATTGATCGGGCTCAGAGGGCTGGGACTTTCCGGCACATGTTGATCATTGAGCAGGGGCTTCTGGTCAGCCCTTTCTTTCCTCCTTGTCGGAAATAGCGCCTCGTCCTGCGACTCTTTACCTTGCGGTTCCACCTTGGTCGAGGTTGTAGGCGCTCCACGATCTGTTGCCAGGCTGTGCATCACCACGTCCGGCCCCTCTCCTCCGGCAACTGTATGGCATCCTTAAATAAGTTTGAAAAACAATTTTTTAGTGACCTCGCAGGAGAAGGTAATTATACAAGTCTATTTTTCTCTCAACCCCAAGCAACTGGGGAAACATCCGTCACATTGGTGTTTGCTACTAATTTATAAACCACTTCTGGTGTGTAGGGCTGCAAGTATTTCCACAACCTTCCATCATAATTTTGTCTTTGGCTTTTGTTTTCGTTACATTTATGATCGTGGTATGAAGTCTGAGACCTATTCTTTACAATTGTTTCTCACATTCAGGTCAGCTCTTCTGGCAGGGACCTGTTCTTCTAGTACAAATCCTGCAAAGCTATATCGTCCTTCAGGGCTTTGTAAGTCACGAAAAAGTGCGAAGTGCTATCATCATGGGCTGATAGGTATCTTTCTGAGAAAGGAACATGGGCTAAGCAATTTTTTCATTATGTCGGTATATCCTATCCTTCAGCTAAATATTTTACTTTCAGCGGGGTCTACTGCAACAATTCTCTATTTCGATCTAATTCAACTTCATAAGCATCATTCTAATTTCTATTGGGGTGAGGGGTTACCATCTTACTTTGTGTCATAAGCGCGTTATCTAGCCGAAGGCTACAGTTCAGTCAGCAGGGATTCAGGGACATTTTTCGCATTCTAAACTCGGTAGCTTGCTTGTTAATTAAATCATTTCTAGGAACACAGCTGGCCTGTGTCAGTTGTTAGTCAACCCGTCTCTTACAACCGGGGCGCGAGCCACATTTTTCAAGCTCTGGTCCGGGGCAGCTGATACAAAACTGGGGCCATCCTGGGAAAACGGGGGCATCCGGATCACTCTGATTTGGGCATTGAGACAATCTGGACGGTGAAGGTCGTGTTACCTAAGGCATTTTAAAAAAAGAAAACCACTGACATATAGCTCCCTTTTTAAGGGTCAGATTAGGGAACATCAGTCATCTTACCTGTCCTTTCCTTCTTGGCCAATTTATGTTTCATCAGTGTTAACAGAAAGGAGAGGTAGTAACATGGCATAATACGATATTTTGTTTCAGTCAATTTGTGCAAATACTGTTGTATTTGGAGCCAATTGAGTCGTGTACCAGGGGTCAGAGGGGGGGTGTAGTGGTCGGTCAGTCAGGAGCGAGTCCTCAGGGTGAGAAAGAGGGAGAGAGAGAGAGAGAGAGAGAGAGAGAGAGAGAGAGAGTAATGCGCAACAATAGGCTATCCAGTACACGTGCAACATTGAAAAGTGGTAAGGAAGAGAGTGGTAAGAGAGGGAGAGAGTAATCGTGTACAATAATAGACTATTCAGTGCAGTACACAACATGGAACATTACGGGTCTGTTTTACATATAAAGCATGCGGTTTGGGACGTACGAGTATTAGAACAGGACATACATCAAGTACAAAAAAGGACAGACGGACTATCTTACATAAATTTCGTACTCTCGGCCCTTCGCTTAATTAAAATCAGGATCAGGCGCATTCCTTTTAGATATTGTTTGATGTTACTGCGATAACCCTCTAGGACCCTGTGGTGAGCTACCCTCCTACGTGTCTATTTATTTGTCATATAAAAGTACGACATCCAGGCCTGTTTTCTTCCTCCCACGGGCCGCTCAGTCAGTATTCTTGTCACACAAAAACATTCCCGGATCAACCTAAGCAGACAGGATGTAGACGTACTTACTACATGGATCATGATACATGCGTCTTCATATTGCACAAGTTATACCACATGCGCATTCATACTGTACAAATCATGCCACGTACGCATCCATATCATACGAATCGCTCTTCGCTACCAGAGATAGCCTCTGCACTCAGCATACCACCCAATTGTACTAGTCCTCCTGTTGTGCGGAACACTGTGCGTAGGTCTTCTTTTGTTCTTGGGTCAAGAATTCCGTTGGTAGCCTGGAGAGGAAGGAAGAAAAAGGAGGGGGGGGCAGCATTCAAAGTACATTAGCGCGCATGAATACAAAAACCTTTTACTTACCACGTACCCGATTTATCGGCGGTCCACTGCATAGGTCGCTCAAGTGTGGTATTGCAGACCGTGTGTAGGAAAGGGTCAAAAGCTAGGAGTACTCAGTATAAGGTGAAGGAGGTGACGGGTTCATGTTTTTCTTTGAGGAAAAGATATGGTCTACAATGGCATGGGGCCGTCCCTATCCGTAGAGCATGGAAACTCTAGGGGGCGGCAGGCTTCCCTGAGGGCTTTTGAGCTTTCAATAGTACGTATCTTGCCTAAGGTCCGACTAGATGACATTTTCTTCGGTGAAGTTTTAGGAACAAGTTGCCTCGCTTTTACTTGTCTTTTAAATTCGAGCTTTCTTCCTCGTGAGTGTGTTCCTCGATTAATCGTACATGATGGGACAGAATACCATACCTCATATTCGACAATCAGTTCAAGTTAAAGCAACCATTCTCTCATAACCTTAGGAAAGACAGGCATGGTGGATAAAAATATCTCAATCAATCCTAATATTCAGACAAGGAGTCTGTATTATCTGTATTTTTACTTTTATTGTGAAAAAACGTCAATATACAAATACGGGTCTTCAACCATATAGGCCGGCCACGGGGCAGGTTAGAAGCATATAAGGTAAGGGGACATTACGCTGTAGCATATAAAGAAATACGTAACAGGCAAGCCATTAATTGCAAAACTAATTGCGTCTAATAGTTGCAGGATCAGTGAATGCAATTTTAATAATCGAAAGTATAACAGGATCAGTTACGATAAAAATCGTCCAGATGCATACCGTGGGCGAGTACTGCGAGTAACACTACTTTGAAGCTACGATAATACAATAATCAATAATTAATCAAAACCAACGCCAACAGGGCTGTCTGCATGCTCAGTCAGTATCCTTCCCCGCCCGATATGTGCCCAAAGACCAAGTACATATCCCGTAACATCAAGGTTAAGCAGCCAGGGCACCGTAAGGATTTGCAAGTCCCACCTATATTTGCGCCATTTTGGCCGAGGTCGGGCAGGTCCAAAAGTTTTAGTTCAAATCCTTCTAATAACCCGCGGCCGGACCAGAACCCCTTTCAGCAGTTCAAAAAGTTCGTCAACACCAACAGAAAGGACAGGCAGCATGGACCGTTACTCAAAGGCGGGGAAAGGCAAAATCTTAATTAATTAATTAATGACATTTGTTAAGCGCATGGTTGCACAAGGAACAGTGCGTCCCTGCGCTGACAATCCCACTAAACATCTCTTCAGCTTAGCTCACGGAGGAGGAGCACTTGGGCCAGGGGAAACTATACTGATTATGTCTTGGGGAAAAGATGGGTTTTCAACCTTTGTCTGAACCTTGTTTCAGACGGTTCCATCCTCAATTCGATGGGTAGGTCATTCCAGCCTTTACTGGCAAGGTGTCTAAAGGACCGTCCTCCCATCCTTGCTCTGTGGATCCATGGAACTACTAATAGTATGCTGCCCATCGACCTAAGAGGGCGTGAAGGACGATAGATAGGAAGCAAATCCTGGAGATATGAAGGTGCTTTTTTGTGAGCTATGCGATGGGTAATGCACATAGTTTTAAATTTAATTCGTTCCTTTATTGGAAGCCAATGCAGGGAACGCAATGCATGTTTCCCAGAGGCCCTCCTAGGGAGGTTCAGGACAAGCCTGACAGCTGCATTCTGGATGCGTTGCAACTGCATTAGACCTTTTTTACTGAGTCCACATAGGAGGGAATTCCCATAGTCTAAATGGGAGGTGACCAAGGCATGTACCATTGTTTTTCTGGTGCTGGGAGGCATAGGTCCAGGATTTTCCTCAGGACCTTCAAGATGCCATAGCATTTACCGGCAACATTACCCACATGATTAGTGTAGGCTAGATTAGAATCAAGAAGTATGCCGAGGTTTTTGACTGTGTCCACCGGGGCAGGGACAGAGCCCAGTTCTATTGGCCACCAGGCAGATGTCCAGATGGAAGGACAGGGACCAACAATAAGAACTTCCGTCTTATTACCATTGAGGCGGAGATAGTTCTGCTTCATCCACCCATCAAGTGCCACCAAGCAGGCCGAGAATTTCTCAGCATCCACAACTGAATCACGGGACAGGTTGATCACCAGTTGTGTATCGTCTGCGTAAGAGACTATGGCAACACCATATGACTCCACCAGTTTGGCAAGGGGTTCCATGTACAGATTGAATAACGTGGGGCACAAAATCGAGCCCTGTGGAACCCCTTGTCTAAGACATCTTATACTGGATTTGCATGGTGGACAATGCACTTGAAATCTCCTGTTTTTAAGGAAGGAAACCAACCACTCATGGGCAGGCCCGGTTATTCCCTTCTCACTCAGACGGTCCAGTAATACGGAGTGTGATACGGTGTCAAACGCCGCACTTAAGTCCAATAGGACCAGTGCGGCCGTGTGACCCTCATCCGCCTTACACCGCAACAGTTCCGTAGATAGAAGGAGGGCGGTCTCCGTCGAATGTTTGGCTCTGAATCCCGACTGAGACGAGTGGAGGAGCTTATTTTCCTCCACAAAGCTCACCAGCTGTCGGTTAACCAATTTCTCTACTACCTTCGCACAGTAGGGGAGGAGGGAGATTGGTCTAAGGTTGTCTAGTTGTGTTATGCTAATATGGGCTTTCTTTTTTATCGGGACAACTTGGGCCAGTTTCCAGACGTCCGGAACTAGACATTCATGGAAGGAAAGAGAGGCCATGTTACCTATGTGCTCCGCTACCTGGGGAAGATGACTGCAAAGAATCCTCGCTGGGACCGCATCTAAGGGAGAGCCAGAGTGAATGTCCGATAAGATGTTAATTAGCTCCTCTGTTTGGGGGACCACAAACTTCCTAAGTTTTTTCATAACCTGTTTTTCACAGTTAGGGTTTGGCGAATTTGTGGGTTCTGTGTTAATCTGAAAAGATGCGTAGATCTTTTCTACCTTCCCTATAAAGAAGTCTGCAATCTCATTGCATGACTCTGTCGAGGGGGGGACTTCCCCTGAACTCGCTAGCGGGGCGGAGAGTTCCTTCAAAATCATAAAGAGCTCTTTAGATGTGTTCTCTGAACAGTCAATCTTCTTATTATAGTAGTCTCTTTTAGATTTCCTAATCTGTCTGTGATAAGACTTTAATTGACTCTTGTAGACTTCACGTAGTGAGGGGGCATATTCCACTCTCCATTTACGCTCCAGAGTCTTACATTTGGTTTTGGCGGCTCGCAGCAATCTTCCCTACCAGGTCACGTTGAGGTTCCACCGGAACTGATCGAGTTGGTAGTCTACAGTGTTCCTTGGTAATTCGGACAAAAGCTGGCGTCAGTATGGGAGCACCACCATCTCGCGGCAATGTCGTGGCCACTCCGGAGAGCGGGACAGTAGGCGTATCCCTCCGCTGATGCACTGGATCAGCCTCTCTCGCAGCACCAGATGGGGATAAGACGGTAGTTGCCCGGAGCAGGGGCACATCAATGGAGGACGATCGAGCAACAGTGGCGGTCGCCCCCACCGGAAGCCCGCGGGGGTTGAATGCCCACGACTCCCGGGGGATCTTTAGAGCTTGGACAATGTCTTCAAGAGTGTGGCTCATACCCGAGCAGGCAAGCATTCGAGTTCCAGGGTAGTCCGGAGCCGTTCAGGCCCAAATCCGGGGAGTCGGCCGCCATTTTGAGTGTTCCGCAGCAGCAGCCGCTCTTCACCCCGGCCACCGGAGCGGGTCCCCCCGGCCATCCACAATGGCGGTCCTGGTGCAGCTGTCCGGCAGGTGAAACGCTAATCGCTGACCTGCTGCAGCTGACTGGCGAGTGAAACGCTAAGGGTCGCCCTGCTGCAGCTGGCCGGCGAGTGAAACGCTAAGGGTCGCCCAGTTGCAGCTGAAGAGCCTCCACCTGGGGAGGTGGGGGAGGCCCGTTCGGATCGCCTCCCCCCAGGGCACCCCACGCCGTCTCTGGGCGCAGCATTATAGGATGGCCGGACCAGGCCCGATGTCACGTCGTCGGTCGATGGCTGCCGGCAAGGTCCCGGCTTCCACGTGTCGGAGGCCTCACCTTCCGGATGGGTGTAGCTGCGGACCTGCTAAATTCCAGAGCTTCCGGAATGGAGGGTAGGTCCCTGCTGACTTTTATCTATCTCATGTTGCCGTTACTGGGCGGGGTGGGTGGTAGGACAGACATGTTTAGGCAGCGAGGGCGGCAGAGCCGAGCTACCTCGTGGCCATCTCCACCGCGAGCTTGGCCCCTCCCCCTAGTTTCATATTTTTCGCGAAGGGCTATTTCCTAGTGTTTCTATTTTAGCAGGGTCAAAAAGATCCTATCAGTGGCCTACTGATTTCACTCGATTTCTTTTCTTTCCTTTTCTAGTGATTTTTATGCCATAGTTAGCTAAAAGGATACAATGACTAATCTGTATTTTATATATAAATCCTTTTTATTAGGGGTGCCCTCCGGTGGAGCCAGATGATCTACCTCTAATAAATGGTCCGGGTAGAACCAATTACCAATCAATGGGGAGACGATAGGCATGTCAGGTTTCAAACGGTGGAAAAAATCTGCACTACCCATCCTTCACTACTTGCAAAAACTAGACAGAATACTTCTATTCTACGTTATTTGCAAACAATGAATGCCTCAAGAGAACTAGATCCAAACAAACAATCAGTGGGGAGAAGATAGGCATGACAGATTACAAAGGGGGACAAAGTCCGCACTACCTATCCTTCACTACCTGCAAAGACTAGACAGAATATTGCTATTCTACGTTGTTTGCAAACAGTGAATATCTCAAAAAGGAGCTACTCTAACAATCAAAAAAAAGGGAGCTACCCTGACAATCAATCAATCAAACAAACAGTGGGGAGAAAAGATAGGCACAACAGATTACAAAGGGGGACAAAAGTCCGCGTCACCCACCCTTCACTGTCCACAAAGGAAGATAGAGTATTTGTACTCTTCCTCGTTTGTAAGCAGCGAATGTCTCAAAGAACCATCATCGTTTCGCAATTTGTCGTTTTTACACAACCTTACCCGGACCGCATGGGCTGTTTCTCGTCTTCCGTTTCCAGCGCCCGATCGTCCTCTACTCTCCGTTATTGCTGTGGCACTCCTGATGGTTCCCAGTCAGGACCGTAGATCACTCGAAAGAGGTCGATTCAGAACCAGTGAAGTTCGGATGATCGGCTGCCAGACGAGGGTCTATCGGGCAGGAGCTCTTTCCCGATCGTTGCAGTCGTTCACTCTGTCGTCAGGACCTCTCCCACTGGATCCACGTGTCGCTGATGGGCCCCACGCTTGGGACGCCAATTGTAAAGCAGGAAGGCAATCAATGAACGAAATAACCTTAAGTATTGCCCGGCGATGTCGCCTCTTAACCCACAAAATATTAATCAATGAAGAGGCAGGCGCTGGAGACTGGAAGGCAGGAAACAAGGGTTTATTCTCTCCGGAGGAGAACACATCAGATCAGACCAACAGGGAATCTTCTCGAGGTGCTCTAACTGCATCTCTGAGGCCTGGCCTCTTATACACGCATTTATGGCAGGAAGACATTCTTTATTACAATAAAGGTTCTTTGAAGTATGAAAGACATTCACAGAATCTTCCGCTTCAGGCCCGTTCCCACACATCCTTACAGTGAGAATCCCCTCCCCAATCACAATACAGGATCGTTATCAGACGGTAGGAACAGCAGGGCATTCCGCCGATTCCCGGAATGCGTGTGGTGTGACGGATCTCATGGGGTGGGGGCCTTGATCTACTGTAACTCCTTTGGAGAGGGGTGATTCTTTACAGTTGGGGCCATAAACTACATCCGCAGGGCTAGGTGATAGCCTGGGAACGGCCTGGACAATCGGACACGGAGGAAGAGGAGTGTCAGAGGTTGCGATAGTGAATGGAATGAGAGGGAGGTGTCGGGCAGGCATGGGGTGTGATTCTCAGGGAAGAGCAGCACAGATGGAGGGGGTTTATGGAACATGCATGAGAGAGGGAGAGAGCGGGGGTGAACGGTGCGTGGGGGAGATGCTTGCGAGGGTGGGGAGCCGCGCTGGGGATTGGTGGCGTGCAGAGAGTGGGTCTGATCAGGGCATCTAAAATGGTTGCCGTGTGTGACAAAAGTGTGGCATTGGGAAAAAGGCAAGATGGCGCAGATAATGTTTATCAATACAAATTAATTTTCCACACCAGGGGAACACTGCCGCAGGCATCACAGTGTGAGTTTGCCCCCTCCCAAACTTCCTGCCAACTCTGAATAAATGCCAATGGGCCACGGCTCTATTAGCACATTTAAAGGGCCGATTCGAGGGCTTCGGGAAAACAGACACGCTCGTTCTCAGCTGTATTGCTCTTCTTTTTTTGTAAAAGCCAATATCACTTAGCTTGGCCCATGAGTACCGGTAGTCTCTTTTGACAAAGAAAAAGTTACGGTACTCAAGGGCCGAAAATTTTGAAGTTCCGGTACTCAGTCCCGGTGAGTACCGGCCCATTTGAAGCACTGATTAAAACATTAAGTATTAATAAGGTTTCTGCCAGCTTGACTGTGGCTTTCTTAGAAGTGGTCGTCTAAAGAGGAGGATGTGGGGCGTTCATGCTGCTGGTGCAGAGGCATGCGAGCTCAGCATCAATAAATGTATGAAGCGCTAACAATGCGCCCTGATGCTTGTCCGAAAACAGCGTCTCCATATAAATGTTACGGTACGCGTGCTGACGCGTGAAGCTTTTCAGCAGAAAGTAACTCTTGTTCCCAGAAGGGGGCGCCCTGCAGGTCACAGCTGGAAGTGTTGATTGACCCCCTCAGTCCGCCATCCTTCTGAAGACCACAGCAGGTCTATTGTCGTATCTTAAAACAATGTTTACGCAACTAGGACGCCCTGAGATCTATACCACCCCCAACTGTATTACTAAAGAGGACGTTGGGTGGATAAAGGTACACTTCCTGAACATGCTCAGTATGGAAAGAGAGGAGCAGGAGCTTAAGAAAGTTTCTGTAAGGGCAAATTCTTTACTATCAACATCGCCATCAACTGAACCTTATCTGATTATTGTGAATCGCCCCTTTCATAGACAGCTCCTAACGAGGTTTCGTTTTGATATGATATATTTAACTCTGGGTGATTTTCCATCCTGGGGCAAGCCGGAAGCCTGTAACCCTTGTAAATGTGACAACTTTTCAAATCAGGATACGCTACATTTTGTCATGTTTTGTGACTTTTATAAAGAAATGAGAGACAAATACTTGTTACCATTGTTGAAAGAGGCTGGCTTTATACAAGTCAGACCAGCTCTCTTATACTTACAAATGTTAAGCTGTCCTCGGGTCATGGTTTGTGTTGCGAGCTTTCTGGTGGCTGCTGTTCGGAAAAAGAAATCTTTAGTCTTCCCTTGTCTTCCTGGCACTTAGCACTTTGGATATAAATATGACGAGAGCAGGCTTCCCAGTTGTTTTAAGTGATGAAATGTATATTATGTCCTTAGGAATTATCTGTAGTGTAAATAATGTTTTTAGTTTGATTTTTAATGAAAGTGTGTTTTTATGTAAACGGACATCTGAACGTATTGTGATCTATGTACATCCTACTTACACTGTATTTAACTATGTGTATATATTTGTATATTTGTATTTATGTATATATGTTCATGATTGTCTTTTTATGATTTTTAATAATCGAAATAAAATGCTTTGACTGACTGACTGACTGAGTGGGATAACAAAGCACATGCACTAGGACACTCTTGCTGATACAGCCTGCACTGTCCCCCTTCTTTGTCAGTATCTCTCCCGGTCATAACATTCTCAGAAAAGTGTTTCTTCATAATATAAAGGATTCCTCAACAGCACCAAGAAAATCATTGAGGTTGGAGGAAGCAAAGCAACCTGACCAAGGTCAAACCAAGTGTCCGCCCTGGGCCACCATTTTACAGAATTCTTTATATACTTTTAAAAGCGCAATGTATGCTCTCACAGGTATCTTTCAAACTGAACCTCACACCCCGCGTTGACATAACCATGCAGCTCACAGAGCTCCACCGGCTCAGCAACAAACCAGCTCTATTCAAACTCACACACACACACACAAAGCCTTACACGGCATTGGCCCTGCGGACCTCAACAACTGCATACACTTTTTTTACATTTATTTAAAATGTATTTGATTGATTTTTGGCAACAATATAATACATTAACAGTTAAAGCATGTAACGACAGACACATTACTACAGGATACAAACAAATGAGGTCCCTTCCTCTCAGCAGCAGTTCATATCGTGAGGAGACCACTGTTATCCTCCCTTAGCTATTGGCATGGAACGTTCAGCACATCAGGGGAATTATCCCCGCGTGTGAGTGTTCCACCGCTCTTGACCAGCCCAGCTCGTCATGAGCACCGGAGCACCGTGACTCATGACGACCTGAGCTCGTCATGAGCACGGGAAGAGTTAAGTCAGCGAGCCAGTCTTTGAAGTTGAGCGCTCTCCTCCTGACCCATCTGCATGCCGCACGACGTTTGGCCAACAGCAATGCAGTAGCGAGATAGCGGCGGTATGGTTCGGGGTTGAATTTGGTGAAGCCTAACAAAGCAACTAGTGGAGTGCGTTCTGAGGATAGCGTTGTCATCTGTTCTAGGGCATCGAAGACCTGTCTCCAATATTTATGCACTGTTGGATATTCCCAGGCTATATGAAGGAAATCTGCCCCTGGAGCGCCGCATCTATCGCAGCGGTCTGATTCTTTTAGTTGGTATTTATACATTTTAGCTGGGGTGTAGTACAGACGATGTAGGAATTTATAGTGTGTGATGCGCAATCTACTGCTGGTAGAAATTTGTTCTGTTTGAAGACAGCAATATGTCCAATGTTCATCCATCAGTTTATAACCTAACTCAAAAGTTCCAATGCGCACGAGAGGGGCACGGGGGCTCCTCTAGCTGAGTGTGTGCGGTGTGATAAAGTGTGAAAACCAGGTGTCCCGTGGAAGTAGCTTGTAGCATTAGAAGCAAAGGGGTTAAAATGGGGGGTTCTTGAGGGAACTCCGAGGTAATAGATCACACGCCCTTCGTTGGGGAATACATCCAGAGGTAGATCTTGTGGAATAATTGGTCTAGTGACCGAAACAAACCGTTGCTGTAAAGGTCCCCCATGTTGCAGTCTTAGTCCTCTCTGCGAGCTTGAGGAAGCCCGTCTATTGAAGTACTTGCATGCGAGGATGGTAAGAAAGTGCCAGTGTCAGTGAGTATAGCATGGGTCAGTGCAGGAGAATCAATAGGCAATTCCAGGCATCTAGCGTGTTCAGAACTGTGGTAGGTGCCTTGGCCCGTGGGTGAGCAGCAGCGCAAATCAAGCCATTGAGGGGTATGTATCTGCCAGCCACTGCTCTGCCGCGACCTGTGGCATGTAGCGGGCGGATAGATCCAATAATAGGCGTAGTGAGCCTCCGCACATTTGTAATAAAGTTCGAAGTTGGGGATATCAAATATTCCCTGTGAGTAGGGCCTAGTAAGGATGTTCCACTGAAGGAGCAGCTGTTTGCCTCCCCATACTAGCCTAATAATTTCCCATCGCAATGCTTTAATGAAATGTCTACCAGGGTAATACGGGATATTAAGGAAAAGATACAATAGCCGTGGGGGTACTACCATTTTGATTAAGGAGGCGCGTCCTGCAAGGGAGAGGGGAAACGAGATCCAGCGAGTGACACAGCTGGTTATGCGGTCCAGAGCGGTACCATAGTTGAGGCGCAGTAATTCTTCCCTGTCTCCGGAGATGCGGATCCCCAGATACCACATGTCTGAATCGCACCACTCAAGTGGAAAATCCAGGGGAAATGGTGTGGCCGCGGGGTGAGAGGGAATATTTGCGACTTCCCCTAATTAATATGGATCCCAGAAAGTTTCCCAAAGATGATAAATTCCTGTAGGAGTGGGTTGATGTTATGTTGCAGGTCTCGGACATAAAGGGTAATGTCGTCCGCGTAAAGAGATATGAGTATCTGACACAGATTGGAGCGCTTTATCCTGGTGGTGTTGTCTCAATTTAGCCGCCAGTGTCTCATCCGCAAGGGCAAAGAGCAGGGGGGACAGTGGGCACCCCTGTCTGGGACCTCTGGTGATGGGAAAGGGTGTGGACAAGTGGCCATTAATTAGAACTTTAGATGTTGGGAGATGGTATAGTCGCCATATCCATGAGAGAAACAAAGGGGGGAAACCCATTCTTTGTAGCACCCCGATGAGGTAATCCCACTTGACAGAGTCAAACGCCTTGATGGCGTCCAAAAAAACGTCCGCCAGCGGCAGGTCGGGACAGACATTATGCAAAATTGAGAAAAAAGTGCTCTCAGTCTGTCTCTCTCTCCCAGTGAGTCAGTCTCTCTCAGTCAGTCATTCTCTCTCTACCTCAGTCAGTCTCTCTCTCTCTGTCAGTCAGTCTCTGTCAGTCAGTCAGTCAGTCTCTCTCAGTCAGTCAGTCTCTCTCTCTCTCTCTCTCTGTCAGAGTCTGCCTTAGTCAGTCTCTCTCAGTCAGTCAGTCTCTCTCTCAGTCAGTCAGTCTCTCTTTCTCAGTCAGTCTCTGCCTCTCTCTGTCAGTCTCCCTCTCTCTGTCAGTCAGTCAGTCTCTCTCTCTTAGTCAGTCAGTATCTCTCTACCTCAGTCAGTCATTCTCTGTCAGTCGTTCAGTCTCTCTCTCTGTCAGTCAGTCTCACTCTCTCTCAGTCAACCAGTTTAATTCTCTCTCAGTCAGAGAGGTGCAATGTTGAGTTCCCCAGGGGTCCTCCCTCTCCCCTCTTTTGTTCAATCTGTATATCTTCCCACTTATTTTTGCTTTACAGCAGCTGGAGGTCACAGTCTTTAACTATGCCGATGACCTCCAGCTTATCTTTAACCTTTCACACTCCCCTGAGTCCATTCACAATTTCCAATCGGTTATGATTTTCATCAGGGACTGGATGAACTCCAACCACCTTAAACTTAACCCAGATAAAACAGAGCTAGTTCTCACTGGGGGTGCATCCAGTCCCTGGACCCCCACTTTCTGGCCCCCCTCCCTTGGTTCCCCTCCTTCACCTTCTTACTCAGTCAAAACACTTGGGATCACGTTGAATCAACACCTTACCCTGCACTCCCAGATCAGCACGGTGGTCTCATCTTTTGTTTTTCACCCTTCGCACCATTAGAAAGATTTCCAGATTTTTTTTCCTTTTCTGCTTTAAAACTTATCTTTATGGCGATGGTTCTATCACGCCTAGACTACAGTAACATCTTGTACAATGGCGCTCCCGCCTATGCCCTTCGGCGTCTTCAATTGGTCCAGAACTAAGCTGCTCGCCTCCTTTATGGTCTCCCTAAGTCACACCACGTCACTCCCCTACTAAAGGCCTTGCACTGGCTCCCCATCAGAGAGCGGCCTCTTTTTAAGCTGGGATGCACAACGTTTCTGGCCCGAGCTGGAACAGCCCCAGTATTTATAAACTCGGAAATTAATAACTACAGTCCCGCTCGAGAACTACGCTCTTCCACCCAGTTCCTCCTTTCTGTGCCGCGATTCAGGAGGAGCAAGTTGGGGGGCACGAAATTCGCTGTCCTCTGCCCCATTTTCTGGAACTCCCTTCCCCTTACTTTTAGATCTATATCCTCGTAAACTGAGTTCCGCAAAGCGCTCAAAACCCTTCTTTTTCTGCAAGAGTTCTCCCCTTAGCCCCTGGTCCTCTGTCTCTCAGGCTTCTGCTTCCCCTAGTGCCAAGAAACCGCCTGGTATATGTGCGCTTAATAAATGCTTTTAAATTCAAATTTAATCTCTCAGCCAGTCAGTCTCTGAGTCAGTCAGTATTCAGTCTCAGAGTTAGTCAGGCAGTCTCTCTACTCTCTCTCCACTTTCTTTTCCTCTCTACTCTCTCCCCACTATCTCTCCTCTCTCTCTCTCTCCACTCTATCTCCACTGTCTCACTCTCTCTCCACTCTCTCTCCACTCCCTATCCACTCTCTCTCCACTCTCTCTCTCCAACCTCTCCACTCTCTCTCTCTCCACTCTCTCTTCACTCTACCTCTCCACGCTCTATCTCCCCTCTCTCTCCATTGTCTCCCTCCACTCTCTCTCTCTACTCTCTCTTCACTCTCTCTCCACTGTCTCTCTCACCACTCTCTCTCCACTCTCTCTCTCCTCTCTCTCTCTCCACTCTCTCTCGCTCCACTCTCTCTCCACGCTCTATCTCCACTGTCTCTCCACTGTCTCCCTCCACTCTCTCTCTACTCTCTCTCTCCACTGTCTCTCTCTCCACTCTCTCTTCACTCTCTCTCTCCACTCTCTCTCTCTCCATTCTACTCTCTGTCTCTACTCTCTCTCTACCTCTCCACTCTCTCTCCACTGTCTCCCTCCACTCTCTCTCTACTCTCTCTCTCCACTGTCTCGCTCTCCACTCTCTCTTCACTCTCTCGCTCCACTCCATCTCTCTCTATTCTCTCCACTCCACTCTCTCTCTCTACTCTCTCTCTCTCCACTCTCTCTCTCCACTCTCTCTCTCTCCACTCTCTCTCTCCACTCTCTCTATCTCCACTCTACTCTCTCTCTCACTCTCTCTCTACTCTCTCTCCACTCTCTCTTTCCACTCTCTCTCTACTCTCTCCACTCTCTCTCTCCACTCTCTCCACTCTCTCTCTCCACTCTCTCTCCCAACTCTCTCTCACAAAGTAGTGTGCGTTTTAACAAGAGTGCTTACCTGAGGGCACTGTTTTGCTGCCTTGTCCCTTCTCATATGAGCATTGCCCTGGAGAATGCTGTCTCTGGGGCCCCCTCCCCCACCCCCATCCTTGTCCTCTCCTGTCCCAGAGGCTGTGCCCCGTGGAGAATGCTGTCTCTGGGACCCCCACCTCTATCCTTTTTCCAGGCCTGGCGTGCTCTGACTGAAGAGAAACAATGTAACTTGTTACATTGTTTCTCTTCAGTCCAGGGTCAGCGCAAGGAGCTCTGAGCAGGCTGCAGACACTGCAGCTGCTGCTTCAGAGCCTCTCACAGATCTCAACCTGAGCTGAGGGGGCCCCCTTCATCTACTGAAGACTGGGGGGGGGGGGCTGGGGGGTGTTTATTATGCCCCTGATTCACGTATTACTATCTCATGCAGCCTCACCCAGTTAGCGGTCTAATCTCTGCTCACTCTCCTCAAATACGCTCACATCTGTCTCGGATTAGTGCAAAGCATTTACGTTCATGTTGGGGTTCAGAAATGCAACGTATAATTCTCTCCACCCCCTGAGATCTTCCTCTAGTTTCTCATCCCTTCTGCTTAGTTTCATGTGTATCTCCTCAGCCAGTGTCGATTACTGTATATCCTGATGCCAGAGTTTTGCCGTACGGGCATGTTGACCCATCCATGTTATTGCTACTCTGCGTGTAGGTAATACCAAAAGCAATTGCAGTAGCTTATGTGCCATCTTGCGCCCCTTTTGGTTTTTTAAAATGGCCCATCAAACAGTGTAATGGTAGTCTATCTATGTAAAAGCCTGTACCCCTCCTACATCTGTCACCATCTGAGTCCACAGAGAGTGTTCCATAGGACACCTCCACAGCAAATGTAAGAAATGGGCTGCCCGCACACCACACCGTGTCAATCATCGGACCGTGTTAGAGTGATGCGGCGGAGTCTCGCAGGTCTCATGTATGTCTGATGCAAAAAAAGTATAATGCACCAGCTTGAAGCGGGCATTGCAGGATATTGTGCATGTGAGTCCACTGACTGTGGTCCATGTAGCGTCCTCTAGTAGAGTGCCTAGGTCTATATCCCAAAATGCTTGTAATTTAGCCGGGGTACCACTCGGGTCCTGCCTCGTTACTCTAAACAACATGGTTACCAAATGTTGTCCGGAGCCACAGGTTAATAATATGTCAAGTGTTTGGGTGGTCTGCAGGATAGCAGGGTATTCAAGCCACGTTATTTTGAATATTTTAGCCAAACCAGTGTAGTGTAGGTAGTGCTCCTGTGCCAATGCAATATACCCACAAGCCAGTTTGTATGTTATAAAAGTTTCATCAGGGTATCAATCACCCTCACCTAAGAACCACCATCCCTCCACGCCTCAAAAGACAAATGACGATCAAAGAAATATATAGTGATGAAGGAACAGATTCCTAAAAGTGTTTTTCCTCTTAGATTAACTTAATTAATCATTGGTGCTTTCACATACATCTAGCATATTTATTTTGAATATTCCAATCAGGGTCACAATTAGCTCCTTCTACATAAATGATCAATTCTGCTTCGTGTCAAACATAACATTTATGCACATAAAACATAGACTGTAAAATGACATATATATACACTTAAACTGTAAGCGTACATAAAACATGTACCATACATATAATGTTTTACTCCTCTCAGTCTTACGAATAATTAATCAAAAGTGGGGCTGGCGGAGCGGAGTTACCCACCCGGAGTTAATCCTGCGCAGGCTCCTGCGTTTCCATAGACCCAAGTTGCCTAGTACCATCTTCACTGACCGTAACCCTACGCTCCCCCAGGTGGACTGTGTTCGGATCTTCTGTGGACAGACTGAGTTGGCGAGTCCCCCTCCCAGCACAGGAGCCCCAGCCATGATGCTGCCTGCGTGCCGTGGGATGGCAGTGCATATCTCCTGATCTCAAGCCATTCCCACACTTCCTCAGGGGTCTCAAAAAAGGGTGCTCTCCCCTGTGCCAGAACTTTCAGCTTAGCAGGATACAGGAGCATGTATTGGAGATGGTGGTTTTGAAGGAATCATCCCTTATTTGGACCTCCTCCAAAGCTCATTTTGAGAGCATCAGGACCACCGCAGTAGGGCCAGGAACACCACCTTTCCCTATACTTTAAATGAAGTGGGGGGAAACAGAAGTGGGTATATGAGGCTTCTGTCCCATGGCCTTCATGACATGAAACCTGGAACTAAGGCCAGTAAGAGCAGTACCAGCTAACCACTGATTCTACTGGTGACCCCTCATCCATGAGTGTACCTCTAATATGTTGAATGCATCAGGTTTAGCAAAACAGACTGTCTCCTAACGTACAAAACAAAGTGTTGCCTTATTCAAGAATGCAGAGAATGCGTAGAGAGATATTTCGCAGAAGGGGCTGTGAGTACAAGTGGATTGTATCGAAGTAATTTCCTTACCATTGGTATTTTCGAAAAACGCAAGCTTCTATGACGTGCCTAACAGTATGTCTATGTGGCTACTATGTATGTGTGTGAACTCAGGGAGAGGATCTTCCAACCTTAATTTAAATTGAAAGGTATAAACGATTCCACCATAAGCACTGACTACCAAGCCAGAGGGATGGACAGAATAATTAAGAATATGAATGCCGATAGCAGATTGCTTTTTATTTGTTAATGGTTTAGTTTCCAGATAGATATAACAGTGATGCATCAGAATATTGAATAAAGAAATATCATCTTTCTTAAATATTGTGCTATAAATATTGTAAAAAATGAAGTCTATTATTAACTTCAATCGGTCGATGTTCTGACAACAATATTCTGTTCCCACATCAGCTGTAAGAGGGACAGAATAGGATGAGTTCGATGGAAAAAGAAATTATGTTTTCTCCAAAGACGACTGACAGACAATGAAGAGCTTCTCATAGTTCTTGCTCTGCTAAAACAATCAGTGCCAAACCAGCTACAATATCTAAGCTGAAAGAATGGCTTATTGAATTCAACAAAGATCAAAAAGTGCATAACGCAGAGTATTAGCCAGGAGCCATCAAAGCGGGGCTGTCAGTCTAATACAGGCTACCTGTGGTTAAAAAAAATACGGTGAAATGAATTGAAATTACCGATCCCCCTGGGACTAAGGACATTATTGAAGCTATGACACATAAGGATATTTTAACCTCATATTAAATGATAAAGCATGACAGAGCATTGTAGTTTAAATCCTCTGTTATTCCATTAGGGCTGCACTGCTGCAAGTGCTGAGAGGTAGCTTCCTATGAAGTTAAGGAAGGTACCTTCAAATACTTTAAGAGACTAACTAGAAATGCACTTATGTGCGTCCGTTCTTAAAACAAAATGTACTAAAATAATGTATTGCATAAATGTAAAAATTATAACTCTATATATATGAAACTCTGTTTTCCCTGAGGTTTTTCTGCCTATATGAATATGTGCATATCAGTTCCTCCTGTCATCGGAGAACAAAAGAGCACCATCACACAAGTGCATCCAGATGGTGGTAAACGTAAATAATTGTGAACATATAAAAACACAGAAGGGCCTGTGCACAAACTTCATATTGTATTTCGCCACAAACACTGTAGTAAATTCTCGGGATGAATATGCTGCTGTGAAGGGAGGATCTGGAGAAAGGGATCCAGGTCAAACTCTAACAGAAATAACAGGAAAGGGGTTAGTATGCACGTCTTGAAGATGGCGGTCCGGCTTATCAGAAAGCCTACTCGTAATACAGACCATGGTGCAACTTCTCTGTACCACCCTATGGCAGCTGTTTTTCCCCGACCCCGATCCCAGCAGTTGGCTGGCGATATCAGCGGTTCAACTGCGTTCTTTGCAAAGCCAATCCGCGCATCTCATAATATGGCCTTTGGACCGCTAAGTTTGTAGCGGTCGGACCTCGGTTATAGCGATCCATGGACAACTTAACTCATAATAAGTCCCTAATTGATTTGCCCATAATCACAGGATGTTGAGCTGACACCAAGACTTGCACCCAGTTCCCCAGTTCCAAAGTTGGTAGATCTGGCTGTTATGCCACATCCTCTCCAACCTGCCCCGTTGAGTAGCCGTGAATGATTGCTGCATGTGCCTGAGGGTTTTACTGCCCTAAGAACTTATCCCCATTGGACAGAGTAGGTAGGGTCCAGGATCTTTCAGCCCCAATCTTGGAAGTCTTCCTCGGATGTTGAATTTGATTTTACAGCGAGAGATGCGCACACTAACTGTTGGAGTAGATTCACTGTCAGTTCACCATGGCCGTAGCAACTACAGGTTCTCATTCTCAAGTGTTTTTACCCCGGGTGGTCTTTCAAAACTAAAGACCAGTAGCGGCTCGTAGGAAACGACAGTGGAGGGATGCTGGTGTACAAAATACAAGCAAAAAAAACACTTACCTCCTTGTCGCATCTCTCTTCCGTCGTCTCTCGGTGGCCGGAACCAGGAAGCACCCGGCTCCCCATAGCCAATCACAATGCTGCAATGCAGCTTTGTGATTGGTCTGAGCGCCATGGTTCGGTGCTCAGATGAGTAATGGGAGCCTGGCCACGTTCCTCACCAGGCTGTACAATGCAGCCTGGTGGGAAACATGCAAACTGAGCATGTCTGTTTGGCCGGCCCAAGACGTCCGGCCAAACAGACAGTCATGCACACTTGAAGTGTGCAACCACCCCTGTGCCACCAGCCCCTCCCCGCCCGAACCCGGCCACGAACCTACGAAAAATAAAATGAAAATAACAAAGTTATTATCATTTTATTTTTCTGCTCTGAAAGGAGTGGGGCGACGCTCCTCCGCCTCAGCGGAGGAGCCGCCCCTTCACTCCACGTACGTTAATTAGCTGTTCTAAAGCATGCGCTGTGCTAGTGGTTGCAAGGCTGAGGTTAAGCAGTAAAAACGAATTTGAAAATGGAGACACAAAAGTTCAGCATTTGGTCAAAAGGTGGGTTTTCCGGGAAAGGTCGAAGACTGCGAGGGATGACCCAGATCAAAGGGAAAGGGAATTCCAAGAGGTGGGAACTCTACACCCAAGACCCACGCAGAGTCCTCGAGCCATCGGGGTTGGGATGCGCCTGCTGGCTTAAAAAAAAGAAAGCAGCCCTTTAAAGATTATGGGGCAGATTTACAAGCCCCATGCGCCACTTTTACATCATTTTTCCGATTGTAAAAATGACGTTACTGTGGCGGAAGGGGCTTGTAAATCTGCCACTATATGTTAGAAAAATTTGATAAAGCACACGATCACCTACCGTTTCATGGCCCTAAGATATTTCCCACTTTTTTTTTTTTTTTAAGCTAGTGCTTCAAAGATGGTAGGTATGTTAACAAAACTTAAAGTGCACGTTCACGTACGTTTTCATGGCGCCTAGATACTTCCCCATTGTTGGCTGGTTGCTTCTGGGACGATAAATTATATCAGGGAAACAAAATACAGCTGAGGAACAGCGCCTAGTTTTTAACTTCACTTTTATCCACCTCCGTTCCCACTGCCCTGCTCGCTTGATCTAAAACACCGGCAGCAAACTCCTGCAGCACCTGCTGGGTTTTAATATTAAAACATTAAGTATTAATGAGGTTTCTGCCAGCTTGACTGTGGCTTTCTTAGAAGTGGTCGTCTACAGAGGAGGATGTGGGGCGTTCATGCTGCTGGTGCAGAAGCATGCGAGCTCAGCATCAATAAATGCATGAAGCGCTAACAATGCGCCCTGATGCTTGTCCGAAAACAGCGTCTGCATATAAATGTTACGGTGCGCGTGCTGACGCGCGAAGCTTTTCAGCATAAAGCAACTCTTGTTCCCAGAAGGGGGCGCCCTGCAGGTCAGAGCTGGAAGTGTTGATTGGACCCCCTCAGTCCCCATCCTTCTGAAGACCACAGCAGGTCTATTAGGAGTGGGATAACAAAGCACATGTACTAGGACACTCTTGCTGATATAGCCCGCACTGTCCCCCTTCTTTGTTAGTATCTCTCCCAGTCATAACATTCTCAGAAAAGAGTTTTATCATAATATAAAGGATTCCTCAACAGCACCAAGAAAATCATTGAGGTTGGAGGAAGTAAAGAAACCTGACCAAGGTCAAATAAAGTGTCTGCCCTGGGTCACCATTTTACAGAATTTCGTTTTATACTTTTATTTAAAAGCGCAATGTATGCTCTCACAGGTATCTTTCAAAATGAACCTCACACCCCGCGCTGACATAACCCTGCAGCTCACAGAGCTCCACCGGGTCAGCAACAAACCAGCTCTATTCAAACTCACACACACACACACACAAAGCCTTACACAGCAATGGCCCTGAGGACCTGAACAACTGCATACACTTTTTTTTACATTTATATAAAATGTATTTGATTGATTTTTCGCAACAATATAATACATTAATAGTTAAAGCATGTAACGACAGACACATTACTACAGGATACAAACAAATGAGGTCCCTTCCTCTCAGGAGCAGTTCATTTCATGAGGAGACCACTGTTATCCTCCCTTAGCTATTGGCGTGGAACGTTCAGCACATCGGGGGAATTATCCCCGCGTGTGAGCGTTCCACGGCTCATGACCAGCCCAGCTTGTCATGAGCACCGGAGCACCGTGATTTATGAAGAGCTGAGCTCGTCATGAGCACGGAAAGAGTTAAGTCAGCGAGCCAGTCTTTGAACTTGGCGCTCTCCCCCTGAACCACCTGCATGCCACACGACGTTTGGCCAACAGCAATGCAGTAGCGAGATAGCGACGGTATGGTTCGAGGTTGAATTTGGTGAAGCCTAACAAAGCAACTAGTGGAGTGCATTCTGAGGATAGCGTTGTCATCTGTTCTAGGGCATCGAAGACCTGTCTCCAATATTCATGCACTGTTGGACATTCCCAGGCTATAAGAAGGAAATCTGCCCCTGGAGCGCCGCATCTATCGCAGCGGTCTGATTCTTTTAGTTTGTATTTATACATTTTAGCTGGGGTGTAGTACAGACGATGTAGGAATCTATAGTGTGTGATGCGCAATCTACTTCTGGTAGAAATTTGTTCTGTTTGGAGACAGCAATATATCCAATTTTCATCCATCAGTTTATAACCTAACTCTAAGTTCCAATGCACATGAGAGGGGCACGGGGGCTCCTCTAGCTGAGTGTGTACGGTGTGATAAAGTGTGGAAACCAGGTGTCCCGTGGAAGTAGCTTGTAGCATTAGATGCAAAGGGTCTAAAATGGGGGGTTCTTGAGGGAACTCCGAGGTAATAGATCACACGCCTGTCGTTGGGGAATACATCCAGAGGGGAGGGTTAGATCTTGTGGAATAATTGGTCTAGTGACTGAAACAACCTGTTGCTATAAAGGTCCCCCATGTTGCAATCTTAGTCCTCTCTGCGAGCTTGAGGAAACCTGTCTATTGAAGTAGTTGCATGCGAGGATGGTAAGAAAGTGCCAGTGTCAGTGTGTATAGCATGGGTCAGTGCAGGAGAATCAATATCATGAGGTAGTCGCACATTCAAACATTTAGCCCCAGAGAAGGGAAAGGGGAGGGAGACTGCTCAAGGGAGTGTAAGGTAAAGGAAGAAGTAAACACAGTTAAGGAAACAGGTGATAAGTACAAAGGCTTACAACAAAATCATAGTGATTCAAATACATAAGCCCAAAAATCAGGGCACACAATGATGAATTATTTAACAAAGAACTTTCAGCGGACACACAGTCAATATAAAACTGTAGAGGGCTTGTGCCGGAAGTTTAAGAAGAAAGCCGTCGACGTTTCGACCCCTATGTGTAGGCTACGTTCAGTCCTTAGGCGGGGTCTTCATCAGGACATATGCAACAGGGAAAAGTAGGGGCAATCCTATCAGATAAATTAATAGTAGATTAGTAAATGTTATACATTGTGATGTTGCACTATAGCCCTATCATTTAGGCTATGGTGAAGAATTATAATGATGATTACAGAAATTACCATGGAGTCGGGGCCCAACTGGGCTCAGGACGTGGGGATATGATGGACTGTGCAGTAGTCACAGGTCGATCACAGCGTAATTAATTCGCAGTGCTACAGAGGAGAGAAGAGACAACCAATGATCAAGGGACCTTTACCTTCATATATGCGCTACTGATTAAATTACTTTATCAAGACCTAGGTCTGAACTGGTGCATAAGGGTCAGGAAAGCACCTGAAATGCTGGGAATGGTGGGTGAAACCCACTAGATTTGAAGATCTATCTATCACTTAAAAACTATCCACAAGACAGTCGCCCCGAAGCTCACGGAGAAATTTCGACCAGGAGGAACACCTACAGGTGGTGAACCAGGCACTCAATCAAGATCAGACTGTGGAACCCACCACACCAAATATCAGTAGGTCATCCCCCAACCCTGTGATCAACATTTCTAATCACAACCTAGATGAAGAAGAGATTAAAGTTCTGAGCAGAGGTCTCTCCTATGTCCCCACGGCTCCACCCAACAAATGTCTGCTGAAAACTGAACTATACAGATTTTTTAGGAAAATTAGGTTAAGATACTATTTCCGAAATCAAACTACTAGACAACGTAGCTCTATCATGGGCCTCAGAGAACCCTCCACTTTCTTTCCACCTACTTATGCCATGAGCCATAAGATTTTGGCGTTTGAAGAAATTGTGACCTCTGCAGTGGACCGAGCATTGGACCAACGCAAATTTGCCAGATTGAATCTGCCCAAAACAGAGAAAAACGCATTAATGGAGCTGTGCAACAACAAATAGGTCGTCATCAAGCCCGCCGATAAAGGCGGGGCAATTGTCATTCAGGACCTATGTAAATACCAAGAAGAGATCTATAGACAATTGTCAGATGGAGTAAGTTATCAGTTATTATCAACTGACCCCTCACGCGAACTGGCAACCACTATTTTGTCAGCCACACAAAAAGGATTGGATGCTGGCTCTCTTAGTGAGCAGGAATTCAAATTCCTCAATCAAAAGTTTCCACGACTTGCCACTATATATACCTTACCCAAGGTACACAAGAACTTAGAGAGTCCCCCTGGCCGCTCAATCGTGTCAGGTTGTGGGTCCATGTTAGAACCTCTGTGCAAATATGTGGATTTTTTCCTAAAGCCGATTGCTCTTGACACCAAGGCGTATCTTCGTGATACCACACAAACTATTAACCTCATTGACGAAAGACCATTCAACCCAGAACACGAACTCTTGGTGACATGCGATATTGTTTCGCTTTATACTAGCATTCCTCAACTTGACGCTTTGGAAGTGATGAGACAAGCCTTAGACAAGCGACCGGCACCTGTCCAGGTTCCGACTGACTTTATAATCGAGCTGTTGAGTATTGCTATGAGACAGAACTTCTTTATTTTCCAAGAAAACTTCTACTTGCAGACGAAGGGGGTAGCCATGGGGGCTACCTTCGCCCCAAATCTGGCCATCATCTTTATGGATCATTTTGAACAACAATATATTTTTTCCATTGATAACCCTTTTCACAGTAGGCTGACCTTATGGGTCAGATACATAGATGATGTCCTGTGTATCTGGGAGGGTAGCAAAGAACTACTGCTAAAGTTTCATGTCTGGCTCAATTCCAGAAACCCCCATATCCAATTCACGATGGATTCAAGCAATGAGAAGATTCCAGTCTTGGACATTTCGATCTATGTGGATGACAATCGGCTACAAACCACCTTATTTAGGAAACCAACTGAGCGAAATTCCTTACTGCAATACGGGAGTCATCACCCCCGAGGTCTCAAAGACAATCTCCCAGTCGGCCAATTTCTTAGAATTATGAGAAATTGCTCCACTCGTGGAAATTACATCCAAGAATCTGAGGTCTTAAGTGAGCGCCTCATCTCACGAGGTTATCCAACTAGAATGGTGAGACACGCTAGGAAAAGGGCCTGGTATAATCAACGCGATATTCTGTTGAATCCAGAAATCACCAACCAATCGGAAATGGACCGGATCATCTGTGTAACCACCTTCTCCACACGGAGTAATGAAGTCAAACGTATTATCAACTAGAATTGGTTCCTTGTGTCAGATGAGATAGAGCAAACGCAGTTCCCTCTCCATTCTTTCAAGAGGGCCAAAAACATACAGGACATGGTGGTCCACTCGTATTTGGAACCTGTCAGTCAACCTACTCTTACAAGTTTGTGGAATCTGCCTCCATTGGTGGGACACTATAGATGTGGCACATGTACAGCATGTGACACCACTATTCAGATTAAGACTTTTGACCATGGAGGACGGACTTACAAGTTAAAACACCACACGAATTGCAATTCGAGTTGTGTGATCTACATTGTCCAATGCCCATGTAGACAGTCACGCATATCATCCCATAGTAGCAGGTTACGCTGTAATGTGGTGGGTGCCCCGCTAGTAGAACACTGGCAAAAGGCTGGGCATGCTGTCTCAGATTTGAGATGGTTTGTCATTGAAAAGGTCTCTCTGGGGAGAAGAGGAGGTAATGTGTTGACAGTACTAAACACCCGTCAATCTAAATGGATGTCCCTTTTAGACTCAATCAAAAATGGCCTTAACGAGCAAGATAGCAGTCTAGCACAGTTGGCAGCCCTGGGCTAATTGGGTTACTGAGATCCTTCCTAAATTATACGGGGTCACACACCCTTTGGGCTTGGCATATAATATAAGGAATTCCAATGGGAATATGCTGATGTTCTGTGTGCTCCTGTTTTATATTATCTCAAGATTCAAAATGCTTTTTGTCATTATTCTGGGCTCTCACGAAAAGCAACCAGCCTTCTACCTCATGGCTGAGAGTTGCGCGGGTATTATAAATTATGTGATTATCGTCCTCAGGATTTGGCATATAATGAATTGTGTATTGGGAATATGCTGATGTTCAATATGCTCCTGTTTACACTATCTTAACATACAATTTCCTCTTGTTATCATTCTGGGTTCTTACGAAAAACCACCCGCCTTCAACCTCATGTTTGAGAGTTGCGCGGGCAGTAAGAATTTTGTTATGTTTTCCAATTATCTCCCGCATGATTTGACATAATGAATTTTGTAATGGGAATATGCTGATGTTTCCGTATACTACTGTTTATACTATCGTAACATAAAATGTCTTTTGTTATCATTCTGGGCTCTCACGAAAAGCAACCCGCCTTCAACCTCATGTTTGAGAGTTGCGCGGGCAATAAGAATTTTGTTACGATCTCCCAATTGAGTGTTCATAAATGACCAGCATAACTTTGGGTAGACTCCGGCATGCACTAGAATTTTTCTGTCATACGGTTATCTGAGCCCGAATGTACTACACAATTAAATATTTATTGAAATTAATTTTCCTTCTGTGAGATGGTTACATGAAGGTCCAGTGTTTTTGGTTACACTAGAACCACCCGTACTCTGTATCATCTATGCAGTAGTAATCGTAAAGTTCACCGAGTAACTCTTCCCTTTCCATCACTGAGATGGTTTTATCTGACTCCGCCCCCTAAACTACACGTAGCGGGAGTTGCGGAGTTATTGTCCACGGACGCTTCAGATCCGATGGGGTACGTGTCAAACAGTGCGTTTTTTGCAAGTTACCCTTGGTAATTGACTATCCTTGCCCCTTATCATTAATCTCCGGTTTCCCTCAGACTTACCCGTCATCGTGACTGACGGTGTGGCAGCACGACCCCCGCCGGTTGCAAGCTATCGGATGCCGGCTGATTACTCGAAGACTTGGCTCTGACGAGTGTTTATGAACAGACGGTTGGATTTATCCCCCCTCTCGCTCTTTATTTAATTACAGGTATGTTATGCTTCTGCAACTGGGTGAAACATGCCGCGCTTTTTGTATAATTGAAGAGTGTTTCGGCTACCGTAAGCCCTTAACATGGGGGTGCCCACAATTATAGTTGCTCGTGGTGAGACCCTAATGAAATCACCTTGGCCTCAATATAATTGACAGCATACTCCTTGGCCCCGCATGCAACACTGGGCCCTCTGTATTGTATTGTCTTGTGGATAGTTTTTTAGTGATAGATAGATCTTCAAATCTAGTGGGTTTCACCCACCATTCCCAGCATTTCAGGTGCTTTCCTGACCCTTATGCACCAGATCAGACCTAGGTCTTGATAAAGTAATTTAATCAGTAGTGCATATATGACGGTAAAGGTCCCTTGATCACTGGTTGTCCCTTCTCTCCTCTGTAGCACTGCGAATTAATTACGCTGTGATCGACCTGTGACTACTGCACAGTCCATCATATCTCCACGTCCTGAGCCCAGTTGGGCCCCGACTCCATGGTAATTTCTTTAATCATCATTATAATTCTTCACCATAGCCTAAATGATAGGGCTATAGTGCAACATCACAACGTATAACATTTACTAATCTATTATTAATTTATCTGATAGGATTGCCCCTACTTTTCCCTGTTGCATATGTCCTGATGAAGACCCTGCCTAAGGACTGAACGTTGCCTACACATAGGGGTCGAAACGTCGACGGCTTTCTTCTTAAACTTCCGGCACAAGCCCTCTACAGTTTTTAATTGACTATGTGTCCGCTGAAAGTTCTTTGATAAATAATTCATCATTGTGTGCCCTGATTTTTGGGCTTATGTATTTGAATCACTATGATTTTGTTGTAAGCCTTTGTACTTATCACCTGTTTCCTTAACTGTGTTTACTTCTTCCTTTACCTTACACTCCCTTGAGCACTCTCCCTCCCCTTTCCCTTCTCTGGGGCTAAATGTTTGAATGTGCGACTACCTCATGGTATTGATAATAAATTACAGTACCTTGACTGATTTTTTCGGGCATCTCTTGTTCTGTTAAGTTGTTTAAATAACAGTTGATGTGTGTTAGACACAACACGTCTCTCTTGCGGGGACCCCTTCTATACGTACCAGTCATCTGTTCTAGGGCATTGAAGACCTGTCTCCAATATTCATGCACTGTTGGACATTCCCAGGCTATGTGAAGGAAATCTGCCCCTGGAGCGCCGCATCTATCGCAGCGGTCTGATTCTTTTAGTTTGTATTTATACATTTTAGCTGGGGTGTAGTACAGACGATGTAGGAATTTATAGTGTGTGATGCGCAATCTACTGCTGGTAGAAATTTGTTCTGTTTGGAGACAGCAATATGTCCAATGTTCATCCATCAGTTTATAACCTAACTCTAAGTTCCAATGCGCACGAGAGGGGCAGGGGGCTCCTCTAGCTAAGTGTGTACGGTGTGATAAAGTGTGGAAACCAGGTGTCCCGTGAAAGTAGCTTGTAGCATTAGATGCAAAGAGGCTAAAATGGGGAGTTCTTGAGGGAACTCTGAGGTAATAGATCACACGCCCGTCGTTGGGGAATACATCCAGAGGGGAGGGTTAGATCTCGTGGAATAATTGGTCTAGTGACCGAAACAACCCGATGCTGTAAAGGTCCCCCATGTTGCAAACTTAGTCCTCTCTGCGAGCTTGGGGAAACCCGTCTATTGAAGTAGTTGCATGCGAGGATGGTAAGAAAGTGCCAGGGTCAGTGAGTATAGCATGGGTCAGTGCAGGAGAATCAATAGGCGATTCCAGGCATCTATCGTGTTCGGAACTGTGGTCGGTGCCTTGGCCCGCGGGTGAGCAGCAGCGCAAATCGAGCCATTGAGGGGTATGGATCTGTCAGCAACTGCTCTGCCGCTACCTGTTGCATGTAGCGGGTGGATGGATCCAATAATAGGCGTAGTGAGCCTCCGCATATTTGTAATAAAGTTCAAAGTTGGGGATATCAAATACTCCCTGTGAGTAGGGCCTAGTAAGGATGTTCCACTGAAGGCGCAGCTGTTTGCCTCCCCATACTAGCCTAATAATTTCCCATCGCAATGCTTTAAAAAAATGTCTACCAGGGTAATATGGGATATTAAGGAAAAGATACAATAGCCGTGGGAGTACTACCATTTTGATTAAGGAGGCGCGTCCTGCCAGGGAGAGGGGAAACGAGATCCAGCGAGTGACATAGCTAGTTATGCGGTCCAGAGCGGTACTATAGTTGAGGCGCAGTAACTCTTCCCTGTCTCCAGAGATGCGGATCCCCAGATACCACATGTCTGAATCGCACCACTCAAGTGGGAAATCCAGGGGAAATGGTGTGGCCGCGGAGTGAGAGGGAATATTTGCGACTTCCCCTAATTAATGTGGATCCCAGAAAGTTTCCCAAAGATGATAAATTCCCGTAGGAGTGGGTTGATATTATGTTAAGGGTCTTGTCGTCCGCGTAAAGAGATATGAGTATCTGACACAGATTGGAGCGCCTTATCCTGGTGGTGTTGTCTCAATTTAGCCGCCAGTGGCTCATCCGCAAGGGCAAAGAGCAGGGGGGGACAGTGGGCACCCCTGTCTGGTACCTCTGGTGATGGGAAAGGGTGTGGACAAGTGGCCATTAATTAGAACTTTAGCTGTTTGGAGATGGTATAGTAGCCGTATCCTTGAGAGAAAGGAAGGGGGGAAACCCATTCTTTTTAGCACCCCGATGAGGTAATCCCACTTGACAGAGTCAAACGCCTTGATGGCGTCCAAAAAAACGGCCGCCAGTGGCAGGTCGGGATCGACATTATGCAAAATTGATAAAAAAGTGCTCTCAGTCAGTCTCTCTCTCCCAGTCAGTCAGTCTCTCTCAGTCAGTCATTCTCTCTCTACCTCAGTCAGTCAGTCTCTGTCAGTCAGTCAATCGGTCTCTCTCAGTCAGTCAGTCTCTCTCTCTCTCTCTCTCTCTCTCTCTCTCTCTGTCAGTCTCTCTCTTAGTCAGTCTCTCTCAGTCAGTCAGTCTCTCTCGCAGTCAATCAGTCTCTCTTTCTCAGTCAGTCTCTGCCTCTCTCTGTCAGTTTCTCTCTTTCTGTCAGTCAGTCAGTCAGTCAGTCTCTCTCTCTTAGTCAGTCAGTATCTCTCTACCTCAGTCAGTCAGTCTCTCAGTCGTTCAGTTTCTCTCTCTGTCAGTCAGTCTCACTCTCTCTCAGTCAACCAGTTTCTCTCTCTCTCTCAGTTAGTCTCTCAGCCAGTCAGTCTCTCAGTCAGTCAGTATTCAGTCTCTGAGTCAGTCAGGCAGTCTCTCTACTCTCTCTCCACTCTCTACTTCTCTCTACTCTCTCTCCTCTCTCTCCAATCTATCTCCACTGTTTCACTCTCTCTCTCCACTCTCTCTCCATTTGCTGCCTTGTCCCTTCTCATATGAGCATTGCCCTGGAGAATGCTGTCTCTGGGGCCCCCACCCCCATCCTTGTCCTCTCCTGTCTCAGAGGCTGTGCCCCATGGGGAATGCTGTCTCTGGGACCCCCACCTCTATCCTTTTTCCGGGCCTGGCGCGCTCTGACTGAAGAGAAACAATATAACTTGTTACATTGCTTCTCTTCAGTCCTGGGTCAGCACAAGGAGCTCTGAGCAGGCTGCAGACACTGCAGCTGCTGCTTCAGAGCCTCTCACAGATCTCAACCTGAGCTGAGGGGGCCCCCTTCATCTACTGTAGACTGGGGGGGGGGGGGGGCTGCAGGGTGTTTATTACACCCCTGATTCACGTATTACTATCTCATGCAGCCTCACCCAGTAAGCGGTCTAATCTCTGATCACTCTCCTCCTCAAATAAACTCACATCTGTCTCGGATTAGTGCAAAGCATTTACGTTCATGTTGAGGTTCAGAAATGCAACGCATAATTCCCTCCACTCCCTGAGATCTTCCTCTGGTTTCTCATCCCTTCTGCTTAGTTTCATGTGTATCTCCTCAGCCAGTGTCGATTACTGTATATCCTGATGCCAGAGTTCTACCGTAGGGGCATGTTGACCCATCCATGTTATTGCTACTCTGCGTCTAGCTAATACCAAAAGCAGTTGCAGTAGCTTATGTGCCATCTTGCGCCCCTTTGGTTTTTTAAAATGGCCCATCAAACAGTGTAATGGTAGTCTATCTATGTAAAAGCCCGTACCCCTCCTACATCTGTCACCATCTGAGTCGACAAAGAGTGTCCCATAGGACACCTCCACGGCAAATGTAAGAAATGGGCTGCCCCCACACCACACCGTGGGCAATCATCGGACCGTGTTAGAGTGATGCGGCGGAGTATCGCAGGTCTCATGTATATCCGATGCAAAAAAATTATAATGCACCAGCTTGAAGCAGGCATTGCAGGATATTGTGCATGTGAGTCCACTGACTGTGGTCCATGTAGAGTCCTCTAGTAGAGTGCCTAGGTCTATATCCCAAGATGCTCGTAATTTAGCCGGGGGACCACTCGGGTCCTGCCTCGTTACTCTAAACAACATGGTTATCAAATGTTGTCCTGAGCCACAGGTTAATAATATGCCAAGTGTTTGGGTGGTCTGCAGGATAGCAGGGTATTCAAGCCACGTTATTTTGAATATTTTAGCCAAACCAGTGTAGTGTAGGTAGTGCTCCTGTGCCAATGCAATATTCCCACAAGCCAGTTTGTATGTGATAAAAGTTTCATCAGGGTATCAATCACCCATCACCTAAGAACCACCATCCCTCCACGCCTCAAAAGACAAATGACGATCAAAGAAATATATAGTGATGAGGGAACAGATTCCTAAAAGTGTTTTTCCTCTTAGATTACCTTAATTAATCATTGGTGCTTTCACATACATCTAGCATATTTATTTTGAATATTCCAATCAGGGTCACAATTAGCTAATTCTACATAAACTATCAATTCTGCTTAGTGTCAAACATAACATTTATGCACATAAAACATAGACTGTAAAATTACATATACATACACTTAAACTGTAAGCGCACATAAAACATGTACCATACATATAATGTTTTACTCCTCTCAGTCTTACAAATAATTAATCAAAAGTGGGGCTGGCGGAGCGGAGTTACCCACCCGGAGTTAATCCTGCTCAGGCCCCTGCGTTTCCATAGACCCAAGTTGCCTAGTACCATCTTCACTGACCGTAACCCTACGCTCCCCCAGCTGGACTGTGTTCGGATCTTCTGCGGACAGACTGTGTTGGCGAGTCCCCCTCCCAGCACAGGAGCCCCAGCCACGATGCTGACTGGGTGCCTCGTGGATGGCAGTGCATATCTCCTGATCTCAAGCCATTCCCACACTTCCTAAGGGGTCTCAAATATGGGTGCTCTCCCCTGTGCTAGAACTTTCAGCTTAGCAGGATACAGGAGCATGTATTGGAGAAGGTTGTTTTGAAGGAATCATCCCTTATTTGGACCTCCTCCAAAGCTCATTTTGAGAGCATCAGGACCACCGCAGTAGGGCCAGGAACACCTTTCCCTGCACTCTAAATGAAGTGAGGGAAGCAGAAGTGGGTATATGAGGCTTCTGTCCCATGGCCTTCATGACATGAAACCTGGAACTAGGGCTAGTAAGAGCAGTACCAGCTAGCCACTGATTCTACTGGTGACCCCTCATCCATGAGTGTACCTCTAATATGTTGAATGCATCAGGTTTAGCAAAACAGACTGTCTCCTAACGTACAAAACAAAGTGTTGCTGTTGCCTTATTCAAGAATGCAGAGAATGCGTAGAGAGATATTTCGCAGAAGGGGCTGTGAGTACAAGTGGATTGTGTCGAAGTAATTTCCTTACCATGGGTATTTTCTAAAAACGCATGCTTCTATAATGTGCCTAACAGTATGTCTATGTGGCTACTATGTATGTGTGTGAACTCAGGGAGAGGATCTTCCAACCTTAATTTAAATTGAAAGGTATAACCGATTGCACCATAAGCACTGACTACCAAGCCAGAGGGATGTACAGAATGATTAAGAGTATGAATGCCGATAGCAGATTGCTTTGTATTTGTTAATGGTTTAGTTTCCAGATAGATATAACAGTGATGCATCAGAATATTGAATAACGAAATATCATCTTTCTTAAATATTGTGCTATAAATATTGTACAAAATGATGTCTATTATTAACTTCAATCGGTCGAAATTCTGACAAAAATATTCTGTTCCCACATCAGCTGTAAGAGGGACAGAATAGGATGAGTTCAATGGAAAAAGAAATTATGTTTTCTCCACAGACGACTGACAGACAATGAAGAGCATCTCATAGTTCTTGCTCTGCTAAAACAATCTGTGCCAATCCAGCTACAATATCTAAGCAGAAAGAATGGCTTATTTAATTCAACAAAGATCAAAAAGTGCATAACGCAGAGTATTAGCCCGGATACATCAAAGCGGGGCTGTCAGTCTGATACAGGCTACCTGTGGTTCAAAAAGAAAAAATACGGTGAAATGAGTTGAAATTACCGATCCCCCTGGGACTAAGGACATTATTGAAGCGATGACACATAAGGATATTTCTAACCTCATATTAAGTGATAAAGCATGACAGAGCATTGTAGTCTAAATCCTCTGTTATTCCATTAGGGCTGCACTGCTGCAAGTGCTGAGAGGTAGCTTCCTATGAAGTTAAGGAAGGTACCTTCAAATGCATTAAGAGGCTAACTAGAACTGCACTTATGTGCGTCCGTTCTTAAAACAAAATGTACTAAAAGAATGTATTGCATAAATGTAAAAATTATAACTCTATATATATGAAACTCAGTTTTCCCTGAGGTTTTTCTGCCTATTTTAACATGTGCATATCAGTTCCTCCTGTCATCGGAGAACAAAAGAGTACCATCACACAAGTGCATCCAGATGGTGGTAAACGTAAATAATTGTGAGCATATAAAAACACAGAAGGGCCTGTACACAAACTTCATATTGTATTTCGCCACAAACACTGTAAAAATTCTCGGGATAAAGATGCTGCTGTGAAGGGAGGATCTGTAGAAAGGGCTCCAGGTCAAACTCTGACAGAAATAACAGGAAAGGGGTGAGAATGCACATCTTGAAGCTGGCGGTCCGGCTTATCAGAAAGCCTACTCGTAATACAGACCATGGTGCAACTTCTCTGTACCACCCTATGGCAGCTGTTTTTCCCTGACCACGATCCCAGCATTTGGCTGGCGATGTCAGCTGCATTCTTTGCAAAGCCAATCCGCGCATCTCATAATATGGCGTTTGGACCGCCAAGTTGTGGCGGTCGGACTGCGGTTATAGCAATCCATGGAATGCTGAACTCATAATAAGTCCCTAATTGATTTGCCCATAATCACAGGATGTTGAGCTGACACCGAGACTTGCACCCAGTTACCCAGTTCCAAAGTTGGTAGATCTGGCTGTTATGCCACATCCTCTCCGACCTGCCCCATTGAGTAGCCGTGAATGATTGTTGCATTTGCCTGAGGGTTTTACTGCCCTAAGAACTTATCCCCATTGGACAGAGTAGGTATGGTCCAGGATCTTTCAGCCCAATATTGGAAGTCTGCCTCGGATGTTGAATTTGATTTTAGAGCAAGAGATGCGCACACTAACTGTTGGAGTAGATTCCCTGTCAGGTAGAGAAGAGACAAAGCCTCTGTGAGGACCTATATTTCTTTTAACATTGAATATATCCAAACATTTTAGGAAAAGATGCCAAGGGAAAACTTTGAAGTATTATTCAAACATGAGGGATTTATTTGACTATTTTTTTCATTTTCAACTTTTTCAACATTTTTCAAAGAATACTTGTGCAAAAGTACATTTCATTATCATTGTGAAGAACACATTCTTACATACGAATTTTAGTAATAGTAATCCTATCATTCAAAAGGTGCCCTCTAATAGCAGTTCATCCTAATGATCATGCAACACAGACTCATACATCAGTCATACATTTTCTAAAAGGTAAAAATACATTTCTAACAAACTAGACACATAGACAATATAATACAGAACATTAGACTAACACAGATGGTAGCTCTAAGGTGTACTTAATATGATACGTATAGGAACCTAGATGGTATGGTTCTACTGGTTATGTTGGAATTAGCCAGATCGTATCCAGGACAGTAGATGGTAGGCCGACGTACGTTTCGGTGGGTGTCACCTTCCTCAGGGCCAAAGACAACGGACATACAAATAATTCATATACTGTATTAAAAAATATGAGGGCTTAGTACAGAGTTCTATGATATGGATGAACTATGCGTATCATAGAAGAAAAACTGGCTGGTTTCATTAAGGCATTAGCTCAGTTTCCAAAGTGCGCTCCTATTGAGTATCTTAGTTTTTGAGCCACCTGGGGGACTTCTGTGCAGCAACAATTATAGCTGATCGTTCATAAAGCGCGATGATTTTATAAAGGGTACATTGAAAGTTTGATGCAAAGAACACCTAAATCTGAGTGAGAACGTTCCAGTAATGTAATAGATACCTCCAGGGATACAGCTACCCACGGGGAGTTATACGAATGCATATGTTGACAGGCTCTTTTGTTTAGAGTGCTGTTGCCGCAACCGGGGGTTCTGGTCAGTTGTCCCTACATGATTCCCTGTCAGTTCACCATGGCCGTAGCAACTACAGGTTCTCATTCTCAAGTGTTTTTACCCCGGGTGGTCTTTCAAAACTAAAGACCAGTAGCGGCTTACCTCCTCGCCGCATTTCTCCTCCGTCGTCCCTCGTTGTCTCTCCATGGATGGAGTGAGGAAGCACCCGGCTCCCCATAGCCAATCACAATGCTGCAATGCAGCTTTGTGATTGGTCTGAGCGCCATGGTTCGGCGCTCAGATGAGTAATGGGAGCCTGGGCAGGTTCCTCACCAGGCTGTGTAATGCAGCCGTATGGTGAACATGCAAACTGAGCATGTCTGTTTGGCCGGCCCAAGACGTCCGGCCAAACAGACAGTCCTGCACAATTGAAGTGTGCAACCACCCCTGTGCCACCAGCCCCTCCCCGCCCTAACCCGGCCACGAACCTACGGAAAATAAAAAGATAATAACAAAGTTATTATCATTTTATTTTTTCTGCTCTGAAAGGAGTGGGGCGACGCTCCTCCGCCTCAGCGGAGGAGCCGCCCCTTCACTCCACGTACATTAATTAGCTGTTCTAAAGCATGCGCTGTGCTAGTGGTTGCAAGGCTGAGGTTAAGCAGTAAAAACGAATTTGAAAAGGGAGACACAAAAGTTCAGCACTTGGTCAAAAGGTGGGTTTTCCGGGAAAAGTGGAAGACTGCGAGGGGTGACCCAGATCAGAGGGAAAGGGAATTCCATGAGGTTGGAACTCTGCACCCAAGACCCACGCAGGGTCATCGAGCCATCCGTTTGGGATGCACCTGCTGGCTTAAAAAAAATAAAGCGGCGCTTTAAAGATTATGGGGCAGATTTACAAGCCCCATGCGCCACTTTTACATCATTTTTCCCATGGTAAAAATGTCGTAAAAGTGGCGCAAGGGGCTTGTAAATCTGCCTCTATATGTTAGCAAAATTTGATAAAGCACACGATCACCTACCGTTTCATGGCCCTAAGATATTTCCCACTTTAATTTTTAATTTTTTAAAGCTAGTGCTTCAAAGATGGTAGGTATGTTAACAAAACTTAAAGTGCACGTTCACATACGTTTTCATGGCGCCTAGATACTTCCCCATTGGTGGTTGGTTGCTTCTGGGACGATAAATTATATCAGGGAAACAAAATACAGCTGAGGAACAGCGCCTAGTTTTTAACTTCACTTTTATCCACCTCCGTTCCCACTGCCCCGCTCGCTTGATCTAAAACACCGGCAGCAAACTCCTGCAGCCCCTGCTGGTTTTTAATATTAAAACATTAAGTATTAATGAGGTTTCTGCCAGCTTGACTGTGGCTTTCTTAGAAGTGGTCGTCTACAGAGGAGGATGTGGGGTATTCATGCTGCTGGTGCAGAAGCATGCGAGCTCAGCATCAATAAATGTATGAAGCGCTAACAATGCGCCCTGATGCTTGTCCGAAAGCAGCGTCTCCATATAAATGTTACGGTGCGCGTGCTGATGCGCGAAGCTTTTCAGCATAAAGCAACTCTTGTTCCCAGAAGGGGGCAACCCTGCAGGTCAGAGCTGGAAGTGTTGATTGGACCCCCTCAGTCCTCATCCTTCTGAAGACCACAGCAGGTCTATTAGGAGTGGGATAACAAAGCACATGTACTAGGACACTCTTGCTGATATAGCCTGCACTGTCCCCCTTCTTTGTTAGTGTCTCTCCCAGTCATAACATTCTCAGAAAAGTGTTTCATCATAAAATAAAGGATTCCTCAACAGCACCAAGAAAGTCATTGAGGTTGAAGGAAGTAAAGCAACCTGAGCATGGTCAAACAAAGTGTCCGCCCTAGGCCACCATTTTACAGAATTCTTTATATACTTTTATTTAAAAGTGCAATGTATGCTCTCACAATTACCTTTCAAACTGAACCTCACACCCCGCGCTGACATAACCCTGCAGCTCACAGAGCTCCACCGGCTCAGCACCAAGCAGCTCTATTCAAACACACACACACACACACACACAAAGCCTTACACAGCATTGGCCCTGCGGACCTCAACAACTGCATGCACTTTTTCTTACATTTATTTAAAATGTATTTGATTGATTTTTGGCAACAATATAATACATTAACAGTTAAAGCATGTAACGACAGACACATTACTACAGGATACAAACAAATGAGGTCCCTTCCTCTCAGGAGCAGTTCATATCGTGAGGAGACCACTGTTATTCTCCCTTAGCTATTGGCGTGAAAGGTTCTGCACATCAGGGGAATTATCCCCGCGTGTGAGCGTTCCATGGCTCATGACCAGCCCAGCTCGTCATGAGCACCGGAGCAACGTGATTTATGAAGAGCTGAGCTCGTCATGAGCACGGAAAGAGTTAAGTCAGCGAGCCAGTCTTTGAACTTTGGCGCTCTCCCCCTGAACCACCTGCATGCTACACAACGTTTGGCCAACAGCAATGCAGTAGCGAGATAGCGGCGGTATGGTTCGAGGTTGAATTTGGTGAAGCCTAACAAAGCAACTAGTGGAGTGCGTTCTGAGGATAGCATTGTCATCTGTTCTAGGGCATCGAAGACCTGTCTCCAATATTCATGCACTGTTGGACATTCCCAGGCTATAAGAAGGAAATCTGACCCTGGAGCGCCGCATCTATCGCAGCAGTCTGATTCTTTTAGTTTGTATTTATACATTTTAGCTGGGGTGTAGTACAAACGATGTAGGAATTTATAGTGTGTGATGCGCAATCTACTTCTTGTAGAAATTTGTTCTGTTTGGAGACAGCAATATATCCAATGTTCATCCGTCAGTTTATAACCTAACTCTAAGTTCCAATGCGCACGAGAGGGGCACGGGGGCTCCTCTAGCTGAGTGTGTACGGTGTGATAAAGTGTGGAAATCAGGTGTCCCGTGGAAGTAGCTTGTAGCATTTGATGCAAAGGGGCTAAAATGGGGGGTTCTTGAGGGAACTCCGAGGTAATAGATCACACGCCCGTCGTTGGGGAATACATCCAGAGGGGAGGGTTAGATCTCGTGGAATAATTGGTCTAGTGACTGAAACAACCTGTTGATATAAAGGTCCCCCATGTTGCAATCTTAGTTCTCTCTGCGAGCTTGAGGAAACCTGTCTATTGAAGTAGTTGCATGCGAGGATGGTAAGAAAGTGCCAGTGTCAGTGAGTATAGCATGGGTCAGTGCAGGAGAATCAATAGGCGATTCCAGGCATCTACCGTGTTCGGAACTGTGTTCGGTGCCTTGGCCCGCGGGTGAGCAGCAGCGCAAATCAAGCCATTGAGGGGTATGGATCTAACAGCCACTGCTCTGCCGCGACCTGTGGCATGTAGCGGCGGATGGATCCAATAATAGGCGTAGTGAGCCTCCGCACATTTGTAATAAAGTTCGAGGGTTTTGTACACTTTCGCAAATTGCGAACTTACCTGTCGGGTCGCAAGTTTCGCGAACTTGTTGTTTCTACGTGTCCAGCCTGTTTGGGACACTCTTCTTCATCACTGCCACTCTCTGTCACCACTGCCACTCTCTGATTACTCATGCCACCCTCTGGCCCACCCATGCCACCCTCTGTTTCATCACAGCACCCTCTGGTTGTCCAGTCAGTGTACATTATTGTGGCAACGCAAGCACACCTTCCCTGCCTCAAGTGACCTGAATTAATTTGGGGCTGATTAATGTGTCACAGAATATTTTTTTAGCTGGCACCTGCTTCCTTAGTGCTTCCTGATTAGTGATCTTTCGCACTTGCTAAGTGCTTTCATTGTTGCAAAATTAGTTACAGCACCTGCCCTGCCCCAACTGACAATAATGAATTAGGGGCTGATTAATGGATTTGAACTTCCAGCCTGGCTCCTGCTTGTCTCCCTTAGCTGTAATTCAGGACCTTTGTGGCATATGTGTAACTATTCTGAGGTTCAGAGCAGGGTCACATAATAGTTGCAACTGGCAACTGAACTCTGGAGGGGCCCCTCAGGAAGCACTACAGGAAATGGCTACTAATGATGAGCCTGAACTTTTGAACCTGGTAAGTAGTTTCAGTTTTGCTAAGATCGTATTTCTGCAATTTTGCACTTATTCGCGGGGCGCGAAGTTGTACTGGGAAGCCGCGAACTCACGCGAACAGTGCGAGCAGTGCGAGCAAAATCCGCTGCTCGCGGATTTGCGGATTTTGCGGGAGATTCGCGAATCTCGCGGATTGCGAATTTACCGAAAATCCGCAAAATCCGCGAGCGAAACGGATTTTCCGCCCATGCTTACTCTCAGTCAGTCTCTCTCTCCCAGTCAGTCAGTCTGTCTCAGTCAGTCATTCTCTCTCTACCTCAGTCAGTCTCTCTCTCTCTGTCAGTCAGTCTCTGTCAGTCAGTCAGTCAGTCTCTCTCAGTCAGTCTCTCTCGCTCTCTCTCTCTGTCAGAGTCTCTCTTAGTCAGTCTCTCTCAGTCAGTCAGTCTCTCTCGCAGTCAATCAGTCTCTCTTTCTTAGTCAGTCTCTGCCTCTCTCAGTCTCCCTCTCTGTCAGTCAGTCAGTCTCTCTCTCTTAGTCAGTCAGTATCTCTCTACCTCAGTCAGTCAGTCTCCGTCAGTCGTTCAGTCTCTCTCTCTGTCAGTCAGTCTCACTCTCTCTCAGTCAACCAGTTTATCTCTCTCTCTCTCAGTCAGAGAGGTGCAATGTTCCCCAGGGTTCCTCCATCTCCCCTTTTTTGTTCAATCTGTATATCTTCCCTCTTATTTTTGCTTTACAGCAGCTGGAGGTCACAGTCTTTAACTTTGCCGATGACCTCCAGCTTATCTTTTTTTTTTTTTTTTTTTTTTTGGTGTAAGACATTTATTATGATAAAAGGGACAAACGGTTACACTGCGTCACGCCAACAACCCGGAGGCAGGCCGCTATGAGGTGTGCACATCATCTAAGTCAGCAAAACAGTCGACAGTAATACAACTTTTGTGGAGCTCCGAGCTCTCAGCAGGGTGTCCAACATTGCAATGTATCATACGTGAGCAACACAACCGTAGCACAGTTAGTGATCTTACATTTTTTCAGTGCAGTAGATAGATGACCATAACAGGAGCCGTGGAAGCTGTCTCGGGGCAATCCGCAGGCCCCAACTCTAGAAACAGCAAGTGGGAAGCACACATCTAGTAGCACCGTTTTCACCCAACCGTCCCCAACAAAATAGAAAAGAAAAGAAAGGAAACGTAAACAACGTAACAGTGGTGCAAACATAGCAATTCAACCACGCAGTCCCCCTCGCTTTGGCGGGGCCGCGTGTGTCCGTCGGCTGGTAGCGATCCGTGGCAGTAGTGGAGGTGAGGCAGGCAGCAAGCATACATGGCGGAGGTAGAGAGAGGGGTGGGGTGACGCGGGGGGGGAAGGGAGATATCTTAGCAGGGCAAGGGGTCGGGACGAGTGGTCTAAGGGAAGGCAAAAAGGGGAACAAGACGCGCTGCTAGTACAAAGTGAAGGAGGGACAGCAGGGCAAGCGTGGTACATAGCCAGGGCGTGACAGTGCTAGAAGGGAACATCAGTGCCAAGTCAGTTCAGATTCGCACAGCAACCACTCAGCCCATATCATCCGAAACACCCACATCAGGCGATCCTCCAGATACTTCCGATCCCGCCCGCTCTCTCGTCCACTGCAGAAAGGGCTCCCAAATGTCATTCGGCCTAGAGGCAGTGGGCATGGTCTCCCAGTAGTGAGTGAGTTGCGCGTGCCCATAGGTGACATCCCCGACCCACCCAGTGAACAATGGCAACGCCCTCCTGCCCCAGTGTAGTGCAACCTGTCGTTTAGCATAGAGGAGGAGGAGTGCATGTAATTTTCTGTCACAAGGTTCAGTGTCCTTGACGTAGCCCAGCAGGCCCAGGAGCGGCGACGGCATGTCGTTCCTACTTAAAATTTGGTTGATAGCTGCAAAGACACCTGTCCAGAAGTCTGTTAGTTTGGGGCAGCTCCACGCCACATGTATGAAGGACGCTTCTGCCCTCCCGCACTTCCAACAGGACGCATCCGTACGGATGCCCATGCGATGAAGTAGCATCGGTGTCCGGTAGTATCGGTGTAAAAATTTAAAGTGAATGAGCTGCAGCCGGTAGTTCGGGGACAGTGCAGTCAGTTGTTCACAGCAGTACTTCCATATGTCATCTGTGAGGGGGACGTCCAGGTCCGTAGCCCAAGCATCTTTGGCGGTAGCCACAGTGATTAGGGCCTGCTCCTGCATGCAGTTGTAGAGCCTCGATACCAATTTTTTGGGAGAGGGTTTCGACAGCAGGTTCTGTAGGGCATCTAGTGCCTGCGGCTCCTCCGGGAAGTGGGGTCCCAACTGTTTGCATGATTCCCTAAGGGAGTGGTACAGCAGCGTGTCCGCAAAAGATTCAGGGTGGTCCCCAACAACCGTGTGCAACTCGACAAAGGTGCCTTCAGGGTACAAGTCGGCGAATGTGTGCAGCCTTTGCCCCCGGAGCGTGAGAACATCGCCTCTGGCAGCTAAGCAGGGCAGCAGTGGGTTCCCCCGCAGTGGGATCGCAGGTGCATACAGGGAGGAGAGGCCAACTCTTCTCTGCAGTTCTCGCCAGGTCCAGCGTACCATTTCTACGGTGTCGATCTCCGCTGAAGGGCGCGTAACCTTCCCATATAGGGCCACGCGCAGGGGCAACGGGGCCAGCGCAGCCATTTCCACCGCTACGTGCGGTTGGTAGGGAGTGGGGAAGGCCCAAAAATGCAGAAACTGCGCCTGTGCACACAGAGAGTATAGCTTCAAGTCGGGAGCTCCAAGGCCCCCCTGCCTAAGTGGGAGTGTGAGCAGGTCCCAGGAGATCCTCGCCTGGCCTCCAGCCCAAACCAGTTTCAACATCAACGAGCGCACCCGCGCATTGAAGTGTGATGTCATGGGCAGCGGGATGTTCACAAACAGATACAGGAATTTGGGAAGAATCACCATTTTTGCCAACGCTATTCGTGCAACTAGGGACAAAGGTAGCTTGTTCCAAACCTCAATCTTCCCTTCCATCCAATCTACTGCCTTTCCAAAGTTCAGAGACCATAGTTCTTGCACATCCCGGCTAATCCAAATCCCCAGGTACTTAACAGCCTCAGCTTCCCCACGTATAGGGTAGTCTGCAGATGGCTGGCTCGTCTCATCTGTCAGTGGGAAAGCTACGGACTTTGACCAATTGATGGATATTCCCGCCAGGCCTTCAAACCTCACAAACTCACGGAGCAGCGGGTTCATGTTGTCTTTGGGGTTGACAATATACAAGGTCACATCGTCAGCATATAACGAGATCAAAAGGCTCCGAGAGCTAAACCCGATGCCCCTCGCAGTGTGGTGTTGTCGTATCCGAGCCGCAAGTGGCTCCATCGCGATGGCGAAGAGGAGGGGGGATAGTGGGCACCCTTGCCTGGTTCCTCTAGTGATATTAAAGGATCCGGACACCAGGCCATTTACACTTACTCTGGCTCTGGGTCCAGTATACAGCAATTTGATCAGGGTCATGAAATTGCGACTGAAGCCCATTCTTTCCAGCACCTTGAATAAATACGGCCATTCCAAAGAGTCGAACGCTTTGGTCGCGTCCAAAAACACCACCGCCGCCTGCACAGATGGATGTAGGTAATGAAGGACCGAGAAAATGGTCCTGAGGTTATGGGACGTGGCTCTACCGGGGATGAATCCGGACTGGTCAGGCAAAGCTATAATCGGCAACATCGGTTGCAGCTTGTCCGCGATTATTTTAGCGTATATTTTGGCATCTACATTAATGAGGGAGAGGGGCCTATAGGAGTCCAGGAGCATCTCATCTTTGTCAGGTTTTAGAAGAGTGATTATTAAGGCCTCGTGCATGGAGTCAGGCAGGGAGTTCAATTCAAGGGCCTCCACAAACACGGAGTGTAGTTTCGGCGCCAGTTCATTAACATAGGTTTTGTAAAAGGACGTTGTCAGGCCGTCAGGGCCAGGGGCCTTGTTAGCCGGCATGCTTTTTATCACCTGAGCGATGTCCTGGACGGTAACAGGCAAGTCCATGTACTGTCTGTGGTTGCTATTGAACCAAAGTAATGCAATGGAGTCAAGGAAACTAGTTAAGGAGGCCGGGGCGGTGGGTTGTTTAGAGGCGTATAGAGACGCATAAAAGTCAGTAAAGGCGCGCAATACAGCCTCTTGGCCCACGGCTAAAGTCCCCTCTTTGTCATAGATAGTGTGGATGTAGTGTGACTGTGTCCGAGAGTCTATCAACCTGGCGAGTGTTCTGCTGGGCCTATCTCCCTCTCCGTATCTGCGGGCCTCAGCACGTTTCCCCAGAAAACGCACCTCTCTCTCCGCTTCCTCTCGAAAGGCAAGCAGTTTCGTTTTGATTTCACCTGCTGTTCCTAATGTCGGGGCCAAGCTAAAGGCCGCATCCAGCCCTCGCAACTCTCCCTCCAGTTTAGCCAGGGTGTCTCGAATCGATCGTAGCACTCCCGCCTGCCTCGCTATGCACTGGCCTCTTATTACTGCCTTAAAGGCGTCCCATTCAACAGCCTCTGAGGCGACGGAACCTGCATTTTCAGCAAAGTATTTAACAATGTCGTCTCTTATCTCCTCAACGAACACCTGGTCCGTGAGTGCGTGTGGGGGCAATCGCCATGTGAATGCTCTGTTAATGGTATCAGGAAGGCGTAGCTCAAGCTCACAGGGGGAATGGTCCGATAGGGACCTAGCCTGTATTTCGACCCTTGTCACCCATGTTGCAACCTCAGGAGACACCAGCCAGAAATCCAATCTGGACCAAGCCGCTTTATGGCACGTGTAACAGGACCCCATTCTCACATCAGGGTGACGAACCCTCCACACATCCGACAACAATCCCTCACTCATCACGTCAAGGATAGCCTGGCGCGCACGGGCATGCATAGGTCTACTCACACCACGTCTGTCCATATCATCATCCAGCACAACATTAAAATCTCCCCCCAACACCACCGACGAACAGTCAAGCAAAGCAATCTGCGCCCACACGTCCCTAAAAAAGTCCGGGTCATCTACGTTAGGACCGTAAACAGCTGCCAGCACAACAGGCCGCCCCTGCAGGGAGCCATACAAGATCACGTATCTGCCATTCACGTCATACACGTGAGCATGTTCCCGCCAGTCTAACCCCCTGCGCACAAGTATAGCAACCCCTCTGGCATAGTTGGAGTAAACAGAAGAATATACCTGAGACCACCTAGAGTTCTTCAACCTGGGCGAGGGAGTAGTATTAATATGTGTTTCCTGCAGGAAGCAGACGTCAACATTATGCCTGGCCAACGTGCCATGCATCAATCGAGCCTTTCTGTAGTCCCGAGGCCTCTAATATTCCAGGTCCAAAGTTTAATCCCACCCATATTTGAAGTCTTCCAGTGTTGGGACCATCCACGTCCCAGCCCACCCCCCACACCCACAACGGACCCCATAACTCCTTGCCACGAATCGCGTACCTGAAAATGAAAACATAGCGGCCAGTACTGTGCACCATGTCGGAACAAGAAATAACAAAACAACAAACCCCCCCCATTGCCCCCCACCCTCAGCAACCTCCCAATCAGGTCGTGAAATACCCCATAGTAAGGCACACAAGGTGTAACCTAGAACCAACAGCAAAAACAGCGGGAGGCACCCCATGGGGCGTGGTGTGCCCAGCGAACAGCCCCGTGTGAACGGGGTGGCTACAATTAGGGATAAGGTTCCATGAGTTCTGCGAGTCCCCCTCCACGGGATCTAGCAGTCGCACCGCCTCCAGGATGACTGTACTCAGTAGGGCACAATAAAACACACCCAGGAGTCCCGGGACAGGACCCAGTTCCACCCATTGCGCTCCCAGGGAGCATGTACCAGCAACGAACCCAATGAATCCGCGCCAACTCACATGAAGTTTGAGGTGGCGAACTTACGACATCCTAGTACCCCCACTAGAACACCAGTTAGTCATTGTCACTTAGCTGTTCGGACGTATCTTCATGTCTGGGCGATCTTCTCCTGGACCCCGCCCCGCCGATGTGTTTGGCGAACTTGAGCGCCGACTTTGCGTCCGTGAAAAAGTGGGTGGTGTTGTCATGCAGTACCTTCAACCTTGCAGGGTACAGCAGAGAGTACGGCACGCCTGCCTGCAGCAGTAGTTTCTTCGCCGGAAGGAACTCCTTGCGAGCCGCTTGCACCAGGGGGGTGAAGTCCGGATAAAAGGAAATGTTATTACCTTTATGGGTGATTTTGCCCTTCTCCCTCGCCAGGCGCAAGATCAAGTCTCTGTCCTGGTAGTTGATCAGTTTTGCGAGGATTGGCCAAGGTGTGGCACCTGGCGGTGGTTTCTTCCCTAGCGATCGATGCGCTCTCTCGACCGTGAAGACTGGGGATAGGTGCGGGTCGAAGAGTTCATGCAAAAGGTCCGCCACATAGGTCTCCATTTTGTCGATATTTGTAGTTTCTGGAATTCCCGTTATGCGTACATTGGATCTGCGGGAACGTGCTTCCAAATCATCCGACTTGGCTCGCAATACATCTAACTCTCGTTCCAGAGAAGTAATATGCTGCTTGGCTTGCTGCTGGAATTCACAGCATTCAGTCTGCCTGTTTTCTAAGCAGTCAAGCCGAGTTTCATGTACGTCCACCTTGGTCTTCACGGATTCCAATTGCGCAGACATGGTGTCGAGTTTAGTATCGATACTTTTCAGGCTGGATCTCACCTCCATGATTAGCGCCCCAAAGTCAATATCGGCCGGCAGCCCTTGAGACGACGCCATGTCGCCACTCGATTCTGCAGCAGGGTTCCTCGGAGTGCGCTTGTTATCAAAGCTGATCTTGGATTGTTTGGCTTCGTTCTTCCCCATCGTGGCTGCCGGTCATTAACAAAGGGCGGTTCAGAAACGCAGGGATCCCCTGTGCAGTGTAGAGGCGTCAACCCGTGTGAGGCAGGGGTTGCGTAGGTAGTCCCGGGGAGCTCGGATCCACAGCCTGGAGTCCAGGTCCTAGTGGCGTGAGTGCTCTCCGCACGCGATGCCAGTAGCGTGCCAGGCAGGCCCAAGATGGCGGGCTGAGTGCTTGGGGTATGGTAATGGCGCCGAGACCCAAAATGCGGCAGGGCAGGTGACCAAGTTATATTCTCAGGGCTGGAGCCCCACAGTCTTGTGGCTGGACAGGCAGCACGCCTATGGTCTCAGCAGTTAGTATGCACCCCTTCCAGGTGGAGCAGGTAGGGCATCGAGGACGCCAGCAGGGGCCCCTCCGCACGTAGCGCTTCTCGCTGCACCCCGACCGCCACCGCCAGCGGTCACAGCAGGGTAGGAACAGGCGCTCACCAGGATTCCGCAGGTCTGGCCGCCCCCCGTCTTCTCCACTAAGGCGGCAGGTCCGGGCTCCGCTTCGCAGGCGAATCCGCCGCCAGGCAAGGGATCTAGCCCCCGATCGCCTCCAATCCGCCCACAGTTCTCCCGATCGGTGCAGGGCTCAGCAGGGGTCCGCTAGGGGACGTCTGAAGTCGCGGCGCCGCCGCCGATAAGTTTTCGCGCCCACGATCTCCGGTCTGCTAGGGGCCTCCAAAGCCTCGGGCTGCAGTGCGTCGCGCCGCCCAGGGATGCGCACTTCCGCCCAGTGCCAGGACGGGCTGTCCAGCCGGCGGAGTTTTGAAGGGCTCCGGTTTCGGGATCGCTGCTGCAGTGCGTCTCAGATTCACACTCCGGAGTTATGGAGGTGTCCTCTGCCAAACCCCGAGGGAGCGGGGGCCCGCAGGCGCCAGGAGCAGGATTACAAAAGGATTAATTGGTGTAGCCGGCGGAGGTCACTCAACGAGCGGCCATCTCGCAGCTCGGCTTAGCCACGCCCCCCAGCTTATCTTTAACCTTTCACACTCCCCTGAGTCCATTCACAGTTTCCAATCGGTTATGATTTTCATCAGGGACTGGATGAACTCCAACCACCTTAAACTTAACCTAGATAAAACAGAGCTAGTTCTCACTGGGGGTGCATCCAGTCCCTGGACCCCCACTTTCTGGCCCCCCAACCTTGGTTCCCCTCCTTCACCTTCTTACTCAGTCAAAACACTTGGGATCACGCTGAATCAACACCTCACCCTGCACTCCCAGATCAGCACAGTGTCTCATCTTGTTTTTTACCCTTCGCACCATTAGAAAGATTTCCAGATTTTTTTTCTTTTCTGCTTTAAAACTTATCTTTATGGCGATGGTTCTATCGTGCCTAGACTACGGTAACATCTTGTACAATGGCGCTCCCGCCTATGCTCTTTAGCGTCTTCAATTGGTCCAGAACCAAGCTGCTCGCCTCATTTATGGTCTCCCTAAGTCACACCACGTCACTCCTCTACTAAAGGCCTTGCACTGGCTCCCCATCGGAGAGCGGGCTCTTTTTAAGCTGGGATGCACAACGTTTCAGGCCCGAGCTGGAACTGCCCCAGCTTTTATAAACTCGGAAATTAATAACTACAGTCCCGCTCGAGAACTACGCTCTTCCACCCAGTTCCTCCTTTCTGTGCCGTGATTCAGGAGGAGCAAGTTGGGGGACACGAAATTCGCTGTCCTCGGCCCCATTTTCTGGAACTCCCTTCCCCTTACTTTTAGATCTATATCCTTGTACTCTGAGTTCCGCAAAGCGCTCAAAACCTTTCTTTTTCTGCAAGCCTTCTCTTCTTAGCCCCTGGTCCTCTGTCTCTCAGGCTTCTGCTTCCCCTAGCGCCAAGAAACCGCCTGGTATATGTGCACTTAATAAATGCTTTTAAATTCAAATTCAGTCTCTCAGCCAGTCAGTCAGTATTCAGTCTCAGAGTCAGTCAGGCAGTCTCTCTAATCTCTCTCCACTCTCTTTTTTTCTCTACTCTCTTTCCACTCTCTGTCCTCTCTCTCTCTCTCTCTCCACTCTATCTCCACTGTCTCACTCTCTCTCTACACTCTCTCTCCACTCTCTCTCCACTCTCTCTCGACTCTCTTTCCACTCTCTCTCTCCAACCTCTCCACTCTCTCTCTCTGCACTCTGTCTCTCTCCACTCTCTCTTTACTCTACCTCTCCACGCTCTATCTCCCCTCTCTCTCCACTGTCTCCCTCCACTCTCTCTCTCTACACTCTCTCCACTCTCTCTCCACTGTCTCTCTCTCCACTCTCTCTCTCTCCACTCTCTCTCTCTCCACTCTCTCTCAACGCTCTATCTCCACTCTCTCTCCACTGTCTCCCTCCACTCTCTCTCTCTACTCTCTCTCTCCACTCTCTCCTCTCTCTCCACTGTCTCTCTCTCCACTCTCTCTTCATTCTCTCTCTCCACTCCATCTCTCTCCATTCTCTCCACTCTCTCTCTCTCTACTCTCTCTCTACTCTCTCTCTACTCTCTCTCTCTCCACTCTCTCTCTCCACTCTCTCTCTCTCCACTCTGTCCACTCTGTCCACTCTCTCTCTCCACTCTCTCCACTCTCTCTCTCCACTCTCTCTCTCCACTCTCTCTCACAAAGTAGTGTGCGTTTTAGCAAGAGTGCTTACCTGAGGGCACTATTTTGCTGCCTTGTCCCTTCTCATATGAGCATTCCCCTGGAGAATGCGGTCTCTGGAGCCCCCACCCCCATCCTTGTCCTCTCCTGTCTCGAAGGCTGTGCCCCTTGGGGAATGCTGTCTCTGGGACTCCCACCTCTATCCTTTTTCCGGGCCTGGTGTGCTCTGACTGAAGAGAAACAATGTAACTTGTTACATTGTTTCTCTTCAGTCCTGGGTCAGAGCGAGGAGCTCTGAGCAGGCTGCAGACACTGCAGCTGCTGCTTCAGAGCCTCTCACAGATCTCAATCTGAGCTGAGGGGGCCCCCTTCATATACTGAAGACTGGGGGGGGGCTGCGGGGGTGTTTATTACCCCCCTGATTCACGTATTACTATCTCATGCAACCTCACCCAGTTAGCAGTCTAATCGCTGCTCACTTTCATCCTCAAATACGCTCACATCTGTCTCAGATTAGTGCAAAGCATTTACGTTCATGTTGAGGTTCAGAAATGCAACACATAATTCCCTCCACCCCCTGAGATCTTCCTCTAGTAGCTCTTCCCTTCTGCTTAGTTTCATGTGTATCTTCTCAGCCAGTGTCGATTACTGTATATCCTGATGCCAGAGTTCTGCCGTAGGGGCATGTTGACCCATCCATGTTATTGCTACTCTACGTCTAGCTAATACCAAAAGCAGTTGCAGTAGCTTATGTGCCATCTTTCGCCCCTTTGGTTTTTAAAATGGCCCATCAAACAGTGTAATGGTAGTCTGTCTATGTGAAAGCCCGTACCCCTCCTACATCTGTCCCCATCCGAGTCCAGAAAGAGTGTCCCAAAGGACACCTCCACGGCAAGTGTAAGAAATGGGCTCCCTCCACACCACACCGTGGGCAATCATCGGACCATGCTAGAGTGATGCGGCGGAGTCTTGCAGGTCTCATGTATGTCCAATGCAAAAAAATTATAATGCTCCAGCTTGAAGCGGGCATTGCAGGATATTGTGCATGTGAGTCTACTGACTGTGGTCCATATAGCGTCCTCTAGTAGAGTGCCTAGGTCTATATCCCAAGATGCTCGTAATTTAGCAAGGGGACCACTCGGGTCCTGCCTCGCTACTCTAAACAACATGGTTATCAAATGTTGTCCTGAGCCAAAGGTTAATAATATGCCAAGAGTTTGGGTGGTGTGCAGGATAGCAGGGTATTCAAGCCACGTTATTTTGAATATTTTAGCCAAACCAGTGTAGTGTAGGTAGTGCTCCTGTGCCAATGCAATATTCCCACAAGCCAGTTTGTATGGGATAAAATTTTTATCAGGGTATGAATCACCCATCGCCTAAGAACCACCATCCCTCCACACCTCAAAAGACAAATGACGATCAAAGAAATATATAGTGATGAGGTAACAGATTCCTGAAAGTGTTTTTCCTCTTAGATTACCTTAATTAATCATTGGTGCTTTCACATACATCTAGCATATTTATTTTGAATATTCCAATCAGGGTCACATATAGCTCCTTCTACATAAACTATCAATTCTGCTTAGTGTCAAACATAACATTTACGCACATAAAACATAGACTGTAAAATTACATATACATACACTTAAACTGTAGGCGTACATAAAACATGTACCATACATATAATGTTTTACTCCTCTCAGTCTTATGAATAATCAATCAAAAGTGGGGCTGGCGGAGCAGAGTCACCCACCCGGGGTTAATCCTGCTCAGGCCCCTGCGTTTCCATAGACCCAAGTTGCCTAGTACCATCTTCACTGACCGTAACCCTATGCTCCCCCAGCTGGACTGTGTTCGGATCTTCTGCAGACAGACTGAGTTGGCGAGTCCCCCTCCGGGCGCGGGAGCCCCAGCCACGATGCTGGCTGCATGCCTCGCGGGATTGCAGTGCATATCTCCTGATCTCAAGCCGTTCCCACACTTCCTCAGGGGTATCAAAAAAGGGTGCTTTCCCCTGTGCCAGAACTTTCAGCTTTAGGAAACAAAAAGGGTCTTGACTCCTAAATTCAGCAAGGCTGAGCCAATATAAACTATAACAAACAATACATTTGCCAGTGCTGAGAACCTTATTTTTAAAGAATTATTGAAATATGTAGTATACACGACAATGACATGAATACTCGCTTTATGAATTGCAACTTTTTAATTTTCTTTTTCTTATTCACTGTTATTTTAGTTCTGCATCATTTTGATTTTGTGCATGGGAATACAAAACATTCTATGTACATTTATATACACACATGAAATACAAATGAGAAACAAACAATTAGGTATGTACAATACGTCCTCAACTTACATACAACACATTCTTGGCCATCCATTCATACAAAAACACATATACACTGGTCCCAGTGTCCAAATAAACTTTTTGTTCAACTGATGAAGTGTCCTTTTTTACATATTTGACATTTAAATGTGACAATTATAAGAAAAGCAAAAAGTCTTTCTATGGATTCCCCAAGGATTTTCAGAAAAATCAGGGAAATGACCCGGGACCTGGTCGGTCGACGCGTTTCGAGCCCTGTGACTGGCAGGGTTCTCCTCAGGACCAAACAATAACTACAAAGAAAAGGAAAACAATCGTAACTCTAGGGTTCTGAGAGATCGACACCTTGTTCGCAACCTAACCACCATCAGCCTACCTCTATTATTGGGTCATGGCTCCAACCGATATAACAGGCAATTGTATTCCAAATGCAAAAAGTAGGTTGGGGGAAGTGCTGAAACAAAATGGGAAAACAAACGATAAGTGCACTGCATTTAAACACACACGTTCGTCCTGTTGTGGTTCCTACGTGGGTGTGTTTGTGTGCGCCTACCTGAGCTGTAAGCGTAAGTGGTCGGGGATAAGTCTGCCTCTTTCGAGAAATCTCGTGCTGGATCTGTAAAAAACAATCGAGGTGGAAAGCGTGTGTTAGCGCTTGCCGTCTAACGTTTCCATGTCAAGTGCGGGAGAGGGCTCGTGGATCTTAGCGGTCTCCTTCTTACCGTTCGTAACGCTCCGAGTTGGTTTTAGAATTCAACCGCCGTTCGTGTAAATCACTCCTTCCCCTTCGGTCTGTTGGAACTGACTGAGAACACTAACTGTTCTTGGCTGTGGGAGTGGCTACTGGCTGAAGGATTGTGGGGGATGTAGTCCCATAGGTCTGACTGGGAAAGGCTGATGAATTTACGTGTTGGGTTTATACATTTCAGAAATCTCATTCAGTCCAGATACTGCTGTGTCAAATTTCATTATTAACATAGCTTCTCTTTGATTTAATCTTGCTTCGATGTTACCACCTCTCGGGTCGTTTTCAATTTTTGACATAACAGTCCACTTCTGCTTGGATTTATCATGTTTCATGGCTGCCCAGTGATTGACTAGAGGTGCATTTTCAACTTCTCTGCGTATTCTTGATTTATGTTGAGTAATACGTTGCCTGACTTCTTGGGTTGTTCTTCCTATGTATAACATTGGGCATGGACATATTACAGCGTACACGACATTCTTTGTCTTACAGTTGGTAAAGGTGTCATGTTTCCAATTTATGTTGTTGAAAGAGAAGACTGATTCCTCTATTGTTTCTTCACAGCAGATACATGTTCCACATTTGTGGTGTCCTGTAATTGGTGGAAAACCGAATAGACTTCTTATGGTAGGGCCTTTCTCGATGGGTAAGGCTGCTCTTACGATGTGGTTGGCCACACTTTTTTCTTTTTTGTGCGCGAATAAGGGTGGTGTTTTAAGGTCCTTGTGTAAATATTTTACTAGATGCCAGTTAGATGTGATCAATTTCTTCAATTGGTTGGTGGCTGGGCAGAACGTAGATACACAGACCAGTCGTTTCTGTTCCACTTTCGGATTTTTCTGCAGAAGGGATTCACGCGGCGTCCACCATGCTCTTTTCAATGAATTTTTTAATAGTTTGTTAGGATATCCTCGTTGGAGAAGCCTTTCCTTGAGTTGGTTGGCATGTTCAAAGTAATCCTCTTTTCGTGAACAATTCCCACGCACCCTAAGGAATTGGCCAAAGGGTAGATTTTGTCTTAGGCTGCGTGGGTGGTTACTTGAATACAGCAATGCCTTATTTCTGTCTGTCGCTTTACGAAAGAGGGTAGTTACAAGGCCTCCGTCAGATGGTTCAATTTTTACATCCAGAAATGTAATGGATGTGTTGGATGATGTACAACTGAATTTTATGTCATTGCTTCGTGCATTCAGCCAGTTGACAAATTCATTCAGGGTAACAGGGCTGCCGGTCCAAATGAGGAATACATCATCGATGTATATCATATAGTGGGAGATCTGCTCTTTAAAAGGGTTGTCATTGTAGATGAATTTTTGTTCATAGAGTCCCATAAACATCACCGCTAATTCCGGGGCAAATGGACACCCCATAGCTACTCCTTTTATCTGTAAGAAGTATTCGGAGTTAAAAGAAAAAAAGTTTTTTTGTAGAGCCAAAGTTGCCAGTTCTACTATAAATTCCGTGGGTACTTGGACCGGTCTATCACGTTTATCCAGGAAAAAAGACAATGTCTCCAGAGCTTGATCTGGGGAAATCCACTTTCTGCCCTGCAGGGTCCAAAATTCCAAAAGAAGTCATCACGTTCGAATGTACAATTCTATCCGGAATTTCAGCTTTTGAGAAAAAAAGATGTTATGTGAAATACAATCTAGCTAAAACAGAAAAGGAGGCATTATTCGCGTTGAAAAATGATAGATCAGTCGTCATAAAGCAAGCCGACAAAGGGGGTGCAGTGGTGGTCTGGGACGTTAACAAATACAAAACTGAAGTCCACCGACAACTGAATGATGTTACTTGCTACAGACGCATTCCAAAAAATCCTACGAACGAATTCCAAAAACAACTTTTTCAAATCATCCAAAAAGGATTCGAGCAAGGGTTTATGGGCACAAAGGAATTGGCATTTCTGCAGAACAAAAACCCTAGAACCCCGGTGTTCTATGTACTGCCCAAAATCCATAAAGACGAAAACAACCCCCCAGGGCGTCCAATAGTATCCGGATGCGAATCCCTCTTCGAACCAGTAGCCAAGTACATAGACTTCTTTTTGAAACCATTCATAGAAACGGTTCCAGCCCACCTCAAGGACATGACTGCATTTCTCAAAAAGATTGAGATGATACAGTTTGAAAAAAATCAACAACTAATGGTGACACTAGACGTCGTCTCACTTTATACCCAGATCCCCCAAGATCAAGCTCTGGAGACATTGTCTTTTTTCCTGGATAAACGTGATAGACCGGTCCAAGTACCCACGGAATTTATAGTAGAACTGGCAACTTTGGCTCTACAAAAAAACTTTTTTTCTTTTGACTCCGAATACTTCTTACAGATAAAAGGAGTAGCTATGGGGTGTCCATCTGCCCCGGAATTAGCGGTGATGTTTATGGGACTCTATGAACAAAAATTCATCTACAATGACAACCCTTTTAAAGAGCAGATCTCCCACTATATGAGATACATCGATGATGTATTCCTCATTTGGACCGGCAGCCCTGTTACCCTGAATGAATTTGTCAACTGGCTGAATGCACGAAGCAATGACATAAAATTCAGTTGTACATCATCCACCACATCCATTACATTTCTGGATGTAAAAATTGAACCATCTGACGGAGGCCTTGTAACTACCCTCTTTCGTAAAGCGACAGACAGAAATAAGGCATTGCTGTATTCAAGTAACCACCCACACAGCCTAAGACAAAATCTACCCTTTGGCCAATTCCTTAGGGTGCGTAGGAATTGTTCACGAAAAGAGGATTACTTTGAACATGCCAACCAACTCAAGGAAAGGCTTCTCCAACGAGGATATCCTAACAAACTATTAAAAAATTCATTGAAAAGAGCATGGCGGACGCCGCGTGAATCCCTTCTGCAGAAAAATCCGAAAGTGGAACAGAAACGACTGGTCTGTGTATCTACGTTCTGCCCAGCCACCAACCAATTGAAGAAATTGATCACATCTAACTGCCATCTAGTAAAAGATTTACACGAGGACCTTAAAACACCACCCTTATTCGCGCACAAAAAAGAAAAAAGTGTGGCCAACCGCATCGTAAGAGCAGCTTTACCCATCGAGAAAGGCCCTACCATAAGAAGTCTATTCGGTTTTCCACCAATTACAGGACACCACAAATGTGGAACATGTATCTGCTGTGAAGAAACAATAGAGGAATCAGTCTTCTCTTTCAACAACATAAATTGGAAACATGACACCTTTACCAACTGTAAGACAAAGAATGTCGTGTACGCTGTAATATGTCCATGCCCAATGTTATACATAGGAAGAACAACCCAAGAAGTCAGGCAACGTATTACTCAACATAAATCAAGAATACGCAGAGAAGTTGAAAATGCACCTCTAGTCAATCACTGGGCAGCCATGAAACATGATAAATCCAAGCTGAAGTGGACTGTTATGTCAAAAATTGAAAACGACCCTAGAGGTGGTAACATCGAAGCAAGATTAAATCAAAGAGAAGCTATGTTAATAATGAAATTTGACACAGCAGTATCTGGACTGAATGAGATTTCTGAAATGTATAAACCCAACACGTAAATTCATCAGCCTTTCCGAGTCAGACCTATGGGACAACATCCCCCACAATCCTTCAGCCAGTAGCCACTCCCACAGCCAAGAACAGTTAGTGTTCTCAGTCAGTCCCAACAGACCGAAGGGGAAGGAGTGATTTACACGAACGGCGGTTGAATTCTAAAACCAACTCGGAGCGTTACGAACGGTAAGAAGGAGACCGCTAAGATCCACGAGCCCTCTCCCGCACTTGACAATGAAACGTTAGACGGCAAGCGCTAACACACGCTTTCCACCTCGATTGTTTTTTACAGATCCAGCACGAGATTTCTCGAAAGAGGCAGACTTATCCCCGACCACTTACGCTTACAGCTCAGGTAGGCGCACACAAACACACCCACGTAGGAACCACAACAGGACGAACGTGTGTGTTTTAATGCAGTGCACTTATCGTTTGTTTTCCCATTTTGTTTCAGCACTTCCCCCAACCTACTTTTTGCATTTGGAATACAATTGCCTGTTATATCGGTTGGAGCCATGACCCAATACTAGAGGTAGGCTGATGGTGGTTAGGTTGCGAACAAGGTGTCGATCTCTCAGAACCCTAGAGTTACGATTGTTTTTCCTTTTCTTTGTAGTTATTGTTTGGTCCTGAGGAGAACCCTACCAGTCACAGGGCTCGAAACGCGTCGACCGACCAGGTCCCGGGTCATTTCCCTGATTTTTCTGAAAATCCTTGGGGAATCCATAGAAAGACTTTTTGCTTTTCTTATAATTGTCACATTTAAATGTCAAATATGTAAAAAAGGGCACTTCATCAGTTGAACAAAAAGTTTATTTGGACACTGGGACCAGTGTATATGTGTTTTTGTATGAATGGATGGCCAAGAATGTGTTGTATGTAAGTTGAGGACGTATTGTACATACCTAATTGTTTGTTTCTCATTTGTATTTCATGTGTGTATATAAATGTACATAGAATGTTTTGTATTCCCATGCACAAAATCAAAATGATGCAGAACTAAAATAACAGTGAATAACAAAAAGAAAATTAAAAAGTTGCAATTCATAAAGCGAGTATTCATGTCATTGTCGTGTATACTACATATTTCAATAATTCTTTAAAAATAAGGTTCTCAGCACTGGCAAATGTATTGTTTGTTATAGAACTTTCAGCTTAGCAGGAGCATGTATTGGAGATGGTGGTTTTGAAGGAATCATCCCTTATTTGGACCTCCTCCAAAGCTCATTTTGAGAGCATCAGGACCACCGCAATAGGGCCAGGAACACCACCTTTCCCTGTACTCTAAATGTAGTGGGGGGAAACAGAAGTGGGTATATGAGGCTTCTGTCTCATGGCTTTCATGACATGAAACCTGGGACTAAGGCCAGTAAGAGCAGTACCAGCTAGCCACTGATTCTACTGGTGACCCCTCATCCATGAGTGTCCCTCTAATATGTTGAATGCATCATGTTTAGCAAAACAGACTGCCTCCTAACGTACAAAATAAAGTGTTGCAGTTGCCTTATTCAAAATGCAGAGAATGCGTAGAGAGATATTTCGCAGAAGGGGCTGTGAGTACAAGTGGATTGTATCAAAGTAATTTCCTTATTATGGGTATTTTCTAAAAACGCATGCTTCTATAATGTGCCTAACAGTATGTCTATGTGGCTACTATGTATGTGTGTGAACTCAGGGAGAGGATCTTCCAACCTTAATTTAAATTGAAAGGTATAACCGATTGCACCAGAAGCACTGACTACCAAGCCAGAGGGATGGACAGAATGATTAAGAGTATGAATGCCGATAGCAGATTGCTTTTTATTTGTTAATGGTTTAGTTTCCAGATAGATATAACAGTGATGCATCAGAATATTGAATAAAGAAATATCATCTCTCTTAAATATTGTGCTATAAATATTGTAAAAAATGAAGTCTATTATTAACTTCAATCGGTCAAAATTCTGACAAAAATATTCTGTTCCCACATCAACTGTAAGAGGGACAGAATAGGATGAGTTCAATGGAAAAAGAAATTATGTTTTCTCTACAGACGACTGACAGACAATGAAGAGCATCTCATCGTTCTTGCTCTGCTAAAACAATCAGTGCCAATCCAGCTGCAATATCTAAGCTGAAAGAATGGCTTATTTAATTCAACAAAGATCAAAAAGTGCATAACGCAGAGTATTAGCCAGGATACATCAAAGCGGGGCTGTCAGTCTAATACAGACTACCTGTGGTTCAAAAAAAAAAAACAGGTGAAATGAATTGAAATTACCGATCCCCCTGGGACTAAGGACATTATTGAAGCTATGACACATAAGGATATTTCTAACCTCATATTAAGTGATAAAGCATGACAGAGCATTGTAGTTTAAATCCTCTGTTATTCCATTAGGGCTGTACAGCTGCAACTGCTGAGAAGCAGCTGCCTAAGATGTTAAGGAAGGTACCTTCAAATACATCAAGAGGCTAACTAGAAATGCACTTATGTGCGTCCGTTCTTAAAACAAAATGTACTAAAAGAATGTATTGCATAAATGTAAAAATTATAACTCTATATATATGAAACTCAGTTTTCCCTGAGGTTTTTCTGACTATTTTAACATGTGCATATCAGTTCCTCCTGTCATCGGCAAACAAAAGAGCACCATTACACAAGTGCATCCAGATGGTGGTAAACGTAAATAATTGTGAACATATAAAAACACAGAAGGGCCTGTACACAAACTTCATATTGTATTTCGCCACAAACACTGTAAAAATTCTCGGGATAAAGATGCTGCTGTGAAGGGAGGATCTGTAGAAAGGGATCCAGGTCAAACTATGACAGAAATAACAGCAAAGGGGTTAGTATTTGCGTCTTGAAGCAGGCGGTCCGACTTATCAGAAAGCCAACTCGTAATACAGACCGTGGTGCAACTTCTCTGTACCACCCTATGGCAGCTGTGTTTCCCCGACCACGATCCCAGCATTTGGCTGGCGATGTCAGCTGCATTCTTTGCAAAGCCAATCCGCGCATCTCATAATAGGGCGTTTGGTCCGTCAAGCCCGCGGCGGTTGGACCGCGGTTATAGCGATCCATGGACTACTGAACTCGTAATAAGTCCCTAATTGATTTGCCCATAATCACAGGATGTTGAGCTGACACCGAGACTTGCACCCAGTTCCCGAGTCGGTAGGTCTGGCTGTTATGCCACATCCTCTCCAACCTGCCCCGTTGAGTAGCTGTGAATGATTGCTGCATTTGCCTGAGGGTTTTACTGCCCTAAGAACTTATCCCCATTGGACAGAGTAGGTAGGGTCCAGGATCTTTCAGCCCCAATCTTGGAAGTCTGCCTCGGATGTTGAATTTGATTTTACAGCGAGAGATGCGCACACTAACTGTTGGAGTAGATTCCCTGTCAGTTCACCATGGCCGTAGCAACTACAGGTTCTCATTCTCAAGTGTTTTTACCCCGGGTGATCTTTCGTCGTCCCTCGTTGTCTCTCCGTGGCCGGAACCAGGAAGCACCCGGCTCCTCATAGCCAATCACAATGCTGCAATGCAGCTTTGTGATTGGTCCGAGCGCCATGGTTCGGCGCTCAGATGAGTAATGGGAGCCTGGCCACGTTTCTCACCAGACTGTGTAATGCAGCCTGGTGGGGAACATGCAAAGTGCGCATGTCTGTTTGGCCGGCCCAAGACGTCCGGCCTAACAAACAGTCATGCACACTTGAAGTGTGCAACCACCCCTGTGCCACCAGGCCCTCTCCGCCCTAACCCGGCCACGAACCTACGAAAAAAGAAAATGATAATAACTGCTTTATTATCCTTTTTTTTCTACTCTGAGAGTAGTGGGGCAATGCTCCTCTGCCTTAGCGGAGGGGCCACCCCTTCACTCCACGTACGTTAATTAGCTGTTCTAAAGCATGCGCTGTGCTAGTGGTTTCAAGGCGCTGAGGTTAAGCAGTAAACTATTTTGAAAAGGGAGACACATAAGTTCAGCAGTTGGTCAAAAGGTGGGTCCTCGAGCCATCGGAGTTGGGATGCGCCTGCTGACTTAAAAAATAAAATAAAGCAGCGCTTTAAAGATGATATGCTAACAAAACTTGATAAAGCACACAGTCACCTACCGTTTCATGGCCCTAAGATATTTCCCACTTTACATTATTTTTTTTAAAGCTTCAAAGATGGTATGTTACCAAAACTTAATAAAGCGCACGTTCACGTACGTTTTCATGGCGCCTAGATACTTCCCCATTGGTGGCTAGTTGCTTATGGGACGATAAATTATATCAGGGAAACAAAATACAGCTAAGGAACAGCGCCTAGTTTTTAACTTCACCTTTATCCACCGCCGTTCCCACTGCCCTGCTCGCCTGATCTAAAACACCGTCAGCAAACTCCTGCAGCCCCTGCTGGTTTTTAATATTAAAACCAGTGCTTTAAATGGAAAAAAATAAGTGCAGGTACTCAACAAATTGAGATGTTAGCTAGGGGGCGGGGCTTTGGTGTGGTTAGGGGGCCGAGTTTGCGGCTGGGTTAGGGGGCGGGGCTATTGCCAGTCCAAAGGGATCCATCCAGGGGCACACATTTAATGTGATTGAGATTTAATTGGTGTGCAGATATGCATAATGATACGAAATAATTTCAGGTATATTTTGATTATTCCATTTCCCTTATACATACAAAACAGTGCATTTATTATGAAAGTGAGCTTCTCATGGTGCAACACCTAGATCCCATTTGACTTGCACAAGACATTTTCCTTAACATATTTTGGAAAGGTTTAACTATGGTTAACCCTCTTGTCTTTTACAAAGCAACACATGGCCATGTAAGGTGGCCTTCTGGTGCTTGGTAAATCTAACTTTAGTACTGTGTTGCCCTTGCAACAACTAGCATGATTCAAGAGCAATGCAATTCAATGATAAATCGGTCCCTCTGTTTCAAACATAAGTCCAGTAGGACAGATTCATGGAAGATTTTCAGGATCTTCAATTACGGGGACATATCAGAGGAGGAATAGGATAGTGTTAGTTTCTTCTTGAAACTTGTTGTCCTGCAAAGCATGGAAAGCATGACAGAGACTACAGATCAGGTTAATGTAAATACAACACATGTGGATGCTGTTTGCTGTAGCACTCCGTGTCCTTTCAGGAAGAATCTAAAATAGACATATGTGTGTGCAGATTATATTCATTTAGGGCCCGATGTAGGTGGCCAGTACCGGTCGGAAACGGCCGAATTCGGCCGTTTCCGACCGGTATTTGGCCTTTTGAGATGTAGGGGACCTTTTTTTTGTCCTATTCGGTATTTTACCAATTCGGTAAAATTACCAAATTTGAAAAATACCGAATCGGTAAGTTTACCGAGTTTTTAAAATCGGGATGTAGGTGGGGCTACTTTCAGTCCCACAGGCCCTTCAGATTCGGTATTTTAACACCCAATCCAATTGGGTGTTAAAATACCGAATCCAGGTGTACATGCACATGTGTGCATGCACACCTATGCCATGTGACAGACAGACATGCCCTTAGGGCATGTCTGTGAGCCACATGGCACACAAGCCAGTATTGGGGGTGCTAGAGGGTGTCAAAGTGACACCCCCTGCACCCTTGCAGAAATCGGTAATTACCGAATCGGTAAATACCGATTCGGTAATGCACATTGATTCCTATGGGCTTCAAGGCCCATAGGAATCAATGGGGGATACCGATTCGGTATTTACAGAATCGGTAAATACCGAATCTTACAGATTCGGTATTTACCGATTCTGAAATACCCAAATCTCCCCCCCTCCAATTTACCACTTCTTAAATACCGAATCGGTATGATTCGGTATTTAAGAAGTGGTAAATTGGAGTTTACCTACATCGGGCCCTTAATGTTGTATCCCTGATGCTAAATGAAAAGGCTAAACATGTTCAGCATTTGTCTCTGATATGTCCTGCGATCTACAGTTCACAAGTTCAAATCTCAGCAAGTCGAACTAAGCTTTTTATCCTTCTGAGGCCTGTGAGTTGAGGACCATTAAAATAGGTAGTAGTAATGCTGTAACACAAAAGAAGTGACAATGGGTGGTTTGGATCAGATGATCACAGAGAAATCAGTCCTGTTTTGAAAATAATGCTTTTAAAATCCTATGTACTGGTTGCCCAGAGAACAAGATAGTGAAGTGATGGAGAGGATGTGCAAGGAGAGTTACAAATTCTGTTGCTTAGCCTTTTAGAGAAGATGAAGACCTCTGCTCAATCCAGTACAGTGAATTTTAAGCTTACACTATAAACCAAACTTGGTCTCAAAGTGATGTTTCATGGTTCTATAACACCCTCAATGGTTTCAGGTCACAAGATGACAAACAAGAAGGCAGCCTCTGTTTTTTACACATAGAGAAACATTGGTCCCGACTCACAAAATCCTTCTCCTTATAGGCAGGGCCACTGGTATTATGTGATTGTGCAGCAGTGGCGTTTTACACATAATTGTATATTTGACACATATGCCACATAATTCATACTCTGCTCCATAATCTGCAGATTTTAACTAAAAGGATGTTTCTAGCTCATACGGTTCAAAAGTTACTAAAATTGCATCGACATGTGTTGCCGCGCAGTGAAAGGCCCTTTTCAAAGTTTGACTGGCCACCTTTCTGTTGCTGATTGCTCTATTTGGGTGTTAAATTGGTACTAAGGCGGTGCAACCAATGCCCAGACTGTTAAGAAGTTTAAATATGACAAAAATAATAAAGTAATACTATCTCAAAATGTGCCGCATTATGCCTAATAATATGCTGTATCTAGCTGCATAATTAACTCAACCCTGCCACATAATGTAGCCGCCCCCTACCGCATAATTCCAGTGTCCCTGCGTATAGGTGAATTTTAACCACACACAGATTCCCAAAGAACACTTGGAAGTTCAGAAAATAGGTTGCAAGGCCACATTAGCATATGCACTCCTTCCCAGTAAGCATGGGCGAATTTTGCGAATCTCGCGTTCGCGAATTTTGCGGATTTACGAACTCGCAATCCGCAAAATCCGCGAATTCTCGCGAATTTGCGGATTTTTTTTTGTGTTTGCGCGGGTTTCTGCCAGTTCGCGAGGGTTTTGTACAATGTCGCAAATTGCTAACTTACCTGTCGGGTCGCAAGTTTCGCGAACTTGTTGTTTCTACGTGTCCAGCCTGTTTGGGACACTCTTCTTCATCACTGCCACTCTCTGTCACCACTGCCACTCTCTGACTACTCATGCCACCCTCTGGCCCACCCATGCCACCCTCTGTTTCATCACAGCACCCTCTGGTTGTACAGTCAGTGTACATTATTGTGGCAACGCAAGCACACCTTCCCTGCCTCAAGTGACCTGAATTAATTTGGGGCTGATTAATGTGTCACAGAATATTTTTTTAGCTGGCACCTGCTTCCTTAGTGCTTCCTGATTAGTGATCTTTTGCACTTGCTAAGTGCTTTCATTGTTGCAAAATTAGTTACAACACCTGCCCTGCCCCAACTGACAATAATGAATTAGGGGCTGATAAATGGATTTGAACCTCCAGCCTGGCTCCTGCTTGTCTCCCTTAGCTGTAATTCAGGACCTTTGTGGCATATGTGTAACTATTCTGAGGTTCAGAGCAGGGTCACATAATAGTTGCAACTGGCAACTGAACTCTGGAGGGGCCCCTCAGGAAGCACTACAGGAAATGGCTACTAATGATGAGCCGGAACTTTTGAACCTGGTAAGTAGTTTCAGTTTTGCTAAGATCGTATTTCTGCAATTTTGCACTTATTCGCGGGGCGCGAAGTTGTACTGGGAAGCCGCGAACTCACGCGAACAGTGCGAGCAGTGCGAGCAAAATCCGCTGCTCGCGGATTTGCGGATTTTGCGGGAGATTCGCGAATCTCGCGGATTGCGAATTTACCGAAAATCTGCAAAATCCGCGAGCGAAACGGATTTTCCGCCCATGCTTACTTCCCAGGCAAACATTTTGCATGTGAGGACATGACTACTTGTGTAACAAGCACACATGAAAGAACATCCTTCATTAAGAATAATTGTGACACTTCTGTAGTAAACTCTATCGTTTACCTGGACTCTAGGAGCTGATAACAGGTGTTACCCAACTGAATATTACTCATTTTGTTGAGCTCAGCAGGGTAAAAGGCAGAGTGGACCCATTGAAATTCGAACATAAGACTTTCAGGTGAATCAAAGATCTCTGGATTGGTTGCATTAGTCCACTGAACTATCTTATCATCTGCCAATTAGAAAGGAATGCTCTGCTGCACCTTTGATTTCTCTTTTCCGCATTAATACAGCAGAGGAAGGCATTGCAGTGTAATTTGTAAACTCCATCCCAAAGATGGCATCCCAGAGTGGTTGGGTCCTGACACATATGAGTTCCTTAGGGCATGGGCTCCTCTTGGTGACGTAGGCGCAGCGGCACCTGGGATCAGCAGGCTCTGGTCACTGCACCCACAAGGCTCACCTGAGCCCATGCACAATACTACTAATGCATGGAGGGCTGTGGTAAATAAAAACGTATTATTTACGCTGTCGGAATTTCTATAATTACCCAAGAAATGGTAATGCAGAAAATGAGGAGCAGAGTCTGTGGTCTTTGGGTTTTAAGGGTTTTATTCCAGAACTCGAGTTAAGGGAGAGCTCCTTCACCAAGCGGGTTCAGGAGTAGTCTGATTTACTTGGAACATAACAGCACTTATATACATTATGAGTACAATCAGAAAGAAGGAGTTCCCCGGACTTGATTCAATCATTCATGATGTAATCATACGGAAGACATAGCATGCTTGTTCTCGTTTAAAGAATAACTTGAATTACATTTAGACATAGACAAACACATTGCATCGGGGTGATTGTGCTGATAAGTTAAAGAGTTACTAGTGTCTGGGGACAGAGAATCGAGGCATTGTTACAGGGTCATTTCTGTCGGAAAGGTAAAGAGGATGAGGCATTGTGCGTTCCTTGCTTCTACACAAGGGCGGTGGTGTCTCACAATGGTATGTGTGTGCAGCTGGGAAGGAAGAGAATGGGCTGTGGTAAATTATTCTTCTTCGTGGCTGTCTCGTGTGCTTGATCAGGTTTTCTCTTGATTGTTGACTCAACCCCCGGCTGCCCTGCAAGCTGGGAGATCATTGATGAGCGAGAGCTGCTCGTTCTGTGATAGAATTAGGGAGGGGGGTTTGGCGAGGCAACCATCTAACTGATTCCGTTCTGTTTTAAGGGAAAAATATTGAACGGGACGGAAACCCGTAAGATACATGATGGCTGGCCATTATTCTTTGCATGTGCCAGTACTACGAGGAGAAAAACAGGCAAGAGGGGGGTATAACAGGATTCGTGCTTGAAGTAGGAAAATCGTCTTGCCTGGTCGGTGTTAGGGTGGATAGGGTGCATGATGGGACACCAGGCGGAAAAGGTTTTTTTTTAGTCAACTTTCCACATTCCCTCCTTGTCCCATAGAAACCCTATTACAGAAATTCTTAGTCAATTTCTATATTCATTAGGTCGTATACTTGTTCTTGCAACATGATCATTTCATTTTTCTTTCCTCTGTTTCGTGGACGAGGAGTACAGGTAGTGGCACACAGTCCACAAAGGGCGGGGTCCACACTGGACACAGAGGCAACAGGTGAAAATAGTGGCCAAAGCGAGGCCCAGGACTGTTAGTGCCTTCCACCCCCAGGTGGACAGGAGGTCCCACAACCAGTCGGTCAGGGACCATGTACCGGTATCCATATCCAATTTATCGGATAGTACATGGAGGCGGGATATAGCAGAGTAAACTGATGGGGCGTTGTCTGGAATAAATACACAACAACTGGACCCTATTACCTTGCACACACCACCACAGTCGGCTAACAGGACATCTAAAACTATACGGTGCTGCAGTGTCATGAGTCTGTCTGCAGCTACCTCAGCTGTAATGTTATTTAAGGCGCCAGCTGTTTCGTCTATGGCAGCCTGAACTACACGAGTCAGTTGCCGGATGTGGCGACTATTTGCCATAGGTACCCAGAAAGGGAGGAAACCTTTAAAGAAGTCTCCAGCTTCTTGTCCTGCAGTATCTTCTGCATCTATGACCCCCCTTCGCTGTCTTGTAACTTGGGTCAGAGGGTCAATCAGGTGGTAATTGGCAGGGGCTGTGTAAGTTGGTGGTAAAAGGAATGCGATGTAGCACTTTCCAGACCAGCCTTGAGGCATGGGGTCCACAGATGAAATAAGTGTTTGGGGCAGTTACTATGGTCGGAAAATCGGGAGCGGGTAGTGTATATGTCCTATCACACTCGCTGTTCCCCATTAGGGGTGGGCGGAAAATCCGTTCCGCTCGCGGATTTTGCGGATTTTCGGGAAATCCGCAATCCGCGAGATTTGCGAATCTCCCGCAAAATCCGCAAATCCGCGAGCAGCGGATTTTGCTCGCACTGCTCGCACTGTTCGCGTGAGTTCGCGTGAGTTCGCGCCCCGCGAATAAGTGCAAAATTGCAGAAATACGATCTTAGCAAAACTGAAAGTAACTACTTACCAGGTTCAAAAGTTCAGGCTCATCATTAGTAGCCATTTCCTGTAGTGCTTCCTGAGGGGCCCCTCCAGAGTTCAGTTGCCAGTTGAAACTATTATGTGACCCTGCTCTGAACCTCAGAATAGTTACACATATGCCACAAAGGTCCTGAATTACAGCTAAGGGAGACAAGCAGGAGCCAGGCTGGAAGTTAAAATCCATTAATCAGCCCCTAATTCATTATTGTCAGTTGGGGCAGGGCAGGTGTTGTAACTAATTTTGCAACAATGAAAGCACTTAGCAAGTGCAAAAGATCACTAATCAGGGCGCACTAAGGAAGCAGGTGCCAGCTAAAAAAATATTCTGTGACACATTAATCAGCCCCAAATTAATTCAGGTCACTTGAGGCAGGGAAGGTGTGCTTTGCTTTGCCGAAAATAATGTACACTGGACAACCAGAGGGTGTGGTGATGAAACAGAGGGTGGCATGGGTGGGCCAGAGGGTGGCATGAGTAGTCAGAGAGTGGCAGTGGTGACAGAGAGTGGCAGTGATGAAGAAGAGTGTCCCAAACAGGCTGGACACGTAGAAACAACAAGTTCGCGAAACTTGCGACCCGACAGGTAAGTTCGCAATTTGCGAAAGTGTACAAAACCCTCGCGAACTGGCAGAAACACGGGCGAACACAAAAAAAAAAAAAATCCGCAAATTCGCGGGAATTCGCGGATTTTGCGGATTGCGAATCCGCAAATCCGCAAAATTCGCGAACGCGAGATCCGCAAAATTCGCTCATGCCTATTCCCCATTACTTCCCCTTTTCCTTTCTCCCTTATGCAAAACCAGCCGTTTTGCGGTACTACCCAACCTCCTTGATCTGTCTGTCTTTGATCGACGGAAAACATTTCCCTGAAGGAAGCGATGTCATGGAACTGAGAGTAACTGATATTTTCGTGATCTTCGGCCCTCCCCCAGGTCACAGTAAGATCCACCATTTTAGAAACAGCCCTTACTATTTTTGTCTTTACCTCGTTCCAATTACTCTCGTTTTTCAATTTGGTCGGGGGAATGTTTCTGACTGAGGCAGAAAATATCATGGCTAATTCATAGGCGGACCCTGAATAACCGAACGGGAGGGAGAAAAAGGGCATTCCCTTATGTACGGAATGGGGCATCAAGCCGCAAACCCAACAGTTTGTCTTGTTGACTATGAGCTGGTGCTTATGGAGAGTGGAAATGAATGTCTTATTTATAAATTCCTTTCTTCTGTCCTCGAGGTGTGGGGGAAGATCAACATGGGAATGCAAAGTGGTAGTCTTTACAAGTGTGGAAGAATGCGGAGGGAAAACTGTATATAAGATCCAACCCAGACAGGCTGCTACACAGCAAACAAGTAGCATTATTAATAGAAAAATCGAGAACCTGCTATGCAGTAATTTTACATAATTTGTCGTTTTCAATTTGCGCATCATGTCATTTCTCCTCATATTGTCTATTAATTTAATATCAAAACGTATCTGTACACGAGATCAAAACGTCTCCCAGCAGCCGCTTCACCAAGAGCTTGTTCCTGGGCTTAATTAGCCACCGGTGCGTTACGATCAGGTGTAATGTCTTTAGTCTATTTTTGGTGAGATCGCAGCCGCGATCTGTATTCCTGTTGAGGAGTGGGTTCTGGAAGTGGCGAAATTATATCCGGGGCGTTTATAGCCGTTGAACAGGGCACATTGTCTGTTGGTATTGGTCCAAAAAATGTTCTGCAGTGGCTAGCCTGGAGCCACCCTTTACGTCCTTTTACTTTGACGGCCGTCCTCGTGGTCAGGAGAACTAATTTGGGAGCTGGCCACCTCTTCTCCAGGGGGCTGGTGCGATCAAAGTTCCGTACAAGAATCCAATCACCGGGCTTAATGGAGTGTTCCTCAGGCGTGGTGTGGTCTGGAAAAGCTGCTGCAACCTGTGAACGACAAGAGTGGAGTGCAGACATCAAGGAAGCCAGGTAATCTGTCAATATATTAGAGTCAATTTCAGTTAGTTTCCTAGGAGAAGGGACACCCCAAATGTTAGGAGGTCTCCCGAATGTTATTTCGAAAGGGGACAGTCCCGTCCGGGAATGTGCCACCATCCGCATGTAAAAGAGAGCGACCGGGAGGGCAGTGACCCAGTCTATCCCTTTTTCTGCACATACTTTGGCTAGTTTTGTTTTCAAGGTTTGTTGTGTCGTTCTACCAGACCAGCTGCTTGAGGGTGTCAGACACAATGAAATATCCAGGAATATCCCAGTAGAAGAGAAACAGCCTCCATTCGTTTGGAAGAGAAAGGCTGTCCATTGTCTGAATAGATGGCCCTTGGTAACCCATACCTGGGGAAAAATTCTCTCACTAATTGCTTAGCAGTTGTCTGGGCACCATAGTCTGGGACGGGGTATGCTTCAGTCCATCGTGTCAGTGTACACACTACCACTAGTATATATTTGTATCCTCTACATCTGTCCATTTGGATATAATCCATTTGGAGGACTTCGAAAGGATGATCAGGAGGCTGGAATCCACCCATTTCTACTGGTACTCCTTTACCAGGATTAAATTGGCAACATATCATGCAAGTTTTTACTTTTTGTTTGGCTGCAGCTCTTAAATGTTTGTTATACCAGATGTTCCGTAAACTGTCTAGCATACCTTTTTCGCCTAGGTGGGCGGGGCTATGGACCGTGTCAATTATGACTTGTACCATAGAGTCAGGGAGGAACCACACTGTTCGGTCTTTGGTCATCCAACCCTGATCAGTCTGGACCCCTCCTTGTTCAGTCCATTTCTTTATTTCATCTGCAGTGGCATGTGTCTGTATGTCTTGCACATCTTTCAAGGGGTCTCTTACTACCATAGTGACAGTCTGTGTTGGTAACTGAGAGTCTGTTGTGTTCGCTGGACTCTGGGCTGTCTGTTTAGCAGTCCGGTCCGCTAAGTCATTTCCTTTAGATATGGTGTCTGTAGCTTTAGTATGTGCTTTGCACTTCAGAATAGCTATGGCTGTAGGCAGGTGTATGGCATCTAGTAGGGCTTGAATCAGGGGACCATGTTGTATTTTGGCCCCATGTGAGGTAAGAAAACCTCTTTCTCGCCACAGCACTCCAAAATTATGAACTACACCAAATGCATATTGGGAATCGGTATAGATGTTAACTTTCAATTGTTTTGCCCATATGCAAGCCTGTGTCAGAGCGATGAGCTCCGCTGCTTGGGCTGACAGGATGTCTATTCTTTGTGTCTCTATAATCTTACAGTCCGTTGTTACTGCATAGGCTGCCACTAACTCTCCAGCGCTTGTTCTCATGCATGATCCATCCACATAAAGTGTTACATCAGGATCTGGGAGTGCAACATCTGTTAGGTCTTGTCTTGGTTTTGTCACTACATCGATCATCTCCACACAGTCATGTTGTGTCGTGTCATCTGAGCTTGAGGGCAAAAGGGTAGCGGGATTCAATATGTTGCATCGTCTGATCTCTATGTGTGGCTGGAAGAGCGTTAGTTTGTATCCTGTCAGTCTTGCTACAGTCAGGTGTTGTGTCTGAGTTCTGTTCAGAAGGACTTCCACAGCATGTGGCACTTGCACTATCAGGGGATGTCCTGACACTATCGAATCGCTTTGTCTTATGGCCAGGGCTGTAGTCGCAACGGATTTCAGACATGCAGGCAAAGCTTGTGCTAAGGGGTCCAATGTGCTAGAAAAATAAGCACAGGGTCTATTTCTTCCTGCTTGGTCTTGTGTGAGGACAGATAGTGCTGTTCCGTCACGTTCCGTCACATTCCGTCACAAACAGGGTAAAATGCTTGCTGTAATTCGGGGTGGCCAAAACTGGTGCTTGACACAGAGCTAGTTTTAGAGCTTCAAATGCTTGGGAGTGTTCTGATGTCCAAGGGAGAGTTGTATGAGTGGCTGCTTACACTGTGGTTAACTGTATGAGTGGCTTAACCATGTGGGCATACTGAGGGATCCATTGTCTGCAATATGAGGTGAGACCAATGAATGCCCGCACTTCTTTTTGTGACTTTGGCTGTGAAATTGTCGAGATCAGTTTGATTCGTTCTTGTGTCAGTTGCCTACCCTCCTTGGACAGCAAATGTCCTAAGTAAGCCACTTGCTGTGCGCAGAACTGCAATTTTGAGGGAGACACCTTGTGACCTTTGTCTGTCAGGAAATGTAGAACTGTGAGAGATGCCTTTTCACAGTCTGGTTCTGTCCTTGCTGTGATGAGAATGTCATCTACATACTGTATCAATGCTGTGTTGGTAGGCATATTGATACTGTCAAGTTGTCTTTTTAGTGCTTGGCTGTAAATGCTTGGACTTTCTGTATAGCCTTGGGGAGCTCTAGTGAACCTGAAACTTCGTCCTTTTAAACTGAATCCGAATAGATATTGACTGTCGGGATGTATCGGAATGCTGAAAAGCGCATTCTTCAAGTCGATGACTGTGAAAAATGCAGCTTCGGGGTCTATGGCAGTCAATAGTGAGGAAATATCTGGGACCACTGGATATTGTGGGATCACACATTTGTTCAGTTCTCGAAGATCAACCACCAGTCGGTAGACCGGGGGTGCCTGAGGGTCAGTCCTTTTGAGGACTGGAAGAACTAGAGAATTACAAACATTTGAATCTGTCTCTATCACCACTCCATGTTCTATGAGTTCTTGAATTATTTTTAGTAAGGCTTGTTCAGCCTCGGGTGGAATCTTGTATTGTCGTATACGGGGTAGGACTACTCCCTCCTTGAGTGTGACTTGATGTGGGGTAATGTCCATGTATCCGACATCAGTCAAGCTTTTTGCCCACAGGTGTTGTGGTATGTCATTTAGTCTGGGGTAGAATTACTTAACTGTGAAATGTCCTTTGAAATCTCGTAGAAACAATTTTACACCTTCCGGTGAACAGCATATTACTGCTCCTAGTTCTTTAAGTGTCTTAATTCCTAGTAAATTCTCTGGGCACGTTTCCGTAAGGACTAGATCAGTAGTACGTGTCAGAGGACCTACTCTCAAAGAGACTTGTTCAGACACTTTGTTTATGATCGGTTTTCCTGAAAAGCCCAGAGATATATTATGTGAGCCAGAGAGAGGAACCTCTGGGACTTCCTTATGACTTATGGTAGTCCTACTCGCCCCCGTGTCTATGAGGAATTTTCTGTCTTGTCCCAGTAAGTGGGCTTGTACATATGGACCTTTCTGATCCACTGGAACTGGGATAAGGGACAAGTCACTTTCTCTCTCAAGGCTGTCTCGTGCATATGGTTCAAACTCGGGGTAATCTGACTGTGCGTACTGGTACATCTGTGTGGCAGCGGCAGCAGGCGTCTGAACCTATGGAGGCGTAATAGTCTGAGGCTGCTGAGTGTTACCTGGTCTGAGAGTGTGAGGGCGCTCTTTCGTCTTTCCTGTCGCTATGTTATGTTTCAGGACTGGACATTCCCTCACAAAATGGCCCTGTTGCCTGCAGTAGTTGCAAGTACCTTTATTGGCCCCTACGTTACCTTTGGGGCCTGTGCTTACTGGTGCCATCTGTGCAACTAGTACTTTCATTTTTGTGTCTTTTACTCTTTTCTTTTCTTGTTCCTGTTCTTCCCTTATTCTGTTGTGGTGGTACTGTAACATTTGTAGCATTTGTGAAGGACTATTTGCTTGCCAAGTACTCTCAATTTTTAACACTCTATTTCTGATGGGGGGTAAGGCGTTGTCCACCAATTTGGATACAAAAAGATGAGGATATGCCTTGCTACCATATGCGAGTCCACTATTGATAGAGAAACATTTCTCCAATCTGGTGTAATAATCACCTGTATCCTCATATGGCTTTTGTTTACAGGCAGAAATGGCATCCCAATCTTCCTTTTTCGTTGTCAATAATAGAGGCAGGACCTGTATGAGGAGACTGGGTAATTCTTTTACGCATTCACCTAGACCTTCACCTGGTTTTCTGTCTGTCTCTTCCTTTTCTAGGACAGTCCACGTAATCTTTTTACCACCCACCTCCCAGTCTTTTTCCTTCAATTTGTCAAATATGCCTGTAGGTAGAATTACTTTAAGTAGTATTATTATATCTGGATATGTAAAACTACCAATTTGGAGGATATCCTTCAACTCTCTATGAAATCCTCCGGGATCCTTTTCGTGAGAGGGCACCATTTTCTTCATTTCCAATATTTCTAACTTGGTGAGGGGAGTGTACACTTGTATTCGTTGCAATGTACCATCTGGCTGTGGTATGGGGTGGACTTCTCGTAAGGGATATTGGCCTATACTGTAAGGTTCATGGTCTGATGTAGCCAAGGTAAGTTGTAGGTAAACGAGGCGCAGGTCCAGAATGGTATTGATCAATTCCGGTCCCCGAGACCTCCATCTATCTGCCACTACTTCCTGTAATAATTTGTATAGCTTATCTGGTCGGTGGAAGTTATTCTCGTATAAGGTAGCCAGGTGTTGGACCATATAAATACCTGCTTTCCGTTGTTCTGCTCGAGGAAGAGCCAGAAACATTTGCGCTACTATATCTGGGCCGTATACCCGGTGCTGTGACATCCAATGGGTGGCAGACCGGGCCAATTCTTTTTCTTGTTGAGTAAGGGGAGGCTCATTGTCCATCCATTCATCTAGGGCTCTTTCTGTGGACTGAAAAAGGTCTTCCGAAGAAGGATCTAATCTTTTAACTTTCTGCGACACTCGCGGGATTCGCCACTTGGAGCCATGACAATGTCGGGCTACACCCAGGAAGTTCATTCTGCCTAGTGTCGGACCCTCATCTTCCTCTGAGTCGTCCTCCTGTGTGACTTTCTCAGAGTGAATAGTGACAATTTTCTTAACCAGTCTTTAAGTTATTTTGTCGATCTGATGTCCCAGATCGTGTGCTCCTCTGTGTACCTGATCACTCAGGTCTATTAACTCAGAGTCTACGCTTCCATTACCCGGGTCTAGTTCCCGGATCAGACAATTTATGATGAACCGCAGGAGCAGTCCTCTGATGGGAACTTTTCTATTTTTCATGACCTGGACCAGAGTATCCGGACCTTCACCTGTTCGTATGAATTCATAAACTCTATCCAAATGCTTCGTTATATCAGGGACCTTCTGGAGTTGACTCAGGGCTTGTCTTAATCTCTCTGATATCGTGGCTATTGGGCCACTACCGGGTTCGGGGTCGTAAGGACACTCAAGGGGCGGGACATCATCTTTATCCTCAGCCCCGTTCCCGGACACTCCTAAATCAGAGGAGGAACTACTGGCTACTAGTTCAGGAGCACGTGTAGACGGGCGTGTTCTAGGCATGTTAACATAAGCGGGGGTGGTTCGGACAGATAGGCAGGGAGAAAATTGTCAGGAGCAGTGGGAATTACTTTCTCTGGGGATTTGGGATGTTCTTCTAAAATTTCTTCCGTCAAAACGGGATAAATGCCAGTAACAAGGGCGCTTCTCTCTCTATCTGCCTGTTCGGCTAGAACCTTCTCGCCTTCTTCCTGTAATTGCTTTTCTTTAGCCTGCTCCGACATTCTCTTACTTTTCTCGACTTTCCCTAGTTCTTTCTGGGCCCTCCTATGTGCTTCCTTCCGCCATAACTCAATGGCTTCTGTCTGTGAGGGCCTCGCCTTCCTTTTCCATAACTCTTCTTCCACTCTCATAATACATTCTATGTCCCATGTACCTGTGGCAGGCCACCTGTACACCATTTCTAGTTTCTCAGTATAGTTTACCCAAAGGTCTAAGAATAATGTGGCACCCAATCCATGTTTGTTATACATGAAGTGTCCAGGCGTATCTCTAGGCGGGACTTTAACTGGTTTCTCTAATAGATTCTTTTTGGTGCCTATCGTACGTAACTTGGAAAACAGAGGCATTTTTTAAACTCAACCAATTATGGTTTAAAAAACTTGAAATATGCAAAAACAACACTTTATACACTAGAATATAGTGCAACCATACCGGTCCAACGAATGAGACTCGTCTTTACCGTGCTCCAAAAATGGAACCCGTCTTTATACTTTCCCAGTGGTACTCACCAAGAAGCAAAACTTGAAGACCTGGTCATCGGACTCTTGACGCTTGCGCAGGAATATCGGGGCTCCAAAGACCTCGGACTCGGCGCTCTCACTGGTCGGGCTCTGGGTTAGGATGCTCTGCTATCTTCTTCACCGCCTCGTGTGGATGATCAGTCGCAGTCTGTCTCCTCCTCGTCGAGAGGGAGTTAGCGGGAACACCCCGCTGTTGTGCACTTGAAGTCCGTCGAAAGTATGGAAGGGACAAGGACCCGACTTACATCGCCGGCGCATAGGGAAGAGGGAGCGTCCCTGTTCAGGTGCCAATTAATGTGGTAAATAAAAACGTATTATTTACTCTGTCGGAATTTCTATAATTACCCAAGAAATGGTAATGCAGAAAATGAGGAGCAGAGTCCGTGGTCTTCGAGTTTTAAGGGTTTTATTCCAGAACTCGAGTTAAGGGAGAGCTCCTTCACCAAGCGGGTTCAGGAGTAGTCTGATTTACTTGGAACATAACAGCACTTATATACATTATGAGTACAATCAGAAAGAAGGAGTTCCCCGGACTTGATTCAATCATTCATGATGTAATCATACGGAAGACATAGCATGCTTGTTCTCGTTTAAAGAATAACTTGAATTACATTTAGACATAGACAAACACATTGCATCGGGGTGATTGTGGTGATAAGTTACAGAGTTACTAGTGTCTGGGGACAGAGAATCGAGGCATTGTTACAGGGTCATTTCTGTCGGAAAGGTAAAGAGGACGAGGCATTGTGCGTTCCTTGTGTTGGTTTCGGCCGTCTATGCCCATACAATGCAAGAGCGATGAATGAACCGATCCACTACCCTTGTCCCTAAGCGACTCACTGAGGGTGAAACAATGAGCCAGCAGAGGAACAATGGACAGGGGACGGGAAAGGGAAGTAGACAAATAAGGGACCCCGGGAGTTCTTCTATGGACTGTTGCAACGACCAGGATGTTCTTATCTCCACAAGACAGCACCTACAAAACAGGCAAGGTTTATAGACTAACATACATAACAACCCAACTCATAGTACATCTCAATGTGACCATGTCCAGCAATACCCAGAAACCTCCTTACCTGCTGTAGCTGTGTCTGGAACCTTGTGGAGGTGTCCGATAAGAACAGGTATCAATTGCAAATGACGAGTAATGGGGTCCAGGAGCCTAAAGGGATTCTCTGCAGCACGCAGAGTCTATCAAGGAAGGAGGAAAAAGTCTTTTGAACGACTGAAAAAACCTCCGTGGGATTCTGTAAAGTCCCCACACAGAACTGGGAAGTACTCCGGCAAGGACGCTATACACCTCCGGTGTCCTACGCTGCTACTGCTCAATCAGGAAGCGCTCGTTCCGGAAGCGCCCGAATACACACTCCGCCTCACACAACGATGTCGATAGGGTAGAGTAGATGCAGAAAGGCGCCTTACGTGACACACACCGTCTGCAGGTAAATGATAATGTAATCCGGCCAGACTACCGACGGGTGTTTTAGAGAGCGCTGGAGCCCCAACCACCCTCATTACCCATCCGGGCTAAAAGTCTTCACCAAACAAGGGACAAAGGTAGGGAAGTACTCGAGTACAGCAAACAAATAGTAGGGAGGGACGGGGACAGGGGCAGGAAAGTCCAATACAGCAGGACAGGCACTCAAGGTTTGTACGAGCCCTCAAATAACCGGATCTAAAATAGTCCCGAGCCCAAGACCTGAAACCACATGGAATAGATATCAAGCGAGGAGGGAAGGGAGAAGGATGTATTTAACTCCCCCCAGCAGGTCACATGAGCACACGAACATGGTCACAAAAAGAGGACTAATGCTAAATCCTAACACCTTGCTTCTACACAAGGGCGGTGATGTCTCACAATGGTATGTGTGTGCAGCTGGGAAGGAAGAGAAGGGGCTGTGGGAAATTATTCTTCTTCGTGGCTGTCTTGTGTGCTTGATCAGGTTTTCTCTTGATTGTTGACCCAACCCGTGGCTGCCCCCGCAAGCTGGGAGATCATTGATGAGCGAGAGCTGCTCGTTCTGTGATAGAATTAGGGAGGGGGGTTTGGCGAGGCAACCATCTAACTGATTCCGTTCTGTTTTAAGGGAAAAATATCGAACGGGACGGAAACCCGTAAGATACATGATGGCTGGCCATTATTCTTTGCATGTGCCAGTACTACGAGGATAAAAACAGGCAAGAGGGGGGTATAACAGGATTCATGCTTGAAGTAGGAAAATCGGCTTGCCTGGTCGGTGTTAGGGTGGATAGGGTGCATGATGGGACACCAGGCGGAAAAGGGGGGTTTTTAGTCAACTTTCCACAGGGCCAGGCGGACTTTACACGTGTAGAATCTGTTCTTGCTGTCTCCAGTCTCTGCACAGAGGCCTCGATTGTGAATTCAGAGGGGAGTACCTTGCCTCACTGTGTCACAAATCGGCCATTATGTTTAGACTTTCCTTTGCTTGAAATCCATAATTCTTGAACCTGACATGCCACCGCGCTAGCACCGGGTGAATTTTAATTTTTTTATTCCTAATAACAGGGAAGTCAAGTTTGACGAAATTCTGTGAAATTCAATTCCACCGATCACGCAGAAAGAGGCCAAAGCCCTGAGAAGTGACCTGTCGGGTAGTTCATGTGGTTTTCTCTAATAAAATCAGACCCACACAGACTACACAAACTGCACAGTTAAGTGGCATTACGAGCAGCTCGTCTGGTTCGCCCTGGATCCCATGGGATCCAGGGAGAACCAGACGTGTCCAGGGCTGGAAAAAGAGGGCGCGCAGAAGTCTACCTGGGGTTAAATAGCTCATCCTGGCCCCACCCTCCCTACCTGTGGAATTCCGCCGGAAGTGCGTCATAAGTTGCCCCGGAAGGACTTCATGTCCAGTAGCCAACCGGCTACTGGACAGACAATGTCAATGTGAAATGTAAAATCTAAACATTTCTCAAATTCACCACTGAACATATTTGTGCAGTGTTTGTGGCCCAGTTTTACAAGTTGATAAAAATGCAGATTTTTCTTTAAATGCTGGTCAACTCTTCTTTTACACATAAATCACTTCTGCAATTTACATGTATTGCATTATACCTGAGAATTATGGCTTTAATCCACTGCTGTTTATTAAACGGCAAACGCAACTCTCTGTGCTTTCACCTAGGAATTATATTCCAAGTCCATGTTTTGTCTTAATGGACATTAATTTTCGAATACCCTCCTGGGAAGCACGCAACAGCATTTTTTTGTATGTCATTGTTTTTAACAGTCATCTGTTAATACACATTTCTCAAGTTTGTCTTAGATCAAAGTTCTTAAAATTTTACATGGAAATGCCACCTTACTGAGGCCGATGTTCGGACTGTCACCTCCTGAGCACGACACTTCCTGCCTTTTAGCCCCTGTCGTGGGGGATCCCTGGAAATCCTCACCTACATAGATACATCTCACATAGCCCCTCACCTGCTTCATTCAGCTCCTCACGAGCATACATACATCTCCATAGTTTTTCTCAAACAGAAGAACAGCTTCCCTTCACCTACTTAAATACAGCTCCCATCTGCATTCATACAGTTCCCGTTCCATCCCTGGCCTCATCTGCACAAATACATTCTTCTTAAATCCAGGTCTGACTCTGCATAAAGTACCCACTGCTTGCATAAACACAGCTCTTTTATACACCTCCCAGGCATTAAAAGAGAACCCATCTACTAGGGCTAGGCTGAGGACCAAAAGCAACCCTGGCACAAATGCTCAAACCAGTCCAGTTCCCTTCCTCCCTTCTGTCCATCCATCCAGTCTCACTCCCCTCCCTAAGTCTAAGAAATATCCCTGGAAAGATTAGTTCATTCACTCACACTTCGAGATATTGAAAATGTATAATCACTGGTCACAAACTAATTTATACCGTTCACAGACTTTTTATTTAAAAAAAAATATAAGTAAAAAAGAGAATTCATTACATATTCAGCATTACAATACATATAAAATCAAAGACATGTCACTTTGTGCAATAAATAAATTTAAAAATTATTCAATAATATAAACAGATAAAGCAGAGAAAAGGAATCCACTTTTTAAAGTGTCAACACAATCCTGTCAAAATTGATCAACATATTATCTAATGCAAAACTTCTACAGCCTATAATCAACAGAAAAAGCCCCACTCTCAAAATAACACCTACATATATTTGGATTTCGAGATTCAAATGTCCTTACAGCATTGCAGATTCAAATCCTATATTACAATATGTCTAATGTCAAGGATTTCCTGGGCTTGAATTCTAAAAGACAAAGCGTCGACGCGTTTCGGTGTATCTGCCCTTGGATATTGGCACATCTTCTTCAGGACAATTAGAAATCGTTTGGGGAAAAAGTCATGTATCCTTCCTGTGTGTTAGAAAAGGATTAATCAGTACATATAAATTTATAGTTCAAAGCAAAGATTTTTTTCCTCCTATCTAGATGGAATGCTATTCCTATGGGGGCACTTTGGTCACTCCCCTCCCTTCCCTAACCCCCTCACTTTGATCTCTCTCCCCTTAAAGTTCCTGCTGTGCCTCTTGCAACTAAACGAGAAAGTGACATTAGTGTCAGTAGCCCTAGGACTTCATACCCTAGCCTCCTACAGATCTAGAGCCCACCCATTCCTTCTAACACACGAAGAAAGTGCAGTAAGCATAGACAGACAGCCCACGCATCATAGATTAGGTTAACGCATTTCAGTTCCTGTCCCGCATCACCCCACTGAAATACAATGTCACACATTACCAGTGCCGCTTTGCTTCGGCATCCATTGCTGGAGTGGCTTGACAGCACAGCAGGTTACATCCAGCGTGATCCCCACTACAGTGCCCAGAGGCAGTCAGAGAGCTCGGGGTCAAGCAGAGGTGGAAGGTTGCCATGGGTATAGTCACAAATAAGGGTGGGCGTAAAATCTGTTTCGCGGGCGAATTTGCGGATTTTTCGCGATCCGCGAATCTCGCGAAATCAGCGGGGACGAATTTTCAGCCAAGCAAGGGTTACAGCAGCAGGTGCAAAAGTTGAACCTAATTTCTTTGTAACCTTTTACAAAAGGGTTACAAACAAATTAACTTCAACTTGGACACCTGCTGCTAATTGCTTCCTGGCGCCTCGTTGCCTACTTGCAACTATTCTCTGACCCTGCTCTGAACGAGGCACCTGTCCAAGGAATTAAACCTAATCAGGAAGCACTTACAGATATAAAAAAACAGGATGAAGGGAGAGGATGGCAAATACACCCATTTTGAGTTGTCAGGAGGGGTTAAACTAAAAAAGACCTTTACAGCACAATTTTCATATGCATTTTGCTAAAAATAAAAAGCTGTATGTTCTGTAGGGGCAACTCAGGAATCTGGCCCTTCAGAGATCCGGCCTCTCTTTCTTTCTCTCGTTCTCTCTCTCCCTCTCTCTTTCCCTCTCTTTCTCTCTCTATCTATCTATCTATCTATCTATCTATCTATCTATCTATCTATCTATCTATCTATCTATCTATCTCTCTCTCCCTCTCCCATAAACAACTGCATGGGTAACTTCGCTATGCAAGCGGCTCGCAAAGACGCAAAAATCCCCGCGAACACGCAAAAAACCCTGCGAACACGCAAAAAACCCCGCGAACACGCAAAAAAACGCAAATTTGAACAAATCCACGAATTTTGCGGATCGCGAATTCGCAAATCCGCAAATTCGCGGATCGCGAATTCGCTAAATTCGCCCATGCTTAGTCACAAACCTGGGCCCGGTTTGTTTTGATCACGTGGTTGCAGACACCGTGCCACACACCGTCATCACCCTCTGTGCTCTGCTGGGCCAGGCCACCAGTCAGCATAAAGAGTTGAGCTAGTTCATTATCTGCGAAGGCCAGCTCTTCAAAGTGCCCCAGTAGCCCGGCAGATCAGCAAATTCAGGAGAGAGTGAGCCTGTCTGTAACAAAGAGGTCTGGCTGCTACGAGCTCAGGTGCATGCCGACATGGTCGAACTGGGACAGAAAATATGCCAGAGCACCAGGAAAGTGACCCATGTTTGCAAACGGAGGCAGCTTTGAACTTGTAAAGTGTGAGTCCCACGCAGCGTGAGCCTGAGAGCAGGTGCTGCGTGTCTTTAAAAGGCACAACAGGCACGGATCTCAGACAGCGGTGCCATTTAGCAGATTATCTCAGGGTCATCACTACCAGGTGGACACTGCCGCAGCCATCACAGTGTGAGTCTGCCCCCTCACAAATTTCCTGCCAACTCTGAATAAATGCCTAAGGGCCGCGGCTCAATTAGCACATTGAAAGGGGAGATTAGCACTCGATTCGAGTGCTTCAGGAAAAACAGGCACACTCGTTCTCAGCTGTATTGCTCTTCTTTTTTTGTAAATGCCAATATCACTTAGCTTGGCCCATGAGTACTGGTACTCTCTTTTGACAACGAAAAAGTTCCGGTACTCAAGGGCCGAAAATTTAGAAGTGCCGGTACTCAGTACCGGTGAGTACCAGTCCATTTAAAGTACTGATTAAAACATTAAGTATTAATGAGGTTTCTGCCAGCTTGACTGTGGCTTTCTTAGAAGTGGTCGTCTACAGAGGAGGATGTGGGGCGTTCATTCTGCTGGTGCAGAAGCATGCGAGCTCAGCATCAATAAATGTATGGAGCGCTAACAATGCGCCCTGATGCTTGTCCGAAAAGAGCGTCTCCATATAAATGTTTCGGTGTGCGTGCTGACGCGCATAGCTTTTCAGCATAGAGCAACTCTTGTTCCCAGAAGGGGGCGCCCTGCAGGTCAGAGCTGGAAGTGTTGATTGGACTCCCTCAGTCCGCCATCCTTCTGAAGACCACAGCAGGTCTATCAGGAGTGGGATAACAAAGCACATGCACTAGGACACTCTTGCTGATACAGCCTGCACTGTTCCCTTCTTTGTTAGTATCTCTCCCAGTCATAACATTCTCAGAAAAGTGTTTCATCATAATATAAAGGATTACTCAAGAGAACCAAGAAAATCATTGAGGTTGGAGGAAGTAAAGCAACCTGACCAAGGTCAAACCAAGTGTCCGCCCTGGGCCACCATTTTACAGAATTCTTTATATACCTTTATTTAAAAGCGCAATGTATGCTCTCACAGCTATCTTTCAAACTGAACCTCACACCCTGCGCTGACATAACCCTGCAGCTTACAGAGCTCCACTGGCTCAGCAACAAACCAGCTCTATTCAAAAACACACACATACAAAGCCTTACACAGCATTGGCCCTGCGGACCTCAACAACTGCATACACTTTTTTTAACATTTATTTAAAAAAAAATTGATAGATTTTTGGCAACAATATAATACATTAACAGTTAAAGCATGTAACGACAGACACATTACTACAGGATACAAACAAATGAGGTCCCTTCCTCTCAGCAGCAGTTCATATCGTGGGGAGACCACTGTTATCCTCCCTAAGCTATTGGCGTGGAACGTTCAGCACATCAGGGGAATTATCCCTGCGTGTGAGCGTTCCACGGCTCATGACCAGCCCAGCTCGTCATGAGCACCGGAGCACCGTGATTTATGACGAGCTGAGCTCGTCATGAGCACGGAAAGAGTTAAGTCAGCGAGCCAGTCTTTGAACTTTGGCGCTCTCCCCCTGACCCATCTGCATGCCACACAACGTTTGGCCAACAGCAATGCAGTAGCGAGATAGCAGCGGTATGGTTGGGGGTTGAATTTGGTGAAGCCTAACAAAGCAACTAGTGGAGTGCGTTCTGAGGATAGCGTTGTCATCTGTTCTAGGGCATCGAAGATCTGTCTCCAATATTCAAGCACTGTTCAACATTCCCAGGCTATATAAAGGAAATCTGCCCCTGGAGCGCCGCATCTATCGCAGCAGTCTGATTCTTTTAGTTTGTATTTATACATTTTAGCTGGGGTATATTACAGACGATGTAGGAATTTATAGTGTGTGACGCGCAATCTACTGCTGGTAGAAATTTGTTATGTTTGGAGACAGCAATATGTCCAATGTTCATCCATCAGTTTATAACCTAACTCTAAGTTCCAGTGCGCACGAGAGGGGCACGGGGGCTTCTCTAGCTGAGTGTGTGCGGTGTGATAAAGTGTGGAAACCAGGTGTCCCGTGGAAGTAGCTTGTAGCATTAGAAGCAAAGGATCTAAAATGGGTCTTGAGGGAACTCTGAGGTAATAGATCACACGCCCGTCGTTGGGGAATACATCCAGAAGGGAGGGTTAGATCCCATGGAATAATTGGTCTAGTGACCGAAACAACCCGTTGCTGTAAAGGTCCCCCATGTTGCAATCTTAGTCCTCACTGCGAGCTTGAGGAAACCTGTCTATTGAAGTAGTTGAATGCGAGGATGGTAAGAAAGTGCCAGTGTCAGTGAGTATAGCATGGGTCAGTGCAGGAGACTCAATAGGCGATTCCAGGCATCTACCGTGTTCGGAACTGTGGTTGGTGCCTTGGCCCGTGATCCAGCGCTCCTACTAAAATTCTGCATAAATGATGTCACTATCTATCACCAAACTTACCAATCAATACCAGGCCCATAGAAATAACAGAGCAGCTGAATCATGAGGCGAATGGATCTGATATGTTGTTTGAATTATCTACAATAAACAAGACCAGCTTGTCATTTTTAAAAGTTTATTTAGATTTCATAATTGCATAAACTTTATTAGCTCTTTATTAATGTCAAACATTTAATTTTTATTAATTCAGATTAAAACATTAATCATTGGCTCAAAGATAACTGTCAGTTCAGCATTGCACAAAAATAATGAATTAAAGAAAACATAAACCCTATTCCCTAAGTTAGCTTTCTGACCTGAAAGGAAAACAAATTTAATAAACAGTTGAATGCTTACGATCCAAAGGAAATCGGACAGCACTTCGCCCTCAGGAAACAGTCAGCCCCATTCCCTTTTAGAGAACCAATTTTTATACCATTTTTGCTCACTAATCTAACTAAATGTAATTCTTTAAGAAAGTTCAGCACTCTGATTGGTTGATGACTGTTAGACCACCAAAACCACCTCTTCCAGGGTATGAGCGTCACCATACTATTGTTCATTGACATAGAGTGACATCGACTTCCGAGCGTTATTGCAACATTTTTAAAAGTTGCTTCTCTGACTTCCACCAAAGCGCGGCAAAATCATCCCTGTTACTTCCTCGGCCTTGTAAAAAGAACATCCAGAGCAGTTCCTGAATAAGTCTCTTTTGGTAAAGCCACAGTCTTTTCAAAGGTGAAGCATAAGCACATGGAAAGTTTCCAAGATGACTGCACTTGGCTCCAACTCTGCTCACGTACAGGCCGACCAACTTTTCTTCAGAATCAGTACTAGGCCTCAAACCACTCTTGGGCTAGTATTTAAACAAACACAAAAGAGTGATTAATTCAGGTAAAACAAACCCTTCTGTACCCACCCGACCATTACTAATTATTAATTAACCCACAAATAAAAGACATCTAGCAAAAGCAAACAAATAAAGCAGCACATAAAATATCTACCATTCTTCATATAGTCCAGCTTTAAGTTTCTGAAAGAGTAAAAAGATGATTAAATGATACACAGACAGACAAACACAACATAGGACAAACATGTAAGCACATATAAAAAGCACATGCCATGAATAATCAGTCGCATATTAATAGTGACAAAGACAAAAGGACAAACAGGATAAACAAAACAATATTAATCACGTGTTACAAAACAGACTCGCAAATGCAACAAGAGCACATGTTATTAGTTCCTGCGTGTTAATGTGTGATGCAAGCTTAATCTAACTTGATTAATACAACAAATCATGCAACAGTTCATTAATAAATTAGTTCATGTTATAGGAAATTAAATCCACGAGTCAGAATAAAATATTTTCTGAAGCTCGCTTCATCAATTCCCTCATCTGGTGATTTTAAAATCACCAAACAACACCCAAAAATTTCAAGAAATTTTTCACCCTTTTTGGAGACAACACACACTGGATTCTCTCGATATTAGTCTCCCTAAACCCATGTTTCAGCTGTCTGATCATCTCTTTCAAACTGAACCCTTCGCATTTCCTCTAATTCGTATTCCTTCTCTTGTTCCTTTCTGAGTTTATAAATCCTTCTCTTTTCTTTCTGATGCTTCTTCCTCTTGTGAATCAAACAACTAATTTTTAGCAGCATTATCACTATAATATTGACAATTACTGGATAGAGCACTTTGCCAATGATTGATCTACCAAGTTCAGAAAGCCATTCTTTGATAGCCTCCATTCTTTTTCCAATTTTCTCAGTAAAACTTTCTTCCTCCATGGGTTCTATTTCTTCATGAAACTGTGTAATGTTTTTAACAAGTAACTCTATATCCCGACTTTTGTCAGGTATATAAGTACAGCAATGCTGGACATGTAAGACCCCACAGACTCCTCCCTCTTTTGCAAGCAGAATGTCTAATGCAAGACGATTCTGCATAACCATACTTCTGGTAGCAACAAGTTCTGTGCTAACTAATTGAAAACCACTTGCAGTATCAGTTGACAACCTATCTACAATTGTAGAAACCTTTCTGATTTTGATTGAATTCATGGTAATTCCTACCATAGGAATGACAGCACCAAAGATGTCTCCCAGGATTTCTGAGAAACTTTCTCTTTTGTATCTATTCAGATTTAGATGTTCACCAAATTCAAAAGTGCCCTTTTCATTTCTGTCAACATGAAAATATTTTGGAAAAACCAAGCCAAGATAACATGTCCCATACCAGTGGTCTGGGAGGCTAAAATATGCTTTATTGCCACAGATAAAGTAGATCCCAGGAAAAATTGGATCCTTGCCACCTTTAAATCCCCATCCCCCAATGATACGATATGTATCCTCACATTGACTAGCACCCACAAAATAATTATCATATAATGTATTATCTCTTCTTATACAAAATTTACCACTAACTGGTTCGTCTATATGAATCGCAGCATTAGTATTAACACCATTTAGTTTTGCATCCTCCATCTGCCAGTACTTTGATTTAGCATGTTTAAGCATTTCATTTCTCTTGTAAACAGCCCTTCTCTCCTCAACCATGTTCAGGAAAGTCTTTTCTTCAGCTCTCATTTTGCATGTTAAATTATTTCTAAAAGCATACTCGTAGTTGAGTTCATTAGTAACTAAAAAGAATTCCCTCATCTGTTTCCCAGGTCTCACTTTGTTCAAGCTATTTACAACTTTGAGATTAGCAAAAACCTCATCAAAGTCTGAATAATAATATTCCAGGTGACCAGTTTGATAAAACAGACTAGCAATTACACTGCAAGTAATGCCATAAGTGAGAGGTAACATATTAATGTAACTCCCTCTGAAACAGAAACAGGCAATTTCACACAAACATAGCAATATTTGACATTCATTACTTTGACATATTCAGACAGAAGCCTTGAAAATGAATTGCTTGAGAAATCTCCAATAGATCTATCTTGATGAGACTCTGGTTCATGATTAATAACTCTGTTAGACTTGCCAGCATGTTTCTCATGTTTTGGCTCTACCTTACTTGTTATATTAGTCTTGGATTTCTGCTTATTAACATCAATAGGATAGACCATAGCTAAAATTAACCAAAGTAAGATTAATAATATCAGACAAATAGAAGTCATTTTACAGCACCTCTTAAAAATCGAACACCTAGAAGTATCTGATGTAGGCATTCTAAAATTCAAAGACAAAAATGTTAACAAAAGATTTAAAGTGTGAGTAACTACAAACTATATCCCCCCTTTTAATTTTTTTTTTTTTTTTTTTAGAATAAAACCCTAAGCAGCTTTTCTTCGACCTTGTGTCACATTAATATGTGCTCTCCAACTAAACACAATTTCTTCGACCTAAAGTCACCTAACAAGTTTTCTTCAGCCTTATGCCAGGAAACAAAAGGTTATCTAACAAATTTTCTTCAGCCTTATGCCAGGAAACAAAACCCTTATCTAAAATTTCTAACAATTTCAATCCTTGTCACTGAGTTCTAAATCTTCCTGACTGCTGCTTTCCACCTCAACAATTGGTGGAATAATAATATAGGTCCACTCTGGGGACTTATATTTCTGATTTGGCTTTACTACTCTCTTTGTCTTTCGAGTGATTACTTCTATTTTCTTGTTTTCGTTTTTCTTTTCAAGTTCACCTCCCTGACTAGATACCTCGTTGATTTGATCTTTTGATTTCTTCACTAGTTTGAATTTCAGATTGTCTTCAGGCCAAATGTCTCCTTTTCTCAAGACCTTTTTCTTTGGCACACATTCGTTACATTCGTTACATTCAGCTTTCCAAGCTCTTTTTCTGAATTTTCTTATTTTATATTCTTCATCACTTTCATCAGTATCTGTATCTGAGACTTCAAATCTGTACCTAGGAACTTCTTTACTCGGCAGCTTCACTCCATTCGAAACAATACCCTTACTGGTACTTGGTAATTCCTCTTCTTCTTCAGGAATCACCTTCAGCTTCCCAGTCTCAGGCTTTTTGCTCTTGATCACAGAGTTACATTTTTGCCTTTCAATACTCTGGCTCAGATTTTCGTCTCGCTCAGAATCTTCCGCTTCTTCTGAATCTCCCTTTTCTTTCAGAGACTCTTTTTCAAGTAGATCATCATCATCAACACCTCGATCTCCAGTTTCGATATTCAGATCTTCTTCATTCAAGTTCTGACTCTCATCTAGAATTTCTTGATGTTGATTTTCTTGTTGATCATCAGACTCAGGATCTTCTGGCTCTCCTTCTGAATCTGAATCAGCTGTTGTGTCACTGTCTTCATCAGGATTTTCAGGAGGTGGCACACAAATCGTATGGCTTGCATGAATCCACCTTTAAAAGTTTTTAGCCCTTTGCACTTGACTGCATTTGTTGAAACTAAAATAATTTGTCTTGCCTTCTGCCACCTTGGGACTAAACAGTTTCTTCTTCGATGAAATTTTGTCCTTACCCAATCTCCGGGTAACAAATCATGGGCTTGCACTTTCTCCTTTGAGATTACATCTGTTCCCACCTGATGAAATATAGAATTCACTACATCAGACAGGTTCTGGCAATATTTAATGATTGCACTATCATTAATACTCATTAATATGCCAACTGGAACAAATGCTTACCCCATCACTATATCATGTGGGCTAAGACCTGTCTTTTTCTCTGGAGTGCTTCGCATTGACATCAGAACAAGTGGAAGTGCATCCGTCCACTTTACTCCTGTGGCATTACACATTTTTGAAATTCTATTCTTAACCACTTGGCTGCTAAGGCTTAGAAGGCTTTATAATGAGATTTCCATTGAAATGAATGGGCAGTGCATGACGAGTTACCCTTGTCATTAGCATTGAAGAGGTTAATAGTTCCATTTACTTGTTCAACAACACCTGATGCTTCTGGTCTGTAAGCACAATGCAGCTTCTGTTGAATATTCAAAGCTTCACAAATCAGTTTCATCAGTCTGTTCTCAAAATGAGTTCCGCAATCACTTTCAATTGTGACTGGAAATCCGTACCTAGTATGATCTCCCTAAGAAGCAAGTTTGCCACAGTGACTGAGTCATTATGACGAGTTGGGAAAGCTTCCACCCATCTTGAAAACAGACAAACAAATACCAAAACATATCTCAGTCTGTTGTGCATCGACATTTCAATGAAATCCATTTGTAATCTGGTAAAAGGACCACCCTCCCGTCCTATGGTTCCCAAACTTACAACAGTCTTTCTGTTGGGATTCATCTGTTGGCAGGTCAAGCATCTTTGGCAAAGTGACTCCGCAATTATTCTAAATTTCGTGTTAAACCATGTTTCTCTGAATAATCTAATCATGGAATCTCTCCCTAAATGTCCTGGACCATGGTACATTCGTGCCATGTCAGCAATCATGCAGTCTGGCATTACAGGTCTTCCATCTTTGTAAACCCAAATTACATCATCCTCTCTTTGCATTCATTTTTAACCATGTGTTTTTCTCTTCCTCACTTGCCTCATCTTGTAAGTCTTTTACTTCCTGCCATGTTTCAACTACAGAAATTAGCATGAGAGAATTCATTGTGTGACTTTTGTCTTTTTCCCGATTGATTGAATAATTGTTTTTGGCGCAGTATTTCGCAATCTCATCTGCGTATGCGTTTCCTTTGGTGATGTAATCATCACCTTTCTTATGAGCTGCACATTTGACTACAGCAATTTGTTCTGGTAACTGAATGCCATCAATTAATCTCTTGATCAGCTTTGCATTTCTGATTGGTGTTCCTGCAGAAGTTAAATAACCTCTTTGGGACCACAGTTGTCCATAATCATGAACAACACCATAACCATATTGACTATCAGTCACTATGGTTACTCTTTTGCCAGCTGCTTTTTCACATGCTCGAATTAAGCCAATCAGCTCTGCAATTTGTGCAGAACGAATTCCATCCAAAGGTGAACCTTCAACAACATCTGAAACTGTACACACTGAGTATGCTGCTCTCAGAATCCCTTCATCATTCCTCAAACAAGATCCATCTACGAAATAGACTATGTCTGATTCAGGTAAAGGAACATCTTTTATGTCCTGTCTTGGTTTTGTGCAGTAATCTACAACATCTAGACATTCATGATCAATGTCATTTTCATTACTCACCTCAGTAACAACTCCATCTGGTAACAGTGTAGAAGGATTCAAATTCACACATCTCACAATTGACACATTGTCTGACCCCAGAATTGTCTTTTCATATTTTGTCAGTCTGCTACTTGTCAAGTGTTGAGTTCTACTTCTGGTAAGAAGAATTTCAACTGAATGAGGTACATATACTTTTACAGGAAATCCCATAATGATACCCTCACTTTGTTCAAGACTTACACTTGTTGCGGCCACTGCTTTTAAGCAACCTGGCAAAGCTTTTGCAACAGGATCCAAAACAGCTGAGAAATATGCAATTGGTTTTCTCAACTTTCCATGCCTCTGAATTAGCACTGACAATGCACAACCTTCTTAATCTGGCATACCCAGAGCAGGAGCTTCACATAAGCTCTTTTTTAACTGCTCAAAAGCTTCCAGTTCAGCTTTTGACAGACTAATTGGATCTTTTATGTCTGCTTTTGTTAATCTCTGAAGTGGTTTTGCAATTACTGAAAATCCACTAATCCATTGTCGACAGTAACCAACCATTTCCAGAAACATTCTCAGTTATCTTTGTGTTGTCGGTGGTTGTATTGCTCGAATAATTTTGATTCTTTCAACTGTCACTTTTCTCGTTCCCTTTGCAATTCTGTGACCAAGATATTTCACTTCTTGTTTACAAAACTGCAATTTTGCTGGTGATACTTTATGTCCCTCATCTGCCAAACGATTTAACAGAGTAATGGTATCAGTAACACAATTTTCTCGTGTTTTGGCTGCCACAAGTAAATCGTCAATGTAATGTACCAGTGTAGAATTACCAGGCTATACCAGATCTTCCAGGGATTTCTTTAACAATTGATTAAAGATAGATGGACTCTCAGTATACCCTTGAGGGATACGACACCATGCTAGGATCCTATTTTGGAACCTGAAAGCGAAAATTTGCTGGCTTTCTGGATGTAATGGCACAGTAAAGAAGGCATTACACAGGTCTATGACCGTGTACCATTCTGCATCATGTGGAATCTGGTAAAGAATTACTGCAGGGTTTGGAACAATGGGACAACATGGAACAACAATCTGGTAAATTTTTCTCAGGTCCTGAACAATTCTGTATGTTCCGTTTGGCTTTTTAATACCCATAATCGGTGAATTACATGGGCTACTCTCAATTTCCTTTAGCACGCCTTGACTAATGAATTTTTCAATCACTGGAATGACACCCTCAATTGTCTCAGCTTTCATTTTGTATTGAGGAACATTTGGAAAGTCTATTCCCTGCTTAACAGTGATTTTTACTGGATCAATATTTTTCATGAGACCCATATCATTACCTGTTAGATCCCAAATTGCTGGATTAACTGGCTTTTTGAGCTCCTCTGGCAAGTCATTTTTATCAAACACCGGAAACAATAATGTTTTCTCCTCATCAACCATTAACATAGTCAATTTATAAAGCCCATCTTCTTCTGCAGTTTGCATTTCAATGCCATCTGGTGAGCAATATATCTTGCAATTCATTTTGCACAGTATATCACGACCCAACAGATTCACAGGACTGCTGTCACAAACTAAAAATCTGTGCTTATCTTTGTAGTTGCCTATTTCCACTTTTACTGGCTCTGTTAAACTTGTTTTAATTTGATGATTAGCTACACCTACAACTTGGATGGACTCCCCAGAGAGAGGAAGATTTTCTATTTCTGCTGATCTAACAGTAGAACGGGTAGCACCTGTATCCACAAGGAAGGTAACATCTACATCATTTACTTTACCATTCACAAATGGACCAGACTGATCTACCTCAAGAGTGGGTCCAAGCACACACTCTTCTTCCTCTCTCAGGCACCGTCATGAGTAATCCTCTGATGAATCACTCTCTTCCTTGTCTTTTAACCAAAATTGAGAAGCATTTGACATGTTAGCTTTTGACACATTATTCACCAAATTACCTCCACAGAAACCTGTATCAGGAGAAAATCTCTGTGTGTTAGCACTACCAGGGAATGGTGCTTGAGGTACCTGACTCTGCTGAATTTGACTCTGCTGTACCTGGTTCTGCTGAAACTGGCTTTGCTGAATCTGGCTCTGCTGATTCTCTATCTGTCGTCGCTGCTGACTTAATTCATTTAATTGTTGCTGTAGCTGTTGCTGTTGCTGCGGATTTAACTCACACTGCACCTGTGGATTCAACGAATTATTTTTAAAATTTCTGGACGGGTTTTTACACTCTCGTTTCCAGTGTCCAATTTCGCCGCAATTAAAACATGGGAGCTTTTGTTTCAGCTCTTCAACATTTACATTAAATTTTGGCTTATTATTATTGAAATTATTCTTGTACTTTCCCTGATTCTGCTGCTACTGCATATAAGCTAACTGTTGTTGTTGCTGCTCTGCTACCTTCACTTGTGCCCACATCGCCTTCTCTTTAAGATTATACTGTTTCGCGTCTATCTCATCACTGCAATATTTTGCTTTTCTCAGGATGTCATCAACTGAAAGTGCTTGCCAACAGACAATTCCATTTCAAATCATGTCACCAATTTCAGGTCTCAGGCCATATACAAATCTGTATATAAAGTGGCTCATGTCTTTTTCACCTAATTTTTCATAACCACTGTACTGTTTGAAGACTAATAGTAACCTTTCATAAAATGAATGAACTGATTGTTTTGGTTCCTGGTTTGTTCTGTCAATTTTAACTCAGTCCACTTCTTTCGGGGGAATTTTTCCTTTCAACCAATAAATTACTTTATTATAGATGTCCATGACATCTTTTGCTGGAGCACCTGTAACCGGGTCTCGGGGAGGTTCTTCTTTTGGCCAATCCACAGAAATTTTGCATTCTGTCCAAAGATCTGTCGGGACGACAATGTCAAAGAATCCATCAAGATCAATCCACAGAACTTTTGACACTTTTATGAATCTGTCTACCTGTCGATACTGAGGTAATAGAAATTTTCAGGTAGCTAATGTGTCCCCAACTCGCACCCCATTTAAACACACGTGTTCCCTGTATGCCATGTAATTCCTTTTCCGTGCATGCTAGAGAGTCGCATATGCATTTGCGTCCAACGTTAACATGTCAGTTATACAGTTCCCCAAGAAATTCATGTTAATTAGGCTTCTAGGCCTATGGTGCCAACGTCTTTACATGGTACACTTTTGAGTAAAGCACACGTTTTCTCCATGTTTCCTGGCCCAGTCGAGCCAGGCCCTTAACGAGACTCCGAGTTCTTTTCTGCCTCTGAAAGCTGCAGTTTAGGTATGCATCCCTGACCTCCACCTTACATCCTGCACAGACGAGCGGTGCCCGGCTCGGCCTGCTTGCCTGCCAAAACGTTATTTTGCCTACAATTATCTGCTCAGCCTCCTCGAAAACACATTCCAGTCTAGTGAAATAGGTAAACATATTCCCGGCTGCAGAGCAAAGGGCCCTGCCTTCCTGTCTCCATGCAAGTAATTTACTGCTCCCGTTACCATGGTAGGCCCATGGCCCCCGCACTCTACATGAAGATTCATATGCACGCACTAGCATTCAGTGATGAACGGCCTCTGCCCGAGAGACCTTTTACTTCAGACACTACATCCTCCAAACATGAGATACCAGATATGCTATAGGTGCAGGTCGTTCTGACACCCCAGACATTAGTCTCCTCTACTCGTGCAAAAGTCAAAGCCCCCAGCTCTCCCCAGTTACACGTCATGCTCAGTTGCGCGCGCATCTAGGCTAAAGATTTCTGCTGATCCTGCAAACTTTCTCTAAAGCATCCACCCACTTGTGATGTTTCATGTGACGTTTCTCTGACATGTCCAGTGCATGCCCATGTGTACGCCTTCTTACACGCCTCCTGTTACGCACATGTGTTCTTATCTCTCTCTTTTCACCTGTTACGCCTACTGTATTCGATTCAATTGTACAGTTTTACTATATATAATGTGAAATGTTAATAAAAGTTGAATATCCCTTCCTGAGCCCTAGTGGTGATGGAACTCGATGTCCATACATCGAGGTATTTCATTAAAGCCCGTATGACTCAGATTCCACGGACTCTGCCTCTCATTTGATTGAGTTATCCTTTTACTTTTTAATTGTATGGAAAAATGATACGGTAATTTTATTTACCACATAATTTGGCGCCCGAACAGGTACCCCCCCCTTCCCCACTCGCCGGCGATGTACCGCAGGCCTTGACCCCTTCCACAGCTGTGACGGAACCAGTGCACTTCTGCGGGTTTTCCTGCTAATCTCCCTCAAGCCTACGGAGGAGACGGCGACTGCGACCCAGCATCCAGACGAGGCGGTGAGGAATGCGGAGGATCCCGACCAGAGCCCCTAGTCGAGAGAGCAAGGCCCGAGGTATCCAGAGGCCCACCTGTTCCGAAGCGCATGCGTAGGAGAATCCGTAGCCTGACGCAGTCCAGTCCAGTCCAGTTTCCGAGGCCTTCAGTTTCTGCTTCCTGGTGAGTACCGTTATTGGGAACGCATCTAGACGGGATCATTAATTTGTGCCCGGTCAAGACAGGTCTGGGTACACAGACCTGGTCCGGACGTGTTTACTTAGGTAAATACGGTAACACGTGTCTCTTTATGGGACCGGTATGTCTGTACTGTTCTAGCAGTGCATCTAGTAATTCAGTGCATCTAGTAAATCCAGTATTCTAGAATCTCGAGAATTTTCTAGTATTGTGTTTTCATGTACCAGGTGGTAACTGTTCAGAAATGTTTTAATGTGTTTTTCATGTCGTGGTATGAATGATTGTTTGCAATTCATTACTGTGTTTATTGTGTTCACGTTCAAATTAGTCTCAATATGCCACTGTTCTCGAAATTACGTCAGATAGGAACTAGGAAAGGGATACTCGAAGAAGCAGTTCCCGTCCCGCCTAGGGACACTCCTGGACATTTTATGTACCATAAGCATGGCTTAGATGCCATACTGTATCTAGATTTGTGGGTGGACTACACCAAGGGTCTGGAAGAGAAGTATAGATGGCCTGTCTCAGGGACATGGGATGCTGATTGCATCATGAGAGTAGAAGAAGCATTATGGAAAAAGAAAGCCAGACAATACCAGAAAGATGCCATAGAATTATGGCGTAAAGAAGCGCATAGAAGAAATGAAAAAGAAATCAGAAAAGCAGAGAGAAGTAGAGAAGAATCCGAAAAAGCTAGAGAAAAAGGGTTACTAGAAGAAGGAGAACGAGCCAGAATAGAACAACAAGACAGACAAAGAAATGCCCTTATTACAGGACTGTATCCAGTTCTAGCCGAGGGCCTGCCCAAGGCGACCCCGGAAGTATCACGTAACTTGCCACCACCATTGGTTCCGACTAAACTCCGTCATAAACAAACCGCAGCAGACATTTTCCTTTCTTCCTATTTAGATGATGTTGCTCCAGCATATACTAATGTACCCGTACCACCCGTTAATAATGCACAGCAGTCTGCTCAGCCTGTTCAAGCCACGACCCCTCCACGTTCCCAAGTCACGCTTCCCGCGCCTGTTGTTACTTCCCCTACTGCTACTGCTACTGTTACTGTCCCACCTGTCATTGGTCCTCACAATCCTTTTGCGACAGCTGCAACCCAAAGTCCACCTCCATTACATATGCCACCTTTACCCGCTATGACACCAGCAGCTACTGCCCAGTCAGTTCACGCCCTCGCTTCTGCTACAGGAGGTGCAGTGGGAGGTCATCTTCGCACCCCGCCACAAGTAAAACGAACGACGCTCAGAGAGTTAGCATTACAGCGTACACCCAAAGCAGCGACTTTCCAATCCCTTAGACGGTACCTTACCGATTGTAGATATGACTTAGTACCTGGCGAAGAAGAGATGTTGTTATATTCGATACGTTTACGACGTGTTACGGACTATCTGACTCTTTTACCAGAAATGACTCACTACCTAGACAATATATACCATTTTATTAGAACAGGGGAGAGACCTGAATGCATTCGCGAGGCCATGGCACACCAAAAGGTTGAGACACAAAAAATGATCTTACGGTTTCTGATAAATTGTTTGATAAGAGAACGAGATAGGCCAAGTACAAGCCAGGAAGAGATGGACATGCTGATAAATTGGAGTAACAACATAGCTGATGGTAAACATGATAAACAAAATTGCATAGAAGCCATGTACAGAAAGATAAGCAAAGAAATAGTAATAATACACGAAAAAGAGAAAGAAGCTAGGGGAGCCGAGAAAGAGAGTGAAACCGAGGAAGAGGACGAGTTAGAAGAGACAGAGGAACGCCAAGAGATGATAGCGTACGTAGGTAGAGCAAGACCTTTTGACAGACCCATACGCCCAGAAAACAAGAAACGTTTTCTGTCTCCCATACCAGAACAATGTTCTCTTGAGCATTTATTTCAAGCCACTGATAAAGTACTGAAACAACGAATAGGTTACAGTGAACTTAGTACCATGTGTGAACAAGAACTAGCACGGTCCGCAGTACAGTGGGCTGATAATAACAGCGTATATAAAGATGATTCAGTAGCGCAAACATTTTTGAATCTTTCTCCAACTGAACAGCGTTTAGCTGGTATGTATATGATCCAGCATCTCATTATACTATATGAGAGTCAGCATTCTGATCCAGGTCCCCTATATAATATATTGGAAGAATTGCTCCTGAAAAGATGGAGAGGCCTAGGTACTGATTTAATTAATGTGATCCTTGAACACCGTCATAAATACAGAAAATTTCTGACTCCACATTTTGTTCCTGTTCCACCCCCAGTAAGGAAAACATTTTATATAGACAGACAGAATCCCTTACGAGAAGTTCATCCCGTCCAGATTCCAGGGGGTACGCTTCAACGCGTATTCGTATACACACCCTTAAGTAAAATGGAATTATTGGAAATGAAGAAAATAGTGCCTTGTCATGATAAAGATCCAGCAGGGTTCCACCGTGAATTAAAAGACATGTTACTCATGGGAGATTACACATATCCCGATATTCTTAAAATGTTAAAAGTACTGTTGCCAGCCGGTATTTACGAGAAGCTTAAAGAAAAAGAATGGGAGGTGGGAGATAAAAAGATTGTCTGGACTGAATTAGAAGACGAAGAAAATACACGTATTCCAGGTACTGGTCTCGGGACCAAAACTAAAGCGTTACCAGGATTATTAGTACAGGTTTTGCCGAGGTTATTGGCAACTAAAAAGGAAGACTGGGATGCAATCTCAGCCTGCAAACAGAAACAAGATGAAGACACTAGTGATTTTTATTCCAGATTTGAAAAATGTTTTATTATCAATAGCAGCCTGAAAACAAGTAGTGAATCATATCCACATCTTTTTGTGACCAAATTAGTCGAGAATTCCTTACCCCAAGTTAAGAATAGAGTCCTGAAAGTCGAGAGCACATGGCAAGCAAATACACCTTCCCAAATGTTACAAATGTTACAGTACCACCAGAACCGAATTAGAGAGGAACGTGATCATGAACAGAGACGTATGAAAGATACTAAAATGAAAGTACTCGTAGCTCAGTCTGTTCCAGCAGACGGTCAGAAAAAGGGTACAGCACCCCCAGGTCATTCTGCAGCTCCCGTTAAAGGGAATTGCAACTACTGTAAACAGCCAGGTCATTATATAAATGAATGCTTGGTTTTGAAACACAAAATTGCTACCGGCAGGACGAAAGAAAGACCGCGTTCTCCTAGACAAGAACAAGTCCCGCAGCATATTCCACAGAATACGCAACCACCACAGCAAGCACAACAGACAGTAGCTGTACCCCAACCTCAACCCCAGCCTATTGCTGCCACGCAACATGTCACGCAACAAATGTACCAGTATGCACAGTCAGATTACCCCGATTACCAGCAGTACTCATGAAACAGCCTAGAGAGGGAGGTTGGCTTGCCTCTTATTGAGGTTCCTGTAGATCAAGAGGGTCCCTATGTACATAGTCAGGTATTAGGGAAGGACAGAAAATTTTTGATTGACACAGGGGCAAGTAGAACTACCATCAGTCATGACGAGGTTCCAGGGGCACCCCTCTCAGGCTCACAGAATGTTTCCCTGGGTTTTTCAGGAAAGCCTATTGTTAACGAAGTGTCAAAGCCAGTTTCCCTAGAAGTTGGTCCATTGTCCCGTACTACAGACTTGTTACTTACGAAAGCATGTCCTGAAAATCTGCTTGGTATTAAAACGTTGAAAGCATTAGGAGCTGTAATATGTTGTTCTCCGGAAGGAGTGAGATTATTCTTACGTGACTTCAAAGGTCATTATGTGTTACGAGATTTTGATCCAAGATTGCAAAATGTACCAGCGCATTTATGGGCACAAGGTCCAACTGATGTAGGTTGTATGCACATTACACCTTATCGTGTCACTCTCAAGCAAGGAGTTGTACTACCCCGAATCCGACAATATAAATTGCCCCCCGAGGCTGTAGCAGCCTTGTTGAAAATTATTGACGAATTGATTGCCCAAGGAGTAGTTATAGAAACTGACTCCAATGTATGTAATTCTCCAATCATTCCGATTCTTAAACGAACTGACCCAAATGCACCACCAGTCTACAGATTGGTGATCGATCTTCGAGAACTGAATAAATGCATCGTTCCCCAGTACCCAGTAGTGCCTGACATATCCTCCTTATTGACTGCCATTGATTCCGAAGCAGCGTTCTTTACTGTAATTGACCTCAAGAACGCTTTCTTTAGTGTTCCCATTCATCCGGAAAGCCAATATTTATTCGGATTCTCTTTAAATGGCCGAAGCTTCAAATTTGCACGTGCACCTCAAGGGTTCACGGAAAGTCCTAGTATTTACAGTCAAGCCCTGAAAAGACAACTTGATAGTATTCACATGCCTGCTGACACTGCTCTACTCCAATATGTTGATGACCTGTTAATTACTGCACGGACCGAACGTGACTGCGAGCACGCGTCACTGACTGTCTTATGTTTCTTGGCCGAAAAGGGGCATTAAGTGTCCCCTTCGAAGCTACAATTCTGTGCCCAGCAAGTGGTATACCTTGGGCACTTGCTGTCCAAATGGGGGAGACAACTGACACCAGACCGCATCCAGTTAATTGCACATCTACCACAACCCAAGACACAAAAGGAGGTACGGGCCTTTATTGGCCTCACCTCGTACTGCAGACAATGGATCCCTCAGTATGCATATCTAGCCAAACCACTCATACAGTTGACAACGCAGGAGGCAGCGACTTCGACTGTCCTCCCTTGGACTCAGGAACACACACAAGCTTTTGACGAATTAAAGAAAGCCTTATGTCAAGCACCTGTTTTAGCGACACCATGTTACAACAAACCTTTCACACTTTTTGTTACTGAACGCGATGGCACAGCATTGTCTGTGCTCACACAAGATCAAGCAGGAAAGCACAAGCCTTGTGCTTATTTTTCGAGTACATTAGATCCAGTGGCCCAGGCTCTGCCTGCGTGCCTCAAATCAGTTGCAGCAACAGCTCTAGCAATCAGACAAAGTGATTCAATAGTGTTAGGACATCCCCTGACAGTACAAGTTCCACACTCCGTGGAAGTTCTTTTGAACCGAACCCAGACTCAACACTTGACCATAGCAAGACTGACAGGATACGAATTGACATTGTTTCAGCCACACATAGAAATCAGACGTTGCAATACATTAAATCCTGCCACATTGTTACCCTCGAGCACAATTGACCCGACACCACATGACTGCGTAGAAGTCATCAATACTGTTACGAAACCCAGACAAGACTTGACAGACATTGCATTGCCCGACCCAGACCTGACACTTTACGTGGATGGTTCATGTATGAGAACAAGCACAGGAGAGTTAGTGGCCGCCTATGCAGTGACCACTGAAACTGAAGTTATAGAAACACATCGTATTGACACGTTGTCTGCCCAAGCAGCAGAGCTCATTGCTCTGACTCAAGCCTGTATCCGAGCCAAGAACCTGAAAGTAAACATATATACAGATTCACAATATGCATTCGGAGTCGTTCACGACTTCGGTATCCTCTGGCAAGAAAGAGGTTTTTTAACTTCTCATGGAGCCAAGATACAGCATGGTCCCCTTATTCAAGCTCTGTTAGAAGCAATACACTTACCTGCATCCATTGCTATCATGAAGTGCAAGGCACATACGAAAGTCACTGATACTATTTCCCAGGGTAACGACCTGGCAGATCGAACAGCTAAACTCACAGCTCAGACTCAGACAGACATACCGACAGACCCGACGAAGACTGAAGTACAGACACATTGTATGACAGTGAAGGATCCCATTCTAGAAGTACTCGACATACAGACACATGCCACTCCAGACAAAATTAAGAAATGGACTGAACAAGGAGGGATCCAAACAGAACAGGGATGGATGACGAAGGGAAGAGCCACATGGTTCCTCCCCGACTCTATGGTTCAAGTTATCATTAACACAGCACATAGTCCAGCACACTTAGGAGAAAAAGCCATGTTAGACAGCATTCAGAATCTATGGTTCAACAAGCATTTACGAGCAGCAGCAAAACAGAAAGTGCGTACCTGCATGATCTGTTGTCAGTTCAATCCAGGCAAAGGTATTCCCGTGGAACAAGGTGGTTTCCATCCTCCTGATCATCCTTTTGAAGTCCTCCAGATGGATTATATCCAGATGGACCGATGTAGAGGATTCAAATATGTCCTTGTAGTTGTATGTGCCCTTTCCAGATGGACAGAAGCATATCCAGTCCCAGATTACACTGCCGCGACCACTGCCAAGCAGCTGGTTCGTGAATTTTTCCCACGATACGGCTTGCCCCGTGTCGTGTACTCAGATAATGGACAACCATTCTCGTCCAAACTTATGAAACAGGTATCACTCCTGTTCGGTTACCAGTGGAAATTTCACTGTGTCCGACATCCCGAAGCAGCTGGTTTGGTCGAAAGACACAACCAGACCCTGAAAACACGATTAGCTAAAGTATGTGCAGAAAAAGGTGTAGATTGGATCGTAGCACTGCCAGTTGCCCTCTTCTATATGCGCATGGTAGCTCACTCCAGAAACGGACTATATGAGGTTGTTTTCGGGCGGCCTCCCAATATGTGGGGTACGCCTATGCCCAAAAAGATTACTGATGTTGAAAGTACTATGCTGACAGATTACCTAGCTTCCTTGATGTCTGCACTACAATCTTGTCGTTCACAGGTTGCGGCTGCCTTCCCGGACAACACCCAAGTGAAACCGCATGAAGTCGTCCCTGGAGAGCTGGTTTATGTCAGAAATTTCGACAGATCAAGTCCGCTGGAACCCAGATGGAAGCAGCCTAAACTGGTGTTGATGACAACGAGGACCGCGGTAAAGCTGGAAGGACGCAAGGGGTGGTTACACTCCAGCCATATAAAAAAATTTCACGGACTATGTCCAGAGACTTCGATTAAGGACTGCCCCCTTTTGGACACTGACTCTAAACTACCCCTGATAGAAAAAACTCCCCAACAGGAATATCGCGCCAAGTTGAGGTCTAGTAAGTCAGACAGCGTTTAATTGTTTAAGTCCCCCTCGGGTGAAGCGGTTAGACAGGTTTCTGACATGAATAAGATAGACCCAAGTAGTCAGAGAGATAGGCGTATCAAAAAGAGAGAACAATATCGTAAGAACTTGCATAGTCGATGCATTATAACATTAATCTTCATGTTTATTCTGAGCATTTCGATCATATGTGTAAGCTTCTTGTTACATGATTTCTTTCCTTTTTTCAATTCACATGTACATACTGTCTCTAATGACTCTGTAGAGCACACTTTCAGCGACCTGCCCCCTCATGAGTTGTCTTATCGATTAGCAATGCGCAACAATACATTAATTCGTATGTTACACCATACTCACCAGACCAGCAATGCCACGAATTGCTGGGTGTGTGGCCGACTCCCACCTTACCAGAAATACAAGGGAGCTCTTCCTCTCTTTCCCTACTCGTTTACACATAATGGTTCATGTGGAGCATGGTTTGCTTTAATGTCTTCCTTAGATAGTAAGTCCAAAGTTTCCCAAGGCAATTGGATATGGGGGAACCTGAATACAGTCATGAATAAAGCATGTTTCGCAGACGGTCTCCCACAAAGGATAGGGACTGATCTAGAAAATGAAGTGTATGCATTAGGTAACTTTTCCCTCAACCTCATGATCCTGAACGTCCAGTCCGAGACTACTTCGGACTTGCCGTTTATAACAGTTTTACCAGTGAAAGGTGAATTATGCGTTAGAAAGAATGGATCAGTACATCTAGGACACAGTGATTGTAATACTGTGGTCGAATTCAGCGATAAAGGAAAGTCTACTTTCAAAGCCTCACGCCATTCCTATTTTATTTGTGGTCAGACAGCTTATGTACATCTGCCCCCTGATTGGGATGGGACGTGTTATATTGCGTTCCTATTGCCACCTGTTTTCCTAGCCCCGCCTGATTATCATCGAAATTCACGCCTTGTGAATGTACGACATAGAAGGGAGATCAAGTCCCCAATTGTTGATCTGACTGAGACAACGTGGGAACAATATACAGATTTCAATAAAGGATTCTTTTTCTTTGTAGGTCCTGTCCAAAACAGTAAATTGATACGCAAATTAACTAGAACATTAGAAGCGGTAGTGAACGAAACTACTTCTGCTTTAGGTAACCTGACTGAAGAGCAATCCGCTATGAGACTTGTTGTTCTTCAAAATCGCCTTGTCCTTGACGTCATCCTGGCCGATAGGGGCGGGGCTTGTAGAGTGATCGGATCCAGTTGTTGTGTTTTCATTCCTAATAACGCGCCATCCGTGTATAAGGCCATAACAAGGCTACACGAAATTGCTCACCTGATTCACCAGAATCCAGGCACCTGGACTTGGTCCGGTTGGCTCTGGAGTGTGTTGTTTCCTGGGGATGGAAATTGCTATCATTCCTGGGAATAATACTGCTTATCCTATTCAGTTGTTGTCTCTGTCTGCAATGTGGGCCAGCGATTTGCGGCTTGTGGGCCACAGCTTGTATTCCCCGTCCAAGTTCACGTTCCCGTTCTCGAATGAAGAGAGATGAACAAATGATGTTATATGAACAGATAGATGGTCTCATGAATATAGATATATCCTAAAGGGTGTAGTAGGGGCCAAGGAGGGAATGAGGTAATAGAAATTTTCAGGTAGCTAATGTGTCCCCAACTCGCACCCCATTCAAACACACGTGTTCCCTGTATGCCATGTAATTCCTTTTCTGTGCATGCTAGAGAGTCGCATATGCATTTGCGTCCAACGTTAACATGTCAGTTATACAGTTCCCCAAGAAATTCACGTTAATTAGGCTTCTAGGCCTATGGTGCCAACGTCTTTACATGGTACACTTTTGAGTAAAGCACACGTTTTCTCCATGTATCCTGGCCCAGTCGAGCCAGGCCCTTAACGAGACTCCGAGTTCTTTTCTGCCTCTGAAAGCTGCAGTTTAGGTATGCATCCCTGACCTCTACCTTACATCCTGCACAGACGAGCGGTGCCCGGCTCGGCCTGCTTGCCTGCCAAAACGTTATTTTGCCTACAGTTATCTGCTCAGCCTCCTCGAAAACACATTCCAGTCTAGTGAAATAGGTAAACATATTCCCGGCTGCAGAGCAAAGGGCCCTGCCTTCCTGTCTCCATGCAAGTAATTTACTGCTCCCGTTACCATGGTAGGCCCATGGCCCCCGCACTCTACATGAAGATTCATATGCACGCACTAGCATTCAGAGATGAACGGCCTCTGCCCGAGAGACCTTTAACTTCAGACACTACATCCTCCAAGCATGAGATACCAGATATGCTATAGGTGCAGGTCGTTCTGACACCCCAGACATTAGTCTCCTCTACTCGTGCAAAAGTCAAAGCCCCCAGCTCTCCCCAGTTACACGTCATGCTCAGTTGCGCGCGCATCTAGGCTAAAGATTTCTGCTGATCCTGCAAACTTTCTCTAAAGCATCCACCCACTTGTGATGTTTCATGTGACGTTTCTCTGACATGTCCAGTGCACGCCCATGTGTACGCCTTCTTACACCCCTCCTGTTACGCACATGTGTTCTTATCTCTCTCTTTTCACCTGTTACGCCTACTGTATTCGATTCAATTGTACAGTATTACTATATATAATGTGAAATGTTAATAAAAGTTGAATATCCCTTCCTGAGCCCTAGTGGTGATGGAACTCGATGTCCATACATCGAGGTATTTCATTGAAGCCCGTATGACTCAGATTCCACGGACTCTGCCTCTCATTTGATTGAGTTATCCTTTTACTTTTTAATTGTATGGAAAAATGATACGGTAATTTTATTTACCACATAATTTGGCGCCCGAACAGGTACCCCCCCCCCCCCTTCCCCACTCGCCGGCGATGTACCGCAGGCCTTGACCCCTTCCACAGCTGTGACGGAAACAGTGCACTTCTGCGGGTTTTCCTGCTAATCTCCCTCAAGCCTACGGAGGAGACGGCGACTGCGACCCAGCATCCAGACGAGGCAGTGAGGAATGCGGAGGATCCCGACCAGAGCCCCTAGTCGAGAGAGCAAGGCCCGAGGTATCCAGAGGCCCACCTGTTCCGAAGCGCATGCGTAGGAGAATCCGTAGCCTGACGCAGTCCAGTCCAGTCCAGTTTCCGAGGCCTTCAGTTTCTGCTTCCCGGTGAGTACCGTTATTGGGAACGCATCTAGACGGGTTCATTAATGTGTGCCCGGTCAAGACAGGTCTGGGTACACAGACCTGGTCCGGACGTGTTTACTTAGGTAAATACGGTAACACGTGTCTCTTTATGGGACCGGTATGTCTGTACTGTTCTAGCAGTGCATCTAGTAATTCAGTGCGTCTAGTATATCCAGTATTCTAGAATCTCGAGAATTTTCTAGTATTGTGTTTTCATATACCAGGTAGTAACTGTTCAGAAATGTTTTAATGTGTTTTTCTTGTCGTGGTATGAATGATTGTTTGCAATTCATTACTGTGTTTATTGTGTTCACGTTCAAATTAGTCTCAATATGCCACTGTTCTCGAAATTACGTCAGATAGGAACTAGGAAAGGGATACTCGAAGAAGCAGTTCCCGTCCCGCCTAGGGACACTCCTGGACATTTTATGTACAATAAGCATGGCTTAGATGCCATACTGTATCTAGATTTGTGGGTGGACTACACCAAGGGTCTGGAAGAGAAGTATAGATGGCCTGTCTCCGGGACATGGGATGCTGATTGCATCATGAGAGTAGAAGAAGCATTATGGAAAAAGAAAGCCAGACAATCCCAGAAAGATGCCATAGTATTATGGCGTAAAGAAGCGCATAGAAGAAATGAAAAAGAAATCAGAAAAGCAGAGAGAAGTAGAGAAGAATCCGAAAAAGCTAGAGAAAAAGAGTTACTAGAAGAAGGAGAACGAGCCAGAATAGAACAACAAGACAGACAAAGAAATGCCCTTATTACAGGACTGTATCCAGTTCTAGCCGAGGGCCTGCCCAAGGCGACCCCGGAAGTATCACGTAACTTGCCACCACCATTGGTTCCGACTAAACTCCGTCATAAACAAACCGCAGCAGACATTTTCCTTTCTTCCTATTTAGATAATGTTGCTCCAGCATATACTAATGTACCCGTACCACCCGTTAATAATGCACAGCAGTCTGCTCAGCCTGTTCAAGCCACGACCCCTCCACGTTCCCAAGTCACGCTTCCTGCGCCTGTTGTTACTTCCCCTACTGCTACTGCTACTGCTACTGTTACTGTCCCACCTGTCATTGGTCCTCACAATCCTTTTGCGACAGCTGCAACCCAGAGTCCACCTCCATTACATATGCCACCTTTACCCGCTATGACACCAGCAGCTACTGCCCAGTCAGTTCACGCCCTCGCTTCTGCTACAGGAGGTGCAGTGGGAGGTCATCTTCGCACCCCGCCACAAGTAAAACGAACGACGCTCAGAGAGTTAGCATTACAGCGTACACCCAAAGCAGCGACTTTCCAATCCCTTAGACGGTACCTTACCGATTGTAGATATGACTTAGTACCTGGCGAAGAAGAGATGTTGTTATATTCGATACGTTTACGACGTGTTACGGACAATCTGACTCTTTTACCAGAAATGACTCACTACCTAGACAATATATACCATTTTATTAGAACAAGGGAGAGACCTGAATGCATTCGCGAGGCCATGGCACACCAAAAGGTTGAGACACAAAAAATGATCTTACGGTTTCTGATAAATTGTTTGATAAGAGAACGAGATAGGCCAAGTACAAGCCAGGAAGAGATGGACATGCTGATAAATTGGAGTACCAACATAGCTGATGGTAAACATGATAAACAAAATTGCATAGAAGCCATGTACAGAAAGATCCGCAAAGAAATAGTAATAATACACGAAAAAGAGAAAGAAGCTAGGGGAGCCGAGAAAGAGAGTGAAACCGAGGAAGAGGACGAGTTAGAAGAGACAGAGGAACGCCAAGAGATGATAGCGTACGTAGGTAGAGCAAGACCTTTTGACAGACCCATACGCCCAGAAAACAAGAAACGTTTTCTGTCTCCCATACCAGAACAATGTTCTCTTGAGCATTTATTTCAAGCCACTGATAAAGTACTGAAACAACGAATAGGTTACAGTGAACTTAGTACCATGTGTGAACAAGAACTAGCACGGTCCGCAGTACAGTGGGCTGATAATAACAGCGTATATAAAGATCATTCAGTAGCGCAAACATTTTTTAATCTTTCTCCAACTGAACAGCGTTTAGCTGGTATGTATATGATCCAGCATCTCATTATACTATATGAGAGTCAGCATTCTGATCCAGGTCTCCTATATAATATATTGGAAGAATTGCTCCTGAAAAGATGGAGAGGCCTAGGTACTGATTTAATTAATGTGATCCTTGAACACCGTCATAAATACAGAACATTTCTGACTCCACATTTTGTTCCTGTTCCACCCCCAGTAAGGAAAACATTTTATATAGACAGACAGAATCCCTTACGAGAAGTTCATCCCGTCCAGATTCCAGGGGGTACGCTTCAACGCGTATTCGTATACACACCCTTAAGTAAAATGGAATTATTGGAAATGAAGAAAATAGTGCCTTGTCATGATAAAGATCCAGCAGGGTTCCACCGTGAATTAAAAGACATGTTACTCATGGGAGATTACACATATCCCGATATTCTTAAAATGTTAAAAGTACTGTTGCCAGCCGGTATTTACGAGAAGCTTAAAGAAAAAGAATGGGAGGTGGGAGATAAAAAGATTGTCTGGACTGAATTAGAAGACGAAGAAAATACACGTATTCCAGGTACTGGTCTCGGGACCAAAACTAAAGCGTTACCAGGATTATTAGTACAGGTTTTGCCGAGGTTATTGGCAACTAAAAAGGAAGACTGGGATGCAATCTCAGCCTGCAAACAGAAACAAGATGAAGACACTAGTGATTTTTATTCCAGATTTGAAAAATGTTTTATTATCAATAGCGGCCTGAAAACAAGTAGTGAATCATATCCACATCTTTTTGTGACCAAATTAGTCGAGAATTCCTTACCCCAAGTTAAGAATAGAGTCCTGAAAGTCGAGAGCACATGGCAAGCAAATACACCTTCCCAAATGTTACAAATGTACAGTACCACCAGAACCGAATTAGAGAGGAACGTGATCATGAACAGAGACGTATGAAAGATACTAAAATGAAAGTACTCGTAGCTCAGTCTGTTCCAGCAGACGGTCAGAAAAAGGGTACAGCACCCCCAGGTCATTCTGCAGCTCCCGTTAAAGGGAATTGCAACTACTGTAAACAGCCAGGTCATTATATAAATGAATGCTTGGTTTTGAAACACAAAATTGCTACCGGCAGGACGAAAGAAAGACCGCGTCCTCCTAGACAAGAACAAGTCCCGCAGCATATTCCACAGAATACGCAACCACCACAGCAAGCACAACAGACAGTAGCTGTACCCCAACCTCAACCCCAGCCTATTGCTGCCACGCAACATGTCACGCAACAAATGTACCAGTATGCACAGTCAGAATACCCCGATTACCAGCAGTACTCATGAAACAGCCTAGAGAGGGAGGTTGGCTTGCCTCTTATTGAGGTTCCTGTAGATCAAGAGGGTCCCTATGTACATAGTCAGGTATTAGGGAAGGACAGAAAATTTTTGATTGACACAGGGGCAAGTAGAACTACCATCAGTCATGACGAGGTTCCAGGGGCACCCCTCTCAGGCTCACAGAATGTTTCCCTGGGTTTTTCAGGAAAGCCTATTGTTAACGAAGTGTCAAAGCCAGTTTCCCTAGAAGTTGGTCCATTGTCCCGTACTACAGACTTGTTACTTACGAAAGCATGTCCTGAAAATCTGCTTGGTATTAAAACGTTGAAAGCATTAGGAGCTGTAATATGTTGTTCTCCGGAAGGAGTGAGATTATTCTTACGTGACTTCAAAGGTCATTATGTGTTACGAGATTTTGATCCAAGATTGCAAAATGAACCAGCGCATTTATGGGCACAAGGTCCAACTGATGTAGGTTGTATGCACATTACACCTTATCGTGTCACTCTCAAGCAAGGAGTTGTACTACCCCGAATCCGACAATATAAATTGCCCCCCGAGGCTGTAGCAGCCTTGTTGAAAATTATTGACGAATTGATTGCCCAAGGAGTAGTTATAGAAACTGACTCCAATGTATGTAATTCTCCAATCATTCCGATTCTTAAACGAACTGACCCAAATGCACCACCAGTCTACAGATTGGTGATCGATCTTCGAGAACTGAATAAATGCATCGTTCCCCAGTACCCAGTAGTGCCTGACATATCCTCCTTATTGACTGCCATTGATTCCGAAGCAGCGTTCTTTACTGTAATTGACCTCAAGAACGCTTTCTTTAGTGTTCCCATTCATCCGGAAAGCCAATATTTATTCGGATTCTCTTTAAATGGCCGAAGCTTCAAATTTGCACGTGCACCTCAAGGGTTCACAGAAAGTCCTAGTATTTACAGTCAAGCCCTGAAAAGACAACTTGATAGTATTCACATGCCTGCTGACACTGCTCTACTCCAATATGTTGATGACCTGTTAATTACTGCACGGACCGAACGTGACTGCGAGCACGCGTCACTGACTGTCTTATGTTTCTTGGCCGAAAAGGGGCATAAAGTGTCCCCTTCGAAGCTACAATTCTGTGCCCAGCAAGTGGTATACCTTGGGCACTTGCTGTCCAAATGGGGGAGACAACTGACACCAGACCGCATCCAGTTAATTGCACATCTACCACAACCCAAGACACAAAAGTAATTACGGGCCTTTATTGGCCTCACCTCGTACTGCAGACAATGGATCCCTCAGTATGCATATCTAGCCAAACCACTCATACAGTTGACAACGCAGGAGGCAGCGACTTCGACTGTCCTCCCTTGGACTCAGGAACACACACAAGCTTTTGACGAATTAAAGAAAGCCTTATGTCAAGCACCTGTTTTAGCGACACCATGTTACAACAAACCTTTCACACTTTTTGTTACTGAACGCGATGGCACAGCATTGTCTGTGCTCACACAAGATCAAGCAGGAAAGCACAAGCCTTGTGCTTATTTTTCGAGTACATTAGATCCAGTGGCCCAGGCTCTGCCTGCGTGCCTCAAATCAGTTGCAGCAACAGCTCTAGCAATCAGACAAAGTGATTCAATAGTGTTAGGACATCCCCTGACAGTACAAGTTCCACACTCCGTGGAAGTTCTATTGAACCGAACCCAGACTCAACACTTGACCATAGCAAGACTGACAGGATACGAATTGACATTGTTTCAGCCACACATAGAAATCAGACGTTGCAATACATTAAATCCTGACACATTGTTACCCTCGAGCACAATTGACCCGACACCACATGACTGCGTAGAAGTCATCAATACTGTTACGAAACCCAGACAAGACTTGACAGACATTGCATTGCCCGACCCAGACCTGACACTTTACGTGGATGGTTCATGTATGAGAACAAGCACAGGAGAGTTAGTGGCCGCCTATGCAGTGACCACTGAAACTGAAGTTATAGAAACACATCGTATTGACACGTTGTCTGCCCAAGCAGCAGAGCTCATTTCTCTGACTCAAGCCTGTATCCGAGCCAAGAACCTGAAAGTAAACATATATACAGATTCACAATATGCATTCGGAGTCGTTCACGACTTCGGTATCCTCTGGCAAGAAAGAGGTTTTTTAACTTCTCATGGAGCCAAGATACAGCATGGTCCCCTTATTCAAGCTCTGTTAGAAGCAATACACTTACCTGCATCCATTGCTATCATGAAGTGCAAGGCACATACGAAAGTCACTGATACTATTTCCCAGGGTAACGACCTGGCAGATCGAACAGCTAAACTCACAGCTCAGACTCAGACAGACATACCGACAGACCCGACGAAGACTGAAGTACCGACACAGACACATTGTATGACAGTGAAGGATCCCATTCTAGAAGTACTCGACATACAGACACATGCCACTCCAGACGAAATTAAGAAATGGACTGAACAAGGAGGGATCCAAACAAAACAGGGATGGATGACGAAGGGAAGAGCCACATGGTTCCTCCCCGACTCTATGGTTCAAGTTATCATTAACACAGCACATAGTCCAGCACACTTAGGAGAAAAAGCCATGTTAGACAGCATTCAGAATCTATGGTTCAACAAGCATTTACGAGCAGCAGCAAAACAGAAAGTGCGTACCTGCATGATCTGTTGTCAGTTCAATCCAGGCAAAGGTATTCCCGTGGAACAAGGTGGTTTCCATCCTCCTGATCATCCTTTTGAAGTCCTCCAGATGGATTATATCCAGATGGACCGATGTAGAGGATTCAAATATGTCCTTGTAGTTGTATGTGCCCTTTCCAGATGGACAGAAGCATATCCAGTCCCAGATTACACTGCCGCGACCACTGCCAAGCAGCTGGTTCGTGAATTTTTCCCACGATACGGCTTGCCCCGTGTCGTGTACTCAGATAATGGACAACCATTCTCGTCCGAACTTATGAAACAGGTATCACTCCTGTTAGGTTACCAGTGGAAATTTCACTGTGTCCGACATCCCGAAGCAGCTGGTTTGGTCGAAAGACACAACCAGACCCTGAAAACACGATTAGCTAAAGTATGTGCAGAAAAAGGTGTAGATTGGATCGTAGCACTGCCAGTTGCCCTCTTCTATATGCGCATGGTAGCTCACTCCAGAAACGGACTATCTCCCTATGAGGTTGTTTTCGGGCGGCCTCCCAATATGTGGGGTACACCTATGCCCAAAAAGATTACTGATGTTGAAAGTACTATGCTGACAGATTACCTAGCTTACTTGATGTCTGCACTACAATCTTGTCGTTCACAGGTTGCGGCTGCCTTCCCGGACAACACCCAAGTGAAACCGCATGAAGTCGTCCCTGGAGAGCTGGTTTATGTCAGAAATTTCGACAGATCAAGTCCGCTGGAACCCAGATGGAAGCAGTCTAAACTGGTGTTGATGACAACGAGGACCGCGGTAAAGCTGGAAGGACGCAAGGGGTGGTTACACTCCAGCCATATAAAAAAAATTCACGGACTATGTCCAGAGACTTCGATTAAGGACTGCCCCCTTTCGGACACTGACTCTAAACTTCCCCTGATAGAAAAAACTCCCCAACAGGAATATCGCGCCAAGTTGAGGTCTAGTAAGTCAGCCAGCGTTTAATTCTTTAAGTCCCCCTCGGGTGAAGCGGTTAGACAGGTTTCTGACATGAATAAGATAGACCCAAGTAGTCAGAGAGATAGGCGTATCAAAAAGAGAGAACAATATCGTAAGAACTTGCATAGTCGATGCATTATAACATTAATCTTCATGTTTATTCTGAGCATTTCGATCATATGTGTAAGCTTCTTGTTACATGATTTCTTTCCTCTTTTCAATTCACATGTACATACTGTCTCTAATGACTCTGTAGAGCACACTTTCAGCGACCTGCCGCCTCATGAGTTGTCTTATCGATTAGCAATGCGCAACAATACATTCATTCGTATGTTACACCATACTCACCAGACCAGCAATGCCACGAATTGCTGGGTGTGTGGCCGACTCCCACCTTACCAGAAATACAAGGGAGCTCTGCCTCTCTTTCCCTACTCGTTTACACATAATGGTTCATGTGGAGCATGGTTTGCTTTAATGTCTTCCTTAGATAGTAAGTCCAAAGTTTCCCAAGGCAATTGGATATGGGGGAACCTGAATACAGTCATGAATAAAGCATGTTTCCCAGATGCAGACGGTCTCCCACAAAGGATAGGGACTGATCTAGAAAATGAAGTGTATGCATTAGGTAACTTTTCCCTCAATCTCATGATCCTGACCGTCCAGTCCGAGACTACTTCGGACTTGCCGTTTATAACACTTTTACCAGTGAAAGGTGAATTATGCGTTAGAAAGAATGGATCAGTACATCTAGGACACAGTGATTGTAATACTGTGGTCGAATTCAGCGATAAAGGAATGTCTACTTTCAAAGCCTCACGCCATTCCTATTTTATTTGTGGTCAGACAGCTTATGTACATCTGCCCCCTGATTGGGATGGGACGTGTTATATTGCGTTCCTATTGCCACCTGTTTTCCTAGCCCCGCCTGATTATCATCGAAATTCACGCCTTGTGAATGTACGACATAGAAGGGAGATCAAGTCCCCAATTGTCGATCTGACTGAGACAACGTGGGAACAATATACATATTTCAATAAAGGATTCTTTTTCTTTGTAGGTCCTGTCCAAAACAGTAAATTGATACGCAAATTAACTAGAACATTAGAAGCGGTAGTGAACGAAACTACTTCTGCTTTAGGTAACCTGACTGAAGAGCAATCCGCTATGAGACTTGTTGTTCTTCAAAATCGCCTTGTCCTTGACGTCATCCTGGCCGATAGGGGCGGGGCTTGTAGAGTGATCGGATCCAGTTGTTGTGTTTTCATTCCTAATAACGCGCCATCCGTGTATAAGGCCATAACAAGGCTACACGAAATTGCTCACCTGATTCACCAGAATCCAGGCACCTGGACTTGGTCCGGTTGGCTCTGGAGTGTGTTGTCTGCCTGGGGATGGAAATTGCTATAATTCCTGGGAATAATACTGCTTATCCTATTCAGTTGTTGTCTCAGTCTGCAATGTGGGCCAGCGATTTGCGGCTTGTGCGCCACAGCTTGTATTCCCCGTCCAAGTTCACGTTCCCGTTCTCGAATGAAGAGAGATGAACAAATGATGTTATATGAACAGATAGATGGTCTCATGAATATAGATATATCCTAAAGGGTGTAGTAGGGGCCAAGGAGGGAATGAGGTAATAGAAATTTTCAGGTAGCTAATGTGTCCCCAACTCGCACCCCATTCAAACACACGTGTTCCCTGTATGCCATGTAATTCCTTTTCCGTGCATGCTAGAGAGTCGCATATGCATTTGCGTCCAACGTTAACATGTCAGTTATACAGTTCCCCAAGAAATTCACGTTAATTAGGCTTCTAGGCCTATGGTGCCAACGTCTTTACATGGTACACTTTTGAGTGAAGCACACGTTTTCTCCATGTTTCCTGGCCCAGTCGAGCCAGGCCCTTAACGAGACTCCGAGTTCTTTTCTGCCTCTGAAAGCTGCAGTTTAGGTATGCATCCCTGACCTCTACCTTACATCCTGCACAGACGAGCGGTGCCCGGCTCGGCCTGCTTGCCTGCCAAAAGGTTATTTTGCCTACAGTTATCTGCTCAGCCTCCTCGAAAACAGATTCCAGTCTATTGACATAGGTAAACATATTCCCGGCTGCAGAGCAAAGGGCCCTGCCTTCCTCTCTCCATGCAAGTAATTTACTGCTCCCGTTACCATGGTAGGGTCATGGCCCCCGCACTCTACATGAAGATTCATATGCACGCACTAGCATTCAGTGATGAACGGTTCTGCCCGAGAGACCTTTTACTTCAGACACTACATCCTCCAAACATGAGATACCAGATATGCTATAGGTGCAGGTCGTTCTGACACCCCAGACATTAGTCTCCTCTACTCGTGCAAAAGTCAAAGCCCCCAGCTCTCCCCAGTTACACGTCATGCTCAGTTGCGCGCGCATCTAGGCTAAAGATTTCTGCTGATCCTGCAAACTTTCTCTAAAGCATCCACCCACTTGTGATGTTTCATGTGACGTTTCTCTGACATGTCCAGTGCACGCCCATGTGTACGCCTTCTTACACGCCTCCTGTTACGCACATGTGTTCTTATCTCTCTCTTTTCACCTGTTACACCTACTGTATTCGATTCAATTGTACAGTTTTACTATATATAATCTGAAATGTTAATAAAAGTTGAATATCCCATCCTGAGCCCTAGTGGTGATGGAACTCGATGTCCATACCTCGAGGTATTTCATTAAAGCCCGTATGACTCAGATTCCACGGACTCTGCCTCTCATTTGATTGAGTTATCCTTTTACTTTTTAATTGTATGGAAAAATGATACGGTAATTTTATTTACCACAATACCATTCAACTGGCTTTTCTCGCAAACGTGGAAAGTCATTAGTAAACAGGAGAATACCCTGCCTGGACCAAGGGACATGTACATATCCTCCTCCAGCTATTTCTCTCATAGGAAACTCTGAAACTATTTCATTTCTTAATTTCTTATCCTGTTCTTTCTTTGACCATTTTATTCTCCATTTACCTAATTCGCCTAATTTTCTAAGAAAACTTATTAATTCTCTTATCATTCTTCCAGCAGGATTCAGATTGTCTATGTCTCTCTCAGAGAAATCCACCCTGTAGTGTTTCTGCAAATGTTTCTGTTTGCTTAAGTCAATTTCTAACTCAGCAGCCATTTCTTCCAGTTGTTCGTACCTGTTTTTAGTTTTCCACTGAATACTTTTGCAGATAAATAACAATTCATCATCCTGATACAATTTCAAACTGTCAGTACCAATTGTGCCAATGATTCATTCTTCCACATCAGCTTTTAATTTAGCGACATCAAGCTTTTTATAATCAGGAGCTTCAGGGGACATTCCATTTTGGGATAATTCTGTTCTGTTTAAGCTTTTCTCTGACAAACCTGAATCTGAATCTGCCACAGTTGGTGTTTGCGAACTTGACAAACTTCCATTTAATGTTATATTTGGCATCATAGATTTTTCTCTATGAATCTCTGAAAGTTCTGAATAAAATCTTTCAGCAACTTTTTGAAATTCTGCATTTAATGGAACTGTCAAAGCTGTTTGCCTATTGTCTCCTTGATAAAAAACTGGTACACCAGGACCAATAGTAACTGGTACTGTCACTGCTTCCATGCCTTTTGTCAATTGTTGAATTAAATCTTCCTTTGCTTTATTGTAACTAGAAATTTCTGGAATATCAACAGGTATTCTTTTTTCCAATTGCTGGAATCTATTTTCTCTAGGTGTGCTACAATTATTTACTGACCCTACCCTTTCAGGTAATTTTAAAAATCTGGGAGAACCTTCCTCAGCTTCTCTAGGAGGTGCACTTGGAGAAGTTTCTGTAGAAACTCTCGGAGTAGTTTGAGAACCTGCTTGATAAGGTGGCGGTTTGCGTTTAGTAGCATAAATGTCTTCTAAAACCGCATCATCTAATTCCTCATCAATTCTCTTTCCGGCTGTCTTTTGTTCTAAATCTTCAGTAATCATTATTCTCACTGGATACAGACCATCATACATGTCTGCCTTTCTCCAGTGTCTCACTTTATCCTCATGTGTTTCTCTATTTAAAATGTATTTAGAATGTCTAGGTGTCGGGCATTTACTTTCACGCTCAAGTTCCATCATCTCAACCTCCCATTCAACCAGTGCCGCAAATTGTGTAGGTCTTGGCTTTGGCACAAGATCCATCATTTTTCCTCTCAAATTTTGTAAAACTTTCAAATTAAATGACCCATCTTCTGGCCAGGCTAATACGCCATCATTTCTGGTATAATGCATCCAATTATCAAACCAAATTACAGTATGATAGCCATATTCGCCTTCCATATAAGCTGCGGGTGTTTTGTACTTATGAAGTAATTTACCACCACACGTTTCAATTTTCTTGTCAGGTTTAAAATAATTTTTCACTTTCTGAAACCATGAAGGCTTTTTATTTACACTATCGCTCCAATAACTCATGATTTTAGGTCAAAATTGCTGTTCCGTAAGCTCCGAAAATGTTTCTGGTGTTCCGCTATTCCAACCAATCCGTGCGCGAAAGACACCAACAAGCCAATCAGGTTAAGCCACGTCACCACCTTGCTCTTCCAATAGAAATACAATATTCAGAACTGACCAATCTGGTACCAGCTCATCACAGTCACGTGAGCCAATCAGTGCGCTTTCTGTGACGTATGTTAGCCAATCGCAGCGCGAACCAAAATGACGTATGCTACCGCTGCAGCTTCTCTGTGTGTTACTCTGTAAACTCACCCCTCCTTCACAAAACCTTTTCACTGCGCCATTTTAAGCAAAACTTTCCAATGAATTTTAATTAGTAACTACAAATAAACCACTTGTCTGTTTCAAGAATCAAGGAAGACCAAGTTTCGCAAGCACCCTCTAAGGAATCAATTATCAGGAAATTTTCCGTGGAGTATTAGTTTTCAAGGCTTTTACACCAACATCAACCATAAGTTCATTTAGAGTTAGAAGGCTTCAAATTATGGATCCAAAACAGTCGTTGTACTTCAAAATCTTTATTTTCAAACACATTAAAAGTTTTCCAGCTTTGCACCGCCGACACGTGTTTCGCCTACTCTGAGGCTTTTTCAAGGCTGGAAGCATAAAAATTACAATAAGTACTTATGAAAAAATGTAAGCTAACTATATACAGTTCCCCTAATTATATACAATAAAAATTAACAATTATCTGGTCTCATATTTACAAAATTTACAAGAACCTTCAACAGTCTGTCCTAAGAAAAACCACTAAAGAGAGAACAATTCATACTGTATATAAGCTCATTATGTTGGTGCTGGCATTGCCCAACAGTCAATGACATGATGTTACCTAGTTCAAAAGTTTTGCGTTATAATACATTCCAAAAGATACAAAAGATTCAGAAATTCATGATTACAGTCCCCTGATCACTTCTAGTTTAAAAATTATGCGATACAATAATTTCATGCGTTGTTTCACTATCCTTATTCACAATCGGTGCCCATAGGGGGGTAAGTACCTAGCTCCAAACCCGTCTTTGGGAAAATGAGTCACAACCTTTAATTCCAAGATATGGACACTATCCAAGTATTGACCTACCAATGAAATTTCTTGTCGGGTGTGATTGTCGGGAAGATCTTATTATTCAAAGGATGCAAGTATTTGGTGTCGAAAGTAGGATTCCTAGTGCAGTGGAAATATATAGAAAGAAGGGCACTTTTAGAAATCATTGATTCACACATGTAGAGAAGGTAGGTCAAAACTATATACCAGTCATTATAGCCTACCTATTGGGTATGGTAATCACGACGGACTGTTTCTGGTATTGAGTCCACCCTTATAACCTCGTAATATTGAGCCCCACGTTATGTAATTCTTATGATGTGGACAGTCATAGAGATATGTTCTGTGAGTCAGAAAACAGAAAACATACTAATTTACAGCATCTAACATAATATCAAAGTATGAAAATAGTCATGTTAAAAAAGGTGATATAACCTGATCTAGTTAGGTTATTCCACATTAACATATATTAATTTCAGAGAAGTTAATTGCTAAGAAGTCAGTAAACATGGTGCACAGAATTTATATTAAGGATGAGGAGTGACGCCATCAATTTTTGATGCTATATTCGTTATCATCACTCAATACTCATTGTAGAGATATCCAGTTCGGTCAACAGATAAGGAAAGCAGACATCAGAAGGTGCCAGACAGGCATACCGGGGCATATAAGAAATCGAATTCCAAAAATTACTTCTAGCGTGGGCATGCCCTGATTAAGTGGCTGGTTTTCCATGTTAATATCGAAAAAACTTTATAAGCCCATGTGTCCAAAAGTCATAGTACAGTATGAATAACAATGATATTAACGGGTCATCCTGTAGCTACTCACTTTGATAAGTAGTGCGACTTGCTGCGTGGAGATTATTCACATGTTCACATAGTCATATTAGTGGACCTTGATAAGTCTGAAAAAATATAATATAATATGTATAGAAAGTGCATGTAGATTAGAAACAAAAAGCAATTACTTGGAAAATAGTCATAATAGACTATGTGACTAGTTACTCTAATTGAGAGTATACACATAAGTGACAATGCGCGGCAAGTGCACTGAAATGACCCAGAAGGCGGAGTGTAGATTTTAAGGTCCCACGGTAAGGTTGCTCAAAAAAATATGTAAAAGCATACCAGGGAAACCATTTTCCCTCCATTGTTATTTAAAAAAAGCACACATGACACTAAGGCAGTAGGGGCACCCATAATAAGCCGGCACTCGTTAAACGGAAGTTTTTGGGAAGTCAAACGGACAGGGGAATCTAAGATAGTATACCCCCTGGAAAGATTTATCTAACATGGCATAATTCCTCCATGTCATGACCCTCCTCTTACCTTCTAGCTATCAGCATCGACGCCGAGTCTCCACTGCTAGACGCTAACAGTACGAGTCTGTTTCGCTAACAAAGTGATAGTTTTACAGTTATACAGATTTCACTCTTCTCATAAAATAGACGACGCTATTTCTATACGATCATTTATTCACACATACATACGAAAACCCTGTTCATTCACACACGAGTACTTGGCAGGACTTGAACCAACCACAGAAAACGTCAAACGTTGATAAGAATAGACAACGCTATCTCACCCTTCTCTCAAGCTTGGATAAATCCTACTACTCTTTTCAGAAAAAGTTTTAAAACGGGCAAGCAATTCCCTATGCTTAATGCTACGATTTCATAGGCAATCCTCACCATACATTTAACCAGACAATCTAAGGTCCCTAAACTTGTGTTGTACGTCCACAACACGTGATATATTCTATACCACAATTTTGAAACAGACAAATGCACTGTGTAACTTTTCTAGTCACACTACCTTGCCGGCAAATAACCAGGAATTTTTCACACTGCTGGAAAAAATCCTTACGACTACATATAACAATCAGACAAAATCAGAATCTTAACATTTGTTAAACATCAATCCTATGACTATACCAACATATATGTAACATGCATGTCAAAAACAACATATAACCGTACGAATGCTACCAAAAAAACTGATCCAACGCTCCTACTAAAATTCTGCATAAATGATGTCACTATCTATCACCAAACTTGCCAATCAATACCAGGCCCATAGAAATAAAGGAGCAGCTGAATCATGAGGCGAATGGATCTGATATGTTGTTTGAATTATCTACAATAAACAAGAACAGCTTGTCATTTTTAAAAGTTTATTTAAATTTCATAATTGCATAAACTTTATTAGCTCTTTATTAATGTCAAACATTTAATTTTTATTAATTCAGATTTAAACATTAATCATTGGCTCAAAGATAACTGTCAGTTCAGCATTGCACAAAAATAATGAATTAAAGAAAACATAAACCCTATTCCCTAAGTTAGCTTTCTGACCTGAAAGGAAAACAAATTTAATAAACAGTTGAATGCTTACGATCCAAAGGAAATCGGACAGCACTTTGCCCTCAGGAAACAGTCAGCCCCGTTCCCTTCAAGAGGCCCAATTTTTATACCATTTTTGCTCACTGATCTAACTAAATGTAATTCTTTAAGAAAGTTCAGCACTCTGATTGGTTGATGACTGTCAGACCACCAAAACCACCTCTTCCAGGGTATGAGCGTCACCATACTATTGTTCATTGACATAGAGTGACATCGACTTCCGAGCGTTATTGCAACATTTTTAAAAGTTGCTTCTCTGACTTCCACCAAAGCTCGGCAAAATCATCCCTGTTACTTCCTCGGCCTTGTAAAAAGAACATCCAGAGCAGTTCGTGAATAAATCTCTTTTGTTAAAGCCACAGTCTTTTCAAAGGTGAAGCATAAGCACATGGAAAGTTTCCAAGATGACTGCACTTGGCTCCAATTCTGCTCACGTACAGGCCGACCAACTTTTCTTCAGAATCAGTACTAGGCCTCAAACCACTCTCGGGCTAGTATTTAAAGAAACACAAAAGAGTGATTAATTCAGGTAAAACAAACCCTTCTGTACCCACCCGACCATTACTAATTATTAATTAACCCACAAATAAAAGACATCTAGCAAAAGCAAACAAATAAAGCAGCACATAAAATATCTACCATTCTTCATATAGTCCAGCTTTAAGTTTCTGAAAGAGTAAAAAGATGATTAAATGATACACAGACAGACAAACACAACATAGGACAAACATGTAAGCACATATAAAAAGCACATGCCATGAATAATCAGCCGCATATTAATAGTGACAAAGACAAAAGGACAAACAGGACAAACAAAACAATATTAATCACGTGTTACAAAACAGACTCGCAAATGCAACAAGAGCACATGTTATTAGTTCCCGCGTGTTCATGTGTGATGCAAATTTAATCTAAGTTGATTAATACAGCAAATCATGCAACAGTTCATTAATAAATTAGTTCATGTTATAGGAAATTAAATCCACGAGTCAGAATAAAATATTTTCTGAAGCTCGCTTCATCACCCGCGAGTGAGCAGCAGCGAAAATCAAGCCATTGAGTGGTATGTATCTGCCAGCCACTGCTCTGCCGCGACCTGAGGCATGTAGCTGGTGGATGGATCCAATAATAGGCGTAGTGAGCCTCCGCACATTTGTAATAAAGTTCAAAGTTGGGGATATCAAATACTCCCTGTGAGTAGGGCCAAGTAAGGATGTTCCACTGAGGGCGCAGCTGTTTGCCTCCCAATACTAGCCTAATAATTTCCCATAAAGAAATGTCTACCAGGGTAATACGGGATATTAAGGAAAAGATACAATAGCCATGGGAGTACTACCATTTTGATTAAGGAGGCGCGTCCTGCAAGGGAGAGGGGAAACAAGATCCAGCGAGTGACACAGCTGGTTATGTGGTCCAGAGCGGTACCATAGTTGAGGTGCAGTAACTCTTCCCTGTCTCCGGAGATGCGGATCCCCAGATACCACATGTCTGAATCGCACCACTCAAGTGGGAAATCCAGGGGTAATGGTGTGGCCGCGGGGTGAGAGGGAATATTTGCGACTTCCCTTAATTAATGTGGATCCCAGAAAGTTTCCCAAAGATGATAAATTCCCATAGAAGTGGGTTGATGTTAAGTTGCGGGTCTCGGACATCAAGGGTAATGTCGTCCGCGTAAAGAGATATGAATATCTGACACAGATTGGAGCGCAATATCCTGGTGGTGTTGTCTCAATTTAGCCGCCAGTGTCTCATCCGCAAGGGCAAAGAGCAGGGGGGACAGTGGGCACCCCTGTCTGGTACCTCTGGTGATGGGAAAGGGTGTGGACAAGTGGCCATTAATTAGAACTTTAGCTGTTTGGAGATGGTATTGTAGCCGTATCCATGAGAGAAACAAAGGGGGGAAACCCATTCTTTGTAGCACCCCGATGAGGTAATCCCACTTGACAGAGTCAAACGCCTTGATGGTGTCCAAAAAAACGGCCGCCAGTGGCAGGTTGGGACAGACATTATGCAAAATTGAGGAAAAAGTGCTCTCAGTCTGTCTCTCTCTCCCAGTCAGTCAGTCTCTCTCAGTCAGTCATTCTCTCTCTACCTCAGTCAGTCTCTCTCTCTCTCTGTCAGTCAGTCTCTGTCAGTCAGTCAGTCTCTCTCGGTCAGTCAGTCTCTCTCTCTCTCTCTCTCTGTCAGAGTGTCTCTTAGTCAGTCTCTCTCAGTCAGTCAGTCTCTCTCACAGTCAATCAGTCTGTCTTTCTCAGTCAGTCTCTGCCTCTCTCTGTCAGTCTCTCTCTCTGTCAGTCAGTCAGTCTCTCTCTCTTAGTCAGTCAGTATCTCTCTACCTCAGTCAGTCAGTCTCTGTCAGTCTTTCAGTCTCTCTCTCTGTCAAGTCTCACTCTCTCTCAGTCAACCAGTTTCTCTCTCTCTCAGTCAGTCTCTAAGCCAGTCAGTCTCTCAGTCAGTCAGTATTCAGTCTCAGAGTCAGTCAGGCAGTCTCTCTACTCTCTCTCCACTCTCTTTTTCTCTCTACTCTCTCTCGACTCTCTCTCCTCTCTCTCTCTCTCCACTCTATCTCCACTGTCTCACTCTCTCTCTCCACTCTCTCTCCACTCTCTATCCACTCTCTCTCCACTCTCTCTCTCCAACCTCTCCACTCTCTCTCTCTCCACTCTCTCTCCACTCCTTCTCTCTCCACTCTCTCTTCTCTCTACCTCTCCACGCTCTATCTCCCCTCTCTCTCCACTGTCTCTCTCCACTCTCTCCCTCTACTCTCTCTCAACTCTCTCTCCACTGTCTCTCTCTCCACTCTCTCCACTCTCTCTCTCCACTCTATCTCTCTCCACTCTCTCTCCACGCTCTCTCTCCACTCTCTCTCCACTGTCTCCCTCCACTCTCTCTCTCTACTCTCTCTCTCCCCACTGTCTCTCTCTCCACTCTCTCTTCATTCTCTCTACACTCTCTCTCTCTCCACTCCACTCTCTCTCTCTCTACTCTCTCTCCACTCTCTCTCTCCACTCTCTCTCCCCACTCTCTCTCTCCACTCTCCCCACTCTCTCTCTCCACTGTCCCTCTCCACTCTCTCCACTCTCTCTATCCACTCTCTCTCACAAAGTAGTGTGCGTTTTAACAAAAGTGCTTACCTGAGGGCACTATTTTTCTGCCTTGTCCCTTTTCATATGAGCATTGCCCTGGAGAATGCTGTCTCTGGGGCCCCCACCCCCATCCTTGTCCTCTCCTGTCTCAGAGGCTGTGCCCCGTGGGGAATCCTGTCTCTGGGACCCCCACCTCTATCCTTTTTCCGGGCCTGGCGCGCTCTGACTGAAGAGAAACAATGTAACTTTTTACATTGTTTCTCTTCAGTCCTGGGTCAGCGCGAGGAGCTCTGAGCAGGCTGCAGACACTGCAGCTGCTGCTTCAGAGCCTCTCACAGATCTCAAACTGAGCTGAGTAGGCCCCTTCATCTCCTGAAGACTGGGGGGGCTGCGGGGGTGTTTATTACGCCCCTGATTCACGTATTACTATCTCATGCAGCCTCACCCAGTTAGCGGTCTACTCTCTGCTCACTCTCCTCAGATACGCTCACATCTGTCTCGGACTAGTGCAAAGCATTTACGTCCATGTTGAGGTTCAGAAATGCAACGTATAATTCCCTCCACCCCCTGAGATCTTCCTCTAGTTTCTCATCCCTTCTGCTTAGTTTCATGTGTATCTCCTCAGCCAGTGTCGATTACTGTATATCCTGATGCCAGAGTTCTGCCATAGGGGCATGTTGACCCATCCATGTTATTGCTACTCTGCGTCTAGCTAATACCAAAAGCAGTTGCAGTAGCTTATGTGCCATCTTGCGCCCCTTTGGTTTTTTAAAATGGCCCATCAAACAGTGTAATGGTAGTCTATCTATGTAAAAGCTGTACCCCTCCTACATCTGTCACTATCTGAGTCCAGAAAGAGTGTCCCATAGGACACCTCCACGGCAAGTGTAAGAAATGGGCTCCCCTCACACCACACCGTGGGCAATCATCGGACCCTGTTAGAGTGATGCGGCGGAGTCTCGCAGGTCTCATGTATGTCCGATGCAAAAAAATTACAATGCACCAGCTTGAAGCGGGCATTGCAGGATATTTTGCATGTGAGTCCACTGACTGTGGTCCATGTAGCGTCCTCTAGTAGAGTGCCTAGGTCTATATCCCAAGATGCTCGTAATTTAGCCGGGGAACCACTCGGGTCCTGCCTCATTAGTCTAAACAACATGGTTCTCAAATGTTGTCCTGAGCCACAGGTTAATAATATGCAAAGTGTTTGGGTGGTGTGCAGGATAGCAGGGTATTCAAGCCACGTTATTTTGAATATTTTAGCCAAACCAGTGTAGTGTAGGTAGTGCTCCTGTGCCAGTGCAATATTCCCACAAGCCAGTTTGTATGTGATGAAGGTTTCACCAGGGTATCAATCACCCATCACCTAAGAACCACCATCCCTCCACACCTCAAAAGATAAATGACGATCAAAGAAATATATAGTGATGAGGGAACAGATTCCTAAAAGTGTTTTTCCTCTCAGATTACCTTAATTAATCGTTGGTGCTTTCACATACATCTAGCATATTTATTTTGAATATTCCAATCAGGGTCACAATTAGCTCCTTCTACATAAACTATCAATTCTACTTAGTGTCAAACATAACATTTATGCACATAAAATATAGACTGTAAAATTACATATACATACACTTAAACTGTAGGCGTACATAAAACATGTACCATACATATAATGTTTTACTCCTCTCAGTCTTACGAATAATTAATCAAAAGTGGGGCTGGCGGAGCGGAGTTACCCACCTGGAGTTAATCCTGCTCAGGCTCCTGCGTTTCCATAGACCCAAGTTGCATAGTGCCATCTTAACTGACCGTAACCCTACGCTCCCCCAGCTGGACTGTGTTCGGATCTTCTGCGGACAGACTGAGTTGGCGAGTCCCCCTCCTAGCACAGGAGCCCCAGCCACGATGCTGGCTGCGTGCCTCGTGGGATGGCAGTGCATATCTCCTGATCTCAAGCCATTCCCACACTTCCTCAGGGGTCTCAAAAAAGGGTGCTCTCCCCTGTGCCAGAACTTTCAGGTTAGCAGGATACAGGAGCATGCATTGGAGATGGTGGTTTTGAAGGAATCATCCCTTATTTGGACCTCCTCCAAAGCTCATTTTGAGAGCATCAGGACCACAGCAGCAGGGACAGGAACACCACCTTTCCCTGTACTCTAAATGTAGTGGGGGAACACAGAAGTGGGTATCTGAGGCTTCTGTCCCATGGCCTTCATGACATGAAACCTGGGACTAGGGCCAGCAAGAGCAGTACCAGCTAGCCACTGATTCTACTGTGACCCCTCATCCATGAGTGTTCCTCTAATATGTTGAATGCATCATGTTTAGCAAAACAGACTGTCTCCTTACGTACAAAATAAAGTGTTGCAGTTGCCTTATTCAAGAATGCAGAGAATGTGTAGAGAGATATTTCGCAGAAGGGGCTGTGAGTACAAGTGGATTGTATCAAAGTAATTTCCTTACTATGGGTATTTTTTAAAAACGCATGCTTCTATAATGTGCCTAACGGTATGTCTTTGTGGCTACTATGTATGTGTGTGAACTCAGGGAGAGGATCTTCCAACCTTAATTTAAATTGAAAGGTATAACTGATTGCACCATAAGCACTGACTACCAAGCCAGAGGGATGGACAGAATGATTAAGAGTATGAATGCCGCTAGCAGATTGCTTTGTATTTGTTAATGGTTTAGTTTCCATATAGATATAACAGTGATGCATCAGAATATTGAATAAATAAATATCATCTTTCTTAAATATTGTGCTACAAATATTGTAAAAAATTATGTCTATTATTAACTTCAATCGGTCGAAATTCTGACAAAAATATTCTGTTCCCACATCAACTGTAAGAGGGACAGAATAGGATGAGTTCAATGGAAAAAGAAAATATGTTTTCTCCACAGACGACTGACAGACAATGAAGAGCATCTCATAGTTCTTGCTCTGCTAAAACAATTAGTGCCAATCCAGCTACAATATCTAAGCTGAAAGAATGGCTTATTTCATTCAACAAAGATCAAAAAGTGCATAACGCAGAGTATTAGCCAGGATACATCAAAGCGGGGCTGTCAGTCTGATACAGACTACCTGTGACTCAAAAAAAAAAATACGGTGAAATGAATTGAAATTACCGATCCTCCTGGGACTAAGGACATTATTGAAGCGATGACACATAAGGATATTTTTAACCTCATATTAAGTGATAAAGCATGACAAAGCATTGTAGTTTAAATCCTCTGTTATTCCATTAGGGCTGTACAGCTGCAACTGCTGAGAAGAAGATGCCTAAGATGTTAAGGAAGGTACCTTCAAATGCATTAAGAGGCTAACTAGAAATGCACTTATGTGCGTCCGTTCTTAAAACAAAATGTACTAAAATAATGTATTGCATAAATGTAAAAATTATAACTCTATATATATGAAACTCAGTTTTCCCTGAGGTTTTTCTGCCTATTTGAACATGTGCATATCAGTTCCTCCTGTCATCGGAGAACAAAAGAGCACCATCACACAAGTGCATCCAGATGGTGGTAAACGTAAATAATTGTTAACATATAAAAACACAGAAGGGCCTGTGCACAAACTTCATATTGTATTTCGCCACAAACTCTGTAGTAATTCTCGGGATGAATATGCTGCTGTGAAGGGAGGATCTGTAGAAAGGGATCCAGGTCAAACTCTGACAGAAATAACAGGAAAGGGGTTAGTATGTGTTGTGCCGGAGGTCGGCACCTCCGTGGCAGATGTAAGGCTAGGGGATGGCACGGAATGGGCACTAACATTTGACGGAAAATAACGCAAACGCAAACGCACACAAGGTCAGGGTCAGGAGTTTTGCCCCCTTGCGGACGACCTCCTTTTATTATCTCCCCGCAGGCCACGCTTGGCCTGCGGATGTCAGGATGGGTGAGCGGTGACGTGTCATAACAACTAGAGCGGGGACATTACATCCCTATCCTACTATAACTTTTTTTTTTTTAAAACAGTCCGCAACAAAGCGTTCAAAACGTGCCAGGCTTCCCAGGTCGCTAGCATGGCGAGGGTGTCGTTGGCGTGTCTCTTGTTGGGAGATCAATGTCTCGGCAAAAAGGCATAGTCTCTAAGTCTTTGACTAGGCCGCGGGTTTGGCCGCAGCCCATAACTCTGCGACCGGGTTCCTCCGCTTGGGGCGCCCTGGCTCAAGCTGCTTTCCATGGTCGCCGGTATAAGCGGGCCTCCTGCTTCCTCCTTTTCCACTTGTTGTTCAGCCTCAGCTGTTTCGCTTTTGCCCTCAGCTGCCCGTGCTCCTTCAGCATCTCCTTGCCCCGGGGCGAGGTCCTTGCTTTCGCTTGGGGTGATCTTTTTGAACCAGGAGGTGTTCCGGGATACCTCTTCTTCTCCTTTTCGTGCTGTCACCATGGTTCCTGAGGTTGAGGCTACCGTCCAGGTGCCTGACTCGAAACCGGTCTGGAACTTTCCTCCTGGCCGCCTGTTCTTGAGGATCACTTGTGTTCCCGGTTCTATCCTGTTGGGTCTCGCTCTCCTGGTGTGGCTAGCTCGCTGTTTTCCCCGTCTTCTTCTTTCCTGGGTGTCTTCCACGGGAGCCAGAGTTGATGTCCATTCCGGGTTGCTAGGAAGGAGGTCTCTTCGGGGTCCCTGAAACATGAGGCTCCATGGGCTTCTCTGGGTGGTGCAGTGAGGGATGCTCCTGTATTCTCGCAGGAATTTGTGTAACCTGTGTTCTGGGTCGGCTTGTTCCACCAGGGCAATGCGAAAAGTCTTGTTAAGTGTGCGCATGAACCTTTCCACGTCACCATTGGCTTGGGGCCACTGTGGGGTGATGCGGCGGTGATGGATTCCCCTCTGCTGTCGGAATATGGCGAACTCAGCACCTTGAAAAGGAGGACCATTGTCACTGCGTACTTCCTGAGGGTACCCGAACATTGCGAAGATTTTTTCGAGTGCCGGGCCCACGTGGCTGAAGACCGTGGATGCGACTATTTCCACCACCGGGTATTTGGAATAGGCATCGATGATTACTAGGGTATGTCCGCCTCCAGGGAAACTTCCAAAGTCGACACTTATCTTGGTCCAGGGCTTCACACTAAGCGTGGGCGGAAAATCCGTTCCGCTCGCGGATTTTGCGGATTTTCGGGAAATCCGCAATCCGCGAGATTTGCGGATTTCCCGCAAAATCCGCAAATTCGCACGCAGCGGATTTTTTTGGCGGCGCGCGGCGTTGGTGATACAATTTTTGCGGCGCGCGGCGTTTATCATCGTTTGCCGAGTTGTTTTTTTCGATAGTTTGCGAGTGCTGCGCCATTTTGGATCTTGCTGTGTGATCCCGCGGGAATTTGCGAGCGCGATTACGTCATCGCGGCTTGCCAGCGATAGTTTGTCAACGCGAGTACGGCGAGATCACGTCTCGCGGTACTTCGCAATTGCGAGATTTGAGATGCGGCGAGCGAAAATATAAATTTGCAATTCTGCACAAGAAATCCACCAGCAAGCAGCATAAACCTTCTAGAAATGATGATTTTTATGTGAATAACTCCTTAGTTTGACATTTGCCTGCACTTTTTTAGCGAGGAGTCCATTTTGGGGAGGGGGGCAGGGGGGTGGGAGGAAGGAAGTGCCCCATAGTCTTCAACTTCCTGTTCCTGTTCAGCAGGCTCCTCCCAGTGCTTTGTCCATCTCCTGGTCACTTTTCATTCGGATGTGGACCTGGAAGGATTACTTTTTGTGGATGCTGCTGGATCTTTGGATTTGAGGCCTTTTTGACTTTCTTTGGATCACTGTTGGATTAGAAATTTTACAAGTAAGTTTGTTTGGGGCATTACAGTTGCTGCAACTAAAATTTTGGGATTTTCGATTTTTGGGCTGTTTTGGGGCCTTTTCCCCAGGGGTACTCAGTGGTGGGTGGACTGATTCTTTCTGTGGGTTGTCTTGAACTTAAACATCATGGAGGCCATAGATGAATTGGGATTGTGCTGATTTTTCTGTGTTTTTCGATTTTTTTTTTTTGTAAAATTTTGTGTTTTTCGATTTTTGACCTGTTGTTGGGGCCTTGACCAGGGGTAGTGAGTGGTGCATGGGCCTAGTCTTTCTGTGGGCTGTCTTGAATTTAAACATCATGGAGGCCATGGATGGAATGGGATTGTGCTGATTTTGCAGTGTTTTTCGATTTTTGGGCCTGTACTTGTGGCCTTTTCACCAGGGGTATTTGAGTCTAGCATGGGCCTAGTCTTTCTGTGGGCTGTCTTGAATTTAAACATCATGGAGGCCATGGATGGAATGGGATTGTGCTGATTTTGCAGTGTTTTTCGATTTTTGGGCCTGTACTTGTGGCCTTTTCACCAGGGGTATTTGAGTCTAGCATGGGCCTAGTCTTTCTGTGGGCTGTCTTGAATTTAAACATCATGGAGGCCATGGATGGAATGGGATTGTGCTGATTTTGCAGTGTTTTTCGATTTTTGGGGGTGTTCATGGGGAGGGACATGCCATGTGGCTGGTGGCCATTTTGAGTGCAGCTACAGGCACTGGCCATGTGCTGGCAGGCAAGTGGCCATTTTGAATGCAGGCTTTGTTGTTAGGCCTCCAACCATTTTGCCTACTTTTCAACCTTTATTTATGCCCAGGGGTAGTGAGTCTTGCATGGGCCTAGTATTTCTGTGGGTTGTCTTGAATTTAAACATCATGGAGGCCATGGATTGAATGGGATTGTGCTGATTTTGCAGTGTTTTTCGATTTTTGGGCCTGTACTTGTGGCCTTTTCACCAGGGGTATTTGAGTCTAGCATGGGCCTAGTCTTTCTGTGGGCTGTCTTGAATTTAAACATCATGGAGGCCATGGATGGAATGGGATTGTGCTGATTTTGCAGTGTTTTTCGATTTTTGGGCCTGTACTTGTGGCCTTTTCACCAGGGGTATTTGAGTCTAGCATGGGCCTAGTCTTTCTGTGGGCTGTCTTGAATTTAAACATCATGGAGGCCATGGATGGAATGGGATTGTGCTGATTTTGCAGTGTTTTTCGATTTTTGGGCCTGTACTTGTGGCCTTTTCACCAGGGGTATTTGAGTCTAGCATGGGCCTAGTCTTTCTGTGGGCTGTCTTGAATTTAAACATCATGGAGGCCATGGATGGAATGGGATTGTGCTGATTTTGCAGTGTTTTTCGATTTTTGGGGGTGTTCATGGGGAGGGACATGCCATGTGGCTGGTGGCCATTTTGAGTGCAGCTACAGGCACTGGCCATGTGCTGGCAGGCAAGTGGCCATTTTGAATGCAGGCTTTGTTGTTAGGCCTCCAACCATTTTGCCTACTTTTCAACCTTTATTTATGCCCAGGGGTAGTGAGTCTTGCATGGGCCTAGTATTTCTGTGGGTTGTCTTGAATTTAAACATCATGGAGGCCATGGATTGAATGGGATTGTGCTGATTTTGCAGTGTTTTTCGATTTTTGGGCCTGTACTTGTGGCCTTTTCACCAGGGGTATTTGAGTCTAGCATGGGCCTAGTCTTTCTGTGGGCTGTCTTGAATTTAAACATCATGGAGGCCATGGATGGAATGGGATTGTGCTGATTTTGCAGTGTTTTTCGATTTTTGGGCCTGTACTTGTGGCCTTTTCACCAGGGGTATTTGAGTCTAGCATGGGCCTAGTCTTTCTGTGGGCTGTCTTGAATTTAAACATCATGGAGGCCATGGATGGAATGGGATTGTGCTGATTTTGCAGTGTTTTTCGATTTTTGGGGGTGTTCATGGGGAGGGACATGCCATGTGGCTGGTGGCCATTTTGAGTGCAGCTACAGGCACTGGCCATGTGCTGGCAGGCAAGTGGCCATTTTGAATGCAGGCTTTGTTGTTAGGCCTCCAACCATTTTGCCTACTTTTCAACCTTTATTTATGCCCAGGGGTAGTGAGTCTTGCATGGGCCTAGTATTTCTGTGGGTTGTCTTGAATTTAAACATCATGGAGGCCATGGATTGAATGGGATTGTGCTGATTTTGCAGTGTTTTTCGATTTTTGGGCCTGTACTTGTGGCCTTTTCACCAGGGGTATTTGAGTCTAGCATGGGCCTAGTCTTTCTGTGGGCTGTCTTGAATTTAAACATCATGGAGGCCATGGATGGAATGGGATTGTGCTGATTTTGCAGTGTTTTTCGATTTTTGGGCCTGTACTTGTGGCCTTTTCACCAGGGGTATTTGAGTCTAGCATGGGCCTAGTCTTTCTGTGGGCTGTCTTGAATTTAAACATCATGGAGGCCATGGATGGAATGGGATTGTGCTGATTTTGCAGTGTTTTTCGATTTTTGGGGGTGTTCATGGGGAGGGACATGCCATGTGGCTGGTGGCCATTTTGAGTGCAGCTACAGGCACTGGCCATGTGCTGGCAGGCAAGTGGCCATTTTGAATGCAGGCTTTGTTGTTAGGCCTCCAACCATTTTGCCTACTTTTCAACCTTTATTTATGCCCAGGGGTAGTGAGTCTTGCATGGGCCTAGTATTTCTGTGGGTTGTCTTGAATTTAAACATCATGGAGGCCATGGATTGAATGGGATTGTGCTGATTTTGCAGTGTTTTTCGATTTTTGGGCCTGTACTTGTGGCCTTTTCACCAGGGGTATTTGAGTCTAGCATGGGCCTAGTCTTTCTGTGGGCTGTCTTGAATTTAAACATCATGGAGGCCATGGATGGAATGGGATTGTGCTGATTTTGCAGTGTTTTTCGATTTTTGGGCCTGTACTTGTGGCCTTTTCACCAGGGGTATTTGAGTCTAGCATGGGCCTAGTCTTTCTGTGGGCTGTCTTGAATTTAAACATCATGGAGGCCATGGATGGAATGGGATTGTGCTGATTTTGCAGTGTTTTTCGATTTTTGGGGGTGTTCATGGGGAGGGACATGCCATGTGGCTGGTGGCCATTTTGAGTGCAGCTACAGGCACTGGCCATGTGCTGGCAGGCAAGTGGCCATTTTGAATGCAGGCTTTGTTGTTAGGCCTCCAACCATTTTGCCTACTTTTCAACCTTTATTTATGCCCAGGGGTAGTGAGTCTTGCATGGGCCTAGTATTTCTGTGGGTTGTCTTGAATTTAAACATCATGGAGGCCATGGATTGAATGGGATTGTGCTGATTTTGCAGTGTTTTTCGATTTTTGGGCCTGTACTTGTGGCCTTTTCACCAGGGGTATTTGAGTCTAGCATGGGCCTAGTCTTTCTGTGGGCTGTCTTGAATTTAAACATCATGGAGGCCATGGATGGAATGGGATTGTGCTGATTTTGCAGTGTTTTTCGATTTTTGGGCCTGTACTTGTGGCCTTTTCACCAGGGGTATTTGAGTCTAGCATGGGCCTAGTCTTTCTGTGGGCTGTCTTGAATTTAAACATCATGGAGGCCATGGATGGAATGGGATTGTGCTGATTTTGCAGTGTTTTTCGATTTTTGGGGGTGTTCATGGGGAGGGACATGCCATGTGGCTGGTGGCCATTTTGAGTGCAGCTACAGGCACTGGCCATGTGCTGGCAGGCAAGTGGCCATTTTGAATGCAGGCTTTGTTGTTAGGCCTCCAACCATTTTGCCTACTTTTCAACCTTTATTTATGCCCAGGGGTAGTGAGTCTTGCATGGGCCTAGTATTTCTGTGGGTTGTCTTGAATTTAAACATCATGGAGGCCATGGATTGAATGGGATTGTGCTGATTTTGCAGTGTTTTTCGATTTTTGGGCCTGTACTTGTGGCCTTTTCACCAGGGGTATTTGAGTCTAGCATGGGCCTAGTCTTTCTGTGGGCTGTCTTGAATTTAAACATCATGGAGGCCATGGATGGAATGGGATTGTGCTGATTTTGCAGTGTTTTTCGATTTTTGGGCCTGTACTTGTGGCCTTTTCACCAGGGGTATTTGAGTCTAGCATGGGCCTAGTCTTTCTGTGGGCTGTCTTGAATTTAAACATCATGGAGGCCATGGATGGAATGGGATTGTGCTGATTTTGCAGTGTTTTTCGATTTTTGGGGGTGTTCATGGGGAGGGACATGCCATGTGGCTGGTGGCCATTTTGAGTGCAGCTACAGGCACTGGCCATGTGCTGGCAGGCAAGTGGCCATTTTGAATGCAGGCTTTGTTGTTAGGCCTCCAACCATTTTGCCTACTTTTCAACCTTTATTTATGCCCAGGGGTAGTGAGTCTTGCATGGGCCTAGTATTTCTGTGGGTTGTCTTGAATTTAAACATCATGGAGGCCATGGATTGAATGGGATTGTGCTGATTTTGCAGTGTTTTTCGATTTTTGGGCCTGTACTTGTGGCCTTTTCACCAGGGGTATTTCAGTCTAGCATGGGCCTAGTCTTTCTGTGGGCTGTCTTGAATTTAAACATCATGGAGGCCATGGATGGAATAGGATTGTGCTGATTTTGCAGTGTTTTTCGATTTTTGGGCCTGTACTTGTGGCCTTTTCACCAGGGGTATTTGAGTCTAGCATGGGCCTAGTCTTTCTGTGGGCTGTCTTGAATTTAAACATCATGGAGGCCATGGATGGAATAGGATTGTGCTGATTTTGCAGTGTTTTTCGATTTTTGGGCCTGTACTTGTGGCCTTTTCACCAGGGGTATTTGAGTCTAGCATGGGCCTAGTCTTTCTGTGGGCTGTCTTGAATTTAAACATCATGGAGGCCATGGATGGAATGGGATTGTGCTGATTTTGCAGTGTTTTTCGATTTTTGGGGGTGTTCATGGGGAGGGACATGCCATGTGGCTGGTGGCCATTTTGAGTGCAGCTACAGGCACTGGCCATGTGCTGGCAGGCAAGTGGCCATTTTGAATGCAGGCTTTGTTGTTAGGCCTCCAACCATTTTGCCTACTTTTCAACCTTTATTTATGCCCAGGGGTAGTGAGTCTTGCATGGGCCTAGTATTTCTGTGGGTTGTCTTGAATTTAAACATCATGGAGGCCATGGATTGAATGGGATTGTGCTGATTTTGCAGTGTTTTTCGATTTTTGGGCCTGTACTTGTGGCCTTTTCACCAGGGGTATTTGAGTCTAGCATGGGCCTAGTCTTTCTGTGGGTTGTCTTGAATTTAAACATTATGGAGGGCATGGATGGATTGGGATTGTGCTGATTTTGCAGTGTTTTTCGATTTTTTTGTGCTCTATAACTGAACTGATGTTCCTCTGTCTTCCATTTTTTTTAGGTGCACAAGACTCAAGAGAACCACCAGTGCCAGGAAGAAGTCCTGCAGCGGTGTGTGTGTGCAGCATAACGTCACGCGACGTCACGTCTGGCCTCAGACAACTCTACAATTCGTGCAACTGCGGCCTGCTGTCTGACCTGCTCTGAAGAAGATGGCCCCGCCCCCAAAGAAAGTTCTCCGTAGCTCCTCTAGCAAGAAAGTTGCTAGTAAGGAGCAGAAGAAGCAAGTTACCAAGGAGGCTGGTGTGCCACCCGCCACTTTTTTTGGGAGCAAAAAAAAAAGTACGCCTGCAGCAGCAGGATCTGCTGGGGACCAACCTGAGAGCAGCACCCCTGCTCCATTGGGTTCAGTGCCTCCACCACCACGCCAACTTAAGTCAAAGCCCTTGAGTGCTTCAGAGGCAGTCAGTGTACTTCTCCAATCACCATCGACCAGTGATGTTGGCTCATCGCAAGAAAGTAGCAGCAATGTCCCTGAATCAACACAGGTTGTTGTAACTCATCTGACAAGTGTTGAACAACCACAGCCGCAACAACAACACCATGTGCAAGTACACGCCCAAGTACATGTGGAAGGAGAGGCAGCAAAAGGAGATGCGCAAGCAAAGGTGCATGGACGTTCACAAGTGCCCACAATAGTTGTTCCTCCCGAAGTAGGGGCACATTTGGAAATCGACAATGAAGCTGAGGTATCATTGGAAGCCACTCCTCCTGATGATCATTCATTGTCTTCCACATCCCTAGCAAGGAAAAGATCAAGGGGGGTGTCTACATCTTCTTCAAGCCCACCTCGTTCTGGTGCAAGTGATCTGTCTTGGGAACCACAACTGCGGTCTGACAGTGAGGCAGAGGCACACCATGATCTGACACCGGTACCTAAGCGTAAAAGGAAGGTCGTCCAAAAACTCAAACCTATGGAGTGTGATGAGGCTCAACAAGAAGTGACAGATACTGCTGGTGATGAAGCCTCTCACGATGACGACGAGCCAGTCATCACAAAGGTCACTGCAGCCCCACCGGGCATGCAGCAAAGAGACATTTTGACCCTATCCCGAGAAGCTGCTGAGCGTGATGATGATGTCGGCGAGGAGGCAATGGAAATGGAATCATTAGATTTGGAGTTAAGTAGTACACCAAAACCTACCGCTTCCATATTTCTTCGCAAGAAGGTACCCACCTCGTCCTCGACCTCAATTCGTGGTGGTGAAAGTGCAAAACGTACTGAAGTTCGGCAATCCACATCCTCCACTTCATCTGTCATTAGCAGCAGGACCACCACCACCAGTATCGCCGCCTCCTCCGGCCCCCGAAGACATTTCAAGTCTCCAGTTTGGGACTTCTTTAGTGTTTGCCCAAAAAAGGAAAACGTAGCCATTTGTAGCCTTTGTAAGCTTCGATTTAGTCGTGGTAAGCTTGGTTCTAACTATGGTACCGGAGGCCAGAGAGGTCATCTTGAGAGAAGGCACGCTGTCGAATGGTTTCCGCACCTAGAGGCGGTCAAGAAAGCCGGAATTGCACGTAATGAAAACGTTGATTTGTCATCTGCTGATGACGAGGAGGTAGAAGAAGACGATTCAAACACTTCACTTACACCCAGTTCCCATGTCAGCAGCACACCCCATGGGAGCCACACTAAGAGTGTGGGAGAGAGTGAGACATCAATGCGGAAAAGTTCATCAGCGAGCGTAACTGGGTCGAAGAGATCATCATCATCCCGTAAATCATTGGTCCAGGGCAACATTAAAAAGATGTTGTTTACAGAAGCGCAATATGAACGCAACCACCCAATGACCCGTCTGTATAACACTAAGCTGGCTAAAATGCTAGCTCTGGACCTTCTCCCTTTTTCTTTTGTAGAAGGGGTTGGTTTTCTAGAATTAGTGACAGCGCTCTGCCCTAAATGGAAGGTTCCTAGCCGGTTCTATTTTGCCCGAGTTGCGGTTCCAGCACTACATGAAGATGTTCTGAAGGTGATTGGGGCAGCTTTGCAGAAGAGTGCTGTTCACACTATACATCTGACAACAGACATGTGGACCAGTGGCGCAGGCGCTGATTACATGTGCATCACTGCACACTGGGTCTCTTTTTCAGGGGCTAAAGCAAAGCTAAACTCAGGTGTTGACACTAACATTGTTTTTAAAGGTGCTCGGAAACATGCAACACTAGCCATGTTTGGTTTGGAGAAACGTCACACAGCAGAAAACATTTTGGATGTCTTTAACACAAAGGTCCTTAACTGTCTGTCCCCACTAAAACGCAAGGTTGGTTATGTTTCCACGGACAATGGCTCCAATATAGTTAAGGCCATGAGGGACGGTTACTATTTCAGAGTGCCGTGTTTGGCGCACTGTATAAACCTGGTTGTCCAAAAATTCTTGGGTAATAAAGGCAGTGCAGCGTACAGTGTATTGGAGAACTGCCGAAAAATTTGCAAGCATTTCAGGCATTCTTTTAAGGCCCGCAAGCAGCTGAGGAGCATGCTATATCAATGTCAAATGCCAGTGAAAGCACTCATCCAGGAGGTGGTAACACGTTGGAACTCAACCTTCTACATGCTTGAGCGTCTGTATGAGCAGTATACGCAACTCGATCAATATTTCTTGAAAGAGGGTATAGAGGAGCTGAGGATGGGTGGGCCGCAATGGAACATAGTTGAAAGCCTAACACGCATGCTTCGTCCTTTTGAGGTCTTCACACGTGCAGTCAGCAAGGAGGACTCTAATTTGGGAAAAGCTATCCCATTGTTGTACATGCTGGAGGACCAACTGAAGGAGGTGTGTTCTGTGTTTCGAAAAGATGACAAAAAGAAAGACTCTTTGCTTCTGGCTGAGCAATTATTAGAGCTCCTACAAGGTGATGAACGTCTTAAAAAGATCCACTCAGAACAGCATTACATTTGTGCTACTATTCTGGATCCACGCTACAAAAAGGCGCTGGCAGGCAGAGCATTCTTTCCTTTTGCTGATGAAGATGTTACAAAGTACAAACGTTGGCTAGCCTTGTCAGCCAAGAAGTTTGAAACAGAACGGCTGGAAATTGAAGGAAATGGCAGTACATCAGCAGGCCATCCCCAGTCAAAACAATCCACTTCTGCACCTGTGGCTGTGGCACAAGTGACCTCTCAGCCGTTAAAGACACCGGCAACCGGATCATCTGCACGAAAGACAACAGAAAGATTGGAGGCTGAAGAGGATTGGCTAGCTCTGCGTGGGTTTGGTTCTCAAAAGGTCAGAGGCACAGCAAGAGCTACGCAAAGTGGAGGAACCTTGGAGGAGGACCTTGAGTCGATGGTGAAGGACTATCTGAATGACTCCACAGAGGTCTATGTTAATTCTGACCCATTGGCGTATTGGCATGGGAAAAAAGAATTGTGGCCACAGCTCACCAACCTGGCTTTAAACTACTTGTCTTGCCCACTCGCAAGTGTGTCTTCTGAACGGGTTTTCAGTGCGGCTGGTGGGATTGTAACTCCCAAACGGAGCCGCCTCTCGCCCAAAAATGTGGAGAGGTTAACAATGATCAAGATGAATCAGCACCTCATACCACCAGATATAAGAGTACGAGAGAGCGTGCCGGATGAAGAGGAGGTGGCCAGCACCATAGATGAGGGAATTTCTACTCTGTCAGGTGGCACTGACCTCACCCTGGCTGAATTCGCAGAGTATGATGACGAAGCCTTATTCTTATTCCTGGACCGTGATACCGACTTCGAGCCCTGAAAATGAGACAACGAATCAATAACTTTCTTTTTCATCCTTATTCACTTTTATTCCTGTGTGTCTGTCTTTCTTTGTTGTGCACAGTTAATATAATTCAAACTTTAATCAGATAATCACAAAAACAAGCCCATCAGCAGAACTGTCTTCACTTGTTTGCTAATTTATTTGAAGGTGCCGCAGTCTGCATTCCTCAGGTTCACAAGTTCAGAAGAACATGCTCCTCTATCCTCCTCCTCCAGACTCCTATTTCCATCAAAGCAGAGGGCTGGTTTACGCCCAATGAAGAAAGACTCAGCACTTGTGGGGGTGTTGTTCTACCTCTTTGCAGGTGAGTTGACGGGTCTGGGGCCATTGCTGGGAAGCACTAAAAGTGGTTTGTGCCAAATCCGAGGCGGAAAATTTTTTGTGTTTTTGATGACTTGCTTGCCTTTGAGGTGCTCTTAGGGGGGGTTCCGTCTGTTTGTGGGTGAGTTTCGTGGTCTGAGAGCATTGCTGGGACACTCTAATCTTGATTGCATTTGCTTTTCAGGAAATCCGTCGTGCCAACCCCGACTTATGGCCTAGCTACGCAGCGCGTTTGGACCGAAGGCCCAGAAATATTGCAAGTATGAGATTTTGCTTTTGGCCTGTTTGGGGGTGTTATGCTTCTTGGCGGGTGGGTTGCCGGGTCTTGGGGCATTCCTGGGAAGGTCTAATACCGGGTAGAAGTGGTTGGGACAAAATCCAGGCCGATTTTTTTTTGGGCTATTTCTGACATTTTGCTCTATGTAGCGTTTTCGGGGGCCTGTTTGGGGGGCTTCCTGGTGTTTGTGGGTGAGTTTCGTGGTCTGGGAGCACTGCTGGGACACTCTAATCTTGATTGCATTTGCTTGTCAGGAAATCCGTCGTGCCAACCCCGACTTATGGCCTAGCTACGCAGCGCGTTTGGACCGAAGGCCCAGAAATATTGCAAGTATGAGATTTTGCTTTTGGCCTGTTTGGGGGTGTTATGCTTCTTGGCGGGTGGGTTGCCGGGTCTTGGGGCATTCCTGGGAAGGTCTAATACCGGGTAGAAGTGGTTGGGACAAAATCCAGGCCGATTTTTTTTTGGGCTATTTCTGACATTTTGCTCTATGTAGCGTTTTCGGGGGCCTGTTTGGGGGGCTTCCTGGTGTTTGCGGGTGAGTTTCGTGGTCTGGGAGCACTGCTGGGACACTCTAATCTTGATTGCATTTGCTTTTCAGGAAATCCGTCGTGCCAACCCCGACTTATGGCCTAGCTACGCAGCGCGTTTGGACCGAAGGCCCAGAAATATTGCAAGCATGAGATTTTGCTTTTGGCCTGTTTGGGGGTGTTATGCTTCTTGGCGGGTGGGTTGCCGGGTCTTGGGGCATTCCTGGGAAGGTCTAATACCGGGTAGAAGTGGTTGGGACAAAATCCAGGCCGATTTTTTTTTGGGCTATTTCTGACATTTTGCTCTATGTAGCGTTTTCGGGGGCCTGTTTGGGGGGCTTCCTGGTGTTTGCGGGTGAGTTTCGTGGTCTGGGAGCACTGCTGGGACACTCTAATCTTGATTGCATTTGCTTTTCAGGAAATCCGTCGTGCCAACCCCGACTTATGGCCTAGCTACGCAGCGCGTTTGGACCGAAGGCCCAGAAATATTGCAAGTATGAGATTTTGCTTTTGGCCTGTTTGGGGGTGTTATGCTTCTTGGCGGGTGGGTTGCCGGGTCTTGGGGCATTCCTGGGAAGGTCTAATACCGGGTAGAAGTGGTTGGGACAAAATCCAGGCCGATTTTTTTTTGGGCTATTTCTGACATTTTGCTCTATGTAGCGTTTTCGGGGGCCTGTTTGGGGGGCTTCCTGGTGTTTGTGGGTGAGTTTCGTGGTCTGGGAGCACTGCTGGGACACTCTAATCTTGATTGCATTTGCTTTTCAGGAAATCCGTCGTGCCAACCCCGACTTATGGCCTAGCTACGCAGCGCGTTTGGACCGAAGGCCCAGAAATATTGCAAGTATGAGATTTTGCTTTTGGCCTGTTTGGGGGTGTTATGCTTCTTGGCGGGTGGGTTGCCGGGTCTTGGGGCATTCCTGGGAAGGTCTAATACCGGGTAGAAGTGGTTGGGACAAAATCCAGGCCGATTTTTTTTTGGGCTATTTCTGACATTTTGCTCTATGTAGCGTTTTCGGGGGCCTGTTTGGGGGGCTTCCTGGTGTTTGCGGGTGAGTTTCGTGGTCTGGGAGCACTGCTGGGACACTCTAATCTTGATTGCATTTGCTTTTCAGGAAATCCGTCGTGCCAACCCCGACTTATGGCCTAGCTACGCAGCGCGTTTGGACCGAAGGCCCAGAAATATTGCAAGTATGAGATTTTGCTTTTGGCCTGTTTGGGGGTGTTATGCTTCTTGGCGGGTGGGTTGCCGGGTCTTGGGGCATTCCTGGGAAGGTCTAATACCGGGTAGAAGTGGTTGGGACAAAATCCAGGCCGATTTTTTTTTGGGCTATTTCTGACATTTTGCTCTATGTAGCGTTTTCGGGGGCCTGTTTGGGGGGCTTCCTGGTGTTTGCGGGTGAGTTTCGTGGTCTGGGAGCACTGCTGGGACACTCTAATCTTGATTGCATTTGCTTTTCAGGAAATCCGTCGTGCCAACCCCGACTTATGGCCTAGCTACGCAGCGCGTTTGGACCGAAGGCCCAGAAATATTGCAAGTATGAGATTTTGCTTTTGGCCTGTTTGGGGGTGTTATGCTTCTTGGCGGGTGGGTTGCCGGGTCTTGGGGCATTCCTGGGAAGGTCTAATACCGGGTAGAAGTGGTTGGGACAAAATCCAGGCCGATTTTTTTTTGGGCTATTTCTGACATTTTGCTCTATGTAGCGTTTTCGGGGGCCTGTTTGGGGGGCTTCCTGGTGTTTGTGGGTGAGTTTCGTGGTGTGGGAGCACTGCTGGCTATATATACTTTACTTTGCAAGAGGTTTGAAGCAAATCCATGGTGGCTGAGGGGACTTAGGGCCTAGCTGCAGAGCGCGCGCGGAGTGATTTGGGAAATTTGTGAAAAAGTGACTAAGTCCCCATTTTTGTACTTTTGCTCTTTGGCTGTTTGGGGGTCTTCTACTCGTTTTCTCCTGGGTTGACGGCTCTGGGGCCATTGCTGGGAAGCTCTAATACCGGATAAAAGTGTTTTGGACCAAATCCCAGGCGGAATTTTTTTTGTGTTTTTGATGACTTGCTTGCCTTTGAGGTGCTCTTAGGGGGGGTTCCGTCTGTTTGCGGGTGAGTTTCGTGGTCTGGGAGCACTGCTGGGACACTCTAATCTTGATTGCATTTGCTTTTCAGGAAATCCGTCGTGCCAACCCCGACTTATGGCCTAGCTACGCAGCGCGTTTGGACCGAAGGCCCAGAAATATTGCAAGTATGAGATTTTGCTTTTGGCCTGTTTGGGGGTGTTACGCTTCTTGGCGGGTGGGTTGCCGGGTCTTGGGGCATTCCTGGGAAGGTCTAATACCGGGTAGAAGTGGTTGGGACAAAATCCGCGCGGAAAAGCCTTTAGTTTTGGCACTTTTTGTAACTTAGGGTTCGTTAGGGTTAGCCCTAGCAGCAGGATTGCATGTGTTTCGGGGTGTTCTAGATTTTTCAAACTGAGTTCTGGGGTCTTAGAGCACTCGTGAGAATGTGTAATTTTGGTTGCAAGTCATTTGAAGAAAATCCATGGTGGGAAAGGGGGGATTTGGCATAGTTAAAGAAAGCCTTTGCCACTATTCTTAACTTAGGGTTCGTTAGGGTTAGCAGTATTTCTATTGCATGTGTTTGAGTGGGGGGGATTTCGAGTCTTGGAGCGATGCTGGCTATGGCTACTTTTGCTTGGTTGCTTGCAAGTGGTTTGAATGCAATCCACGGTGGGTAATGGGTAATTAGGGTACTTCGGCCTACTTTTACTTTCAAAGTAAGTTTTGTCACCAGTTTTCTGCTAGGCCTCGTTTTTTGAGATTTGATTGGGGGTCTTCTACATTTTTGCGACTGGCTTTAGTAAGGGTCTGGGTGGGAGCACTGCTAGGAAGATCTAATTTTGTTCTAAAACACAGTTTACAGTACACCTAGCTTGAGGGGCAAGATCCGATACATTAATTTGCCCATACTTATTTATCCTTCAAAAGGTGACTCAGAGTACGCACTTTCAAAAACATTGTACTGTCTACTAGGAAAAACAAATTGTGACTTTTTGCACTCCACAGCCTACATACCTTATATTTATTTATCAGTGGTGTTGTAATATTATATCACTTCCTGTTTTTCGTTGAATAATTACAGGCCGGGTTTCAGTCTCTGCAATGGGGAAAAAAGGATGGAGTCAGGCTTCACAGTAGCGAGCCACAATTCAGCATCAGGCAGGCAGTGGACAGGGTGTCTTCTGGTGACCAACATCGATGGACGAAGCGTCGGCTGCAATGGAGGAGTGCCGCTAATAGGAGGATTTTTTTTCTGCGGGCAACTTACTTACCACTTCCAACAGGACCACTACAACCACATAGATACAGTATCCCTTGCCTTTTTCTCTGACTGTGACTGCATTTCTTGGCTCTCTCTCTGCTTCTACATTGATCCCTTAACACATCACTTAGTCCACTCCACTATCACATCTGCACCACACATAGTCATTTGTAAGTGCTCCTACGTAATTCGCAAGTCGCAGCACGCCCCAGGCCGTAGAGGACTGGGATGGCCCCAATGATGAAGCATGTCACCAAGGGGCAACCCTGGTGAGTGAGGGGACACCTAGAAAAAAAGCAATTTCTCCTTTTCTATCTACTATACCTTCTGTCAGGTTACGCAGCCCCTAAGCGCCTACCGCACTATGAAACTACATTTCCCATGAGTAGGCGGGAGACTTGCAGACTATTTAGTGAGACTATATGAGAGTACCCTTGTATGTTAGGACAGCACTTCACTGATGCCTGTCTTGTCTTCTGTTACAGGTATCCTTTCCCTGCTGACCCTACCTTTACCCATCCCACATTTTTTATTTTAGTTTGTTATTTTTCTCCCCCGCCTAATGCCTCGAACACCCTGTGTTTACACTTCTGGGTGTTGGTGACATTTGGAGGTGGAACCATATTTGCATCGACTGGATCACGGGGAGTAAACCTGACACCTTCCAGACCAACCCCATTGAGTGTTGTTGTGAATGGATTTATAGTGACCAGCAAGGCTCTCAGGTATCTGGCTACAGAGACCTTATGTTGAATATAGTTATCAATATTTCCACCCACGCCCTGTACTGTCGCATTCTTTCTTCCACAGTTGTCGAAAGTACTAATTACTTTTAACTGACATGCATGCAGTTACAGTAGTGTATGCACTTTCAAAGATTGATGGATAGGTTTGTACCCAAAGATTTGTTTATGTTCACAATTGTTCGTCCATGCTGTGCTACTTTTTCTTGTCTCCCAAAACCTTTCCCAAAAACCCCCGTACCCATCCATTTTTCAAACCCTAACCCTCTTCCCCCGGGCTGTGTGGTTTTGATTGATGTGTGACTAAATTACAGCAATAAATCCACACACTTGCTGGGGAGGATAAGGTGATAGCAACAGGCTGGTGAAGAAATCCGAGGATATATTCTTACTCTGCTTGACAAAGACCCATGGCTAATGTCAAAGAACTTCAACCGAATTAGTTATACTTTAACATTTGTTAGGCTACAACGTGGCACTGTTCTAGTGTACTTCTGTCACCTGCTATATTCTGTATTGTACCTTTGTATTGCTCAGGAGGACAAACCAGATTTCATTTTCTTTTTTTCATAGGCAAGCAACTGCCACTGTGTCACACCACTAGTACCACCGCTATGAGGAAATTTTATCCGCCCAGGATTGCCAACCTTATTTGCTGTTTCCCGTGGAGCCAGCCCTGGCCTAGCCCTACTTGCAAACAGAAATTACAGGTAAGATAGGCGTTTGGTTGGAGGTAGTATAATGGAGTATTAGGAGAGACGAGAGATTTGATTGACGGTAGTACTACTAAAGTCCTAGGACTATTCAGGAAAACAAACTTACTGTTATGTTAAACCCCCACCCACCAGACTCAAAAGCAGTAAAAAACAGGTATGGTCAGATAAAGTTTCAAAAAGTATATTTTTATAGCCCTAACAAAAGAATCTCCCGCAAGACCCTCCCTAACCCCAACGATTGTCCTTCAAAAGTCCCCAAAAATCACAACTCCCAATTCCCACCCCCCAAAAGTCTCTAAAAAAGGGGCAAGGGACACTATGGCAGGGTGCTGTTGGAATTAGCAGCCAGGGCATCATGCTCCTTGCGGAGGGTGGCAAGTTCGAAGCGGAGGCCCTCCACCACGTTCTTATAATTATGGACCTCCTGATCCAGGTAGGACAGTCTGAGGGATAAGCGGCGCCGGTGTGCCTTGCAAATCCTGTGAGGGGCAGCTGCTTTCTTTGCTGCTGGGCGGTGGCGTTTGGCTTTGGTAGCCCGGCTCCGTACCGCTGGAGCACTGCGCTGGCTGGCAGCCCGCACGGAGGAGGAGGCAGCTGTCCCAGTGGACGTTGTTGTTGTTCCAGACTGCGTCTCCTCCTCCTCCAGGGCCACCAGCCGCCGATATTCAGCAACAGTGGCATCCAGCCTCCGTTGCCGGGCCATTCGAGCCTGCTCCTTCCTCCTTGATGGTGTCTTGGATTTGGAAGGAGCAACTACATGAAAAAAGAAAGACATAGTCTGTAACCAATGCTCCTTAAGATTAACACAAAATGATTGAGCAGAAAGTTGTCACAGTACAAGTAGCAAATTGAAAGCACAGTGCATAACTATTGAGGACAGTATCTATGTAACCTCCGACTTCTTCATCCTTGCTCTAACATTAGTGGGAGTTTAAGGAACAAATTCTACGAGCACTATGGACTTCTATTACAGTCGACTATGACAGTACACCACTCTTATTCTTCTTCTTCTCTCTTGTTTAGGAAAATTGGTACGTTATCTTATGCAAGCCGGCATAATGCCAGCGCAGTGAACTTGCACCCGAGAAAAACAGACGCACACCATGGTGAGTGAGACAGACTTGCGTTACTGTACCGGTCCAGTACATGCAGGTGGTGAAGCTCTTACTTTTCTATTACGGGTGGCACTGAGAATACTCTGTTAAAAGGGCTACTGCTTAATTAATTTAGCTTTCACCCTACAGTGCAAATGAGTATTAGAAAAGGAAAATGAAGAAGCTAAATTATCTGATTATCTATCACTTCACATGGGATGTATTTGATGACATATGGGATGACTTTAGGTGCTTTGCTTATTATTGAGTGAACAGTGATACCCCCACACATGAATGACGTACTACTACTAAACTAAAGTTATTAAGGGAGGTAGGGAGTGCCCACCGTAATAACTGGATATATGCTGTGCTTGCAGTTGCAATACAAACTACTGCTACTATTCATGGTAGTCTTTGGACAACGTTACAACTTCTTTTCCTTGCCTTTCCTACACTGGAACGGACGTGCGGGTGCGGTGTTACATGCTCTTCAAAGTAACACTTAGTTCATCCAGTGACCGTCTACTCTCTCTAGATTCACATATGCTATCTAAGAGTCAGATAGTACCATGAATGATCCAGGCATCCATCCATTCAAAGTATATTGCACACATACAGTTTCTGTCTCACCCACCCAGGCTGTTCTCCTTCCACCCATCCTTGCTTCATCATTCACCCAGCCATGCACCATACCATTTTCTTACCTTCCCAGCCACCTCGGGGACCAAGCAAACACATATCATTCTTCTTTGCCAGTCATCATTACATTTCTCGTGCTTCCACACTTACTTACACCCTTCTTTCGCTTTTCGTTCATCCCATCCATCAAGTTCACCTCAGATCTGATTGGGATTCTTCTCGCCAAAAACTTCACAGCTAAGTCGAAGTACATTTAGAGGAGGCTACTACCTGCTTTTTTTATAATACACCCGTGCAGAAAGCACACTCTGCAGTCTTCAATCTCAATGACTAAGGAATGTATAGCTTACCTCTGCCCGCCACCACCGTGTGAACCCTCACAGGCATGTCCTTTTCCGGCACTTGCACCGCCTCCTCCCCAGAGTTGTCCTCCTCGTCCAATGCCACCACCTCCGCGCTGGCCCCGTCTCCAGATGTTCCACCTACAAAGTACATTTAATAATGTTAGAATACACCACTCACTACTATATAATATTTGGTCTAGGAGGAAGAAAGAAATGTGAAAAAAAGTGTACAATTTAATAATTTTTGACTGTGTACTCTAGAGTAAAAATGTCCCTTTTTCCAGGGAAGGCTGTTGTCTTGCTGCACTTTTTGGCACAACTGATGAATGTTTGCTTTTTACTTTTTAACACGCACCACTTTTTCTCCTAACAGACAGAACCTTGACTTCTAAGAACACGAGCAGGATCAAGTTCAAACCAGGTGAGAGCTCGGCTCGACCACAAGAAATGTGTCCAATTAATCGTCAGCACTAAGCACTTTTCCATTTTCAGTTACACGTTCACTTTTATGACAAACTTGAATTTAATAAATGTGTTTACTTTTAATAAAGCTTTTAAACTTAAATAGACTCTGTGGTTTTTGGTCCTCCAGACTAGAGTGGATGAGCTAAAGGTTTTCGAATTTTTGCAAGCATGAGTCCGTGCCTCTGCCATCGGTGACTTTGGGAGCTAAATGACTCTGCCACACTATCTAGTCAGTAAGGAGATTGGGGGTTCAACTACAAAGTCTGTTATCACTGAGGTATGTGGAAAGTCTAACAGTTACAGCACCTATTATAATTGATAAGCTAAGCGATGCATTATTTAGTGTCCATAGTTCTGTTTGTGCAGATTTGTCCCTGCAACAGTAGTAGAATGGATTGTCCTATCCAAACCAAAAGTAAAGTAGTATCTTATTATTTCTTGGTGGTGGTCATTCACCTTTTTATTGTTGGCAATGGTCAAAGCATAAACATTTAGAATACTTGAAAAGACATTATGGACAATCCCAGAGGACTACACTCAGTGCATAGAGCTATTGCTGACTAGAATGGGAGTCCAATGGAAATGCCAAATGTGCAATCTTAGTTAGCTACACAGACAGACTAATAAGAATAATCTAGTAATACCACACGGAGTCATAGGGATAAGAATTTAGATCCTGTCTACAAGAAGATCAAAGACGATTTAGAAAAAATCGAATGAGGAACGCTAGGAAAAAATAAGTACTCTATATTAAAATTAAAACTTACTGGGGCCAGCAAAGGAGCCCTCGACTGCCCGGTCCTGGCCTGCATCGACAACAGCACCCTCCTCCTCCTCCTCCTGTGTCCTCCTCTTGCCCCTGGGGGAAGCTGATGTACAACATGAAAGAAAGAAAAACAGAAAACATGGATGATATTTATTTCTCAACCAAATCAAACATTTAAAAAAGAACTAACAAAGTAACAAAATATTTTTGCGAAATAGCAAATAGGGAACGACTCCACGGGATATATTATTGACCAATCTCATGTGGTCGACTACGTCATTACTTTAGTATTGCTTGATTTGCGGACCGTCGAATTGGAAACTACCCTATGTAACTCACTAAACAAAGTACTAAAAAGGTTTGCCTAGGATTGGCAGGCAGCAGTCCGCAGCACGCAAAGTGACAGCCAAAGTCCATCGTGATTGAAGATCAGCGACAACACTAAAGTTTCCTACTACATTCACCAGTCATTAAAATACTCAAACTATTAATCCACCACCACTATTTCTTCTTATCGCCATGTGTACAAAGGAAGGACTGGACTTGAGTCTGTAGGGGCTGATTTATAAGGCCCTTGCGGCTCTTTTGCTCCATTGTTGCGTGACTTTTGTGACGCAGCGACAGCACAAAAGAGGCGCAATGGTGCGGCGTATATTAACAACGTGACGCATCTGGGAGATGCATCACGTTGTAAAGCCCTGCGCCAATAGGGGTGTTCCGGCGCAAGGGAGGGCGTTCCTGCGCAGGAACGCATCCTAAAAGTGGCTGAGGGAAATCTACAAGATTTCAATCAGTCACTTTGAGGACAATGATGCGTGACTCAAACCCTGCGCCTGCTTGAAGCAGACGTACGGCTTGACGCAGCATTGGGGAGATAGGGCACCCCAGAGAATTGATGGAGCTGCACCATCGTTGCGACGCAACTCCAGCAATGCGCCACCTTTACGGCACAGATGCGTAACGCTTTGGTGACGTTTTGGGCCCATGGCGCGCCGCATTGTAATACGGCGCACCATGGGTGATGGTGGCGTGACGCACAATTACTGGCGCATCCCTGCAACTTTGCAGGGATGCGCCGGTAATTAAAAATCTGAACCTTAGTGTGTAGCATTGCGCAGTTCTTTCAACTACACTCATACATAATTTCACAGGCCAATGAAATGAACACAAAATCTAAAACAAATAAGCATAGTAGCAACACTACTGAGAAGGAGAGCAGTGTACCTGAAATGCACAGAAGATTTTGAAATAAAATGTACCTACAATGTAATGAGCAGCATTATTGCTCTTGGTAAAAAACAAAAATTTGCAATATAATAACACAGCAGGAGAAAACATAGTAGTAAAGACATAGCTACTACTACTCACCAAGCCCGGGGATCTCAAGGCCAAGGAGGTCGAGCAGATCTCGCTCACGGGTCAGGACATCCGTCCAGCGGTGGGTGGCCTGGTTGTAGGTGCGCCAGACCCGAGAGTGGTGGTAAATGGCCTGGCACACCTTCTCCCACCGCTTCCGGCGCTCCCGGGCCCCGTACCCGGCACTGATCTTGCCGCCTCCCATGATGGTCCTGGGGAGGCGGCGCTGAACATAAAAAATGAGTTGGGCCACCTCCTCCGGGGTAAAGATCTCCCGTGGCATCACTAGCTCCCCCCTCAAACGCCCGCACGGGAGCCGGACACGGGGTGCGGGACCCTTCCCCTTCTCGGGATGCTTCCCGGCTCCCTTCACCATGGTCTGGGCGGAAAGGAATAAAGAAAATAGAATAGGGAAGAGAAGAAAAGAAAAGAGTTTACAAAAGTAGTTTAAAATTAACCAAAAGTAGCAGTAAACACAAAAATATAGGGCTAGAAAAATAGAGGGATAGATAATAAGTAAAATAGATAAAAAAAAACTTCAAACAAGCAAAGGATGGCAGAGATTGACAGAGGATACAAAGACCATGCCCAGAACCATAGCAATGAATGAGAAACAAGATGGCCGCGCCCGTTCACGACCGCGCGGGTAAGTTCGCGCGAGATTTTCCTTGCGAACACGCGCGAGACTGTACTGGCAAACCGCGGACTTTGCGAGATTACACTTCGCGCCCGGAAACGGAAATACGTCAGGCAAACAAGATGGCTGCGCCCTTGAACGACCGCGAGGGTAACTTCGCGTCTTGCGCTACGAGCGGCTCGCAAAAACGCACAAAACCTTGCCAACTAACACGCCGCAAAAAAAACAAATTGCATATTCGCACGAATTTGCGGCTTCCGAATCCGATCTTGCGCGTGTTCGCACCCCGCGAACCCCGCGAAATTGCAGAAAAACGAGTTTTTCAAAAGTGAAAGCACTCGGCAGGGGCAAGAGTTCAAACTCATCATTAGTAACAATTCCCGGTAGTGCTTCCTGACTGGGGCCCCTCCAGAATTCAGTTGCTAGTTGCAACAATTGTATGACCCTGCTCTGACCCTCACAGCAGGCTCATACAATAGCTACAAGTAGGCCACAAAGAAGGTCCTGGGGAAAAAAAATGCACTGCAACAGAAAGCAAAATTACAGATAAGGAAGCAGGTGCCAGACTGGAATTTTAAAACAGTGACACATTAATAAACTAACCCCAAATTAATTCATCTGAGTTGAAGCAGGGATGGTGTGCTTGCTTTTCCCCCCCATAATCTACAGTAATGATGAACCAGAGGGTGGCATTGATGTAACAGAGGGTTGCAGTGGTGAAACAGAGGGTGCTGGGAACCTGATGATGAACCAGACGTAGAAACAACATAATTCGCGACCGTTGCGCGACGAAATGTAAGTTCGCAATTGCGAACTGGTACGAAACCCTCGCGAACTGGCAGAAATCCTTGCGAACACAAAAAAAAAAAATCCGCAAATTCGCAAGAATTCGCGGATTTTGCGGATTGCGAGTTCGCAAATCCGCAAATTCGCGAACGCGAGATCCGCAAAATTCGCCCATGCTTACTTCACACACGCTTCTTCGGTGATGACAGGCTAGGGCCTGTCTGGGGCACTTGTCAGTTGGCATGGCATTCAGCTCTGCACATATTCTTCGACAAGTTCATCCAGGTTCAGGAACCACATTTTCTCTCTTATCCTCGTCTTCATCTTTGTGATCCCTTGGTGTCCCCCATGGGCAAGTTGTATCGCCCGATGTCGCAGAGTTTGGGGTATGACTAGTCGGGATCCCCGTAGGAGTATGTTGTCCTCGGTGGCACTTAGCTCATGTAGGATCCGCCACACTTTCGTGAGCGGTTCTTTGTCCTCCGCAGTCCAGGAATTGGTGTGATGGAGATATTCTGCCCAGGATCCCTCCTGCACCGCTCTGAGTGTCCGAGCATACACGGCATCGGTAGTGGCGGCTTCTTTGATGTCCTCGAGTGTCATGTTCTGAGGGCATGAGGTTAGTGCTACCCACTGGGCGAATTTGTCACAGTCTCCATCTTCCCCCGCCTGGCCTTGCTCCCCTGGGTGGAGAGACAGAAAATCGGTGGGTTTTTAGCGCCTGGCCTGTAGACCACCTCCATTTCGTAGGGTTGTAGCTGGATTGCCCATCTTTCAATGCGCGGAAGGGGGTGTGGTGCAGTCCCCTTAAAAAGGGATACCAGTGGCTGATGGTCGGTGACCATAACAAATGGGTGTCCTCGCAGATACAGGTGGAAATGACTGCACGCCCATTTAATGGCGAGTGCTTCTCTCTCAATTTGCGCATACCTCGTCTCCGTTGGGGTGAGAGCTTTGCTTGCAAATGCCAATGCGACCCATTGTCCTGGCTCTTGTTCCTGTGTGAGTACTGCTCCCAGGCCTACGGGACTGGCATCAACTAATACTTCTGTTCGTTTGTCCGTATCGAAGTAGGCCAGGGTGGCTTTCTCCAACAGTGCATCTTTGATTCCTTGGAACGCCTCCTCTTCCTTTGTTCCCCACCGCCAAACTGCTTCTGTTTTGGTCAGTGCCCGTAGAGGTTCACTCCAGGTGGCCAAACCAGGTATGAACCGGCCACAGTAGGGGGCCATACCTAGGAAACTCCGGATTTCCGTCGGGGACTTAGGTGCTGGTGTGTCTTTGATGGCTCTCGACTTTCTGGGATCCACTTGTATGCCTTCTTGACTGAAGACGTATCCGAAGAATTCGATTGTGGGCTGGAAGAATTTGCACTTCTCCTTGTGGAGTGTCGCCCCGTGAGCGCTCAGTCATTTCAAAGTGTCTCGGAGGTGTTTGTGGTGTTCCGCTGCTGTCTTGGAATGTATCAGGATGTCATCGCTGACATTGATGACGCCCGGTAGGCCAGAGAGCAGTTCCCTGATGGTGTTTTGGAACACCTTGGTTGCAGATGATATGCCGAAATTGAGCCTCTTGTAGCGCCGTAGTCCAAGATGTGTGCTGAAGGTGGTGATGAAACGACTCTCCTCTGCCAGGGGAAGTTGATGGTAGCCTGTATTTAAGTCGATTTTGGAGAACCATTTTGAGCCATTGACGTCTGCGATGATGTCGTCCATGGTGGGTGTCAAATGGCGCTCCCTTCTGATAGCCATGTTAGGGAGGCGCATGTCGATGCACAGGCGGATCGCTCCAGGTTGTCGAGGTTTTTTAACTATTACCATTGGGGACACCCACGGGGTAGGTCCCGACACCTTCTCGATGACACCCTGGCTTTCTAGTTTCTCTAGTTCTTTCTCCACTATTGGTCTCAGGTGGAAAGGGATACGACGGTGTCGTAATGCGATGGGGAGTGATTGTCTTGTCAATATGCAGCCTCACGGGCTCACACTTGATGCAGCCTAGCCCCCTGAAGAGTTCGGGGAACTGATCCAGCAGTTCATCAACCTGATGGGTTCGGATCCGATTGGCAAAAGCTATAAGTCTCAAATCTTCAGCCGTGTGGCTGCTTAGCTGTGTGTCAGCCTCCCTGTCGATTATGTGGATGGTAGCCATCACCTCCAGGTCATCCGCCTTAATTGGTACTGTGATCTTCCCTTTGAGGGGAAGTGGAGTGTCTGCCCCATAGGCGAAGATACGTGTTTTTGAGGGAACCGCCGGTGGGCGAAGATGCAACTTTTTGAACTGGGGTAAACCCATGACATTTACCGTGGCCCCGGTGTCAATCACCGCCTTGACTTCATTGCCTCCCAACTGGACAATACACGTAGGTTGTGGTCATCTGCGTCATTTCAATTCTCGTGCAAACGAGATAACATGTACCTCCTCGTCTTCTGACTCTGATGATTCATCTACAGTCGGTAGGTATGTCCCCGGACTGCGATAAGGTCCTCCCGGAGGTGGTGGGTCACTCACAGACAGCTGTCTCACCGCCTTGGGCATCGACTGAGGTCTCCTTGGGGTTTTTGCGTAGTTGCGTCTCCGACACACTGAAGCAAAATGATTTGGAATCCCACAGTGTGTGCATATCTTCCCTTGGGCTGGGCAGTCTTTTGCAGCATGAGGTTCATGCCCACAGTATCCACACTTCGTTCGGGGACTTCCTTTTCGAGTCTCCTTGGAGTAGTGACCCTGTGTCTGCGTCTTCACCGCGTCTGCTCGTTCTGTCTTCACAGCATCGAGTTTTCCTGGAGGCTTGTTCAGTGCTTGGTCCATCGCCGTGGCCCTGACAGCTGAGAGTTCATGCGACCTCGCTAGGATTAAGATGTCTTCTAGCGTAATTCCTGGCTTCCTCAGGATGAGTCCTCGCAACGTCTTGTCTCTGCACCCTTGGATGACTTGTCTCCGTATGGCTTTGGGTTGGTCTTCGTCGGTGCAGGTGCTGGCGAGTTCCCTTACTCGGGCATAGAATCTGTCCATGGATTCACCCTCGCGTTGTCGTGCTTGGCCCAACTTGAAGACCTCAAAATCAAGGTTCAATTGCGGGTCAAAATGACCATTGAGTGCCCTTACCGCTGCGTCGTAGTCTCCGGCAGCTCCGGTGTCAGGCAGATGTTTGAATAACTTGAAGATTTCATCCCCTGCGTAGTGGAGGAGTAGGGACCTCTTGATCGTGTTGTCGGTCTCTCTTGATACCACAAAGTAATTTTCCAGTCGCTCTAGCCATGTCTTCCATCGGGGAGACGCAGTGGATGGGTCTGTCAGTTCACTGAATGGGGGTAGAACCCCCGATGCGGCGTGCTGAAACGGGATGTGCGTCTTCATCCACCATGGCCGGTGATTGTTTTTGTGGCGTTTGTGATTACCAATGCTTGTTTGTCGGGGTGCCCCTCTGCTGTTGTCTTGCCTGAGTCTTTCAGGGTGTATAGTATCTGTCCCTGCTTGTGGAGACCCTCGTGGGCGTTGCTGCTCGCGCGATGTGGAGTGTTCACTGTGGGCTACTTTGATTGCAGCTGCCAATGCTTGTTTTATCCAGCGCTCGTATGCTACTATGGTTCTGCGCTGTTTTCCTGTGTCTCAGGCCTCGGTGCCGTCCCGGCACCTCCACACGCGATTTGCGTGTCAGTAATAGGCCTCAGATAGGCCTCAGTTTATAGTGCGCATGCACGCAGGGCCTTGCCAATGTCAATGGCGTCAGAGCAGCGTCCCGCTTCCTCACCCAGTTCGCGCCTTTCAGTTTCTTCCCCCGCTGGTCTCCCCTTACAGCTCCTGGTATATGCTTCTTACCGGCGGGGTTTCCGAGGCAGGCAGTCTTCCTCCCGGCTTTCCGGCGTTGACCCCGTCACCACACCGTTCTCTCACAGGCCGTCCCAGCCAGGTCCAGGTAAGTTCCTTTGATTTTTTTTTTCCGGTTGTTTGGGTGACCACAGCAGTCTCTGGTCATCCCACCCTGCGTCGCCAGTGTTGTGCCGGAAGTCGGCACCTCCGTGGCAGATGTAAGGCTAGGGGATGGCACGGAATGGTCACTAACAGTTAAGGGAAAATAACGCGAACACACACAAGGTCAGGGTCGGGAGTGTCGCCCCCTTGCGGACGACCTCCTTTTATTATCTCCCCACAGGCCACGCCTGGCCTGCGGATGTCAGGATGGGTGAGGGGTGACGTGTCATAACAACTAGAGCGGGGACATTACAGTATGCACGTCTTGAAGCTGGCGGTCCGGCTTATCAGAAAGCCAACTCTGATTGATTGAAAAAGCTTTATTCGAGTTGTACACTCATAAAAGCACACACATATAAATTACATACATTTCTTAAAAACATCAAACAATCTATAACAGTTAGTTTATAGTTAAAAATACATAATAAGAAAGCCAACTCTTAATACAGACCGTGGTGCAACTTCTCTGTACCAGACTATGGCAGCTGTTTTTCCCCGACCACGATCCCAGCATTTGGCTGGCGATGTCAGCGGTTCAGCTGCATTCTTTGCAAAGCCAATCCGCGCATCTCATAATATGGCGTTTAGACCGCCAAGCCCGCGGCGGTTGGACCGCGGTTATAGCAATCCATGGACTACTGAACTCGTAATAAGTCCCTAATTGATTTGCCCGTAATCACAGGATGTTGAGCTGACACCGAGACTTGCACCCAGTTCCCGTGTCGGTAGGTCTGGCTGTTATGCCACATCTTCTCCAACCTGCCCCGTTGAGTAGCCGTGAATGATTGCTGCATTTGCCTGAGGGCTTTACTGCCCTAAGAAGGTATCCCCATTGGACAGAGTAGGTAGGGTCCAGGATCTTTCAGCCCCAATCTTGGAAGTCTGCCTCGGATGTTGAATTTGATTTTACAGCGAAAGTTGCGCACACTAACTGTTGGAGTAGATTCACTGTCAGTTCACCATGGCCGTAGAAACCACAGGTTCTCTTTCTCAAGTGTTTTTACCCCGGGTGATCTTTCGTAGGAAACAAGAGTGGAGGGATGCTGGGGTACAAAGTACTAGCAAAAAAAACACTTACTTCCTTTTCGCATCTCTCTTCCGTCGTCCCTCGTTGTCTCTCCGTGGCCGGAACCAGGAAGCACCCGGCTCCCCATAGCCAATCACAATGCTGCAATGCAGCTTTGTGATTGGTCTGAGCGCCATGGTTTGGCGCTCAGATGAGTAATGGGAGCCTGGCCACGTTCCTCACCAGACTGTGTAATGCAGCCTGGTGGGAAACATGCAAAGTGCGCATGTCTGTTTGGCCGGCCCAAGACGTCCGGCCAAACAGACAGTCATGCACACTTGAAGTGTGCAAACCACTCCTGTGCCACCAGCCTCTCCCCGCCCTAACGTGGCCACGAACCTACGAAATAAAAATAAAATGATAATAACTGCGTTATTATCATTTTTTTTCTACTCTGAGAGGAGTAGGGCAATGCTCCTCCGCCTTAGCGGAGGGGCCGCCCCTTCACTCCACATACATTAATTAGCTGTTCTAAAGCATGCGCTGTGCTAGTGGTTTCAAGGCGCTGAGGTTAAGCAGTAAACTATTTTGAAAAGGGAGACACAAAAGTTAAGCACTTGGTCAAAATGTGGGTTTTCCGGGAAATGTGGAAGGCTGCGAGGGATGACCCAGATCAAAGGGAGAGGGAATTCCAAGAGGTGGGAACTCTACACCCAAGACCCACGCAGAGTCCTCGAGCCATCCGGTTGGGATGCGCCTGCTGACTTAAACAAGCACTGGCGTTGCCAATAGGTTTCGCATTTGGAAAGTTGGAGCTATTGGTTTTGTAAATGACATTTTATATTTATATATCGTTATTGGCATTGTCAATCACAATATATAAATATAAAATGTCATTTACATAACCAATAGCGCCAACTTTCCAAATGCGAAACCTATTGGCAACGCCAGTGCTTGTTCTGTGGGGGTGGGGGACACTCGAGAACAAAGAGTTTCCCTGCAGGGAAAAAAGTGCAGCGTGAGTAACAGCAGAAAGGAAACGCATATGATGACCCCTATGGAAAAAAAATGTGGTCATGCTGAGGCTAAAAGCCAACAGCTTGTCACCTTGCACCCGCCTCTTCGCGCTCAAGCGTCCCTCCCCCACCACCAGCAATCTGCGATGCACTTCAGAACTGTTAACCTGCCTCCAGCATCCTGCCCCCTGTGTATGGGCATGAGCGGCTGGATTGCAATACCATGTTCTATCATTGCACATCTACCTTCCTATGTTATAAATAAAAATATAAAATACGAAGTATTTCGTAAAAGTGACGAGGTCAACATTCATTCAGAGTTGCCGACTTTGGAGCCGAGAACCAGATTCGAGTGGTCGGCGTGGGATCAAGATCCAGTGAGTGCATATCACTTAATGTCCCCGTGCCTACCAACAATGAATGCTTCCTTGTGTAATGGTGCTCATCTGAAGCGCTCCGAGACCTTCGGGTCGAGTTCGCGCTATATAAAACAGCACAAAAAATGCACATTCTCGTGGCTTATAATAAGTAATGCGTTTTTCAAATTGTGGCTACTAACACGATTCACAACACAATTGGAGATTAGGGTACATGGGATATCCCCGAACAAGGCACTCCGTGACCTGACTGCAATCCCCTTCTCGTGTGTACCATGTAGCCTCGTGTCGTTCAGTGTTTATTTGAATCACTTGACCGCTCATTACTTGAACCCTCTTTTGCGGTTATCAAAAATACGTCTCTAATTTACCCATACTCGGTTATAATTTTTTTAGCAGCAGTGATTCACACCTGACAGACAGCACAAACAAGTTCCCGAGAATACGGAGGAAGCGCTCCACGTGCGGGTTGTTTCTCTTCTTGAAACACCGGGAAGGAGTTATTCTGCCCAGCCCACGTGGGGTCTTCGATTCTTTTATTCTGCACTTTAAGCAGTTCATACTGCTATTTTGTGACAGTCTCCCAAAATATACTATTTTGTTCCATAGTTCTATACAAATTGTGTTTTTATGTAACTAAAGCATTCATATGAGGACGCCAGTGCGCTTTCTCGTCCATGTAAAGTCAGACTGTTTTACGTGCTGTTTGGCATCAACGTTATACTGCCTTTTGACGGGTTCATGGGTTTTAAAATACTTTAAAAGAAAAGTTGTATACGTATTTATTTAACAGTTTTATATAGCGGTAACTCAGCACAAGGGCATTAAGGCATACGCACCACATTATATTACAAGGTCAGATTATGTTTGTGTTTTTATATTTTGTAGGCACGGGGAGATTAACTGATTTGCCTGAAAGCGACGGATGTTGTTGAGCCTACGCCGGTGCGCTTTCTCGTCCATGTAAAGGCAAGTGGCCGGAGGGAAGCCGGATGGGGGCGGGAGAGCCTGGTGGGGGGGCGGGAATGCGAGCGAGGGGAGGCACACATTATATTACAAGGTCAGATTATGTTTGTGTTTTTATATTTTGTAGGCACGGGGAGATTAACTGATTTGCCTGAAATCGACGGATGTTGTTGAGCCTACGCCGGTGCGCTTTCTCGTCCATGTAAAGGCAAATGGCCGGAGGGAAGCCGGATGGGGGCGGGAGAGCCTGGTGGGGGGGTGGGAATGTGAGCGAGGAGCTCACGGTGAAACTGTAGGGGGTGTCGTCGGGGGGAGGAGTCCTTTGCGGCAGAGGCAAGGAGTTTGGCAAATGGCCGGAGGGAAGCCGGATGGGGCGGGAGAGCCTGGTGTGGGGGCGGGAATGTGAGCGAGGAGCTCACGGTGAGACTGTAGGGGGTGTCGACGGGGGGAGGAGTCCTTTGCGGCAGAGGCAAGGAGTGTGGCAAATGGCCGGAGGGAAGCCGGACGGGGGCGGGAGAGCCTGGTGGGGGGGCGGGAATGTGAGCGAGGGGAGGAGAAGTGTGGCAGGGAGATGCGCGTGCTTGTGTGGTCACGTGCCCCGCTTTTGTGGTCACATGACTCACATGCACTGTGAGAAAACCGCAGTGGTTTGACGAGTCGATCAAGCCCTTGAATTTTCGCCTATTACATTTGCAAGCGAATGATAATAGGCGAAACCTAAAAATAAAATAAAGCGGCGCTTTAAAGATGGTATGCTAACAAAACTTTATAAAGCACACCATCACCTACCGTTTCATGGCCCTAAGATATTTCCCACTTTACATTATTTTTTTTAAAGCTTCAAAGATGGTATGTTACCAAAACTTAATAAAGCGCAGGTTCACGTACGTTTTCACGGCGCCTAGATACTTCCCCAGTGTTTGCTGGTTGCTTCTGGGACGATAAATTATATCAGGGAAACAAAATACAGCTGAGGAACAGTGCCTAGTTCTTAACTTCACTTTTATCCACCTCCGTTCCCACTGCCCCGCTCGCTTGATCTAAAACACCGGCAGCAAACTCCTGCAGCCCCTGATGGGTTTTAATATTAAAACATTAAGTATTAATGAGGTTTCTGCCAGCTTGACTGTGGCTTTCTTAGAAGTGGTCGTCTACAGAGGAGGATGTGGGGCGTTCATGCTGCTGGTGCAGAAGCATGCAAGCTCAGCATCAATAAATGTATGAAGTGCTAACAATGCGCCCTGATGCTTGTCCGAAAACAGCGTCTCCATATAAATGTTACGGTGCGCGTGCTGACGCGCAAAGCTTTTCAGCATAAAGCATCTCTTGTTCCCAGAAGGGGGCGCCCTGCAGGTCAGAGCTGGAAGTGTTGATTGGACCCCCTCAGTCCGCCATCCTTCTAAAGACCACAGCAGGTCTATTAGGAGTGGGGTAACAAAGCACTTGTACTTGGACACTCTTGCTGATACAGCCTGCACTGTCCCCCTTCTGTGTTAGTATCTCTCCCAGTCATAACATTCTCAGAAAAGTGTTTCATGATAATATAAAGGATTCCTCAACAGCACCAAGAAAATCATTGAGGTTGAAGGAAGTAAAGAACCCTGAGCAAGGTCAAACCAAGTGTCCGTCCTGGGCCACCATTTTACAGAATTCTTTTTACACTTTTATTTAAAAGCGCAATGTATGCTCTCACAATTATCTTTCAAACTGAACCTCACACTCCGCGCTGACATAACCCTGCAGCTCACAGAGCTCCACCGGCTCAGCACCAAACAGCTCTATTCAAACACACACACACACAAAGCCTTACACGGCATTGGCCCTGAGGACCTCAACAACTGCATACACTTTTTTTTACATTTATTTAAAATGTATTTGATTGATTTTTGGCAACAATATAATACATTAACAGTTAAAGCATGTAACGACAGACACATTACTACAGGATACAAACAAATGAGGTCCCTTTCTCTCAGGAGCAGTTCATATCGCGAGGAGACCACTGTTATCCTCCCTTAGCTATTGGCGTGGAACGTTCAGCACATCAGGGGAATTATCCCCGCGTGTGAGAGTTCCACGGCTCACGACCAGCCCAGCTCGTCATGAGCACCGGAGCACCGTGATTCATGACAGCTGAGCACGGAAAGAGTTAAGTCAGCGAGCCAGTCAATGAACTTTGGCGCTCTCCCCCTGCCCCATCTGCATGCCACACGACGTTTGGCCAACAGCAATGCGGTAGGAAGATAGCAGCGGTATGATTCGGGGTTAAATTTGGTGAAGCCTAACAAAGCAACTAGTGGAGTGCGTTCTGAGGATAGCGTTGTCATCTGTTCTAGGGCATCGAAGACCTGTCTCCAATATTCATGCACTGTTGGATATTCCCAGGCTATATGAAGGAAATCTGCCCCTGGAGCGCCGCATCTATCCCAGCGGTCTGATTCTTTTAGTTTGTATTTATACATTTTAGCTGGGGTGTAGTACAGACGATGTAGGAATTTATAGTGTGTGATGCGCAATCTACTGCTGGTAGAAATCTGTTCTGTTTGGAGACAGCAATATGTCCAATGTTCATCCATCAATTTATTACCTAACTCTAAGTTCCAATGCGCACAAGAGGGGCACGGGGCTCCTCTAGCTGAGTGTGTACGGTGTGATAAAGTGTGGAAACCAGGTGTCCCGTGGAAGTAGCTTGTAGCATTATATGCAAAGGGGCTAAAATGAGGGGGTTCTTAAGGGAACTCCGAGGAAATAGATCACACGCCCGTCGTTGGGGAATACATCCAGAGAGGAGGGTTAGATCTCATGGAATAATTGGTCCAGTGACCGAAACAACCCATTGCTGTAAACGTCCCCCATGTTGCGGTCTTAGTCCTCTCTGCGAGATTGAGGAAACCCGTCTATTGAAGTAGTTGCATGCAAGGATGGTAAGAAAGAGCCAGTGTCAGTGAGTATAGCATGGGTCAGTGCAGGAGAATCAATAGGCGATTCCAGGCATCTACCGTGTTCGGAACTGTGGTCAGTGCCTTGTCCCGCGGGTGAGCAGCAGCGCTAATCAAGCCATTGAGGGGTATGGATCTGCCAGCCACTGCTCTGCCGCGACCTGTGGCATGTAGTGGGTGGATGGACCCAATAATAGGCGTAGTTAGCCTCCCCACATTTGTAATAAAGTTCGAAGTTGGGGATATCAAATACTCCCTGTGAGTAGGGCCTAGTAAGGATGTTCCACTGAAGGCGCAGCTGTTTGCTGCCCCATACTAGCCTAATAATTTCCCATTGCAATGCTTTAAACAAATGCCTACCAGGGTAATACGGGATACTAAGGAAAAGATACAATAGCCGTGGGAGTACTACCATTTTGATTAAGGAGGCGCGTCCTGCAAGGAAGAGGGGAAACGAGATCCAGCGAGTGGCACAGCTGGTTATGCGGTCCAGAGCGGTACCATAGTTGAGGGGCAGTAACTCTTCCCTGTCTCCGGAGATGTGGATCCCCAGATACAACATGTCTGAATCGCACCACTCAAGTGGGAAATTCAGGGGAAATGGTGTGGCCGCGGGGTGAGAGGGAATATTTGCGACTTCCCCTAATTAATGTGGATCCCAGAAAGTTTCCCAAAGATGATAAATTCCCGTAGGAGTGGGTTGATGTTATGTTGCGGGTCTCGGACATAAAGGGTAATGTCGTCCCCGTAAAGAGATATGAGTATCTGACACAGATTGGAGCGCCTTAACCTGGTGGTGTTGTCTCAATTTAGCTGCCAGTGGCTCATCCGCAAGGGCAAAGAGCAGGGGGGACAGTGGGCACCCCTGTCTGGTACCTCTGGTGATTGGAAAGGGTGTGGACAAGTGGCCATTAATTAGAACTTTAGCTGTTGGGAGATGGTATAGTAGCCGTATCCATGAGAGAAACAAAGGGGGGAAACCCATTCTTTGTAGCACCCCGATGAGGTAATCCCACTTGACAGAGTCAAACGCCTTGATGGCGTCCAAATAAACGCAGGTCGGGATAGACATTATGCAGAATGGAGAAAAAGTGCTCTCAGTCAGTCTCTCTCTCCCAGTCAGTCAGTCTTTCTCTCTCTGTCAGTCAGTCTCTGTCAGTCAGTCAGTCAGTCTCTCTCAGTCAGTCAGTCTCTCTCTCTCTGTCAGTCTCTCTCTTAGTCAGTCTCTCTCAGTCAGTCAGTCTCTCTCGCAGTCAATCAGTCTCTCTTTCTCAGTCAGTCTCTGCCTCTCTCTGTCAGTCTCTCTCTCTCTGTCAGTCAGTCAGTCTCTCTCTCTTAGTAAGTCAGTATCTCTCTACCTCAGTCAGTCAGTCTCTTTCAGTCGTTCAGTCTCTTTCTCTGTCAGTCAGTCTCACTCTCTCTCAGTCAATCAGTTTCTCTCTCTCTCAGTCAGTCTCTCAGCCAGTCAGTCTCTCAGTCAGTCAGTATTCAGTCTCGGAGTCAGTCAGGCAGTCTCTCTACTCTCCATTCTCTTTTTCTCTCTACTCTCGCTCCACTCTCTCTCTCTCCACTCTATCTCCACGGTCTCACTCCCTCTCTCCACTCTCTCTCCACTCTCCATCCACTCTCTCTCCACTCTCTCTCTCCAACCTTTCCACTCTCTCTCTCTCCACTCTCTCTCCTCTCTCTCTCTCTCTCTCTCCACTCTCTCTTCACTCTACCTCTCCACGCTCTATCTCCCCTCTCTCTCCGCTGTCTCCCTTCACTCTCTCTCTCTACTCTCTCTCCACTCTCTCTCCACTGTCTCTCTCTCCACTCTCTCTCTACTCTCTCTCCACGCTCTATCTCCACTCTCTCTCCACTGTCTCCCTCCACTCTCTCGCTCTACTCTCTCTCTCCACTGTCTCTCTCTCCACTCTCTCTTCACTCTCTCTATCCACTCTCTCTCTCTCCACTCTCTCCACTCTACTCACTCTCTCCACTCTCTCTCTCCACTCTCTCTCTCCACTCTCTCTCTCCACTCTCTCCACTCTCTCTGTCCACTCTCTCTCTACTCTCTCCACTCTCTCTCTCCACTCTCTCCACTCTCTCTCTCCACTCTCTTTCTCCAATCTCTCTCACGAAGTAGTGTGCGTTTTAACAAGAGTGCTTACCTGAGGACACTATTTTGCTGCCTTCTCATATGAGCATTGCCCTGGAGAATGCTGTCTCTGGGGCCCCCACCCCCATCCTTGTCCTCTCCTGTCTCAGAGGCTGTGCCCCATGGGGAATGCTGTCTCTGGGACCCCCACCTCTATCCTTTTTCCGGGCCTGGCGGCTCTGACTGAAGAGAAACAATGTAACTTGTTACATTGTTTCTCTTCAGTCCTGAGTCAGCACAAGGAGTTCTGAGCAGGCTGCAGACACTGCAGCTGCTGCTTCAGAGCCTCTCACAGATCTCAACCTGAACTGAGGGGGCCCCCTTCATCTACTGAAGACTGGGGGGGGGCTGCAGGGTGTTTATTACGCCCCTGATTCACGTATTACTATCTCATGCAGCCTCACCCAGTAAGCGGTCTAATCTCTGCTCACTCTCCTCCTCAGATACGCTCACATCTGTCTCAGATTAGTGCAAAGCATTTACGTTCATGTTGAGGTTCAGAAATGCAACGCATAATTCCCTCCACTCCCTGAGATCTTCCTCTAGTTTCTCATCCCTTCTGCTTAGTTTCATGTGTATCTCCTCAGCCAGTGTCGATTACTGTATATCCTGATGCCAGAGTTCTGCCGTAGGGGCATGTTGACCCATCCATGTTATTGCTACTCTGCGTGTAGCTAATACCAAAAGCAGTTGCAGTAGCTTATGTGCCATCTTGCGCCCCTTTCGTTTTTTAACATGGCCCATCAAACAGTGTAATGGTAGTCTGTCTATGTGAAAGGCCGTACCCCTCCGTACATCTGTCACCACCTGAGTCCAAAAAGAGTGTCCCATAGGACACCTCCACGGCAAGTGTAAGAAATGGGCTGCCCCCCACACCACACCGTGGGCAATCATCGGACCGTGTTAGAGTGATGCGGCGGAGTCTCGCAGGTCTCATGTATGTCTGATGCAAAATATTTATAATGCGCCAGCTTAAAGCGGGCATTGCAGGATATTGTGCATGTGAGTCCACTGACTGTGGTCCATGTAGCGTCCTCTAGTAGAGTGCCTAGGTCTATATCCCAAGATGCTCGTAATTTAGCCGGGGGACCACTCGGGTCCTGCCTCGTTACTCTAAACAACAGGGTTATCAAATGTTGTCCTGAGCCACAGGTTAATAATATGTCAAGTGTTTGGGGGGTCTGCAGAATAGCAGGGTATTCAAGCCACGTTATTTTGAATGTTTTAGCAAACCAGTGTAGTGTAGGTAGTGCTCCTTTGCCAATGCAATATTCCCACAAGCCAGTTTGTTTGTGATAAAAGTTTCACCAGGTTATCAATCACCCATCACCTAAGAACCACCATCCCTTCACGCCTCAAAAGACAAATGACGATCAAAGAAATATATAGTGATGAGGGAACAGATTCCTAAAAGTGTTTTTCATCTTAGATTACCTTAATTAATCATTGGTGCTTTCACATACATCTAGCATATTTATTTTTAATATTCCAATCAGGGTCACAATTAGCTCCTTCTACATAAACTATCAATTCTGCTTAGTGTCAAACATAACATGTATGCACATAAAACATAGACTGTAAAATTACATATACATACACTTAAACTGTAAGCGTACATAAAACATGTACCATACGTATAACGTTTTACTACTAGCAGTCTTACGAATAATCAATCAAAAGTGGGGCTGGTGGAGCGAAGTTACCCACACGGAGTTAATCCTGCCCAGGCCCCTGCGTTTCCATAGACCCAAGTTGCCTAGTACCATCTTCACTGACCGTAACCCTATGCTCCCCCAGCTGGACTGTGTTCGGATCTTCTGCGGACAGACTGAGTTGGCGAGTCCCCCTCCCAGCACAGGAGTGCCAGCCACGATGCTGACTGCGTGCCTCGTGGATGGCAGTGCATATCTCCTGATCTCAAGCCATTCCCACACTTCCTCAGGGGTCTCAAAAAAGGGTGCTCTCCCTTGTGCCAGAACTTTCAGCTTAGCAGGATACAGGAGCATGTATTGGATATGGTGGTTTTGAAGGAATCATCCCTTATTTGGACCTCCTCCAAAGCTCATTTTGAGAGCATCAGGACCACCGCAGTAGGGCCAGGAAAACCACCTTTCCCTGTAATCTAAATGAAGTGGGGGAAACAGAAGTGGGTATATGAGGCTTCTGTCCCATGGCCTTCATGACATGAAACCTGGGACTCGGGCCAGTAAGAGCAGTACCAGCTAGCCACTGATTCTACTGGTGACCGCTCATCCATGAGTGTACCTCTAATATAATTAATGCATCATGTTTAGCAAAACAGACTGTCTCCTAACGTACAAAATAAAGTGTTGCAGTTGCATTATTCAAGAATGCAGAGAATGCGTAGAGAGATATTTCGCAGAAGGGGCTGTGAGTACAAGTGGATTGTATCAAAGTAATTTCCTTACCATGGGTATTTTCTAAAAACGCATGCTTCTATAATGTGCCTAACAGTATGTCTATGTGGCTACTATGTATGTGTGTGAACTCAGGGAGAGGATCTTCCAACCTTAATTTAAATTGAAAGGTATAACCGATTGCACCATAAGCACTGACTACCAAGCCAGAGGGGTGGACAGAATGATTAAGAGTATGAATGCCGATAGCAGATTGCTTTTTATTTGTTAATGGTTTAGTTTCCAGATAGATATAACAGTGATGCATCAGAATATTGAATAAAGAAATATCATCTTTCTTAAATATTGTAAAAAATGATGTCTATTATTACCTTCAATCGGTCGACATTCTGACAAAAATATTCTGTTCTCACATCAACTGTAAGAGGGACAGAATAGGATGAGTTCAATGGAAAAAGAAATTATTGTTACTGTTATTGTTATTGTTAATGGGATTTTATAGCGCGCCTAATCACCTGCAGGCCTCTAAGCACCAGGAAAGATGGTAGTAAACAATAACTTAGCAAGATGGAAGCTGGATTATACTGTGCTCATGCTTTTTCTGAACAGGAATGTTTTTAGGCTCTTCCTGAATCGTAGTAGGTTCCCTTCCCGACGCAGTGCCTCTGGCAACCTGTTCCATAACTGAGGGACTGGCGCTGAGAAGGCTCTCCCTCCCTTGGTCACTAGCCTGTAGCGGGGGCAGACCAGTAGTTGGGAGTCTGAGGATCGAAGTGTTCTCGAAGGGCAATAAAGTTGCAGACGATCTTTGATGTAAGTTGGGGCTTTTCCATAGATTGCCCTATGGGCCGTGCATAAGTTCTTAAATTCCACTCTTTCTTTAATGGGGAGCCAGTGCAAGCTTTGTAGTAGGGGAGTAGCTTTAAATCTCCTCGGTAATCTGAAAATCAACCGGGCAGCGTCATTCATTATGACCTGGAGTCTACTGGTCAGAGTTTTCGGTAAGCCAAGGTACAGAGCATTCCCGTAATCAATTCTGGAGATGATGGTGGCCGCTACTATTGATCGCATCATGGATTGTGAGAGGACAGGAGTTAACTTCCGCAGTTGCCTAATGATGTTCGTGCAACTTCCCACAACCACAGAGATCTGAGGGGCCATTGACAGATCATCATCCAGTTTGATCCCCAAGCTCTTTACAGATGAGCTTGGTTTTGGAGCCGGGCCCAGCTCTGTGGGCCTATAGAGATCACACCAAGGTGAGGCAGTAGATGGAATCACTAGTACCTCAGTCTTGTCAGGATTGATTTTTAACAGATTATCTGTCATCCATTGCACTGTGAACCGCAAGATGTTCTGAGCTTGGAGTTGCGCGGCCGTGGTGTCATCGACACTTAGCAGCAGTTGCGTGTTGTCCGCGTAGTTATAGACTTTACAGCCCATAGTGGCCAGAGAAGCAATCAATGGTTGCAGGTAGAGGTTAAATAGAAGCGGGGACAGGGCGGACCCCTGTGGCACCCCGCACTCTATATACCACCTCAGATGTTTCGTCCCCCAGTTGTATCTTTTGGGTCCTTCCTGTAAGGAATGATTGCAACCATTGAAAGGCCTGGCCTGGCCCTTAATCCCAAAGTCCCTCAGTCTGTCCAAAAGCAAGGCATGGCTGACAGTATCGAATGCCGCTGATAGGTCCAGCAAAATCAGGGCGCTCGGTTTCTTGCAGTCAGCCATGCCTCTTAGCTCATCCAACACCGATAGCATCACCAACTCGGTGCTGTGATGAGCACGAAAACCTGCCTGTCGCTCGTGGAGTAGATGGTGAGTTTCCAAATAGAGGGACAGGGACTTTAATATATGCTGCTCAAGAACTTTTGAAAGGAAGGGCAACTGGGAAATAGGTCTGTAGTTCTTTAACACCGCCGGATCTGATCCAGGCTTTTTCAATAGAGGTCTTACGCGCGCCTCCTTCAGCTCAGCCGGTAGGTACCCCGTGTCTAAAGATCTATTGAGGAGGAAGATGATACGCTCCTCCAGCAAGGGGCGCGCCACACGGAAGATCTCAGGTGGACACGGGTCAGCTGGGGAACCAGATTTGATTTTCCTCATCAGCTGTTCTAGGATCAATGCATCCATCTCTGGAAATATTTCAAGGGAGCAGTCGGTCACGATCTCAGATGCTGATGTTATAGCAGTCCCTAATCCCACCCCAATCTTTATCTCCTGGATGATGAGCTTCGCCTTCTCTAAAAAGTAAGCCTGAAAGGTGTTGCAGTCAATAGGAGCCCTAGAATTGTCGTTTTTTTTGCTCAACTCTGCCAATATTTTAAAGGTCTCTTTCTGAATATTCGCTGCCTTACTTAGGCGGGACTCGAAGTGGTCCGCTTTGGCTTGGGTCATAAGGTTTTTATATTGTTGAAGGGAAGCTTTATAGCGTTTCCTGTCAGTGTCCTGTTTGGTTTTCCTCCATACTCTTTCTAGAGCTCTGAGCTTTCTTTTTGTTTCCCTTAAGGCTGGCGTAAACCAAGGAGCTCCTTTACCGGATCGCTTTATTTGCTGTAGTCTCACCGGCGCTATTTGATCAATGGCCCGGGTCATGCTCCTGGTAAGATCAGAGTATTCACAATCCAAGCTGCGTTCCAGATCAGTGGCCTGGGATGTTACCGGGAGCGCTTTAGTCAGGGATGCTAGATCAACCTCGGCCCATTTCCGGGTTTTCCTGATACCAGGCGGACAGCTGGTGATACAGCCTTTAATGCGGGCCTCACAGGATATCAGGTGGTGGTCAGACCAGACGCAAGGGGCTACGTCTTTAAGGGTTAGACTGGCATCTGTGGTCCACACGAGGTCAAGAGTGTGACCTTTTTCGTGTGTGGGAACATCTACAATTTGTTTAAAACCCACCGCAGACATTAAAGTGTCCAGCTGGCGCGTGGGTAGGTCCCAGTTGGGTTTATCCCAATGTAAATTGAAATCTCCAGTTACCAGGATTTTCATATATCTGGAACATAAATCGGATATAATAGGGCAGAATAGATCATTGAAGAGTGGAGTTGAATTGGGCGGACGGTAGACTGACAAGATCACCCAGCACACATCGTGCACAGTGACCTTTACCCCAATCACATCCGTCAGATCAATAGTCTCAGATAGTAACTTTTCAACTAACAGGGTCTTCCTATAGAAGATAGCTACCCCGCCTCCCCGGGCGCCACCTGGGCGGTTGTGCCACATCACATCATATCCGCTTGGGAGAGCGGCGATTATATCCGGCATTGAGTTCTCGCCCGTCCAGGTCTCTGAGAGAGTCAGGATATCGATGTCACTATCCTGAAGCATGCTGTAGATCTCTAAGTGATGGCAATGGAGCGAGCGAGTGTTAAGGCTCCCTATCTTTAATGTAGGATACAGAACCGGCGGGGGCGTGGCCTTATCGGGATGCAGTATAGCGTGTTTCTTAAGCGTCAGCAGGACTGCCTGATCTGCAAGCTGCTCACCTCTATTAAGGGTGTATAGTTCCTCCCTGGAGTAGAGCAGCCGTTGGCCAAGAGTCCCTGCCCCCGGGCCCGTCCGTGTGCGGACGGGCGCAGACGGGCTGGACTCTGGCGTGACTCCGGCGGTGCTCCGGCGAGCCCGCCGCGCGTGCCCGCTGCGCGTCAGCATGGCTGCGTTATATGCCGGCCTAGCGTCCTTGTGACGACTAGACCGCTCCAATCCGCAGCCCCCACCCAAGATGTCTGCTGCTCTGATGGTACACAATAGCCCCGGAGGGGAAAGGGATCCGCTCCAAAAACGCGGTGTTCCAACAATTAAATGCAAGTATGCGGCAGTAAACAGGACGTTTTAAAAAATGACACAGATAAAGAATGTGCACAAAGAAATTGTCAGCGAACAAAATACACGAGTAGGCTACTATTTTTAAAAGCTAAAATGCTCCTAGTGAGCACGCTGTGCTCCACAAACTAGCAGAGCCTCAACAGGGTTGCTAAAATCGTCACATGTTTTCTCCACAGACGACTGGCAGACAATGAAGAGCATCTCATAGTTCTTGCTCTGCTAAAACAATCAGTGCCAATCCAGCTACAATATCTAAGCTGAAAGAATGACTTACTTAATTCAACAAAGATCGAAAAGTGCATAACGCAGAGTATTAGCCAGGATACATCAAAGCGGGAATGTCAGTCTAATACAGACTACCTGTGGTTCAATAAAAAATACAGTGAAATGAATTGAAATTACCGATCCCCCTGGGACTAAGGACATTATTGAAGCGATGACACATAAGGATATTTTTAACCTCATATTAAGTGATAAAGCATGACAGACCATTGTAGTTTAAATCCTCTGTTATTCCATTAGGGCTGTACAGCTGCAACTGCTGAGAAGAAGATGCCTAAGATGTTAAGGAAGGTACCTTCAAATGCATTAAGAGACTAACTAGAAATGCACTTATGTGCGCCGTTCTTAAAACAAAATGTACTAAAAGAATGCATTGCATAAATGTAAAAATTATAACTCTATATATATGAAACTCCATTTTCCCTGAGGTTTTTCTGCCTATTTGAACATGTGCATATCAGTTCCTCCTGTCATCGTAGAACAAAAGAGCACCATCACACAAGGGCATCCAGATGGTGGTAAACGTAAATAATTGTGAACATATGAAAACAGAAGGGCCTGTGCACAAACTTCATACTGTATTTCGCCACAAACACGCCACTCCCCCCACGCTACTCCTCCATTTAGGAGTGTTTCCAGCACCTCCCCAGTGATTGCGAGCAGCCCGGTGGCAGTGGGCTTGCTGGCGCTAGCTGGATGGTTGCAGCTTTATTTTTAAAAACCACATTTTGTCCCGCTGATTGCGAGCGGCGGCACGCTATTTTTAATGTTATAATTTCTGTACTTTAATTGCACTAATTCTTGCCCTGAAAATCAACAGGTCACTAACCTGCATTCTCCATTCCAGGGGCTGCGCGTGGCTGGCTGTGGGCTGATCGTCTGAGGCGGGCTCACAGCGGCCGCGGCCACCATCTTTGGTTGGGCAGGACCGACGAACTCCACCCACGCCACTCCCCCCACGCTACTCCTCCATTTAAACGGCTCACATGTGTCAGTGCAGCGGACGAGCGCAGCGGGCGCGACGAAGGCGCGCCGGAGTTGCGCCTGAGTTAAGCCCGTCTGCGCCCGTCCGCGGCTGGCAGGGGCTAGGGGCACCTCACTCCGCCCGTTTGATTACCTATTCCTCATGCCAACTTTGTTCTTATTGGACCCCTGGCACCATTTCTTCCTCTGTAGCAACCTATGTGTCTGCACTTGGTTTGTCTACTTCACCTCCCTGTTCCCCTCCCGCGATTGTATCACATATGATACCCTCGCATGTCTCATCACCTCTTACCTTTGACCATCCCTCCACTCCCCAAGCTTCGGCCTTTAACATCTCGGGCACACTACTCAATACCAGGTCAGCGGTCAGTCACCAACACGAGCTATTTGACTACATCGACACGCATGCACCCGATCTCTTGTTTTTGACAGAGACTTGGTTCAAGGCGGACTCCCTACCCAATATTTTAGCTACATTGCCCCCCTCATACTCTGCCATCCGAGCGGACCGACCGGAGGGCAAGAGGGGTGGAGGAGTGGCCTTGATAGCTCGCACTGACCTCCACTTTCAGATCCTTCCCTCCCCCCCAATTCCGGAAGTGGACTACCTGGTAGCACGTTCGACCTCTTACCAAACACCCCTGACCTGTGTCCTTATCTATCGCCCCCCCCAACTCACCCCTTCCTTTAATTCTAGCTTTCAAGATCTCCTAGCTACTTTGGCGATAAACAACTCCTCAGTCTTAGTCCTAGGAGACCTCAACTTCTGGCCAAACGACCCAGCTGAAAGTCCCCACTCCAAGGACTTTACTGACCTCATGAACAGTCTCAATTTTACATCTTACATCCACTGTCCCACTCATATCCACGGTCATACGCTGGACCAGATTTGGGCTTTAAATGTCCCCACATCACCTCCTATTGTTTCCCCTTGCCTTTGGTCAGATCACTCTCTTATTTCCTTTTTCCTTGCCCTAGCCCCTGATGCTAAGCCTCCACTCCGTAAGAATATCTGGGTCAGGAAGTGGGGCAAAGCTGACATGCCTTCCTTCTGCACGTCCTTGGCTGAGACCAGCCCGGACCTCTCAGGCCTTACTGCCCCAGCCCAGCTGGCTACTATTAACAACTGGTTGACTCAATCTGGCAATGAATTTGCTCCCCTGAGACGGATTACGGTTAAAAGGGCTCATGCAGCTAATAGATGGTTCAACTTAGACCTCAAGGCAAAAAAGCTAGATGCGCGGAGAGCCGAGCGAGCCTGGAGGAGAGCTTATTTATTTATTTATTTATTTATGGAATTTTTAATGCGCAACTAATACACTAGGGTGTCTAGGCGCAGTAAGATCCTCTAGGATACAGTAATCAGTACACAAACTTATTGGTTGAAGAGCCAAGTCTTCAAGGCCCTACGGAAGCAGATGAGAGTAGGGGCGGTTTTGATATGTGAAGGGAGAGAATTCCACAATCTGGGAGTTGCTACCAGGAATCGTCTGTCACCCCAGGTGGCAGTTCTTGTTCGGGGAACAGATAGTAGACAACTGGCTGCTGATCTTAGGTTCCTTTTAGGGGTATATATCTGAAATGCATCTCTTAGAAACTTCGGGCCAGTATGATGAATGGCCTTATAGGCAATGCATAAGGCTTTAAATTTTATCCTGCTCTCCACTCTTAGCCAATGAAGCTGGCGTATAGCTGCCGAGGTGGACTGGTGCCTAGGAATATTGAGGAGGATTCTGGCTGCCATATTTTGAACAGATTGGAGCTTGTTCAGAATATATTTATCAGTGTTGAAAAAGAGGGCATTTCCGTAATCCAGCTTGGAAAACACCAAGGTGGTGATTAGGGTTTTTCCAGCTGATGCTGGTAAGTACGGTAGCAGTTTTCTTTATCTTTTTCAACGTAAAGAAGGCAGCTGAAACAACCTTATTTACATGATGTTTGAAAGATAGCTGTTTATCAAAGATCACTCCAAGATTCCTGACCTTTGCGACTGGGACCGGAGGAGGACCCATCAGAGTAGGCCACCAAGACGGGGACCATTCTGGAGGATGTTACCAAAGGTCATAACCTCCGTCTTCTCAGCGTTCAATTTTAGGTAATTACTATGCATCCATGCTTGTACCTCCAGTATCCCCTCCTGAAACTTAGCTGCCACCATTGGGCCGTTCTTATGCACTGCCAGCACAAGTTGGGTGTCATCAGCGTAGGAAGTTAAACGCATCCCATGAGATTTTATGACCCTTGCCAAGTCTGCGACATAAATGTTAAAGAGCGCAGGACTTAACGAGGATCCTTGGGGGACTCCGCATGGCAGTTCAGAAGTCGGTGAATAATGATTGCCCAATTTAACTGCCTGTTTGCGGTTAGCTAGAAAAGAAGCTATGAATTCTTTGGCCAGATGGTTAATCCCCAGGGCAGCGACACGGTTGACCAAGATGGCATGGTCGACCGTGTCGAAGGCCGCCGAGAGATCCAGCAGAATAAGCACTGCTGCTCCTCCCGAATCCAAGATGTCTCTAATTTCATCGGAGGCCTTTATCAGTGCTGTCTCCGTTCCGTGTCCCCTCCGGAAGCCGAACTGCGTTTCATCCAAGAGTTCGTGTTGGTCAATGAACTATGAGAGCTGCTGGTTCATGATGGCCTCAACGATTTTAGAGGGAAAGGGAAGGCATGCAATGGGTCTGTAGTTGGCCGTATTCGTGGGGTCTAAGGAAGGCTTTTTGAGCAAAGGTTTAACGATAGCCTTCTTCCAGATCTCTGGGTAGACACCTGTTTTGAAGATGGCGTTACAAATAGTGGTGAGCGGCAGAGAAATGGTATTGTGAAGTTGATTCATTATATCAGGAGGGCATGGATCGAGCGGAGAACCCGATTTGATCTTGGCAGCTAGTATGCTGACCTGATCTTCTGTCACTGGCTTGAAACCAGAAAAAGGAGGATAGGTCACAGCCAAGCGGGAGGATGGATCAGTCCTGACTGCCGCCGGTTGCTGTGGGAAAATGGAATAAATGTCCATTACCTTAGTGGTGAAGAAAGTGGCCAACGAGTTACAGAATTCCTGTGATTGCTCAATCACAGGTCCAGTGGGTGGGATAGAAAGAGAATTCACCACCTGGAATAACATCCTCGCTGAATTCTGGGCCTGTTCAATTTGACCAGTAAAAAATATATTTTTTTGAGTGGTGATGGCTTTCTTATAGATCGCTAGAGCATCTTTATAAGTTTGCTTAGCGGAGGGACTGTAGTGCTTTCTCCAGCGTCTTTCTAAGCTTCTACAGTACTGACGCTGGAGACGCAATTCCTCTGTAAACCATTGGGCCGATGGAGTAGCTCTATTTGGGCGATAAGATTTCTCAGGTGCCACCTGATTGGCTGCCTTTAATAACCAGCCCTGAAAGTTAGTGGACAAGATTTCGGGATCACAAGAGCTTTCCGGGACCGAAGTCCTTAGGAGATTTGAAAGATGTGGAACATCGGCATTTTTCCAAGCTCGTATGCCCAGTGACGACCGAGCTTTGGTCTGGGGGGGGGTTAGATTGTAATGCTCGAATTCTAAAGATAATGGCTTGGTGGTCAGACCATACCAATGGTAGTACTGCTACCAGGTCAATGCCCGGGTTGTTTGTAAACAGACCATCCAGTGTATGCCCAGCTTCATGCGTGGGACCCCTTACCAACTGTTGCATTCCTATTGCTTGCATGTCTGTAATAAGTTGGGCTGTATCCTTATTTTCCATATGTTCCAGAGGAAAATCAAAATCCCCAAGGATTGTGTAATCCAAGGATCCTATTACAGCTTCAGTGATTTCTGCGAGTGCAGCTAAAAAATTTGTTCGAGGACCCGGTGGCCTATAAACCAATGTCCCTTTAAAAGCTTGCTTCTGCGTGAGATTAATAACAAACGCGATAGCTTCGCAGTTTAGAGTTGGAATATGCTCAAATTTTGTCCGATAAGCATCACCTCGCCCAGAAGTTCTATCTTGTCTAGCGACACAATAGCCTTCGGGGGTAGCCGAGACGAAATCAGGGCCTGGAGCCTCGTCTCCCCAGGATTCGGTGATGAAAAGAATATCCAATTCCTGGTTGATAATACAGTCCCTAATAGATAAACTATGTTTGGGGAGGGAGCAAGAGTTGATCAGTGCTGCTCTAAAGTACTGTCCAGTTCGAGATTGAGCACTGGTAATTGGAGGTGAATAAGATGTATGATTAACTGCAGGTAATGGCAGCGGGAGGGTATATTGACAGCCCACACATGATGGCCATATGGGAGTTAGATCGTTAGGAGGCGGTATCATCTGGCAAGACCTACCTAACCCTGGGTTCATCCCTCTCAGCTGACCCGAGGTGTAGTATAATGGTGGTGTAATATCTTGGATGGCAGCTGGGACAGGGGGGGTGGCCCTGGGCACGGAACTTGCTCGGACGGGCGCAGACGGGCTTGCCTTAGGCGCTTCTTCGGCGCGCGCCCGCTGCGCACGTCCGCTGCGCATCATAGCGAGAGAGGACTAAATAGCTGTCTCCCGGAAGTGGAGAGGAGCTAGAACGCTTCCCGAGGCAGCCCCAAGATGGCGGTTGGTACTCGAGGACGAGTCCGATTTCAAGTGCCCTATTCCCTCCTCTATTGTGGATGGGTAAGTGCGGAATAGGAGTGCAAGTAAGCGCTACTTCAGTGCAGCAAACTCAGTATAATTATTCAAATTTAAAAAAAGACACATTTTAAAATACATAGGCGACCTAAAAATGCCTGAACATAGGACTAAAATACAACAAATGCTGGGCAATAGCGGGTACAGTTTCTGTTCGTGCTCTGTGCCGTATCATAGAGGTATCACCGAGCCTCAAGCTCGCTCGGTCTAAATAGCTGTCTCCCGGAAGTGGAGAGGAGCTAGAACGCGTCCCGAGGCAGCCCCAAGATGGCGGCTGGTACTCGAGGACGAGTTTATTGCCCTACATTGAAAATCGCATACCTGTCTGTCCTCCAGACTTACAAAAAAGCCATTCTTGAAGCCAAGACAGCTTTCTATTCAAACAGGATACTAGCGGCCGAGTCCCAGTCCAAAGAAATTTTTGCCACGGTGCACGAATTAGCCTTATCCAACAGAGCCACGGCCACGATCCCCCCCTCCCAACATCTATGCAACTTGCTCAACGATTTTTTCCTTGAGAAGGTTGCAAAAATTAAAATTAGCATACCCCCTCCCCCACCTACATTTGTCAACCCTTCCCCCCCTCCCACTGCCTCTAAACTTACCATCATCCCTCCTCTGACCACGGACTCCCTTCCCCCGTTGCTCCAACGGGTAAAATCGGGCTCTCCTTTGGACTTTGGCCCTGCTCACGTCCTTAGAGAGATCTACCTAACTTGTCCTGTTCCCCCCTCACACTCCTCAACGACTCGCTCAGCAAGGGTGTTGTTCCCAACTTTCACAAAGCAGCGGTCGTTATTCCAATCCTGAAAAAACCTGGTGCTGACCCCTCATCCCCTTCCAATTATCGCCCCATTTCCCTGCTGCCCTATTTGGGAAAGGTTTTGGAAACTCATGTCACCACCGCCCTGAGCGCTCATGTGGAAGCAAATCACTGTCTCTCCCCCCGCCAGGCGGGCTTCCGACCGCGACACTCCACGGAGAAGGTAGGGATTTCGGTAATGGATGGACTTCGCGAGGGTATTGACACCAGTCTCCCGCAGGCCCTTATCCTTCTGGACTTGTCCGGCGCCTTTGACACAGTGGACCATTCCATCCTCCTCACCCGTGTCAAGGCGGCGGGCATAGAGGGCCTAGCCCTCTCATGGCTTGAGTCCTTCCTATGTGATAGGGCTCAAGCGGTCCACCTTGCTGGCTTCGCTGCCGCCCCTCGTAAGGTGGAGTGTGGCGTCCCCCAGGGCTCATCACTTTCCCCCCTTTTGTTTAATCTATACATCTACCCCCTCATTTTTATGTTGCAGCAGCTGGAGGTCACGGTGTTCAATTACGCCGACGACCTCCAGCTAATCTTCAATCTTTCCCACTCCCCCTCGTCCGCTCAGAATGTTCAAACCGTTATGCTATTCATCCAGGATTGGATGAACTGCAACCACCTCAAGCTCAATCCAGACAAGACTGAGTTAGTCTTGACTGGAGGTGGTTGCAGTCCATGGTCCCCGTCATTTTGGCCCCCTTCACTTGGTGTTCCCCCACTCCCGGTCTCTAAAGTCAAGACCCTTGGGATTCTGCTTAATTCTCAACTTTCTGTGCACTCCCAAGTTAGTTCAGTGGTATCCTCCTGCTTCTTTTCCCTCAGGACAATTAGGAAAATCTCTCGCTTTTTCTCCATCCAGGCGTTTAAGGTCATCGTAATGGCTATGGTGCTTTCGCGTCTTGATTATGGAAACATAATCTACAACGGCGCTCCGGCTTACACCATACATCGCTTGCAGTTAGTGCAGAACCAGGCTGCCCGCCTGATTCACGGATTGCCCAAATACCATCGAGCCACTCCATTGCTAAAGGCACTGCACTGGCTGCCCGTGAGAGAGCGATCTCTATTCAAACTAGGCTGCCTCACTTTCCAGGCCAGGATGGGCACCGCCCCCGAGTTCATCAGTTCAGCCATCAGTCCCTACTTACCGGGCAGAGAACTCCGTTCAACCCACATGGCACTCTTGACCATACCCCGCTTCAAGAAAAAGAAAGCAGGCGGGGCGAAATTTGCGACCCTTGCTCCAGTGTTCTGGAACTCCCTCCCCTTGGCGCTTCGTACTTCATCCTCCTTTCTAGAGTTCCGTAAAAATCTTAAAACTTTTCTCTTTTCTAGCGCCTATGCTACTTAGTATGCCCTTTCCTGCTGCTGTCTGCTGGTCGTAATCCTTAAAGCGCCATGAAACCGCTGGGTATAAGTGCGCTCAATAAATGTTTTTAAATTCAAATTCAAATTCAAATTCTCGGGATGAATATGCTGCTGTGAAGGGAGGATCTGTAGAAAGGGATCCAGGTCAAACTCTGACAGAAATAACAGGAATGGGGTTAGTATGCACGACTTGAAGCTGGCGGTCCGGCTCGTCAGAAAGCCAACTCGTAATGCAGACCGTGGTGCAACTTCTCTGTACCACCCTATGGCAGCTGTTTTTCCCCGACCACTATCCCAGCATTTGGCTGGCGATGTCAGCAGTTCAGCTGCATTCTTTGCAAAGCCAATCCACGCATCTCATAATATGGCGTTTGGACCGCCAAGCCCGCGGTTAAAGCGATCCATGGACTACTGAACTCGTAATAAGTCCCTAATTGATTTTCCCATAATCACAGGATGTTGAGCTGACACCGAGACTTGCACCCAGTTCCCGAGTCGGTAGGTCTGGCTGTTATGCCATATCCTCTCCAACCTGCCCCGTTGAGTAGCCGTGAATGAATGCTGCATTTGCCTGAGGGTTTTACTGCCCTAAGAACTTATCCCCATTGGACAGAGTAGGTAGGGTCCAGGATCTTTCTGCCCCAATCTTGGAAGTCTGCTTCGGATGTTGAATTAGATTTTACAGCGCGAGATGCGCACACTAACTGTTGGAGTAGATTCACTGTCAGTTCACCATGGCCGTAGCAACTACAGGTTCTCATTCTCAAGTGTTTTTACCCCGGGTGGTCTTTCAAAACTAGAGACCAGTAGCGGCTTGTAGGAAACGAGAGTGGAGGGATGCTGGGGTACAAAATACAAGCAAAAAAAACACTTACCTCCTTGTCGCATCTCTCTTCCGTCGTCCCTCGTTGTCTCTCCGTGGCCGGAACCAGGAAGCACCCGGCTCCCCATAGCCAATCACAATGCTGCAATGCAGCTTTGTGATGGGTCTGAGCGCCATGATTCGGCGCTCAGATGAGTAATGGGAGCCTGGCCACGTTCCTCACCAGACTGTGTAATGCAGCCTGGTGGGGAACATGCAAAGTGAGCATGTCTGTGTGGCCGGCCCAAGACGTCCGGCCAAACAGACAGTCATGCACACTTGAAGTGTGCAAACCACCCCTGTGCCACCAGCCCCTCCCCGCCCTAACCCGGCCACAAACCTACGAAATATAAAATGATAATAACCACGTTATTATCATTTTTTTTTCTACTCTGAGAGGAGTGGGGCGACGCTTCTCCGACTCAGCGGAGGAGCCGCCCCCTTCACTCCACATACGTTAATTAGCTGTTCTAAAGCATGCGCTGTGCTAGTGGTTTCAAGGCGCTGAGGTTAAGCAGTAAACTATTTTGAAAAGGGAGACACAAAGGTTCAGCACTTGGTCAAAAGGTGGGTTTTCCGGGAAAGGTGGAAGACTGCGAGGGATGACCCAGATCAAAGGGAGAGGGAATTCCAAGAGGTGGGAACTCTGCACCCAAGACCCACGCGAGTCCTCGAGCCTTCCGGTTGGGATGTAAATGTAAATGTAAATGTTTTTCGATTTATATAGCGCAACACTTTAACCCAGGGGTCTCAAGGCGCTTGCTTAGGGAACCCATCCTGGTATTCCCCTGTGCGATACCCCGGCCGGGTATCCACAAGGTGAAAGCCAGGCATCCCGCCGCGAGCGGCCGTAGTGGAGATTAAGCAAGCTATTGCCCAGAGTCGCAGAGTGTGACCCTGTGAGTCGAGTAGGCACCAGAGCGAGAATTGTCGACTCCGTGGAATTTTGAGCCCGAGACCCACCGAGACGGGGAATCGAACCCTGGTCCACGGCCGATCTCAGCTTCCGGGTCTGCCGCCTCTAACCACTGAGCCACGCTTCTCCACTGCGCCTGCTGACTTAAAAAATCAAATAAAGCGGCGCTTTAAAGATGACATGCTAACAAAACTTGATATAGCACACGATCACCTACCGTTTCATGGCCCTAAGATATTTCCCACTTTACATAATTTTTTTTAAAGCTTCAAAGATGGTATGTTAACAAAACTTAATAAAGTGCACGTTCACGTACGTTTTCATGGCGCCTAGATACTTCACCATTGGTGGCTGGTTGTTTCTGGGACGAGAAATTATATCAGGGAAACAAAATACAGCTAAGGAACAGCGCCTAGTTTTTAACTTCACTTTTATCCACCTCCGTTCCCACTGCCCCGCTCGCTTGATCTAAAACACCGGCAGCAAACTCCTGCAGCCCCTGCTGGTTTTTAATATTAAAACATTAAGTATTAATGAGGTTTCTGCCAGCTTGACTGTGGCTTTCTTAGAAGTGGTCGTCTACAGAGGAGGATGTGGGACGTTCGTGCTGCTGGTGCAGAAGCATGCGAGCTCAGCATCAATAAATGTATGAAGCGCTAACAATGCGCCCTGATGCTTGTCCGAAAACAGCGTCTCCATATAAATGTTACGGTACGTGTGCTGACGCGCGAAGCTTTTCAGCATAAAGCAACTCTTGTTCCCAGAAGGGGGCGACCCTGCAGGTCAGAGCTGGAAGTGTTGATTGGACCCCCTCAGTCCCCATCCTTCTGAAGACCACAGCAGGTGTATTAGGAGTGGGATAACAAAGCACATGTACTAGGACACTCTTGCTGATATAGCCTGTACTGTCCCCCTTCTTTGTTAGTATCTATCCCAGTCATAACATTCTCAGAAAAGTGTTTCATGATGATATAAAGGATTCCTCAACAGCACCAAGAAAATCATTGAGGTGGAAGGAAGTAAAGAAACCTGAGCAAGGTCAAACCAAGTGTCCGCCCTGGGCCACAATTTTACAGAATTCTTTTCATACTTTTATTTAAAAGTGCAATGTATGCTCTCACAGGTATCTTTCAAGCTGAACCTCACACCCCGCGCTGACATAACCCTGCAGCTCAGAGAGCTCCACCGGCTCAGCCACAAACCAGCACTCTTCAAACTCAAATACACATACAAAGCCTTACACAGCATTGGCCCTGAGGACCTCAACAACTGCACACACTTCCACAAACCTACCAGACACCTCTGCTCAGCCAGATTCCAGCTCGCGGACACCTCCCACATATACAGAACCGGGTCCAGCGGTCGTGCCTTTCACCTGCCTCGCTCCCAAAGTCTGGAATGACCTGCCCCTGCACACCCCAGCATCCTCCTCGGTTCTTGAATTCTGCAAGAAACTGAGGGCCTGGCTCGTCACCGAGCCCCGACCCTGGCTCGGCCCATACAGCTCCTGCTTCAGCGGAAGGATACTCTCCTGGTGAGTTGTGTGCTATACAAATACACTTAATATAAGATATCGGGGAACCAAGGAAACATTTCTCAAGTTCTCCAAGACCCGGATTTAACCACTCTTATGCCGCAGGCAGGGGCGGCTCTTCCGTAATGGCAGACAAGCACCGCCCCCCTGCTACTAGTGGAAAAATAAATGTTAAAAGCATTTTATTATCATTTTATTTTTGCCTAACTGCTGCCGACGGAGTCTTCAGCGGGGCGGGCCAGGCAATCCTGTCAGAGACAAAAGCGTAACAAACCCCCCTGCAGCCCCCGCAGTGCGGGGGGGCCCCTCGGCCCTGAGTAGGTGAAGGGGCCCCTCAGCCTTGAGTAGGTGAAGGGGGCCCCTCAGCTCCTCGGTGGAGATCAGATCTGTGAGTGAGAGGCCCTGAAGCAGGTGCTCTGAGCCCCTCCGCTCTGACCCAGGACTGAAGAGAAACAATGTTTCAACTTGCATTGTTCCTCTTCAGTCAGAGTCAGAGCCACAGCTGGAAACAGGATGGGGGTGGGGGCGCGTAGTGGGGGGGGGGGGGGCAGGGGCAGAGACAACATTCTACAGGGTAATGCTCATGTGAGAAGGGAGAAGGGACGAGGCAGCAACATGGTGCCCTCAGGTAAGACAGAGCACAGTTGTTAGAAGGCACTGTTGTGTCTGCCCTCAGTCAGGTGTGTTTAGTAATTGAGCTCAGTGTGCCAAGTTGTGATATATTTCACCCCCTGAGCACACAAATGAGTAACTGATAATGATCTCAACTATATTATAGTTGCACAATGAAGATAAAGTAGCTGGCAATCCACTCTGTATTATGATAAAATCAAGTCCATTCTTCAAACGTTGTAGTCACTGCAGATCTTCAAAGATTTATTCCAAAATAATTTGACTGTAATTTATGTACATCAGTCTCACTATTGGAATGATCACCTGAGTTCTATTCAGAGGTCTAACAACTCAATTAATATCAAATCCTTATATTTACATTTCCCTAGGTATGGTATCCGGTACCTATAATTAGTTAAAGACGGTAATATCCAAAATCTTATTGCATTACCAGAAACCCTCGTTTCAGTCAACCAAGATGTTACACACACTATTATCCATATTGTAGTGTGTGAAATGACACTTACCAAAATTATCACAAAAGCGTGTTCAATATTCCGCATAAAGATTCCAAAGTTGAAGAGCGCATTACAGAGGTGGAGCGCCGAATATCCGAGAATGACAATACCACGGCGGCGCATACCTCGTGACTTTCCAGAATGGACAATGTGTTGCGGGTGATTGCCGCCAAAAATGAGGAGTTGGAAGCGAGAAGTCGGCGGAACAACATCCGCGTCACGGGCATTCCAGAATCGACCAACACGGGGAAGATGGAGCTATACATTGAAAAGCTACTTACAGCAGCGGTAGGGGCGGAAGCTCTCTCAAACCAGTTCATTGTGGAGCGCGCTCATCGTTCGCTTGGTCCCCAGCCCAAGCCTGGCGCCCCGCCACGACCTATAATTGCACGCCTGCTCAACTATCGAGACCGCGATGTGGTACTACGAGCGGCCCGGGCGAACCAAAACCTTACATACGATGGCGTGTCCTTCTCTATATATCCTGACTTTACCCTGGTGGTTCAAGAGCAGCGGCGGAAGTTCCTTGCTGTTAAGAGAAAGCTTCGAGACCTGAACATTGATTATGCCCTCTTGTACCCGGCCAAACTGCGAGTAACCCACCAAGGCACGCAACATTTCTTTCTCAACCCCCAGCAAGTCGAAGACTATATTAAAACTTTGCCTAAACGGGGTAGGCGACCTGCGGATGCTGAGGGCCCACATGACTCAGGTGCTGAATGAATGATCAATGGCCCTATGTTGTTCTAATTTCGCAGTCTATTGGATTGTCATCGCTGTCTCACTGCATGGCGGAGGTTATTACTGTGTGCAGTGGTTACGACTGGCTCCTGGGGTGCCGTGGACGGGTGTCGGACTGCAGGTGGTAATGTATGCCAGGCCCCCACCCCCCTACTCCCTCTCCCCTCCGGAAAGAGACGCTGAGGGTGGACTTGCACGGAGCGGGAGGACTGGGGGTGGTCGGACGTGCACCTCTGATGACGCCTACTGGGTGTACCCCAAGGACCTTGACACTATCCCTTTTGATGTTCAACTGTTTTGGTTGCTATGTGGGTGGGGGATGGGCCTGGGATGCTGGCGAGTTGGGGAAGCTTCAGTGGGAGGGGGGTGGCGGACGAGAGCCTTTGCATGGTAGGAATACAGCTGGCAGAATGTGGCTCACTCTAGTGGAGCCGGGTAGATTGAGCGAACATGGTTGGTTGTTAGATGCTACTGTTATTTCTGCACGCCTTGTCCTTTTGTTGGGACTCATTGAGGAGAGGTGGGAGGGGGGTAGATTTGGGAGAACTGTTTGTTTTAGGTTTATGACATGTGCATTAGGTATCGAAGAATTGCTTCTATGTCTCTGTGGGGGACAGCTTGATTGTGGCCGAGAGGTGGGTGGGCCGGTTTTGCGGTGTGTGCGATGTCCGTGGCTAGGACATGTTGCTGGTGACGAGGGTGTTGCCCCTAAACTAAGACTCCTGTTCCCTATGGGTACTACCGGGCGGGCGGGACTTAACAAGGGTCTGCTACTTGCTGATGGTGAATACGCCGTGCTGGATATATTGATTTCTACTTTATATATACAAGAGCATACATGGGGGACACACGCCTGAATGTGATCACTTGGAACGTGAGAGGGCTGGGTGATCATCGGAAAAGGAGACAAATACTGGGTTACCTTGATCGCCATAAAGTTCATATTGCTTTCCCACAGGAAACGCACTTCGAGCCTCATAGATCGAACTCCTTTGGACAGAGATGGGCCTCGCAGACAGTCTTCTCCTCATACTCCTCATATGCACGGGGTACGGCTATTCTGATCAAAAGGAATACACCTTTCCATCTAGCTGGCTCCAAGACAGACCCACAGGGGAGATATTGCTTAATGTGGGGCAGGTTGGGTCGTATGGCTGTGACGCTCGTCTGCTGTTATGGGCCTAACGTGGACGATCCTCAGTACTTTACTGATTTATGGGCGGCGATAGTGGGGACGGGACCACAACACCTCATATGGGGGGGTGATTTCAATACAACCCTGAATCCCGTCTTAGATAGGTCACACCCCGCCCCCCACCATTATACTAGTGGGAGGGAGGTCCTCCGGGCGACTATTGATGGTAATAATCTCATAGATGCCTGGCGATCTCAGTGCGGGGCGTGGGGGGAAGGTACACATTTCACCGCACAAGCTAGATCGTGGGCAAGACTTCACACCTCTACACGTCACTGGTTCACGCGACACACCTCCCCAGGACATATTCCGACCACTCCCCCGTACTTATCACATTGAACGGCTCTGAACTGGGCCCCCCCGGTCACGGCATGGCGTATGCAACCCTCGATGCTGCTGGACTCGGAATTCCAGGAAGAGCTTCGGGAAGAATGTTTAGAATTCTTCAAACGCAATAAAGACTCTGTCCAGGATGTTGAAACCATATGGGACGCCTTTAAGGCCACACTCTGGGGTCTCTGCATTTCATAGGGCTCGGGGGTACTCAGGAGCATAATAAATAGATTGAAGTCTCTGGAATCTGACCTCAGAAACGCAGAAGAGACCCTCCGAGTGAACCCTGGGAGCACTACCCTAGCTGAGATACGGGAGAAACTGTCGGAGTATTCTGACGAAGCTTCTCGGGAGGTGAAATTCAGGAACAAACACTGGGTGGCCAGAAGGTATGGGGAGGGTGAGAGACCTGGGAAAGCCTTGGCGGCGACGGTTAAACTCATGCGTTCGCCAACTGTTGTACTCGAGTTGGAAACTGCTGAAGGGCTGGTACTCAGAGGCACTACCCAAATCCTGAATGAATTTGTACGGCATTATAGTACGCTATAGTCCTCCACCAGGACAGGCGAACTGACGCTGGATGACTACCTGGCGGATGTGTCATTGGGGTGGCTGAGTGATTCACAAAGGGCCTTTCTGAGTGCCCCGTTCAAACTAGATGAGGTCAGGGAGGCTATCATGCACATGAAATCGGGTAAAGCCACAGGGCTGGATGGAATCCCTATTGAATTTTGCAAGACGTTCATAGACTTCATGGCGCCGGTACTGCGCGAAGTATATGAAGATGCGCTGGAGGTTGGCCACCTTCCTGCCTCCATGAGAATCGCGCTCATCACGTCTCTACTCAAGCCGGGGAAGCCCGCTACTAACTGCGATTCATATAGACCCCTATCCTTGTTGAATTGCAACGTGAAGATTCTCGCCAAATTAATTGCTGCGCGCATTAGCCTCCTACTGCCCGATCTGGTGCTCCCTGACCAGGCCGGATTTGTCCCAGGTAGGGTGACATCGCACAACCTCAGCACCTTTTTCTCTGTCTACGACTCCGTTTCCGAAGACTTGCCAATGGCAGCCATTTTTTTAGACGCCTCCAAGGCGTTTGACTCGCTCGAGTGGGATTATGTGTTCAAGGTACTCGAGCGGATGGGCTTCCCGTTTATTTTTATCTCCTGGATGAGATTATTATATACGCGCCCAGTGGCCAGAGTACTCATCAACAGGAGATTGTCTTCGGAATTCCCTGTCTCCAGGGGAACTAGGCAGGGCTGCCCCCTAACCCCGCTCCTGTTTGCCATTGTGTAGGATCCTTAGTGTATCATCTTATCCATTGCCCCTTTAATAGTGTGTTTCCCTTTTAATCTTATGTTTATTCTCAATGTGCACATGCATTTACTGTAAGGTTCTGTTATGGAATTGTTTGTCTGTAAAAGACTTGTACTGGTTATTCTAGAGAGGAGCTTGGAGCTAAGAGTACTGTGCTGTTCTGCTAATAAATCAACCTCCTATTTTCCCTGGATTTTGCTTCAATTCTTTACAAAATTGGCGACGAGTTCCCCAAAGTGTGTTGTGACATTCTTAGATGTTGATCTAGAACTGATGGCTGACTCTGGGTCTCCTTGGACAATTATTACCAAAAAATACTTTGATGAAAAATATGGTCTGAGATTTTCTGAAAGAGACTTAGTTTCTCCCGATATAGCAGCTTTAGGTTTTACAGGTTCGAATATTGATTTCATTGGCTTTATACAGTCTGTTATACATTTTAAGGGAAGGTCTGCTGTCATAAAGTTATATGTAGCAAGGAAAGGTATTGATGTACTTGGGTGGAGAGACCAATGGAAGTTCGGAATCATGTTGAATCCTCGCAACAGAGAACCAGTTATGATGCTAGGTGATGAGTTTTTGGACGGTAAACAAATTGTGTCAGTAGGAGAAGACAGAAGATGGATGTTGTTAGCAGAAGAGATTCCAAGGGTATTTTCTGACAACTTAGGAAAGTTGAAGGGTTTCACTCACACCATTAAACTTAAGCAGGGTGCTGTGCCTGTTGTGCAGAAATTAAGAAATGTTCCACTCAATGTCAGGGAAGAACTTGGGGAAGCATTGCGTGAGATGTTGGATAATGGGGTTATAGAAGAAATAGAGTTATCGGAGTGGGTTTCGCCTGTGGTTCTTGCCAGGAAACCTGATAAAAGTTTGAGGCTATGCATCGATTTGAGGGCTTTGAATGCAAACATAGTTATAGATTGTCATCCTGTGCCGAATATCAACGAGGTAGTGAGCATGTTAGGTGGAGCCACTGTGTTTTCCACTCTCGATCTCAGATCGGCTTATCACCAAATTGAATTATCACAGGAATCAAGACATATGACGGTTTTCATCACTCCACAGGGTTTATATCAATTTAAAAGAATGCCATTTGGCTTAGCCTTGGCGGCATCAGTGTTTCAAAGGTCCATGCACCATCTGTTTAGAGAAATGGGTAGTTACGTGAAGTGTTTTCAGGACGATATTCTAATTTTTTCGAAAAATGATGATGTGCATTTAGACCATCTAAGGAGTGTGTGTAGAGTGTTAAGTGAGTCCGGTTTAACCATTAAGAGTAAAAAGTGTAAATTATTTCAGACTACAGTAGAGTATTTAGGTCATACTTTGTCTAAAGATGGTGTTTCTCCGAAAAAGTCCCTGATTGATGCAATTTTAAAAGCACCAGCACCTGATTGCAGAGATAAGTTGCTTTCTTTCTCAGGTCTCTGCGAATACTACAGCAAATTTATTAAGGACTTTGCGACCAAAATGGAACCAATAAGAGCGTTGGCAAGGAAAAATGTTGAGTTCATATGGGGGGAAAAGTAACAGTGCGCTTTTGAAAGTATAAAAGCTGACATGGTTGCGGCACCGACTCTCAAACCCTTTTGTTTGAATAAGTTGTGTATGTTGACTGTGGATGCTAGTATGTACGGGTTAGGGTGTGTGTTGTCGCAGAGGTCTGGTGGAGAGGAATGGAATGTAGCGTTTGCCTGTCGCACTCTTACTCAGACAGAAAGAGGATATGCAGTCATTGAAAAAGAGCTGTTGGGCTGTGTTTGGAGTGTTGAACACTTTAGAAACTATATTTGGGGAGCAAGATTTTTAATAAGGACAGATCATAAGCCATTGGTGGGAATTCTGTCTCCTGGGGGAGGTGTCAAGGCCACTGCTCGCATTGCCAGACTCATGTCACGTTTGCAAGAATACAGTTTTGACATTGAGTTTGTTCCAGGGAAGTTGAATGTCACTGCTGACTGTTTATCTAGACTGCCATGTAGTCATGAAGGGAAAGGTGAAGATGAGGAAGTGGTTGTTAGCATTGTGGAGTCTGTGCCTGACAATTTCAAGTCTATTTCAGAGGCAATGTGGAAGAAATATATGGACGAGGATGAATTGCTTTGCAAGGTTAGAGATTTTGTTCGTAAGGGCTGGCCAGCCAAGTCTGAGTTGTCTGCTGATGTTGTTCCATATTTTAATGTTGGAGATGAACTTACTTTAGAAAATGGTTTGTTGTTCAAAGAAGGAAAATGTGTCCCACCTTGTGGTATACGTGAATCTATTTTGAAACTCAGTCATGAGCGTCACATGGGAATGTCTTCCATGAAGTGGCTTATTAGATCTAGCTTTTGGTGGCCTGGTGTTGACAGGTTTGTTGACAGATTTGTAAGAGAATGTTCTGACTGTATTGAAAGTGATAAAGCGTGTAGATGTAGTCCAGCTCCTTTGTCACCTATAAAGTGGCCAGATTTTCCGTGGCAAAAGTTGGGTATTGACATCACAGGTCCTTTCAATTTTTTACCACAGGATTGCCGGTTTGCCATTGTAGTAGTGGATTACCATTCCAAATGGCCGGAGGTTAAGTTGATTTCTCATCCCAACACTAGTACTGTCATAATGTTTCTTAAGGAGTTGTTTGCTCGTGAGGGTTCTCCTGAGATGGTGATTTCAGACAACGGTGTACAGTTTACATCATCTGAAATGATTGATTTTTGGAAGGTATGTGGTATCAAGCATATGACAACGGCGCTGTATGAACCTCAGGGTAATGTACAAGTTGAGAGGTATAATAGGGTGCTCAAACAGGACATTCTTTGGGCACGCTCCTTCGGTGGTTTGTGGAAAGATAAGTTAAGAGAGAGGTTGTGGTTATATCGCATCACACCGCATTCTACGACGGGGGTTTCACCTTTTCGTTTGTTGAAAGGTAGGGAACCTGTTTCTAAGTTGTGTCCGTGGTGGTTTAAGAAGAACTTGTTTCCTTGTGAAAGTAAAGTGGATGTGTCTGAGGTGGCTCGGAAGGTTGAATCTAAACAGGAGAAGTCCAAGATTTACTATGACTCCAGGATGAATGTTAAAGTTCCTCTTTTCCAGACTGGTGATTGGGTGAGAATACGCAAACCAGGTTTTATTTCCAAAGGTGAAATAAAATATGGAAAGCCTATTCGGGTTGTGAGAGTGAATCGAAATAGTGTTGTAACTCAGGATGGAAAAGTCTGGAATGTTAGACGTGTTTCAAAGTGTAGAGTTTTGGACCATTGATTTTCTTTTATATTGATGGGTGTACATAGTTCTTTTATTTTCTTTTGTTTTTCTTTGCTGTGTACAACTTTTCTTGAGAGGGTGGAAATGTGTAGGATCCTTAGTGTATCATCTTATCCATTGCCCCTTTAATAGTGTGTTTCCCTTTTAATCTTATGTTTATTCTCAATGTGCACATGCATTTACTGTAAGGTTCTGTTATGGAATTGTTTGTCTGTAAAAGACTTGTACTGGTTATTCTAGAGAGGAGCTTGGAGCTAAGAGTACTGTGCTGTTCTGCTAATAAATCAACCTCCTATTTTCCCTGGATTTTGCTTCAATTCTTTACACATAGCCACAGAACCCCTCGCAGCTAAACTACGGCAACATCATCGAGATAGTGCATTGCGATGTTTTCAGAGGCAGATACTCATTTCAATGTACGCCAAAGATATTATACTCTATGTTCGCCACCCAGGTGAGAACCTGCATCCCATTCTTAAAGAATTCATACGGTTCGGAGCTCTCTCTGGCGTCCAGATTAACTGGAACAAGTCATGCATTTTCCCACTCACTGCCTCGACACATCAGTTTCCACTGGAATTCCCGCTTGCTTGGTGTGAGGGAGATTTTAAATACCTGGGTATACATATAGAAAAGGATAGGGAGGCACTGATTCGTGCTAACTATGGCACAGTAATGGATAAGATCAGTGACAATATTTCCAGATGGATAACCCTTCCCCTGTCCATGGCTGGGAGGGCTTCGCTAGTCAAGATGGTGATACTCCCTCAGCTTTTGTATCTCTTTCTGAACATACCATTTCATCCCGGGGCCTATTTTTTTCGGCTGCTGCGCTCGGAGCCGCTCAAGCTGGTATGGGGTGGGAAGGCACCTAGACTCAAATGGGAGGTCCTTATCAGACCCTACTCGCAAGGTGGTTTTGGGATTCCAGATTTTGAACTTTATTACCGGGCTGCCCAGGCTCACTTTGCCTACTTCTGGATCCGACAACCGAGATACATGCCCCAACTGGCGGCTGAACATTGGTTGGCACACCCAACGCCGATTGAAGGTGCACTGTACTCCCCGGTAGAAGGTAGGGATAAGACCCCGAACACAGTACTTTGCACTGTGTCTGCGTGGAACCATATCACTTCGAGACTCAATTTGCAACTACTATATGCCCCACTATTGCTCTTGACGTATCACCCGCAGCTGCCGCTTTTGCAGGAAGCGGGCTTTCAAAAATTGTTGACGAAAATACACGTTCGTACATGGGGGGACTTGTACCGTGATGGCACCTTTCCTACCAAAGACCAGCTTTATGAAGGCTTACAGCCGACACCACTAGAAATATTTTACTATATCAGGCTCAGGCATGGGTTACAAGCAGTTACACCTGACTTCCCACACGAACCTCCTGTACTTCTCCCACTACAGAACCTACTGCTACACGATAATCCCAACAAACTAGTGTCCACACTATATAAATCGGTCCGTGCAAACATGAACTACACAGATTTGCCTGCCAGGAAAAAGTGGGAACAGGAATTGGCCATGACCCTTACTGACAGGCAGTGGGAATTCTGTTTACAACAAACTGAGCGCATATCTTCTAGCAGTAGATATAAGATCATTCATTATAAATTCGTACACAGATTGTATCACACACCGGCGCGTCTGCATAGATTCCAGCTGAGATCTACTGACACTTGTGACAGGTGTGGGGCTCCAGGGGCTGATTTCCTCCACCTTGCATGGGGATGTGCTCAGGTATGCCGCTATTGGGATCAGGTTTTTCAGGCAATCTCTAAAATGGTACACATGACAGTGGATCCATCCCCGATGGTGGCACTACTGGGCTATGTTGAACCACTCCAGGCGGCCCATCGCAAATATGTGGCACTGGCCATGCTATTAGCCAAGCGCAGGGTGGCCTGTAGGTGGGGGAGGGGAAGAGCACCCAAATTCAAGGATTAGATTCGAGACATGGTATACTGCCAAGAACAATTGCATACTTACTCCGAATTATTGCCGTCCACTTCCAGGCCTACTGACATATGGGCCCCGCTGCACTGTTACTTAATAGCGGAATCTGCAGAAGATGCCAGCAATTGAGGTTGGGATGCTGGGACGTTGCTGTGTCGCTCCTTGTTCCGGGGGGGATGGAATCGAGCTAGACTAGTGTGGTCTCAGTAGCTGCAATCCTTGTTCCCCCACCCCTCCCCCCCGCATCATTACCGGTGACCCACTCCTGCTCCCAAATTGCTACCCCGCCTGCTCACTGCCCTATGCCTCAGGAGCGGTAATTCATCTGGTCGTCTCATGTGACGTGACACATTAATCCGGCTTTGGTGTGATTCCCGCTGTGTGTCCTGCACGCATTATACCGCCCATCGGTGTAGGTCCGCCGCCAGGCTGGCGCACGAGCCCCTCCCACTGGTGATTGGGATACCGCACATGTCACAGTTAACAAAAATGAAAAAAGCGAGACGAACTGATCCGGTCATGTTGAGTATGTACTTGTCACTATGTTGATATGATGTCTGTACAGCGATATATGCACTAGCTTTATTATGTCTTTGATCATCCTGTTGATGTGCACCGATAGCGGCCAGCCTCCGGGTTGTTGGTAGGCATGAGCGGATTTTGCGGATTCGCAATCCGCGGATTTGCGGATTTGCGGATTCACAAAATCCGCGGATTTTGCGAATCCGCGGATTTTGTGGTGGGGAGGTCATCTGTGCGAGTTCATGTGCCTCTTGTGTGTATAAAAGGTCAGAGAAAGATCAGTTCAGCAGATGAAGAGAAAGAATGTCCTGGTCACAGGAACAGCACGGGTATTGCGCTCGTGAAAGTCAAGGATGCAAAGGCATCTATCCAGCATCACAGCTGATTTTCCACGGTAGATTTGGGAAGAAAGCAGGCCTGTGCCCAGCCTACTCATGTAACTATTTTACAATGGCGCCAGCAAGCTGCCAGCGCCGTTGTAAAATAGTTACAAAGTTAGCTTGCACAGGAAGCACTTAGATAAAATAAAGCAGCACCTGCTTCGTTTTACCTAGTGGTTCCTGTGCAAGCTAACTTTGTAACTATTTTACAACGGCGCTGGCAGCTTGCTGGCGCCATTGTAAAATAGTTACATGAGTGGGGGTTCAACTTTTGAACCCGTTACGTCCGCGGATTTTTTTTTGCGGATTTTGCGGGAAATCCGCGAAATTCGCGAATTGCGGATTTCCCAAAAAATCCGCAAAATCCGCGGGCGTAACGGATTTCCCGCTCATGCCTAGTTGTTGGCATGACGCTGTGTATCCTTGACAGTACTCAATAAATGTCTTGCACCAAAAAAAAAAAAAAAGTTGCATTAACATTAGTGAAGCTATGTAAACTGAAAAATAAACGTCAGTGGAGAATTCCCCTAGATTGTTTTGTCAATGATATAGATACAATCTACCTCGTGACAATGCACATATTCTGGCATGTCCCTCCGCAATAAATCGGATTAAATGTTTGCCAAAAAAAAAAAAAAAAAGATTCCAAAGTTTTCAGTTTTATCTCCTGAAAAATAAAGTACTACATATATCCTACTATTTACGTTATATTCCGTAAGAAAATCTAATGATTATACATATTTCTCACCTCGTTCAAATATTATCACGAAGTAAAGTTTCATATGTTGTAAGTGTAAATATTATCTGGGTCAAGAGTAACAATATTATTGGATTTCCAATTCTCAAGTCTCAGGTTTATCTTACCAGTATTTGTATTATGAATTGTCTGCTATACCCACATGGTTAGTAGCGCATTTATGTATAATATCCATGATAATTGATGGAGAATATATTTTATTTATGTTGACGTAAAGTTTAGGGTCGACACGAATCTTGAATGTAACCCGTGGATATATTGATAATATGTTACCAATGGGGTTTTTGCTGCTTTCTCTTTTTCCTTAAATAGTGTTTTTTCGAAATTATTGTTTCTTTGTTGCTGAATAATTAGATTCTTAATTAACAAGGAAGAGACTTTAGAATACAATGTAACATAGTTACGATGTAATATGAGAATGATATCTTAACATTGACAATGTGGCAATTGGATTCATGCAAAATTCACTAAGGTTTCTTCTTGGTATTATTTAGGATTGCCAGTACTGTATCACTACCATACACGGATACACTTCTCTTTTCCATCCATGTATCCTAATATTCTTTCTTTCTAATTTTCTACTAATACATTAATAAGTCGATATGCTTATAGGTTTCCTAAGTTTGTTGACCAAACGTTATGCACACCACTACTATTGAGTAATGGATTCATTTTGAATTGGACGTATCGAGTATGTAGAGATTGGAGTATACCTTAACTATTTCTGCTGAGAGGGTCGCCCTTCCTTAGTGTATTATTATGATTGTGACGCTGTTGCAATGTTTTATTAATATAGCCTTTAGTGTGATTGTTAAATATGAGAATAGACCAGATAGAGTTCATTATATTCAGCTAATACTAGGCAAATATGGGTTAGAAAACGGGTCTTTATATATTTTTGAATTCTCTTGATGACACCTCGGAGCATTGTAACATTACAATATGGCGCTTACTACAGATCAGATTTAAACGGTAGTATACTTGTTGCGTGTTTATCTAGGTTCCTGATCGATACTGTGACCTTATGCCCCTATTCGGCTATAAATCCATTTATTCCCTATATTGGCATAACCGTTCAAGTGCGATTTTCTGAAAAATCATCTCTGGCCTCACACGAACAGAGCCACATTCCAGCATAGTTCTCTCTGCCACTTCCTTTGCGACCAATTAGTGCAATGACAGAGCAGTAGTCACTATCTGATATTCCTAGATAACACTCCGAGTTCTTCAACAAGATAAAAACTCAGCAAACCTGGAAATCCCCGCTTGCTGTGTTTTGATTAGTAATGGAACTCTAATGAGCAACTGATAACTATCACTTCCTAGTGACATCTTTAATTGACGTCTTATGTCCAGCAAACTTGCGTCAAACCCGGCACCTGTCAGGTATAAATATTACCAACGTTGCCTTAAGCAATGCGAGCTACTGTTGCTGATGCCAGCTGCCTGCAAGACCCCGTGTTGGTAAATCTAGCACTCTGTCGCTGCAGCCTGCTGTCCCTGTGGTGGTGAAGCTGCTGATACCATTATCGCTGCTAAAGCGCGAACTATGGTACAGTACGCTTAGGAGTTGAACAGTCGTCCCTCTGCGAAGACATCCAGCAGATTCCAGCTGCCCGCGGACGCTGTCCCCCCTCCTTCCTCGACGCGCTGAAGAGAAGCCGCTGCCTTTCTCGTGCAGAGAAATCCAGCTCCGGCGTTTCCGGTCTACCCTCGCGGGTGACTGGGATATCGAGAGTGACCCCTGAAGGAGATACCAATCCTTCATCATTCTATTCAGAGGTATGGTGTTGACTAAACCCTTAGACGAGAATTCTTGAAACAAACCTTGGCAAAACCAACTTAACTTAAAGCTACTTACTTACTCCCCTTCCACGTGTTAGGCTTAGGTCAGGCACACTGGGGTAGGCTTAGTTAGAAGCACCAGTTGAGTATGTTAGCCTAATGTATATATGACTGTATATATGTTTTATTACTTTTAAACCATTGTATGGCTAAGAAACCATATCAATGCTTTTACAGTTCTATTTCACAATACTTATCTTACTGTACGTACTTTTTATAATAACAATTATTGCAATTGTGGCAATACATTTCTCTTGTACGAGAAGAAAGACTGTTCAATAAATGTTAACCTTTATTGACAAACGCCCGTCTCTCTATTCTCTACATCTCGTGAAAGTAAACTGCACTAGACTGACTGAGTGAAATACATGTCTATTGTTTCACACGACCCTAGAGATTGACTCTTGATCTGAGGAGCAAAGTTGTCATGTTGCACGGTTGTTGGAAAGCTGAATCCCTTCTTGTCTGTGCCAAGGAAGCTGATCACTTCCTATGCAGAGAAGAAAGTTTCCAATGACCTCTGAGCTAGTTGGTAACACAACCCAATTAAGTTTAGCATAGTCAGTGGAGGCCTGGAATATCCGCAGTTCCACGTCGATACTACTGTTTATATTATTCCAATGCGCAGGGCCTAGTGGGAAACTAGGAACTACACTACATGGCGCCCAACGTTTGGTAAGGCGATAAACTAACGCAAGACTTTTAGAGTAACTCAGTCGTGCATATTTCACACCCCTTTCTCCCGTAAATACTCCAATAGACGTCTGGAGTGGGTGAAAGGTTAAAATCCGCCCGACCTTAGTAGGAAGAGATTCCTATGTACAGCTCTGGTTTATTCAACGTTGAAGGATACAGTGTTCCAAAATATTGTGCACCTAATCTTTGTCTCCTTGGAGACCTACTCTGCAAACCTTGCATTTTTACAATGCCAGAAAATAACGGAACCTCTGGGGCCGCAGCAGATGCGACTCAGCAAGGTCCCGAACACACAGACCCGGATGCTATTATCATCCCGGTCCACTTAAGAAGATCTATAACGTTAAAACTTATAGAAAACGGACTGACACCACAAGGTGGTACAGTAATTTTCGTGATAGAGGCTCACGAGTATCGGCAGACAGAGGTGTTCTATTCATGGATAAACTTTCCAGCGGTAAACGCTAGAACAAAAGAGTTTCACTATTACAAAATAGAGAAACCTCCGGAAGAGTATGCTCCTTTCGAGGAGATTGAAATTCCACTTAAATTTCAAGAGCACCTGCTCTGGTTTAATGGCGCCCTAAAACATACTGATCACATAACTAGGCTCGGTCCACTAGGTAGACCAGGAGCCACGTGGCCGGTTCTAGCCAGCTACACACCACATCCTGACATTGAAAAAATGTCTAGAGAAGAGCTGTTAGTACAGCTAAACACATTAATAAAAATACATAGGCAATTAGTCCAATATGTAATGCGGACTGCAACAGTCCAGCCAGCTGTCAATATACCACAGCTGACCCCTCATCAGGGGAACACAAATAAAATTACACCACAGAACATACAGTCATGTCTTGGTAAAACACCCGTAAAACGGGAACAAATTCCTTTCTGGTTAGCACAGAAAATCACTCAAATAGGGGCAGTATTTCCTGATACTACCCCTATTGAGAAACACAGAATCTTGACCATCTGCCTTCCTATGGGAATCGCACCACATGTGGAGGACTGCGACACTTGGGGTACAGTCTTTGCTTCCATTTACACAAAAACACACGGTGTTCCGTCTATGGCGGTAATACCTGAGGTGCTAAAACAGATTCAAAATGAATTCGGTCCAGAGCCCGCTTTAAATCTAGGTATGAAATTACTGAAAGACTTCAAGCAGGTCACGGCTATATTATTAGCCAACATTAAAGGAGAAGCAGCATCTGTGGCGATCCGCCAGAAGTTGAAGGAAACAGATATAAAAGATCCTGTTGAGCTTTCCAAAATCATAGAAAAATGCTATGAAGAATTAGGTAGAGACAGCTTGGGTGGGTAACCGGTTAAGCCCCAACTGCTCGAAAATCCTGAAAAATTATTTATTAAAAATAATTTAAACACTCCTAAAAAGAGCTGGGATGGAAATAAACAATCCACTCCCAAGGAAAAAGTTTTCCAGTCCAGAGGAAGGTCTCCTCGACGGAGGGAAAGAACTCCGACTCGAGAACGCCAGTCTCCCCAGAGGGAGCCCTCTGAGAAAAGATATAACCTTAGAAATAGGGATAATCTGAAAAAACCTGATAGATATCAAAGTATTGATACACGTCCCTCTCAATCTTTTCCACAGAATTCGGAAAGAAGAGGATGGTCAGACCCAGGAGAGCACACCAAGTCCAAAGACAAGGAACCTGCTCAAAATAAGAAATCTCAATTTCAGAAAAAGAAGGTAGCCAGTATTAGAGTAATCAACCATGCCGAGAATACTGAGGACACAGTTGAAAAACGGGGAGTGGGCATTGACAATGTTGGACAGTGCAGCAGAAATCAGTATAGCGCACAAGATCTTGATGAGTCATCTGGAGACAGTGGACACGAATGAATACATTCAGGTTGAAACTGCCGACGCCAGACTTAGCGAGCCCCATAAAATATACGAAATAACATTGCGTATAGAGGGTGATAAGACTAGGAAAATTAAGGGTCTATTTTGGGATAAGCTCTCAAAAGGCTATGATATTCTGTTAGCTGAAAAAGATTGGCCCCCAGAGTTTGTCAGGGAGTGCCCTCGTGGCGAAGAAGTGATTATGCCTGCCTTCTCGAATCACATTCCGATTCACAAAAAATACACATATGCAAGGAAATGGGCAGTAGCCCAGGCACCTGCATTATATAAAAATCATGTAGGATGGGATGAGGATTCACCTCCTCACAAAATCCAATTTAAAAGTGAACCAACTGCCCAACGGCAGTATCCCATAAAGCAAGAAGCTAAAAAACAAGTCAGGGAGATCTTAGATCAACTTGAGTACCAGGGGGTGATTGAAACATGCACCTCTCAAATGAACAATCCTTTGTTTCCTGTCTCCAAGCCAGACAATTCATATCGTCTAGTTTTGGACTACAGACACCTTAATACATGTTGCAAAACTTTTGCAGTACAAAACTCGCATAGTGCAGCCCTAATGAATACCATAGTTAGGAAAAAATATAAAACGACATTAGACATTTCTAATGGTTTCTTTTGTCAAAACATTGCACCAGAAAGCAGATATTTGACCGCTTTCTCCGCATTTGGGTCGCAGAAAAAATTCTGTCGACTCCCACAGGGGTTCAAGAACAGCCCAGGACTATTCTCAGCTAGGGTAACAGAGTTACTACAAATCTATGATGATGAAGCATTGTCTTACGTAGATGATATTTATCTCACAGACGACGACTTGGATACTCACTTGAAAAGAGTGAACACCATTATACTTGGGTTCGCAGCAGAGGGTTACAAATTCAACTTTAAAAAGTCCCGAATTGCCCATCTGACAGTACTATTTTTAGGGTACGAATTATCAAGTGAAGGGAAAAGCCTAGCGGACAACTTCTTAGAGAAGTGCGCTGTACTCCAAGCTCCAAAAACGCTGAAGAATTTACAATCCATTCTAGGTTTTCTGAATTTCGGAAGAACTTACATTATAAATTACACAGAGAGGGTTAAACCTCTCTACGAACTAATTAAACCTGATTTTAAACAAATCAATTGGACTCAAAAACACACAGAAATTTTGAGATCACTGCAAACAGACATGTTAGCAAAAACTAAATTAGATACACGTGACAACACACGTGATCTTGTAATCCGAGTCATCCCAGGAAGATGCGGATTCACGTACCTAACCTCTAATGGGGGAGAAAAGGTACCAATAGCTTACAAATCACATTTGTACACAAAGGCTGAAATAAAATTCAGTTCAACGGAGAAAATTCTAACTGCGGTTCAGACTGCTGTAGCAAAAGAAAGGCCCCTAGCACAAGGTAAACGAATAATAATCGTAACACCAATACCGGCTTTAGAAGCGGTAACTAAAGCAAGCATTCCTAATGCTAAAGCTTTGCATCCGAGATGGATTCAGTGGGTTAATTCTCTTGCTGCAACAGACGTAGTTTACGAATTTGATCCTAACTTAAAAACACAGGAATTTTTACAATATGAATATGAATGTCCTCTGCCAATTGAAATCCTGCCTCTCAAAGAATACGGAAGTATTATATATACTGACGGAACGGCACAACCTGCAGTTGGGGGTTACAGTGCTGCGTGCGCGATTGTTAAAGGTCGCTGGCACAAAGGAAAATTTAGACCAGTGGTCACTAAAACACAATCTCTAGGAGATTGCTCGGCTCAACGAGCTGAATTAGTAGCATTTAAGATGGCGCTAGAAAATACTGATCGCGAATTCCCCACACTAATAGTGTGCGATTCTTTTTATTGCGTACAATCTTATAATGAATACTTACAGAATTTGGTGGAAAATGGTTTCAAAGATGCAAAAGGTGGCACAATAAAGCATAAAATGCTTTGGGAACAGGTAGTTCTTTTACAGAAAGAACTACAAAAGACTCACGTGATACATACACTGAGTCATCAACGTGATGGCGTTCACGTTGCAGGGAATTCATTGGCTGATGAAGCCGCGAAGGCAGCTGTGCAAATGGCTTCCGTAGCTGCGATAACTCGGTCACAAACAAAAATAGACAGCGATATTCTACAAGCTGTCAGTGCGTCAGTAAAAAATGATAAGAAAACACTCCCAAAAGGCTTTCCTGAAAAGTACTTGTACTTAACGGATACAAATAATGTTCCTTTTGCTCGAATCCCTGGAGTGGGGGATAGAGTAATTCCAAACAGGGAACACAGATTAGGACTAATCAAAGCGGCACACGAAGGGCTTGCTTCTGCACACGCTGGCGTTTCCGCAGCAATATCACTATTAAAACAGAGATATTGGTGGCCTCGCTTAAGAATACAAACTAAAAAGTATGTATTAGAATGCGACATATGCCAAAGGATAAAAGTATCAACAGTAAAACGACCAGCGCAGACACCCCTTCTCATCTCGGATAAACCATTTGCATGCATTTACCTGGACCACTGTGGTCCCCTACAAAGGGACGGCAACTATAGATATATCATGGTAGCAGTGGATTCCTGTACAAGGTTCATATGGATGTGGCCCCAGCGCTCGGCTGACGCTAGAACGGTTATAAAAGATTTGCGAGTCTTTATCGGCACATACGCAATTACCACGTTCCATTCTGACCAGGGTCCTGCTTTCAGCTCTCGAGCTTATAGGGAGGCCATGGCTAGCTTGGGAATTGGGTTGCGGTATTCTTGTCCGTCGCACCCCGAAGGGAACAGTGTGGTAGAAAGAAAAAACCGTGACATAAAGCAATCTATAACAGCGAAGGTATTAGGTTCAGGCGCTGGGTGGGTCAAACATTTAATAAGTGTCCAGACTAGTCTTAACAACATGCCAAGAAATTCTCTAAAAGGTTTCAGCCCATACGAACTATTGTTCGGAATTAGAATGCAAGTTCAGGACCTCGATAGTCAGATGTCAGTGGTACAAGAAGAAACAACGCACTTTGATGTAAAGGATCGTTTGGCTGTTTTACAGGAACTGAATGAAACAAGAAAATCATTAAGCAACATAAAGTTAAAGCAACAGCCAAGTACCACTGACAAGGCACCACCCGCAACAGCCCCAGCAAGGCCTGTCTGGATTCCAAAGATTGGGGATCTAGTCAGAGAAAAGATCGCGGTGAAGAAGGAATTTGGGCCTTCTTACAGAAAAGCAGTACCTGTCTTGGCAGTCACCGGAACAAGATCAGTTGTGCTACCGCCCCTTGCTGGTAAAAAGGAGAACAGAGTCGTGTCTATCGATCTGGTAAAACCACAAGCATGTGGCCTATAATCAACAGTAGGCCCAGTGGACTCCCAAGAAACAACAGAATACCCAAACTTGCAACAATCCAAGAGGTTCAAACTGAAAGACTAATCACATTCGATCAGCCTGCAGTGCACAATGAAGGACTATGCAATAATGCCATGGAACTCGTGCCTCTTGAAACACAGATTGAAACAGTTCGTCAAGAAACATCACCAGTCTACAATGATGTGGCATCAGAAAGTGCTACCGAGAGACAGATTGAAAGAACAATCCCATCAATTGACAGAACTGCCTCTGGTTATTTCATCAACTTCGACAACTTCTCTGAAGATTTAAATGACCCCGAAGTAATGCCAGAAACAAAAAAGACTTTTAAAGAAAAAGCAACGGAACTCTTTCATCAACTGAAGGAAATCTACCTAATTTCCCCTTGGCTAGAGTTCTGGTTCGGTCTAGGTGTATTTTTCCTCCTGCTTTGGCTCATCATGGTACTGTGTTTAGAATACAATGTAACATAGTTACGATGTAATATGAGAATGATATCTTAACATTGACAATGTGGCAATTGGATTCATGCAAAATTCACTAAGGTTTCTTCTTGGTATTATTTAGGATTGCCAGTACTGTATCACTACCATACACGGATACACTTCTCTTTTCCATCCATGTATCCTAATATTCTTTCTTTCTAATTTTCTACTAATACATTAATAAGTCGATATGCTTATAGGTTTCCTAAGTTTGTTGACCAAACGTTATGCACACCACTACTATTGAGTAATGGATTCATTTTGAATTGGACGTATCGAGTATGTAGAGATTGGAGTATACCTTAACTATTTCTGCTGAGAGGGTCGCCCTTCCTTAGTGTATTATTATGATTGTGACGCTGTTGCAATGTTTTATTAATATAGCCTTTAGTGTGATTGTTAAATATGAGAATAGACCAGATAGAGTTCATTATATTCAGCTAATACTAGGCAAATATGGGTTAGAAAACGGGTCTTTATATATTTTTGAATTCTCTTGATGACACCTCGGAGCATTGTAACATTACAATATGGCGCTTACTACAGATCAGATTTAAACGGTAGTATACTTGTTGCGTGTTTATCTAGGTTCCTGATCGATACTGTGACCTTATGCCCCTATTCGGCTATAAATCCATTTATTCCCTATATTGGCATAACCGTTCAAGTGCGATTTTCTGAAAAATCATCTCTGGCCTCACACGAACAGAGCCACATTCCAGCATAGTTCTCTCTGCCACTTCCTTTGCGACCAATTAGTGCAATGACAGAGCAGTAGTCACTATCTGATATTCCTAGATAACACTCCGAGTTCTTCAACAAGATAAAAACTCAGCAAACCTGGAAATCCCCGCTTGCTGTGTTTTGATTAGTAATGGAACTCTAATGAGCAACTGATAACTATCACTTCCTAGTGACATCTTTAATTGACGTCTTATGTCCAGCAAACTTGCGTCAAACCCGGCACCTGTCAGGTATAAATATTACCAACGTTGCCTTAAGCAATGCGAGCTACTGTTGCTGATGCCAGCTGCCTGCAAGACCCCGTGTTGGTAAATCTAGCACTCTGTCGCTGCAGCCTGCTGTCCCTGTGGTGGTGAAGCTGCTGATACCATTATCGCTGCTAAAGCGCGAACTATGGTACAGTACGCTTAGGAGTTGAACAGTCGTCCCTCTGCGAAGACATCCAGCAGATTCCAGCTGCCCGCGGACGCTGTCCCCCCTCCTTCCTCGACGCGCTGAAGAGAAGCCGCTGCCTTTCTCGTGCAGAGAAATCCAGCTCCGGCGTTTCCGGTCTACCCTCGCGGGTGACTGGGATATCGAGAGTGACCCCTGAAGGAGATACCAATCCTTCATCATTCTATTCAGAGGTATGGTGTTGACTAAACCCTTAGACGAGAATTCTTGAAACAAACCTTGGCAAAACCAACTTAACTTAAAGCTACTTACTTACTCCCCTTCCACGTGTTAGGCTTAGGTCAGGCACACTGGGGTAGGCTTAGTTAGAAGCACCAGTTGAGTATGTTAGCCTAATGTATATATGACTGTATATATGTTTTATTACTTTTAAACCATTGTATGGCTAAGAAACCATATCAATGCTTTTACAGTTCTATTTCACAATACTTATCTTACTGTACGTACTTTTTATAATAACAATTATTGCAATTGTGGCAATACATTTCTCTTGTACGAGAAGAAAGACTGTTCAATAAATGTTAACCTTTATTGACAAACGCCCGTCTCTCTATTCTCTACATCTCGTGAAAGTAAACTGCACTAGACTGACTGAGTGAAATACATGTCTATTGTTTCACACGACCCTAGAGATTGACTCTTGATCTGAGGAGCAAAGTTGTCATGTTGCACGGTTGTTGGAAAGCTGAATCCCTTCTTGTCTGTGCCAAGGAAGCTGATCACTTCCTATGCAGAGAAGAAAGTTTCCAATGACCTCTGAGCTAGTTGGTAACACAACCCAATTAAGTTTAGCATAGTCAGTGGAGGCCTGGAATATCCGCAGTTCCACGTCGATACTACTGTTTATATTATTCCAATGCGCAGGGCCTAGTGGGAAACTAGGAACTACACTACATGGCGCCCAACGTTTGGTAAGGCGATAAACTAACGCAAGACTTTTAGAGTAACTCAGTCGTGCATATTTCACACCCCTTTCTCCCGTAAATACTCCAATAGACGTCTGGAGTGGGTGAAAGGTTAAAATCCGCCCGACCTTAGTAGGAAGAGATTCCTATGTACAGCTCTGGTTTATTCAACGTTGAAGGATACAGTGTTCCAAAATATTGTGCACCTAATCTTTGTCTCCTTGGAGACCTACTCTGCAAACCTTGCATTTTTACAATGCCAGAAAATAACGGAACCTCTGGGGCCGCAGCAGATGCGACTCAGCAAGGTCCCGAACACACAGACCCGGATGCTATTATCATCCCGGTCCACTTAAGAAGATCTATAACGTTAAAACTTATAGAAAACGGACTGACACCACAAGGTGGTACAGTAATTTTCGTGATAGAGGCTCACGAGTATCGGCAGACAGAGGTGTTCTATTCATGGATAAACTTTCCAGCGGTAAACGCTAGAACAAAAGAGTTTCACTATTACAAAATAGAGAAACCTCCGGAAGAGTATGCTCCTTTCGAGGAGATTGAAATTCCACTTAAATTTCAAGAGCACCTGCTCTGGTTTAATGGCGCCCTAAAACATACTGATCACATAACTAGGCTCGGTCCACTAGGTAGACCAGGAGCCACGTGGCCGGTTCTAGCCAGCTACACACCACATCCTGACATTGAAAAAATGTCTAGAGAAGAGCTGTTAGTACAGCTAAACACATTAATAAAAATACATAGGCAATTAGTCCAATATGTAATGCGGACTGCAACAGTCCAGCCAGCTGTCAATATACCACAGCTGACCCCTCATCAGGGGAACACAAATAAAATTACACCACAGAACATACAGTCATGTCTTGGTAAAACACCCGTAAAACGGGAACAAATTCCTTTCTGGTTAGCACAGAAAATCACTCAAATAGGGGCAGTATTTCCTGATACTACCCCTATTGAGAAACACAGAATCTTGACCATCTGCCTTCCTATGGGAATCGCACCACATGTGGAGGACTGCGACACTTGGGGTACAGTCTTTGCTTCCATTTACACAAAAACACACGGTGTTCCGTCTATGGCGGTAATACCTGAGGTGCTAAAACAGATTCAAAATGAATTCGGTCCAGAGCCCGCTTTAAATCTAGGTATGAAATTACTGAAAGACTTCAAGCAGGTCACGGCTATATTATTAGCCAACATTAAAGGAGAAGCAGCATCTGTGGCGATCCGCCAGAAGTTGAAGGAAACAGATATAAAAGATCCTGTTGAGCTTTCCAAAATCATAGAAAAATGCTATGAAGAATTAGGTAGAGACAGCTTGGGTGGGTAACCGGTTAAGCCCCAACTGCTCGAAAATCCTGAAAAATTATTTATTAAAAATAATTTAAACACTCCTAAAAAGAGCTGGGATGGAAATAAACAATCCACTCCCAAGGAAAAAGTTTTCCAGTCCAGAGGAAGGTCTCCTCGACGGAGGGAAAGAACTCCGACTCGAGAACGCCAGTCTCCCCAGAGGGAGCCCTCTGAGAAAAGATATAACCTTAGAAATAGGGATAATCTGAAAAAACCTGATAGATATCAAAGTATTGATACACGTCCCTCTCAATCTTTTCCACAGAATTCGGAAAGAAGAGGATGGTCAGACCCAGGAGAGCACACCAAGTCCAAAGACAAGGAACCTGCTCAAAATAAGAAATCTCAATTTCAGAAAAAGAAGGTAGCCAGTATTAGAGTAATCAACCATGCCGAGAATACTGAGGACACAGTTGAAAAACGGGGAGTGGGCATTGACAATGTTGGACAGTGCAGCAGAAATCAGTATAGCGCACAAGATCTTGATGAGTCATCTGGAGACAGTGGACACGAATGAATACATTCAGGTTGAAACTGCCGACGCCAGACTTAGCGAGCCCCATAAAATATACGAAATAACATTGCGTATAGAGGGTGATAAGACTAGGAAAATTAAGGGTCTATTTTGGGATAAGCTCTCAAAAGGCTATGATATTCTGTTAGCTGAAAAAGATTGGCCCCCAGAGTTTGTCAGGGAGTGCCCTCGTGGCGAAGAAGTGATTATGCCTGCCTTCTCGAATCACATTCCGATTCACAAAAAATACACATATGCAAGGAAATGGGCAGTAGCCCAGGCACCTGCATTATATAAAAATCATGTAGGATGGGATGAGGATTCACCTCCTCACAAAATCCAATTTAAAAGTGAACCAACTGCCCAACGGCAGTATCCCATAAAGCAAGAAGCTAAAAAACAAGTCAGGGAGATCTTAGATCAACTTGAGTACCAGGGGGTGATTGAAACATGCACCTCTCAAATGAACAATCCTTTGTTTCCTGTCTCCAAGCCAGACAATTCATATCGTCTAGTTTTGGACTACAGACACCTTAATACATGTTGCAAAACTTTTGCAGTACAAAACTCGCATAGTGCAGCCCTAATGAATACCATAGTTAGGAAAAAATATAAAACGACATTAGACATTTCTAATGGTTTCTTTTGTCAAAACATTGCACCAGAAAGCAGATATTTGACCGCTTTCTCCGCATTTGGGTCGCAGAAAAAATTCTGTCGACTCCCACAGGGGTTCAAGAACAGCCCAGGACTATTCTCAGCTAGGGTAACAGAGTTACTACAAATCTATGATGATGAAGCATTGTCTTACGTAGATGATATTTATCTCACAGACGACGACTTGGATACTCACTTGAAAAGAGTGAACACCATTATACTTGGGTTCGCAGCAGAGGGTTACAAATTCAACTTTAAAAAGTCCCGAATTGCCCATCTGACAGTACTATTTTTAGGGTACGAATTATCAAGTGAAGGGAAAAGCCTAGCGGACAACTTCTTAGAGAAGTGCGCTGTACTCCAAGCTCCAAAAACGCTGAAGAATTTACAATCCATTCTAGGTTTTCTGAATTTCGGAAGAACTTACATTATAAATTACACAGAGAGGGTTAAACCTCTCTACGAACTAATTAAACCTGATTTTAAACAAATCAATTGGACTCAAAAACACACAGAAATTTTGAGATCACTGCAAACAGACATGTTAGCAAAAACTAAATTAGATACACGTGACAACACACGTGATCTTGTAATCCGAGTCATCCCAGGAAGATGCGGATTCACGTACCTAACCTCTAATGGGGGAGAAAAGGTACCAATAGCTTACAAATCACATTTGTACACAAAGGCTGAAATAAAATTCAGTTCAACGGAGAAAATTCTAACTGCGGTTCAGACTGCTGTAGCAAAAGAAAGGCCCCTAGCACAAGGTAAACGAATAATAATCGTAACACCAATACCGGCTTTAGAAGCGGTAACTAAAGCAAGCATTCCTAATGCTAAAGCTTTGCATCCGAGATGGATTCAGTGGGTTAATTCTCTTGCTGCAACAGACGTAGTTTACGAATTTGATCCTAACTTAAAAACACAGGAATTTTTACAATATGAATATGAATGTCCTCTGCCAATTGAAATCCTGCCTCTCAAAGAATACGGAAGTATTATATATACTGACGGAACGGCACAACCTGCAGTTGGGGGTTACAGTGCTGCGTGCGCGATTGTTAAAGGTCGCTGGCACAAAGGAAAATTTAGACCAGTGGTCACTAAAACACAATCTCTAGGAGATTGCTCGGCTCAACGAGCTGAATTAGTAGCATTTAAGATGGCGCTAGAAAATACTGATCGCGAATTCCCCACACTAATAGTGTGCGATTCTTTTTATTGCGTACAATCTTATAATGAATACTTACAGAATTTGGTGGAAAATGGTTTCAAAGATGCAAAAGGTGGCACAATAAAGCATAAAATGCTTTGGGAACAGGTAGTTCTTTTACAGAAAGAACTACAAAAGACTCACGTGATACATACACTGAGTCATCAACGTGATGGCGTTCACGTTGCAGGGAATTCATTGGCTGATGAAGCCGCGAAGGCAGCTGTGCAAATGGCTTCCGTAGCTGCGATAACTCGGTCACAAACAAAAATAGACAGCGATATTCTACAAGCTGTCAGTGCGTCAGTAAAAAATGATAAGAAAACACTCCCAAAAGGCTTTCCTGAAAAGTACTTGTACTTAACGGATACAAATAATGTTCCTTTTGCTCGAATCCCTGGAGTGGGGGATAGAGTAATTCCAAACAGGGAACACAGATTAGGACTAATCAAAGCGGCACACGAAGGGCTTGCTTCTGCACACGCTGGCGTTTCCGCAGCAATATCACTATTAAAACAGAGATATTGGTGGCCTCGCTTAAGAATACAAACTAAAAAGTATGTATTAGAATGCGACATATGCCAAAGGATAAAAGTATCAACAGTAAAACGACCAGCGCAGACACCCCTTCTCATCTCGGATAAACCATTTGCATGCATTTACCTGGACCACTGTGGTCCCCTACAAAGGGACGGCAACTATAGATATATCATGGTAGCAGTGGATTCCTGTACAAGGTTCATATGGATGTGGCCCCAGCGCTCGGCTGACGCTAGAACGGTTATAAAAGATTTGCGAGTCTTTATCGGCACATACGCAATTACCACGTTCCATTCTGACCAGGGTCCTGCTTTCAGCTCTCGAGCTTATAGGGAGGCCATGGCTAGCTTGGGAATTGGGTTGCGGTATTCTTGTCCGTCGCACCCCGAAGGGAACAGTGTGGTAGAAAGAAAAAACCGTGACATAAAGCAATCTATAACAGCGAAGGTATTAGGTTCAGGCGCTGGGTGGGTCAAACATTTAATAAGTGTCCAGACTAGTCTTAACAACATGCCAAGAAATTCTCTAAAAGGTTTCAGCCCATACGAACTATTGTTCGGAATTAGAATGCAAGTTCAGGACCTCGATAGTCAGATGTCAGTGGTACAAGAAGAAACAACGCACTTTGATGTAAAGGATCGTTTGGCTGTTTTACAGGAACTGAATGAAACAAGAAAATCATTAAGCAACATAAAGTTAAAGCAACAGCCAAGTACCACTGACAAGGCACCACCCGCAACAGCCCCAGCAAGGCCTGTCTGGATTCCAAAGATTGGGGATCTAGTCAGAGAAAAGATCGCGGTGAAGAAGGAATTTGGGCCTTCTTACAGAAAAGCAGTACCTGTCTTGGCAGTCACCGGAACAAGATCAGTTGTGCTACCGCCCCTTGCTGGTAAAAAGGAGAACAGAGTCGTGTCTATCGATCTGGTAAAACCACAAGCATGTGGCCTATAATCAACAGTAGGCCCAGTGGACTCCCAAGAAACAACAGAATACCCAAACTTGCAACAATCCAAGAGGTTCAAACTGAAAGACTAATCACATTCGATCAGCCTGCAGTGCACAATGAAGGACTATGCAATAATGCCATGGAACTCGTGCCTCTTGAAACACAGATTGAAACAGTTCGTCAAGAAACATCACCAGTCTACAATGATGTGGCATCAGAAAGTGCTACCGAGAGACAGATTGAAAGAACAATCCCATCAATTGACAGAACTGCCTCTGGTTATTTCATCAACTTCGACAACTTCTCTGAAGATTTAAATGACCCCGAAGTAATGCCAGAAACAAAAAAGACTTTTAAAGAAAAAGCAACGGAACTCTTTCATCAACTGAAGGAAATCTACCTAATTTCCCCTTGGCTAGAGTTCTGGTTCGGTCTAGGTGTATTTTTCCTCCTGCTTTGGCTCATCATGGTACTGTGTTTGGGAAAATTAATTGAAGGAAAATATATTACAATGGACACAGCAAGTCAGAACATCAACCTAGTCCTGAAACCACACAGATCATCCCACGTGAAGAAAAGAGAACTGTCAACAGTAAATGTCACAGCAATTCCAATACCTGGTGGGGTAGTATGGGAGAAAACAGACTATGAGATCTATGGTCCGGTCGAAATCCTGAAGTATCCTCATCAACTAAAGGTTTCCTTAAGTGACTTTGTGACACCAAGTACATTCTCTGATGATTGGGACTTTAACAGTATTAACGACATGATGTCTGATTTAGTAATGTCAGCTAGATTCACAGATCATGATTATTTACAAGGTTCATCTAGTTATGAGCAATTATTCTGTTACACCCATTATGGGGATCATTACTTGCATAAATCTGCACAGCCTAGAAATGTTTTTATGTATAATCAATGGGAACATTGTTCTACACCACCTAAAAGCAGTTCTAAAGCATTTTTTGAGAAATTCAAATACTTCTCAGGGTTTAACACCAGTGATGCAGAAACGTTTTATTATAAACTGTTAGATAAAACAGGAATGAAAACAATGCTGACAAATTCTAAATTGATATATTCAGAAGCATTTTATGACAAAATGATGACATTTGGTTTTGATTATTGGAAAAATAATATTGAAACGAAAACAATTTGGGGTACAAAAGATTGGCAGGTGCAAGGCATTGAAGCACTATTTAGAACCTGCATGATACCAGAGCAAATGTTTTTTTTTTAATGACACAGTACACCAAACATCCTGTCTTGGCCTAGCTAAGATCAAAGACCTTAAAACACCGTCTATACCAAAGCCAATACCTGAGAATACAACCACAGATATTGAGTTAGACGTGTCACAAATTTTACATTTCAACAGAACACATCCTGATTGGAAAAAGTGGTTAATCTGGCCTACAGACACAAATAGCTGTCAAGATAGATTCCTGAATAAAACACAGGGGTTAAAAATGACCAGATTAGACCCTAGATACTCCCAGAGACAACATCCAGGGATTATAACAACATACAGTGTAGGGAAACTCTGCCTTGAATGGCTAACTTCGTCCACACTGGCTGAAATTAAGCAACACTTGTCTTTACTAAAAGATGGTGCTGATTTGCGCGATTTCATTCTTGGACCACGCAAACAGCGTCAAAAGCGTTTCATAGCGACCAGTATCTATGCTGCTTACAACGAGGCTTGGAAAGTAAAGCAAATTGAAACTGCTGAAAAAATACGAGAAATTGATCGTATTAATTTGGAGAAATCACTTTCTGTAGTAGACAATGGGTTAATGACTCTGTCTTCCAGAATATATTCGTTGGACAATATTGTATCCTCTGCCTTTGATGTGATAGACAGAGATTTGCTAATGTTACAACATGGCCAGTCTCAATTACGCTCTATTATAGAACTAGGCTGGACGCTGCAAAATCTTCGTTCAGGCTATGTGCCTTGGCGTTTAATCAACACGACGTCATTATTTTCCAGTTTTAACCTTACTGATAAACAGATCAGTTTGGCACAGAAAGGAGCAGACTATACAATCCTGAGCATCGAAAAACTCGAGAGATTACCATTGACAATGTCAGAGAGTCCTGTCATTGAATGGATAATACACGGAATTATCACAATTCCGATAACAACTTTCCGATTTAAAAAGTGCCTTGAGTACATACCTGCTGGCCAATATGAACAATTGGGTAAAGGATATGTAAAATCTGAATGGAAATTACCATACACTCATTCTTGCTATAGTGACAGTGACAAAAATGTATTTCTTAGTGGTGAGAACTGTAAACATTCACTAAGCGGTATACTTTTGTGTCAGGGTATTAATTTACACGGAGCATGTGATGGAAATTCAAACAACCTTTCATGCCACCAGCTAGTCACACCTGCAACTCAGATAGAGCCCTTCTTTATGCAACTCGCGAACGGGAGTTACATTCTTAGAACGGATCACAGATGTTGTGGCCTCGTGCCAGGGAAAAGTTATCTAGTAGAAGTAACATCCATGGTCAAATGCTGTATGCAAGCATTGTTTCCGAGTGGGCCTGCAGACATAGTGACTCCCATCTGGCCTCGTCTGAATCTCTATTCTATACGAATTGATACATTAAGCAAAATGAAATCTGTACTTTTACAGACAACAGTGCCTATAACGTCATCTAAAGAGACGTATGATCTTCTAGTTGCAAGGACAGCTACTGAAGTTCATGACCTTTTATCAACAAATTGCCCCGTGCATTTCGTAGAAATGTTCAGCCAACTCCTTAACATGTCTAGTGCAACAAGCATCCCAGGCATATTTAAGACAGTCTTTATGGGACTGCTAACACCCTTCCAGGCAATTTTGGGAATCTTTCCTAATTTTGTGCACTCCATTTTTGGCGGCATACCATTATTTTTGGGACTCGTCGCAGGGATTCTATTTTTGACCCTCCTGCTACGTTATGGCAAGCCTCGGCTCAGACATAGCTCCCATGGGAATGGAAGAGACAATCCTAGCAATGCGCTACCGGGACAGGATAACTAACGTCCTTGGATTGGCCAGGCTGAGAGATCTAAACATGACCTGGTTCCTTTCATTCAGACCGATATGGCAAAATTACATTTTACCTGTGCTACGGTGTATGCTTTGCGGCCATGAATGCGTGTTGGACATCTGTCTTTCACTTCCATCAGCAGTACCAATGGACGTCGATACTTTGCTCAGTCCAATAACGGCTCATGCATTGTGTTGTCCCCAGCGGCTACCAATCCTGATGACGGCATTCGTGGAGACTCCTGTACTACAGCCAAGTGGTAACAGTGGAGCGAGTGACAAAAGCAACATCATCCAGGTACAACGTTCTGTGAGCATTGCTGGTCCTGACTATGATGACAGCAATCATTCTCACACCTGCCAAGTTACAGCGCTATCTAATTTGGTTGAACTATCACCTGAATTTGTAGACCAATTCTTTGAGAGCCTGTCTGATACGATGTTCTCACCCGTACAGAAACAATAACTTTTAGAAACTTTTCCGACACACAGCGTTCCCATGAACTCTGAATTCGGCCTTCAGTTTTGATCAACAAAAACTGCCAAGAGCTTTGGAAATCTATTTTCTTTGAATTGGACAATTTTTCTAATATTGACCCTTTTTGGCACGAACAATTCTTTGCTTAACGTAAAAACTATTCTTAGAGAACAGAAGCTTCACACTTCTATTTCTAAACACATCTAGAGACATAACAACATTACACCAGCCTCTAGCACACATGTTATTACAATGCATTTTTATGTGATGATTTATCTCGCTTTTCTTCTGTCAGAGATACTTCATGTGTAATTCCTTTTGCATAATCGTTCATTGATTTCATATGCAATAATTTTTTGAATGATTTCTATGCTTTAAAAAACGTACAGTACCTAAATTCATGTATTACAAGTACGCCTATTTCGAATGCATTTATGCATTTCGGGGTGGGCAATGTTACACATACATCTAATTGCTTTAGTTTTAGTAATTTTGATGGACATTAACCCGTGGAGTGGGTGTTGCGTGTTTATCTAGGTTCCTGATCGATACTGTGACCTTATGCCCCTATTCGGCTATAAATCCATTTATTCCCTATATTGGCATAACCGTTCAAGTGCGATTTTCTGAAAAATCATCTCTGGCCTCACACGAACAGAGCCACATTCCAGCATAGTTCTCTCTGCCACTTCCTTTGCGACCAATTAGTGCAATGACAGAGCAGTAGTCACTATCTGATATTCCTAGATAACACTCCGAGTTCTTCAACAAGATAAAAACTCAGCAAACCTGGAAATCCCCGCTTGCTGTGTTTTGATTAGTAATGGAACTCTAATGAGCAACTGATAACTATCACTTCCTAGTGACATCTTTAATTGACGTCTTATGTCCAGCAAACTTGCGTCAAACCCGGCACCTGTCAGGTATAAATATTACCAACGTTGCCTTAAGCAATGCGAGCTACTGTTGCTGATGCCAGCTGCCTGCAAGACCCCGTGTTGGTAAATCTAGCACTCTGTCGCTGCAGCCTGCTGTCCCTGTGGTGGTGAAGCTGCTGATACCATTATCGCTGCTAAAGCGCGAACTATGGTACAGTACGCTTAGGAGTTGAACAGTCGTCCCTCTGCGAAGACATCCAGCAGATTCCAGCTGCCCGCGGACGCTGTCCCCCCTCCTTCCTCGACGCGCTGAAGAGAAGCCGCTGCCTTTCTCGTGCAGAGAAATCCAGCTCCGGCGTTTCCGGTCTACACTCGCGGGTGACTGGGATATCGAGAGTGACCCCTGAAGGAGATACCAATCCTCCATCATTCTATTCAGAGGTATGGTGTTGACTAAACCCTTAGACGAGAATTATTGAAACAAACCTTGGCAAAACCAACTTAACTTAAAGCTACTTACTTACTCCCCTTCCACGTGTTAGGCTTAGGTCAGGCACACTGGGGTAGGCTTAGTTAGAAGCACCAGTTGAGTATGTTAGCCTAATGTATATATGACTGTATATATGTTTTATTACTTTTAAACCATTGTATGGCTAAGAAACCATATCAATGCTTTTACAGTTCTATTTCACAATACTTATCTTACTGTACGTACTTTTTATAATAACAATTATTGCAATTGTGGCAATACATTTCTCTTGTACGAGAAGAAAGACTGTTCAATAAATGTTAACCTTTATTGACAAACGCCCGTCTCTCTATTCTCTACATCTCGTGAAAGTAAACTGCACTAGACTGACTGAGTGAAATACATGTCTATTGTTTCACACGACCCTAGAGATTGACTCTTGATCTGAGGAGAAAAGTTGTCATGTTGCACGGTTGTTGGAAAGCTGAATCCCTTCTTGTCTGTGCCAAGGAAGCTGATCACTTCCTATGCAGAGAAGAAAGTTTCCAGTGACCTCTGAGCTAGTTGGTAACACAACCCAATTAAGTTTAGCATAGTCAGTGGAGGCCTGGAATATCCGCAGTTCCACGTCGATACTACTGTTTATGTTATTCCAATGCGCAGGGCCTAGTGGGAAACTAGGAACTACACTAAAATAATTTTTCTGAAGCGTATGTACATGTTTTGGATAATATATTTAATGCGCATAAGTGTAGTATTTAGTATCGGTTTTCCTCTAACAATATTTCGAGGAATAAGCCACTACAATATGGTGCCCGTTTTGGATTACTATAAAAGGACACTTCAATATGGCGCCTACGCGGAACGCCGATAAGCAGCGAGGATATTGGCTGCCATCACATAGGTATGCTCCAGCAATTTTTTTAATCTCCATTTGCGTTGATTATTACTTATATGGGTTTTATAGCGTTTCCTCTCTTTAACAGGAGGAGAACGGAGGACTTGACTGGATAATACGGACTTTGGGTAAGTCACTGTTAGAAACGCGACTCTTAGGTCCTTAAAAATAATGTCAAGACTTTGATATATTCTCTCGCATTTCAGTGACTTTATTTGGTGATCCAGTCCTCCCGACTTAATACGATTAATAAGGATATATTATCATTCTTGAAAGTTGACGTATCGAGCGAGGACAGAAGGGAAATACTTTATATTCTGGGTAAGACGAACAAGGTTTTTTTCAAAAAAAGGAGATAACACAATTTAGGTTTAGATTACTGACCGTGACTATTTTCTTACTTTTTCAGTGCATGTCCTCACATTGTACTTAAAGACAACAATTGTGGTGAGTCATGGCACGCATCATTTGTTTATTTAACATCTGTATATATTGATAAGATGTTAACTTATATATCATATTTTAGAAATTACAGGATTAGAAAACCACTTACAACATATGAAACTTTACTTCGTGATAATATTTGAACGAGGTGAGAAATATGTATAATCATTAGATTTTCTTACGGAATATAACGTAAAAAGTAGGATATATGTAGTACTTTATTTTTCAGGAGATAATACTGAAAACTTTGGAATCTTTATGCGGAATATTGAACACGCTTTTGTGATAATTTTGGTGAGTGTCATTTCACACACTACAATATGGATAATAGTGTGTGTAACATCTTGGTTGACTGAAACGAGGGTTTCTGGTAATGCAATAAGATTTTGGATATTACCGTCTTTAACTAATTATAGGTACCGGATACCGTACCTAGGGAAATGTAAATATAAGGATTTGATATTAATTGAGTTGTTAGACCTCTGAATAGAACTCAGGTGATCATTCCAATAGTGAGACTGATGTACAGAAATTACAGTCAAATTATTTTGGAATAAATCTTTGAAGATCTGCAGTGACTACAACGTTTGAAGAATGGACTTGATTTTATCATAATACAGAGTAGATTGCCAGCTACTTTATCTTCATTGTGCAATTATAATATAGTTGAGATCATTATCAGTTACTCATTTGTGTGCTCAGGGGGTGAAATATATCTTGGCTTCTGTAGTTACAGAAATTTGGGGTGTTGGATGCGCACCCTCTCTCTAGATGCACCACCTATTGATTTTCATTGTGAATATATAAAACTTTGTTTCCCTGATAATAGTTGTGGAGCGCCCAATTAGCTGTTAGCATCGAAGTGCCTATTGTAGTTGTGTTTGTGTTGCTCTGGTTGCAGAGAGGCGGGGACATTATAGTGTGAAGGTGGCTGACTGTTCTGGATGCCTGGGGTCGGGCGCTTGTTCCCACCTTCTTATATATTTGTTGACACAAGTAACTCTCAACAAGGACTGATAACAAGGAAAGGGTGCTGCGCTGCAAAGAGGGTTTAGTGAGTCTTATGGCAAAAATCGCTATATTTGTTGAAGACGTCTTGGGTCTTGATCGTCTTATTTGGACTTATTAAAAGTAATGTGCCACTGTAGAGCAATACACCTTGTTTGCTGTCCCAACAGACAGTGGGGAGAGAGAGAGTGGACAGCTTGGAGAGAGAGAGAGTGGAGAAAGTGAATGGAAAGAGAGAGAGAGAGTGGAGACAGAGAGTGGTTAGAGAGTGGAAAGAGAGAGTGGAGAGAGTGAAGAAATTGGAGAGAGAGAGTGGAGAGAGAGAGTGGAGAGAGAGTGGAAAGAGTGGAGAGATTGGAGAGAGAGAGAGTGGAGAGAGAGAGTGGAAAGAGAGAGTGGAGAGAGAGTGGCAAGAGAGTGGAGAGAGAGTGGGGAGAGAGTGGAGACAGAGAGTGGAGAGAAAGTGGAGAGAGAGAGTGGAGAGCGAGAGAGTGGAGAGAGAGAGTGGAGAGAGAGAGTGGAGACAGAGTGGAGAGCGAGAGAGTGGGGAGAGAGTGGAGAGAGAGTGGGGAGAGAGAGTGGAGACAGAGAGTGGCGAGAGAGTGGAGACAGAGTGGAGAGAGAGTGGAGAGAGAGTGGAGGGAGAGAGTGGAGAGATTGGAGAGAGAGAGTGGAGGGAGAGAGAGTGGAGACAGAGAGAGTGGAGAAAGACAGTGGAGAGAGTGGCAAGAGAAAGTAGAGAGAGAGACGAGAGAGAGTGGAGAGAGAGTGGAGAGAGAGAATGGAGAGAGAGAGTGGAGAGAGAGAATGGAGGGAGACAGTAGAGAGATTGGAAAGAGAGAGTGGAGAGCGAGAGAGTGGAGAGCGAGAGAGTGGAGAGCGAGAGAGTGGAGAGAGAGTGGAGAGACAGAGAGTGGAGAGAGAGAGTGGAGAGAGAGTGGAGGGAGAGAGTGGAGAGGTTGGAGAGAGAGAGTAGAAAGAGGGAGAGACAGTGGAGAGGTTGGTGAGAGATTGGAAAGAGAGAGAGACAGTGGAGAGAGAGAGTGGAGAGGTTGGGGAGAGAGAGTGGAAAGAGAGAGAGACAGTGGAGAGAGAGTGGAGAGAGAGACAGTGGAGAGAGAGTGAGACAGTGGAGATAGAGAGGACAGAGTAGAGAGATAGAGAGTGGAGCGAGAGGGTGGAGAGAGAGTGGAGAGAGAGAGAGAGAGTGGAGAGAGAGTAGAGAGACTGACTGACTGACTCAGAGACTGAATACTGACTGACTGAGAGACTGACTGGCTGAGAGACTGACAGAGAGAGAGAGAGAGAAACTGGCTGACTGAGAGAGAGAGACTTACTTACTGACAGAGACTGACTGACTGAGGTAGAGAGATACTGACAGAGAGAGAGACTGACTGACTGAGGGAGAGAGAGAGAAGCTGACAGAGAGAGGCAGAGGCTGACTGACTGAGATAGAGAGACTGACTGTGAGAGAGACTGACTGAGCGAGACTGATAAAGAGAGACTGACAGAGAGAGCGAGAGAGAGAGACTGACTGACTGAGAGAGCCTGGCTGACTGACAGAGACTGACTGACAGAGAGAGAGAGAGAGAGACTGAGAAACTGACTGGCAGAGAGACTGGGAGACTGACAGAAAAAGAGAGACTGACCGACAGAGAGAGACTGACTGAGAGAGAGAGAGACTGACAGAGAGAGACTGACTGACAGAGAGAGAGACTGACAGAGAGAGACTGACTGACAGAGAGAGAGACTGACAGAGAGAGTCACTGACTGAGAGAGAGAGAGACTCACTGAGAGAGACTGGCTGACTGCGAGAGAGAGAGAATGACTGACAGAGAGAGGGACTGACAGGGAGAGAGACTGACTGAGAGAGAGACTGACAGAGAGAGACTGACTGACAGAGAGAGAGACTGACAGAGAGAGACTGACTGACTGAGAGAGAGATTGAGAGAGAGAGACTGAGAGAGAGACTGACAGAGAGAGGGACTGACAAAGAGAGACGTACTGGCTGAGAGAGAGACTGACAGAGAGAGGGAGACTGACTGACAGAGAGAGGGAGACTGACTGACTGACAGAGAGAGAGAGACAGACTGCGAGAGAGAGACTGGCTGACTGAGAGAGAGAGACTGACTGAGCAAGACTGATAAAGAGAGACTGACAGAGAGAACGAGAGAGAGAGACTGGCTGACTGAGAGAGCCTGGCTGACTGACAGAGACTGACTGACAGAGAGAGAGAGAGAGAGAGGCTAAGAGACTGACTGACAGAGAGACTGTGAGACTGACAGAGAAAGAGAGACTGACTGACAGAGAGAGACTGACTGAGAGAGGGAGAGACTGACTGAGAGAGGGAGAGACTGACTGAGAGAGAGAGAGACTGACAGAGAGAGACTGACTGACAGAGAGAGAGACTGACAGAAAGAGACTGACTGACAGAGAGAGAGACTGACAGAGAGAGTCACTGACTGAGAGAGAGAGAGAGAGAGACTCACTGAGAGAGACTGGCTGACTGAGAGAGAGAGAGAATGACTGACTGAGAGAGACTGACTGAGGGAGAGAGAGAGAGAGACTGTCTGGAAGACTGACTGAGAGAGAGGGAATGACTGACTGAGAAAGACCGACTGACTCAGAGAGAGAGACTAGGAGAGAGAGAGACTGAGAGACTGACTGACTGAGAGTGAGACTGACAGAGAGAGGGACTGACAGAGAGAGACTTACTGGCTGAGAGAGAGACTGACAGAGAGAGGGAGACTGACTGACAGAGAGAGGGAGACTGACTGACAGAGAGAGAGAGGCAGACTGCGAGAGAGAGACTGGCTGACTGAGAGAGAGAGACTGACTGACTGAGAGAGACTGGCAGAGAGAAACTGTCTGAGAGACTGACTGACAGAAAGGGAGAGACTGACTGACAGAAAGACAGAGACTGACAGAGAGAGACTGACTGACTGAGAGAGACTGACTGACCGAGAGAGAGACTTAAAAACAGAGAGAGACTGACAGAGAGAGACTGACTGACTGACAGAGAGAGACTGACTGACTGACAGAAAGAGAGAGAGATAGAGAGACTGATAGAGAGAGAGAGACTGACTGACTAAGAGAGACTGAATGACAGAGAGAGATAGACTGACTGACTGACTGACAGAGAGAGAGATAGACTGACTGACTGACAGACAGAGAGAGAGAGAGACTGTGATGGGATTTGGGTCAAAGTGTGTATGCAGCTATGCAATGCCTCTTAAGATTGCTATTGTCTACTAATAAAAATGTATTATCAAAATGTGCTCTTTGTAGTTACATCTGCTTTTGAAATACTGCATTGTCGCTTTGTCTAATGTTTTAAAAAGGAAACGAGAAGGAGCAGTGGATGCAATTTTGTCAAAACTGAACGATGAGTGGGCCCGGCGTTGTATATCATGACAGGAGTGTGCATCAGAAAACCCACCTAAAATTGGGCAAACTTCCCTGGCGTACTGATGGCAGGGACCCTGTAATGAATGGACCACCACCTATGATAGCCTGCGGGCAGACTAAGCCCAACCTTTAACTCCACCATCCAGTGTTACTTATAACGGCTGGATTGGTGACAGTGGCGTAACGATCGACCCGCATCTCCTGCAGTATGGAGGGTCACTGGCCTGAGAGCTCTAGACTGGCACCAAGAATGGGAGGGGGCCCCCTACATGTAGTTTGCAGGGGGGCCCCCTCAAGTTTCGTTACGCCACTGGTCAGAGAGGTATGGCAGAGTGTGATGGGCTCTTTTAAGTGCACATCTGTGTTAGGCTGGCCAAACACACATGCACACTTACGTTTCTCCAGCCCGACTGTGCTGCACAGCCAAGTTGGAAAAACACCCCAGGCTCCAATGCACTGTCCTAGCGGCCAACGAAGCCACTCAGATCAATTAGCACAACCGTTCAAGAAACGGACAAAACTATTTTTGTATTTGTTTGTTTCGTTTTTGATTGTAATTGAACCCACCACAGAGAAATAACAGCGGCTGCCACTGGCCACAGGTCAACAGACTGAAGTCTTCTTGGCTCTAGAGCTTAGCATTCACCTTACTCTTTCCTCTTTCCTACCCATGCATTTCCACTTGACTGCCTGTGCTGTCTTACTTTTAACAATGCGCATCATGATGCCTAAGTGCAGCCTGGACATGAGAGCGCACACCAAAATAATAAGCATCGGTTTCTCCTCAGTAGTAGTGCAAAATGCTGACCTGAAATTGTGCACCCCATGTTAGTGCCACCTTTAGCTTTCAACTCTAAAAAAAAACAGATTGTTCATAATTATTTTGAGAGAACTTCCTTTCTATCCACTGTCAGGAAAAACGAAGGACTTCAGCAGAATCGCAAGCAGGTACCTCTGTGGAAGAGGATTTCAGAAGCTTTACATCCTGAAAATAACATGCGTGGATTTCTTCCTTAGATTCATATTTGTAAATATTCTATAGGCCTGTTCTGAAATAGAGATGCTGTGAACTGACATTTTAAGCAGACGATGGTGACATTTTAATTACAAAGGCAAATCGACAAAATACCAAAAATTGCATTACGCAAAATCCGGCAAATTACTTTTCACATCACGGTCAGATGTACGACCATTTATTGCTGTCAAAAAGAGAAATCAGGCAGTTTACGACTGCAAAATAGGTCTGCCCTATGTACAAACCCTATTTTGCAAGTTGCTAACCTATTACACAATTGACCTCTTAAATTCTGCAGATAACCCGACATCCCCAACATTCGGACATTTGTTAACCCCTTCATGCGAAATTCCTTAAGACAGCTCCTCACCATCAACTTGATCGACCGGTGTGCATAACATCCCTCTGTATTCATTCCACTTTCCCCATATTTTTGTCAATTTATTGGAGCAACATCTGCCCTCATATACCTCCCTCTCTGCTTGCATACACCAGTCCATGTCTGCCTTCCACTCCCTCATAGTTAGGGTGGATGTAGCCCTCCACCTCTTAGCTATGTTGCGCTTGGCCACCATAAATCCCTGTGTCACCCAGAGGCAATCCTTGCGTTTAGGTCTGTTGCCTCCCATATATTTAATAAGCACCACTTTGCCCATTTCATCATGGCCCCTCTGCACACTTTCATGATACAGGGCATGACTGCCCCCCAGTACTCCCAGAGTGTCAGGCGGTCCCACAGCATGTGAGCGAAATGCCCTCACCACCACACTCCCTGGGGCACAACACCGAAACAGACGTGCCCATCTTAACCAGCGCCCTGTAGGCATAGTAAGGCCTCTGCAGGGTCTTAAGTTAATTTGCATGAAATATTGAGAAACTATTGGATTATATACTTGTGTATGGAATTACAGAGATTACCATGTTTTCAGCTATGATATGTCTCTTCCTCACTGTTTCCTGTATTTTCCTGCAATTTTCATATTTGTTTCTTATTTAATAGAAAATAATACCACTTTTATGCTTTTATCACATATATATCTATATATCTATATATCTATATATATATATATATATATATATCTATATATCTATATATATATATATATATATATATATATATATATATATATATATATATATATATATATATATATATATATATAGATATATATATATATATATGTGAAAAAAGCATAAAAGCGTTTTTATTTTCTATTAAATAAGATATACATATATATTCCCATAATATTGTAATAAAAACTGCCGATAAAGGGGGTAACATTGTTATTTGGCCAAAATCTGAATACTCAGCCGAGGCATTAAGACAATTGCAAGATCTGGCATGTTACACAAAATCAAACAACAAAGAGTACTCAAAAGCTAATGAGGTTTTGCACAAACTGCTTCTCAAATATCGCAGAGAAGGCCTCATCTCTGCTGATGAATTCAAATTCATGTATAATGAGCATCCCGTACTGCCGTCCCTGTACCTAATTCCAAAGGTCCACAAAGGAACAAAACCAATTCCTGGAAGGCCCGTTATCTCCGCCATTAATAGCTGTGGAGAAAATGTGGGACAGTACATAGACTTTTCTTACAGGATTGGGTCCACAAACTCCCAAGTTTTGTTCGTGATACCACTGACTTTTTAGCTAAAATAGAGGATTTGGAATGGCAGAATGATATGTTACTCATTACCCTTGATGTTGAACAATTATACACCAGTATCTCTCATATGGATGGCTTAAACGCAACAACTTACTATCTTGGCCAACGACCAGCTGAAATGTATGAACATAATAAGGTGATTTTAAGTTTGATTGATTGGTGTTTAAACAACAACTATTTTACATTTGGTAAAGAAACCTGGAAACAATTAAGGGGTATGGCCATGGGGGCCTGTTTCTCCCCCAGCTACGCGTGTTTACACGTCGGCTGGTGGGAGGAGCAGGTCCTCCAGGTCTTACACCAAACTTGGATGCGAGAGAAGATTGTAAAATATCTTAGATATATCGATGACATATTTATTGTATGGCAAGGGGATGAAGAAGAATCACAAATCTTTATCGCTGAAATCAACAACAATCCCCTCAATCTAAGATGTACTTCTAACATCAGTGCCAGGCAAGCTGAATTTTTAGATGTCAAGATATATGTAGATGACAACAATCGCATCCAGACTACTTTACACAGAAAAGCCACGGCGGGCAACACCACGCTCCATGCCTCAAGCCTACATCCAAAGCATACTATCCACAGCATACCTTACGGAGAAATCCTAAGGTTAAAAAGAATATGTAGCACTGCTGAGGATTTTAAACGATGCATTGACGAATTGAAAGTACGGATGAGGGCTCGTGGCTATTCTGACCAGATTTTTAACCAGGCTCTAGCAAAGGCTGAGAAACTGTCTGGAGCTAGTTTACTGGCTAACAAAAATAGTACGCCCACCAATGAGAGTGAAACAGATGACATAGAGTGTCCAAGATTTATCACAGACTACAGTAGCCAGGAAAATAAAATTAGACAGATTATAAACAAACACTGGTCTACTATTCAAACTGACACTGTTTTGGGATGTATGCTACCTGATAAACCCCTGGTTACGTTCAGACGAGCACAAAACATGGGCGCAATTCTTGATCAAAGTAGCCCTGAATTGCAACAAAAGCCCAATTGGTTAATATCAGCAGGTTTTCGAAAGTGTACCTCTTGCAGAGCGTGCAAGTTCGGAATCAATAAAACCCACTACAGAACACCGTTTTCTGCTGCTGATATTCCGATCAAAGGTAGCCACACTTGTAAAACTGAATATGCTGTGTACGTCCTGACGTGTACTTGTGGCCTTAACTATATTGGCAGTACAAAACAGCAAGTGCACGTCAGGATACTGCAGCATATCAGAGCTATCCTTCATAGCGACCAGGCATATCTGGTTGCTCGCCATTTTGAGAGTACACATAATAAAGACCTTAATTGTCTCTCTTATTATGTGATAGCTTCTGTCCCAAAACCGAGAAGAGGAGGCAACAGGGAGCTCAAGTTAAGGCGATTAGAGTCGAGTTTGATCCTTGAATTCGATAGCAAATGGCCGAATGGCCTTAACAACACCGAGGATCTACGCCACTTCTTATAATCACTCGCTCTAAAACACCTGCCATCTGTTACTACTATAAATCATCTAGGCTTCCTATTAGCACCTTTATAGCCCCCTAGATAAGTCAGGATCCCTGTGATCAAGGGTGGAAATCTGTTTTCACTGATTCACCTTATAAATATCTTGTTCATATATGTAATCAAAGTGGCTGGTCAAGTTCCTTGCCAGCCACTTTCCTATATTGCTCTACTTCCTCTAAATGTATATATAGATATATTTTTTCACTGGGTTTTAGGTATTTATTTTTGTACCTTAGATGTGAGAACTGGTTTTACCACTTATTTATATATGTAGTGTCTTTTTTATATCTTTTAAAATGATTATATATTTATACTGGTATTATTAGGTTTTATGTTTGAGTTTACTCAAACTAATAATAAGGAAATTAATCTATATTTCCTTTATGTCTAGATTAACATACATGTACCACGTACACAGATTTTTATCATCATAAGCTCTCAGCACTTTGTTTCCCTCTTCTTGTGATCCATTTTCCCTCTATTGGCATTTAAGCACTTTATTATCTCCATGAATTGCAGACTGCGATTCAATGACATATTAGGATTTGCACTTTCACCACTTGCCCCGTTCCCCTATCAGTTAAAGGTCGCGATATTTTGCACAATTTTTAATATATTTTGTACAAATGGGGAAAAAAAACTGATATCTATTTAATTGTTCCATATAAACTGCATAATTTTGCACATTTGCTATATTTGCACAGGCCTTTGCTAAGATTTGCACAGGGATTTATCCCATAAGTCTTCATCATCATTGCGTAATTTTGCACGTGTTATTGCTTATATAGGCATCTGCTATAATTTGCACAGGGATTTATCCCAAACCATTTAGGAAAGTGAATTATATATGTTTACAATGTCTCGGTGTTTATTGCGTAATCTTGCACATAGGCCGATGTTTGTTTTGGGATTTATCCAGTAAAATTAAAATAATCAATGCAATTCTTACGTTTAGGAAAATATGTGAACAATTAACTAACAGCAAATATATTTTATTTTTATTAATTTGCCATTGCACTGTCATATTATAAATCAACTATGTATAAACTCTTTTGTTTATGTCTATGACCATGTGACCTGAGAGAGAAATTGCGGGGAGGCGGACTTGCACTGCATTATAAAAATGAAAAAATGACGTTGAATCGATGCATGTGAACAAGGGCTTTGGAAGCCCGAAACACGTCTTGCCCTCGCTGTTTTCAACCCTTGAACAATAAATCATCTGTGTATCCAGTTCGTGGTCCGTCTCCTTATTGCCTTGAGGGTTCTGATTCTCACAAGAACCAGTAGTGGCTGCTTTTGGAGTTTGCGCTGATATATATATATATATATATATATATATATATATATATATATATATACATATACTGTACTGCAATTAAGAAATGTTTGAGCACTAACGGAGAGGGCTGTGTGGTAAGATCCGTAAGGCAGCCACATAGTGTAGAATCAACTTCTACTTAACTGGCCTCTCAGATCACTGCCAGGGAAAGCAATGAGTTGAGGCCTTCTGGGCCTAATCCTGGTATTTCCAACCGGGGAGGGGGCAAAGTACACCAATTTCGACTCCAGAATGTGGGCACTAACAATCAGGTACATCTAGACCACCTCCCAAAGGATCCATTTCCCAGAAGTCTTTTTTCCTTATGTGGCAGTACTGGCCAATGTATCAAGATTAGAATCTGCAACTAAGGTAAAAATAAGATGACAGACTGGTTTCACTCTAACGTTAAATGTAATACTCGCCATAAAAACTAGATTCTTTTGGTACGTAGGGTTAGGGTGGTTAGGGAGTTCCAGGGCGACTGCATGATTGTCAACTTTCGGTGGCCTATGGCTGTAGGAGACATAATGGCCCAAGTTAGCGCAGGCACAGTGCAGTTGGGTCCAATAGATTTTACCTCTTGGTTTTTTCTATAAGCATTTAGACCACACTATGTCTTTGCAGAATGCCAGAAAAGGCGCACTCCTTCTGCTGTACCATGCTGATCAATTCCTATCTAGAAACAGAGGTATGGTTTTGTCTGGCTTGTAGGATAATGATTGAGTATGTGGTAGGGAGTGTGATCTTACCCATGAGTTGGTGTCACCAGTTTCCCCAATGACTGATAGCTTGTGCCCCCGCAGTGCGATGAATCTCCCCCCACTGAATCTTCCTGGTAGCCCTGGACCGCCGTTTGGGCAACACAGAACAAAGAACAATATTCAGTATCATGCCACTGTGTCCTGTTGTACATATGAGGCGATGCAGCATTGTGAATTTATACCCCCCTGTTTTGGGGCAAAGCAATTTCTTCTTTTTTATGCTAATTTGAAACGACTGTGTTGAATGTCACAGGTTCATCCTCCAAGCTTCAGATTGAAGGCTGGTGTGCACTCATTAATAACTTGTATTACTACAAGATTCTTGGGAACAGGCTGATTTTATTTTGATGGGTATGCATGTTACAATCTCCCAGGCTCCCCATCACCCTCTAGCCAGGCTAAGGGAGGACTGGCTACCTGGTTCAAAGTTGCTGTTGACTGCAATATAGAAAAGCTACATTTGGAAGGGAATAATATGCAGGCTTTCGATTTGAGGTGGGTCCTAACTTCGGCTTGGTTTTAGTTAACTTTTTTAATAACGATTTTACTGTTAAGAATAGATTTTCTGTTCTTTATTTGATTTTGTAGACAAAGTGGCTGATAGAAATTCATGCCTGTGCTTATCATTTAATTTAATCCTGGCTGCTGATTTTTACGCTAAACTTGGTGCTTTTCCAACATTGTCATCTCCGATTTTTTCTCCTTCCTTATCTGAATATAGTTTTGAGCCAGGTATGGCCTCTGGAGGGCGTCTTGTTTTTTAACTCATCTGGCATCATGATCTAGAAAGAGTTGTCATTAACTCAATGTCATCTACTGTTCCCACCCATGCAGGTAGGAAATCCTGTTCTGTAATGGATTATATTTCCGGGGTTGTAGATTGGCTTTCTAATCTAGATGTATAATTATTTGCGATTGTACCATAACCTTGTTTTTGTGTATATAATGTCTCGATTAAAAAGGGTAAAAATTCAATAAAAATAATAAATAAATAAAAAGATCTTGCCAGAAAAAAAAATGTAATGGATTATATTTTTATATCTAGAAGTATGCATTCATTCGTTTCTAAAGGGGATGTTCTTTCTACCATATACAGTGATCACAACCCCATATCCCTCACAATAAAAATCCCTAAGAAAGGGCCGAAGCTTAAGGTTGGTTATAAGCAGCCCGTCTCTACCAAAGAAAGATGCAGGGTATTGATTAGTTTGGCACTCTGTAAATATGACAATAATTATGAGTAAAATCAATGATGGATGTGAAGGCCTGATTAATTTTTGTCTAGCAGAGGAGGCCCCATGCTATATTGAGCTGCTGTGTAGAATTAAACTCCTGTATTAGGGATTTGCTCACAAGGCCTTCAGGCATTAGATCGATCCATAATAAATCCTGGTTTGACAAGGCATGCAGAGAAGCTAATAATTGCCTTAGGAGAGAATTGAAGCGCACCCCCAGGGATAGGGAAGCAATAAGTGTCTACAGGAAGGCTTATATGCAGGCGCTAAAGAAGAGAAAGGCTGATTTGAAGGTTGAAAAATAGGAAACCTTGGTGAATGCCTATCACGATAAAGACTCTCAGGCCTTCTGGAAGGAGGCATGTGCTGGTCTTTTCCCAGACTCTACATCTAGCAGAGTCTGCATACCGATAGGTCGTGAGGAATGGATACGCCATTTTGGTAACATTTATTGTAGCAATAACTGCATTCAGGAGATAGAGATCAATGATTGTGTATTGCCCCTGAATATTTCCTTTTTTCTATGATAAGGAGTCTAATGCAATTCTCAACAGTCCTTCTAAAAAGGCTCCTGGGCCAGATTGGGATTCCTATGGTATGGTATGGTATAGTATTTGTTAGGCGCGTGTATCACCCGTAGGTCTTGCAGCGCCAGCAGATACTCAAAGGCCCAATGTAGGCATCTCCTCAGAGCTGCAAAAGCCGGGTTTTAAGATTTTTGCAGAATCTCTTGTGATCCATGGATTTATATAAGGAAAATTCAGGGTTGTGGGCCCCCTTGTTTGCAAATATTATAAATTCTGAATGCAAGGCTGGTATCCCATCTTCATGGCGCTCATCTAAAATGGTGGCAGTTTTTAAAAAGGGACGGGAGCAGGATCCAAATTGCTATCACCCATTCTTCCTCCTCCATTCTACTGTAAAGATCATCTGGAGAATAGTATTGGATAGATTGCTCCTTCGGTCTATGGAGAAGAACATTTTCTCACAGGTTCAATATGGTGTGTTTTTAACTCACCTACTATCCTCTCCTGGCATCATTTCAGGGCACTAGCTCGCCCCTGACCAGCCCGCGCAGCGGATTTTAGCGCTGCCGCGGAACAAGAACAAACACACTTCTTGCCGCCATTAGCGGCGATCCTTGAGGTCACGCCCCTTTTCCGAGGCTACGCCTCCTCCTTCCCTATAAATCATGTGCATCTTCCGGACGCGCAGCGGACGAGCGCAGCGGGCGCGCCTAAGGCAAGCTCGTCTGCGCCTGTCCGCGACCGAACGGGGCTCGGGGCTGGACCCTTTCGCTTACCTGTACCCTTGGACACAACGGAAACTGGAACTCCCAGACATAGGACATACTATACCAGACAAAAACTACTATCCCTACGCCCAAAACTCAACAACAACTGCTACCACGCCTTGCCAGCTGACTCCTTACCTGTCTTCTGTGAGACCTGTAAGTACACTACCCCTCTCTTGAAGAAAAACAAAAGGGAGACTACCAAATTAAAAATGTTGCTGCTTAATTGCAGATCCATGAAGAAGCATAAAACAGAGATCTATGATCTACTAATGGATAGGAGTCCTGATGTACTATTCCTTACCGAAACGTGGCTAGATGATGCTTCGTCACCTGAAGCTCTCAAAGCCACTCCTCACGGATACTGCCTACTCAGACTAGATAGACCGAAACAGAGAGGTGGAGGATTAGCTCACATCTATTAGGCTGAGTTAGAGTGCACCTTACTGAAGGCCACGTTACCTAGTTGCGAAAGCGGCTTTTTCACTATAAGAGCAGGTTCCAATAATATCATCAATGGACTACTTATATACCGGCCGCCTGGAGGGGCTGCATAGTTCGGCGAACATCTCACCGAATTGATAACCCAGCCAGCGCTTCGGTACAAAAAATGTCTTATCTTAGGTGACCTAAACCTTCATTTTGATAACACGGATTGCAAAGAGGCCCAGAATGTGACAGAAGCACTAAAATCTCTAGAACTCAACCTCCAATCCAGATCCCCCTCGCACCAACAAGGGCACCTTCTAGACCCCATCTTTGCTAACTCGGAGGGTGTCAACGTCTCCTCCTCGATCAGAACAACTTGGTCTGATCACTTCATCATCCTGTTCGAAATAGAAGGCACTCCTCCTGATAACAGAACCAATAATCCCTTACCCCAGAAGCGTAGAGATTGGAAAAAGTTCAAGCAGGAGACATTTAAGCTTGCCCTACTTGAAACGCCACCGCCCCCTAGCAACACTTTGCAAGAGGCATGGAACAATTACGAAAGTTGGATGTCCAATGCTTTAGATAAGGTAGCTCCTTGGACACTCAAACCTCCCGCAAGACTGACCAAAACTGCCCCCTGGTTCTCGCAAGAACTCACTTTGGGTGAAATAGCAGCAGTACATAAGTACTCACAAGCATACAAACAACAATTTACATCGAAGCAATGTAGATAAACACGATACAACCTCCCTGTGTGAAAACACTCTCAAAACATTTCAAATTATAAAAACAGTTTATTAAAAAAGATCACATTAGATAAAAACAGAAATTTGGGAAACATATAAGGACGGTGTAATAATCAATAAAAACAACAACATTCAGTAAAAAGGAGTGTGCAAGAAAATAAGGATAGAAACCATTCATAGAAAGACAACAAATTTGGTTTCCCCTTTCGTATATATTCCTAGATTCACTCCTTAGGCGTCGACGCGTTTCGGCGGTGTAAGCATATTAATCCGCCTTCATCAGGACAGTGAACAATATAGTTTCCCAAATAGATTCTGCAATTATAATAAAACCAATTTTAGGTTTACCAAGTTCATGACATTTGGTAATCAGAAAATCACAATCTTTAAACAACTCTAATGTAATTAAATCATTGTACCGACATATTTACATTGCTTCTAAGACATACTACATACATTCAACAACTTATCAGACTCTATAGCCTACATAGTTAGATAACAGCAACTCAATAATTCCAATTCCTCTACAGCAACCCCGAATTTATTAATATATGCATATTCAGGCTTGATATAGAATTCAGGAACTTTTGGCCTTCTTTGTGATTACCATATTCACAAATTTTATAGTAGAAAAGGTGGCGCAAGATAAAGAGCATTGGTACATCACCTACCTCAGACGTATGAAAGGTATGGCCTATATTGCATGGGGTGTTCCGCCTCCTATGCGTCAAAACCAAGGAATTCGTCCAGCGAATTCTTTTAAATATGCGTTCAAATACGCATTAAGGTACCTATCAATAAAAAGATAGTTTATAGGATAAGTAGCCAATTTCAAGGCTGTATTCCAGAAGTCACATAGGTCTATGACAATTGTATACCTTATCCTGTCTCGCTATTTGCGCTCTGCTTTATGCACTTTGGGCTTTGTGTTGAGCGACAATGTTATTATGCGTTATGCATGTTGGTATCTTACATACGTAACTGCTCATAAGATAGTTAACATTCAGTTCAAAATTAAGTAGGACAAAAATTATTTTACTCTCAACATCTTAGTCTCAGGTCTTATTGTTTAGCCAGTGCGTGTTCATGGCGGGTTCATTCACTTAGACCGAACAGTTTTATCAGGTACTTACTATATAATGTTGTAAGGCGTAAATACGTCTTTATGGTGGTATAGTTCTTCAGTTAGATGACTGTACACTGTAAAGAATTTATACATAATAAAATTATATACTGAATGTTAAGTATCTTATGAGCAGTTACGTATGTAAGATACCAACATGCATAACGCATAATAACATTGTCGCTCAACACAAAGCCCAAAGTGCATAAAGCAGAGCGCAAATAGCGAGACAGGATAAGGTATACAATTGTCATAGACCTATGTGACTTCTGGAATACAGCCTTGAAATTGGCTACTTATCCTATAAACTATCTTTTTATTGATAGGTACCTTAATGCGTATTTGAACGCATATTTAAAAGAATTCGCTGGACGAATTCCTTGGTTTTGACGCATAGGAGGCGGAACACCCCATGCAATATAGGCCATACCTTTCATACGTCTGAGGTAGGTGATGTACCAATGCTCTTTATCTTGCGCCACCTTTTCTACTATAAAATTTGTGAATATGGTAATCACAAAGAAGGCCAAAAGTTCCTGAATTCTATATCAAGCCTGAATATGCATATATTAATAAATTCGGGGGTTGCTGTAGAGGAATTGGAATTATTGAGTTGCTGTTATCTAACTATGTAGGCTATAGAGTCTGATAAGTTGTTGAATGTATGTAGTATGTCTTAGAAGCAATGTAAATATGTCGGTACAATGATTTAATTACATTAGAGTTGTTTAAAGATTGTGATTTTCTGATTACCAAATGTCATGAACTTGGTAAACCTAAAATTGGTTTTATTATAATTGCAGAATCTATTTGGGAAACTATATTGTTCACTGTCCTGATGAAGGCGGATTAATATGCTTACACCGCCGAAACGCGTCGACGCCTAAGGAGTGAATCTAGGAATATATACGAAAGGGGAAACCAAATTTGTTGTCTTTCTATGAATGGTTTCTATCCTTATTTTCGTGCACACTCCTTTTTACTGAATGTTGTTGTTTTTATTGATTATTACACCGTCCTTATATGTTTCCCAAATTTCTGTTTTTATCTAATGTGATCTTTTTTAATAAACTGTTTTTATAATTTGAAATGTTTTGAGAGTGTTTTCACACAGGGAGGTTGTATCGTGTTTATCTACATTGCTTCGATGTAAATTGTTGTTTGTATGCTTGTGAGTACTTATGTACTGCTGCTATTTCACCCAAAGGGAATTTTTGTCTGACTAGCGTCAATTTCGGTACCCTATCCCTTTGGTTTTGGGGTCCCTCTCTCTTTTATTAGAGGTTAGAGAGTCTCGCAAGAACTCAAACAAGCCAAGGCAAAATGCAAAAATCTTGAAAGACAATGGAGGAAAAGTTACAAATCGGAAAGCAAGTCAAACTATACAACAGAACTTAAAAAATATCACAAATTAGTAAGAGCGGCAAAAGGTGCCTACTTCAAAGGTAGAATAGAATCTGCTGACAACCCCATTAGAGAACTCTTCGCTATTTACAAAGAGTTAACGGTCCCGACCAGACTCGAAGCACAAGACACCTACTCCAGCGAGCTATGCGATTCCATAGCTGATCATTTTGTCGGCAAGGTCGACAAAATATGTGCCACTTTTACTGACGGAGCTGATTCCTCTAGCACACAGATGGCAGTCAAAAACAACTCCACTGCTAAATCCCGCTTAACATGCTTCAAAGTACCTGAGATACAGGAACTGCTGAACATTGCTCAAAGCATACAGTCTGGATCCCCCCACGACGTGTGCCCCCCCAACCGCTACAAGGGAGTCTTGGAGAGTATGATCGATCAAATCTCTCATATCATCACTCTGTCTCTCCAAGAATGCCACGTTCTTGACACATGGAAAACAGCCCAGGTCATCCCTCTGAAAAAAAAAACTAATGTCCACATCTCCCAACTCCCAAATCTTCGGCCCATTTCCCTTCTTCCCTTCTGTGCCAAAATAGTGGAAAAAGTGGTCAACGGGCAGCTTATGAAATACCTGGAAGAGAACTCCCTCCTGCACCCTACTCAATCAGGGTTTAGAGCCGGCTACTCTACTGAGTCCACCATCCTCTATTCCACTGAGTGCCTTAGACAGATGGCGGACGAAGGACAGACAGAAGCGTTGGTTTTACTAGACCTCAGTGCAGCATTCGACACCGTGCTGCAAACAATGCTGCTGTCTCGCCTCTCTGACATGGGAGTGGAGGGACCTGCCCTTGCCTGGTTAAAATCTTTCCTGGCCAACAGAAGCTTCCAGATGCACTGTCCTCCTTTCACATCCTCCCTCCGGAAGCTGAGACATGGGGTCCCACAGGGTTCCAGCCTAAGCCCAACCCTGTTCAACCTTTATATGGAACCCCTGGCTCACATAGTTGAAGATTTCGGGGTGGATATAGTGACCTATGCCGACGACACCCAACTGATGATCAAGCTGTCACTCGACCATACCGAAGATGCCACTAACTTTTCCAAATGCCTGTCATCAGTAGCATTATGGATGAACAACAACTGTGTGCGCCTTAACAGTGAAAAAACGGAACTTTTAGTCGTCGGCAAATCCCCCTCTGCCTGGTCGCACATGTGGTGGCCGGCGGAACTGGGCAATTTTCCCTCCCCCGTGGACTCTGTCAGAAATCTTGGAGTAATGCTTGACTCAGATCTCTCTTTCAGATCTCAGGTCAATAAAGTCACGGGAAGGTGCTTCAGCACATTAAAAACCCTCCGCAAAGTCCTTGGCCTCCTCCCCATTAATGCCACAAAACACACTAGTCCATGCCCTAGTCACACCCCATCTTGACTACGGCAATGTCCTGCTCCTAGGTCTAAGTAAAATATGCTTACACCAACTATAGTGCGTGCAAAACGCTGCTGCCCGCCTGGTACTCAACTTGCCTCGCAGAGCATCTGGGAAGAATGACCTAGCGAAGCTTCACTGGCTTCGGTCAAAGATTGCATCAAATTCAAAGCCTTATGCTTTACACACCGCATCACCCAGGGCAAAGGCCCAGGTTATTTGCAAAAGCTCCTCACAATTCACCGCCCCACCAAAAACCTGAGATCGGCCAGAGCTATGCTGTTCAAACTCCCTCGCACCCGCAGAGCCAAGATGGGTGGCCACTCTTTCAGACATCTGACCCCTAAGCACTGGAATGAACTACCTCTGGATCTTCGTATGGAACCTTCAGAAACGAGATTCCGAGTCAAACTCAAGACTCATCTGTATCCAGGCACCTAATTCCCCCTCCTTCCTCTAACCCCCGTTTCCCTCTCCCTCGCTTTTTGTTTCTTGAGATGTAGTAGAATTCTAGCGCGGGGACACACTATTTTTAGTGCAGCCAGGCGCTTTAAAAATGGCTTTATTATTATTATTATTATTTCATGAAAGGGCTCGGAACCATAGAACAATGCCTACATTTGCACATTTTAGTGTCTAAATGTAAGTTTGCCAAGTGTAGCCCCCTCCACCTAGCATTTAGAGATCTATCAAGGGCTTTTGATTGTGTAAGTAGATACAAACTTTGGTATATTTTAGCCACCGTGGATCTGGAGGAGGACTTTTTGTGACATTTTTTGAGATGTCTCCCCCTGGACCTGGTCGCTTCTGTGACGTACAGGGATGGAGAAAAGTGTTCAGCTTCCTTTTCTGTTAAACTGGGAGTTCGCCAGGGTTGTGTGCTGGTACCTATCCTGTTATTTCTCTATATAAGTGGTCTTAAAACCGCCCTTCTGAATCTTGGCTCAGACGTCTCGGTGGTAAATAAAAAACCTATTGCAGCATTTCTGTACGCAGATGATGCTTTGTTGCTTGCCAGGACAGCGAATGGCCTCAATTTATTGATCAACACATTTGTCTTGCTTTTGAAACTGCTAGACCTGGAAACCAACCTGCCAAAAACCTGTATTATGATCTGTGGCCCAAAAAATGTCAAAACTTGTTGTATGAGTATTGGGGGCAGGACTATTAAGAAAGTGAACCGGTTCCCATGTTTTGGGTTGATGTTTGATTGCGCGTGCACATGATTACGATGGCAACAGGAAATATCACTTTTTGCAGGCAATTGGCTCAATGTATTCTCTCACTTCCTCTATAGGTAAAAAGCCCACTTGAGATATATAGGAGAAAATGTCGCATACTCTTATCCTAGGGTGCAGAGGTATAGGATTATAGGGATGTGGGTAGTAACCAAATATAGGAAAATAGAGTGTTCTGGCGCAAATGGGGGCTCCCTTGTCAATGTCACACTTTGGTATCCTTCAGGAATTAGTAATGGAGTATGTCGAGGATCAGAGCAACCTTGCTTCCTTGTTGTTATGCTGCTCAGTTTGATGAAATGAGCGAGCTAGCCTAAATAGAGAGATTATCTTGGATTGTTTTACCTGTTCTTATAGGAGGAGAATTCCCTGGAGACAACTTTTGCTCTTGACTGACCATCTCTCTATGAGAACCCTACCTTTATATGTAAGTAGGGCATAGGGTGGGGCAGGGAATGTGTTTTATCTGATAGAAGGGCTCAGCGGGAGGGCAGAGAATTAATTAAGCCTTCAGTTAAGGAATGTTTGTCTTGTACAAACTATGCTGGGGGTGGCACCGTATTCGAGCTTGGGTTCTGGTACCTGGGAACGTACGCTGTTGTCCTGGTTTAGACTATGGTCACTCTGATGGTTACCATGTTTCCCTCAAGGATAGTTTAGTTCTTCAGATATATGTTTATGCCCATGTGATGAGGTCTTCCCAGACTTCGTTCCAATTTGTTTTCTTTTGTAAATGTTATCGTCCCCTTGTTATTTATTGCCTGTGCTATGCAAATATAAATTCAGTAAGTGTAGAGTGATGCTGATTTACCTGCAACAGTTAGTATTGCCCTGATGTGTATACAGCTGTGCGCTCCTTTTAAAATGTGCAATACGAATGCACAACTTAATGATTCTTTAATACTTGGTTTCTTAGATTTTAATGAATGATAATTTATTTTTCTCATGTTGGTAACTTTCGCTGTGACTCTTGTTAATATGGATATCGATGCGTTTGTCGACAAAAATGAACTATCATCCTTAGATAATAGGATACTCCATTCTGTACTCCACATCTACCTCGGCAAGCAAGTAAGTGTTCAGGCAGGTCCTGCGACCTAGGCTCGGGATTTCTGATTGATGGGTCACAAGTGAGAGGGTGCATAGCTGGCAGGCAAAGACTTGGGTAGGAAACTCTTGATCAATTCCACAGATAAGCGCAGTGACATCACAATGGTCAGGGGAGGTTGTCCCAATAAAGCACACATGACCAGTGGGAATACGTGCTCACAATAACACCATAATGTATGTATACTTGTAAAGCGCACTGTTACCTCATTATGTGGTGTCCTGGCGCTGTATACCGCTGGGGAAACCATCCTGGCTTTCCCTGTGAGAGAGCACCCCCAAGGTGAAGCCAGGCATCCCCGGCGCTGCTGGGGCCGTTGTGGAGATTAAGCAAGCTATTGCCCAGAGTTGCAGAGTGGGACCCATGGTTAGCGTAGGCACCTAGGCGAGAATTATCGAGTCTGCGGACATTGACCCAAGACCCTGCCGCGTCGGGAATTGAACCCTGGTCCCGGGCCGACTTCTGCTTCAGGGTCTGCCGCTTCTAACCAGTGAGCCACACTTCTCCACCATAAAGTCAGATCCTACATGAGTAAAGAACACATAGCCAATCAGGGCCTAGCACACGTAGTGATCACACACTTCCCATGCCGGACATCTAGATACATTCACCACTGGCCACACTGTGTCAACGCAGGTCAAGACCCAACTGTTGTAACCATTAGCTCTTAATTTATGACCCTAAAGGCAGCAACCAACATTCCTCACCATATATGGTACGCCAGAAATCTTTTATTGCTGGTGTAATATTGTATATAAAGAAACTCAAACTCGATGTAAATTGAGACAGGCCTGAGACCTTGTGCCTTTAACTGTTGCCCCGGCCAAACTATTTAATCAAATAAACTGTTCCTGTTTTGCCACACACCTCTTTTCTTCTGTTTTCAAAGGAAATTCTAACCTGAGCAACATTTTGGCGAGCCAGCCAGTAGTGATTGGGACCTTGACTGCAGCTAAAGGAAGATGGCACCGCCTGGAAGGATTCACACTGCGTCAAAAAAACGGTGGTCAGACACCGCAATTGATTGGAAGTTCTGCTGAATTCGCGGGTTGGAGGGCCGTCCTGAAACAGCTGTCACAGAGTGTCAGAGACTACATCTAAACCTGAAACATAGCCTTCTAAAGCATTTGGCCTATGGCAAACAAGGGAGAAGTAAAAAGACAGGGTCTCATATATTACCTATTTTATATGTCCAAATTGTATCAGTCGTAAGGCGGCCTCAGAGGCGTTTCTGTGAAAGTCACCTTTGTTTGATAGCTGACCACTAGCTCAGGTAAATATTGTGTAAAACTATGTATAGCCCTTTATAGCTCACAGGACCCTATTTTCGTGATACAACTATCCTCATTGGGTGGAGGAGGCACCACATTCTCATAGTTTTCTAGCTCAAGGTTTTCTCGGTGCCAATCAGGTTTCTTAACACCGTTAGTATCTGAAAGGAGTGTGGGAGGTACAGGTTGCTTGGACCTCTGCGTGTGACACAGGGTGAATGCTTGACCCCTCGGTGGGACACAGGGTGGAATTCGGATGTTAGGGAAAACTTGGACCCAGGAAACTGGGTATAACTTGTGTGTATCAAAAAGGGACCAGTGATTCCGAAGTTATTACGTTTTGGTGTCTGTGACTACAACCTTTGTCTATGAGCAGATAGTAAGAGACAATCCAGCTCACTTAGGAACACGTTCCACGCTAATTCTTCTCTTGCTAGAGGATAAAATGCAATGAACATCTATGTTTTGCTTTTTGGATAAAGTAATTATTTTTCTGTTGACAGTTATTCAAATGTTTTATTAAAATGTGATAAAATGTTCTTGATTGTCTTTGAAAACTCTATTACATGACAATTTGAATTGATGCAGGTTTTATTCTAACACCTAGCATATACGCCCTGTGTCACAATATTACAAATGCAGCCGTATCTTATTTTATAGAAATGCTCGTTCGAACTGTTTTGATATAAAAAGTGTAAAGTGCTGAGCTCATAGTATGTAATTTGTAAGAGTGCACCACATATGAATTTTCCAGACGATTGGACAAGCCAAAATAGGACATCAACTGAATTGTACTATCCAAATTACTAAAATTGTCATGGATTCCTCACTAAAACACATAGAGACGGGGTTCCCCAAGCAAATAAAGGGACTTAATACGTTTTGCTAAGAGTGAAATTTACACATGAAGGCTCACACATTTCCCTGGCCTAAGGAGGGAACATTTGACCCGAACATAATTGAGAACACTAAAACACATACAAAAAAACAGATATACTGGTCAGAAAAGAGACAAAAGGGAGGCAGTGCAAGAATTGTGGGCTATCATTGAAGAGGTACAATCCGATAACCCTAAGATGCCAATAACAAGCAAGGCCTCAGCACATTCCCCACCATTCGCTGGGATGGGCATACGCTCACCTGCTCCCCCTGCATTAAGATACTCAAACCCAATAGTAGTAGAAGCCGACGAGCCCCCCACAGGAAAAGGTCTGACAGGTCCAAGCCTGAGAAATCTAAAAGCAATCTAACACAAACTCCCCCAGCACAGCTCACATTTCTAGGCAAGGTTCCCAAAAGCTTGACTCCCAGTCCACCACAATAAACACACCACACCACAAAGGCAGGTAAAATAAACATTCCCACTAGGTCAGGCTAGCGCAAAAGTGTGACAGGGAAGTCTGTGGTGGTCCTGGACAGTGACCCCGCAAGCACATAAGATGATGGGAGCCCAAGTCCCCCGGGAACCGATGATGAGGTTAGGCCAGGGCAGCATCTAGCATCTATCTGTGGACCAAGGGTGGTCCTTAGCATACCTGGGACAGTCTTTTTCAACAAGTGATCTCCCAACATGGAATTCCTGTGTAGGGCTGTCTTGGGGATAGAAGGGGAATGGGTCATATGGAGGAGAGTTCGATGAAAGGATGGCTAACCCATGACAAGAAATCTGGGACACCGATGTGGGTGGATACACTTCGCTAGAAGAGAAAAGTCAACCCCTGATTGTAATGAAACTTACACTGTATTCCTTATGTTTCTGGGGAAAATGAATGTTTCCAATGGGCATGAATGCTAACTGCAGAGTGATACAGTAAATTCCAAATATGCAATGGGGCACCTCCACGCTTATGGAGTTCTACTGGCAGTGCTGTAGCATACCCATACTCTGCTGGTTCCCAGATGGAGAGTCATTTGCTCCCTGGTGAAACTGCACACCCCGACACTGGTCACTCTCAGAGAAGAAGTAACAGAGTTGTACCAGCACCCGTTAAAGAAAAAGCCCACCTAGCTGCACCAAGCTCGCAAACAGATAGCGGATGACCATCTTGGCTAGGCTTGGTTCAAAGGTATTCCAGCTGGAGACAGGGGGGCTCAATACCCTTCTTCACCCTTCAAATGCCCGCTGACTCCAAATTACCCAGTGGGAAATGCTCAAGATGATGAATAGCACTGAGCTGGCCTCAATTCGATCAAGGAAGAAATTCAAGCCATCCGACTCATGGTAATGTAGCATTAGTATGTGCTGGGCTTAATGACTGTAATGGAGGGAGGGGTCTGCACCAAGATAGGCAACACCTGTTGCATATTCCTTCCAAGGAAAAGCATGAACAATGTAATATTGACACTTGCCATCCAAGCACTGCATAATCTACAAAGAACTATGTGTGAAGAGGGAAGTACCCCTGAGTAGGAGTGGTTCTTGAATTGGTTCTCCTGGCTCCCTCAATGGCTATCCGATCTGTGTAAATCACTGTTTGCAGTTATCATTGTGTTTCTATTGGTTTACGGGGCTATACAATTGGGGATAACGTGCTGTAACAACACATACCTCAAACTAGGTAAAATGCAAGTAATTAGTAATGGTACAAACACATGAGTTAGACAGTGTAGTTGAAGAATCCACTAAGGGAGAATGTTAATATGGATATCGATGCATTTGTAAACAAAAATGAACTGGTGTCCTTATTAATAGAATCTCCTGTTCTGAACCCCACATATCAAGTATGTGGCCAGGTAGGCCCTGCGGCCTAGGCCCGGGATTACTGATTCATGGTTCACAGGTTGGAGCAGGAAACTCTTGATCAATTCCACAGATGAGCACAGAAAAACCTCACAATTGTCAGGGTAGATTGCCCCAATAAAACACACATGGCCTGTGGGGGTAGGCACTCCTAAAAACACCATAGAGTCAGATGCCACATGAGTTAGGAACACTTAGCCAATCAGGGCCTAGAACACGCAGTAATCACATGCTCCCCATGCCAGACATCTCAATACATTGAACACTGGCTACTCTGTGTCCACGCAGGTCAAGGCCCACTTGGAATAACTATTGACCATTAATATATGACCCTAAAGTCAGCAACCAACATTCCTCACTATATATGGTATGCCGGAAACCTTTTATTGCTGTTGTGATATTGTATATAAAGAAAAATCAAAGTCAATGTAAATTGAGACAGACCTTGTGACTCTAACTGTTCTCCTGCCTGAACTGTTTAAGTAAACAAACTTTGCCAAGTGATTGAGCCAACTTCATTTACATCCTGCAGCTGACAGATCTCAACAAATGTGGCCCCCGATTTACAAAGATTTTGCTTCGGGTGTATAATTTTTGTGTTGCCACCCTGACATAAAATCCATTTTTGTATTTACTAAGCCATGCACATTTGATTTGTGTGGCTTTGCATGCTTTAGTAAATATGAAGTAATGCAACGCAGACTACCTTACTTTATTTGCAATGGGTAGGCGTTACATGGGTGGAGCATGGCTGGAGTATGGGGATTCCTGTGCATTCACCTGTGTATTTTGATTTAAATCCAGATTTATAAACATTTGTAAACCTAGGTTTGCGCCAAAATTGTGCACCCCCCCGACAGAGACGTAAAAATTAGAAATATCTTCATTCCTCCGTGTTACTTCCTCTTTCCATGCACCACCCACGCATGGAAAGAAAAATATACCTCTAAGGATAGTTTTTGTACATGAAGGTAAACAGAATCCTGCCTGTAACCCAGGCACCCGTTTGTCATTGTGCAAGGGTGCCAGCTTTGTCACTAGGCTGCCTGAAGTACGGCAGAACAAGGAAAGTGCAGAAGTGCACCATATCCTAATTGATATGGTGCATTTCTACTCTCTCCCTTTCATGCAACGCAGTGCTGCAAGTTGCCTTGCTTTGTTGCTTTAAAGGTTAGTAAATCAGGCCCCTAATCCAAGGATTTAGATATGTTTTACAGGATCAATGGAATATACCTGCTAGGGTAAAGCTGCTGATTTTTGTATAAACAGGTACATAACATGCATAGGAAGAGAATGTACCCTGGCGTGATATACCTTTTCTCAGTTGTTATGAGGAAATAGGATCTACCCTTCAAGCTTAGAGACTTGCAAGGGTGAGATCAGGCCATCTTCTACTACTGAAGGTAGCTGGGCCTCGCTATAGATTATATCATGATGATAGAATATGCAAACTGTCCCACGGATACATTGTTCCATTATACATAATTGTAACTAATCGGACTAAATTGCATTAATTCTACAATAAACGCTTATATTGCTGATGATACGCAGAAGGTTATTCATGTAGTTTGGATAAGTCTGCATTGAATTTGCTCATCGATTAAGGAGATGTTTTTATAAGCGGAATCATTGTTTTATAGTTGCAGTTCGGAATTACCCTACGAGTTTGGATGTATTTTTTCATTTTTTATAAGAGTTGTGATCATGCGCCTTTTATAGTTTACAATGGTTTTTAAACCATTAGTAAATGTATTAAAAGTATTTTAAACAAGAAACACTATTTCCTGTAAATGTCTTTCATCAGTTGTATACAATTGGTTATGCTCCCTTCCAGAATTAGCCTATGTAATTTAAGATCTTTCGTATATGGCCTTCACTTGCTACCAAGTTATCTTCTAGCGGGCATTGAGGTACCCTCTTTCAAGATTACATTACATTACATTTTATAGTTTGCCTCCTTCAGCATTTTTAAAATCCCTTAACAGTACCTTGCCTTATCTCCTGCTCTTCAGCAGTAATTAATCCTAGCTCCAGTCATGTCGCTAGTAGTAGTGTGCACTTGTGTGGACAAGTACATTCTCTCCTGCAATGGGCATCAGGTTTGTCTAATTGATCCGTGTCAATTACAGGCATGTTGGGAAGCCATATATCAGAATCAATATTATTTTGATAAGGTACCCTCTACTAATTGGGACAATAGGTTAGGCAACATATTTATTAGAATATTGTTTTAAAGTCAATGTTATTGATTTTCCCATAAGTCTTGGTTTTCACATATTTATTTTCTATAAAACCAATATATGGTAATCCCTAAATAATAATAATTCTGGCCCATCTCCAGTTTTTTGTCAATAATGGCTTAACTGCACTCTTCTTCCATCCATATATCTTAGTTTTTTTGTATTGCTTTCAAATATTGATAGATTGTTGAAAGTCCAGAATACCTCCAAGGCTAGATCCTGATGGGCGAACTGCAGATGCTACAAAATAGCACATTGTAGATTTGGCACAAGCTACCCAACCTACTTGCTGAACAATATTGTGGCTGCAGGGTTTATTCAACCATCTCTGAAGTGTGTAGATGTTGAACCTAACATCCTTGGTGTGGCTGTCCTTCAGCGTTTTGTTTTCCATCCTCCTATTTTTGCTGACTTTACTTTTGTTGGCTTTAGGACTCTGCACACTTTACCACTGCTAATCAGTGCTAAAGTGCTTTTGCTCTCTCCCTAAACATGATAACATTGATTTACACCCAATTGACACATTTAATTTACTTGTAAGTCCCTAGTAAAATGGTACTACCTGTACATAAGGCCTGTAAATAAAATACTACTAACTGCCCTGCAACACTAATTGTGCAAACCACCTAAGTAGCCTTTAAAACGTGTCTCAAGCCAGCCACTGCAGCATGTGTGTGAAACTTTAAACTGTCAATTCGACCTGGCAAAATAACGTTTTGCCAGGCCTAAACCTTCCTTTTTAATACATACAAGTCAACACTCGGGTAGACCCTAAACAGTCCATTGGGCATGGTGCAGTGTATTTGAAAAGTTGTACAAGTACTTTTAACTGTTAAAACTCTTAAATTAATTTTTCACTACTGCAAGAATAATACATCTCTCAGAGGATAACATTGGATTACCTAATCACATTTAATAACCCTTAACCTTCAATGAGGCGCAAGTAGGAATGTTGAGTTTGGAATCTAAAGGATTGTAATTTAAAACCCTCTTTATTGGTAAAGTTGGATTGTAACTCACAATTCTGAAAATGACACGATTAGAAAGTTGGCATGTTCTTGTCCTAACCATATGGTGCCGGCAGCCTGTATCCTGGGTCACATGCCATGATGTAGCTGGCAGTTGGTCTTTGTGTATTGCTCACAGAGAGTGAGAAAAAGGTAGAATTGGTGTTGGCAGGAAGTGCTATGACTGACTTGATGAGAGGGAGGAACTGTGACCTATCACACTGAGGCTCTGCCAGAGAACACTCACTATGGGGGTGATTAGGATGGTGGGCGGATGGCTACAGCCAGTACAGTGATTTACTCCCACCATATAATAATGGCGGGGGTATTGCGGCGGACGCAAAGTGTGTCCGCCCCATTTCCGCCAGTCCAGACGGGCGGTCCGGGCCACAATATGGTGGCAGTGTCTAGGAGGCACCACTATCCATATTATGTGGAGTGCGGTGGAAGGCCTTTCCATGGCGGCATCGCCGCCATGGAAAGGCTGGTGGGGAGGTGCTTTGGGGGCCCGTTGTGGGCCCCCGGGGTTGTGGGGGGTGCACTTGGGGGGTACCCATGGTACCCTCCTCCATTTCCATGCACAAGGTGGCAGGCATCACGTGGTGCCTGCCACATTGTGTATGGAAATGCATACCATGGCACTTTGGCTTTGCTGCGGGTACTGCTTACAGCAGAATCCGCTGCAATGCCAAAGGGGTGGGGGTCGCATCCTAAATAGCGGTTCTGGACTTCTGCACGTCTGGCGGCCGGTCCCAGCACTGCGAGGATGGCAGGCGGACCAAAGTCCTATAACCAGCAGGTTATAGGATCATACATGTGGATCGCCCTGTTAAAACTGGGGGTGGATTAGCCATTTTATTTAAAGACATCTACAAGGTTGCTATTTTAGAGCAAAAGTTTACTTCCCTTTTGGAAATCATTTGCTTTAAAATCAACTTAGCAAGTATTTTCTCGTGGAAAGGGGCATTAGTATATCGCCCTCCAGGCTCTAACCCAGATTTTGCTCTGTCCCTGCAAGAACTACTGGCCCCGCATATTAGGGCAAAGGAGGACTTCCTCCTATTGGGGGATTTTAATATTCACATAGACAATTCCTCTCTCCCTGAAACAACCCAACTAATAGCTGACTTATCCAATCTTGGACTGGAAATAATAAATAGCGGTGCTACACACACGGGTGGTCATACCCTGGACTCAATATTTTCCACCTGTACTAAAATCAGATGCCTTCCTGCTAAAGAAATTTTTTGGACTGACCACTTTTTGATTGAGTTCTATTTGCCCGGTCCTACTAAACGACTGCATAGACCACCACCCCCGCCAATTTTTCGTCGCCAATGGCACAGAATATCTGCTGAAAAGCTGCAGGAATGTTGGCTAGAACCATTATTTACAGAAGCAGACTCAGCGGAGCTGGCACTGGATAAATTTAATAACTCTCTTAAAATAGCTATTGACACCTTGGCCCCATTAAAACTTCACAAGCAGTACCCTCCCACTAAACAGGAAAAATGGTATACCCAAGATCTTAGGAAAGAAAAACAAAAATGTAGGCGGCTAGAAAAAACATGGAGAAGGTCTAGAAACGAAAAGGATAGGGAACTTTTTCTAAAGGCCCAGGCAACATATTATAAGAACATAAAGCTAGCAAGGAAAAATAATATCTCATTACAACTTGCAGAGGCAGGCAACTGCCCGAGGGAATTATTTAAAATCCTGCAAACTTTCGTAAAACCCACAGCAGGAGAAAGCCCTGATGATGCCTCCCAAGAACTTTGTGATGACATTTCTATGTTCTTTGAGGACAAAATTAATCTCATTCATAACAAAATCGTAGCATCACAAGATGTAGGAACTATGGCCTCCTCTGCCAATGAAACTGCTAATGATTTGCCCATACAGAACAAAACCTCTTTTCTCATTATCCCTCCAGTTAGTGATTCAGATCTTTCACTCCTTGTTAACAAATTGAAAACTGGCTCTCCAAATGACCTCCTCCCTGCAAAAATGGTGGCCCCATTGACCTCCATCTTGGCTCCATCCATCCAGTCAGTAATGAATCTTTCACTGGCTAAGGGGCAAGTTCCAAAGGAATGGAAGATAGCGGTGGTAAACCCTATTAGGAAAAAAGCGGCCTCCCCCTGGACAGATCTTGCTAACCTCCGGCCCATCTCCCTCCTCCCCTGCATCGGTAAGATGACAGAGAAGCACGTGAACACCCATCTATCTAACTTTCTCGAGGCAGCAGAAGGCCTGGACCCCTCTCAATCAGGGTTCAGGCCAAATCACAGCACCGAATCAGCCCTTCTGGCAGTGACCAACAACATCAGGATGACACTGGATGAAGGGGGGTCTATGATTCTGGTGCTGTTGGATTTATCCGCTGCCTTCGATACGGTGTCTCACAAAGTGCTTCTCTGCCGCCTGAGGGATGTAGGGCTGGGAGGTGCAGCTCTGTCCTGGATGGAAAGTTTCCTCTCCTGCCGCTCACAAGAAGTTAGGCTGGGCTCCCATAAATCCATCTCCAGGGAGCTCACAAGGGGGGTGCCACAGGGCTCATGCCTAAGCCCCACATTATTCAATGTGTATGTGGCCCCCCTGGCCAACTTAGTGAGATCCTATGGGTTTACCCCTGTGTCCTACGCCGACGACACCCAACTTCTGTTCCCTTTTAAAACCTTCACACCGGATCTGCAAAAATCTTTTGCAGAAGGCATGAGGGTTGTTTCAAGATGGATGGCTGACAACTGGCTACAATGCAATGTGGGAAAAACAGAGGTCTTACTGTTTGGAGAGGCGGTGACTCTGTGGTCTGGTGAATGGTGGCCTGTAGAACTGGGTCCAGTTCCCACTCCAAAGCAGACGGTGAAAAACTTGGGAGTATTATTCGACCATACGCTGACATTTAAACATCACGTCAACCAAGTTGCCGGCACATGCTTCAGGGCTATTGGTTTACTGAAAAGGGTGTTCCCCTATCTACCCGACAACCACAGGAAGACACTAATCCAGGCACTAGTGATCAGTAGATTGGACTACTGCAATGGCCTTCTTTTGTCAATAAATGAAGGCCAAATGAACAAACTGCAAGTAGTCCAAAATACGGCGGCGAGGTTAGTCCTTAATGCTCCATCTAGGACCCCCTCCCGACCCCTACTGGCGGAACTCCACTGGTTGCCAGTGCGGCAGCGCACGAAGTTTAAAATCTTGTGCACCATTCATAAATGCCTGATAGGCAAGGGCCCCAAATATCTTACAACTGCCTTTCAACCCTATGTCCCAGTTCGATCTCTACGGTCCAGTAATCTCCATCTACTTCAGGTCCCTAAAATAAAAAGGTCCCGCCAGGGAGGGCGTGCCCTGGCACATACTGGACCCGCTCTCTGGAATTCACTCCCCCTTACATTAAAATGTATTTCAAGCCATCTAGCTTTCCGCAAAACGCTTAAGACCTACCTATTCACCAGCGGCTAATTTTCCCTCTGCCTCGGTACTTCTGGAATGACCTGGATAATTTTATGTTCCTTTCAGCTAGCAAAAGCGCGGAGATACCCCTTCGGGGGTCTATTCAGGCGCTATACAAGCACATAAAATAAAATAAAAAAAATCCTAATCACGCCCTAAGAGTTTGACACTAGTCTTTTGCAGTAGCGGCTCCTCGAGGGAGTGCTGCGGGGTGGTGGGGCGGGGTGGGGGGAGGGGCAGGGTGGGAGTAGTAAAGTCCGGCATACGGCCAAATGGAGGTACACAAAATAGCCACCAACCACATTGTCAAACAACAACAGCAAGCAAAGATCGCAGGCCTATGGCAAAAGCACACTAGATGACTAGGCTACACAAAATGGCCACCAGCCACAAAGTCAAACAACAACAGCAAGCAAGGAGGCATGGCCACTGTAAAGAACACATGCAGGCCTATAGCAAAACACACTGGCTGACTACTTACAATGGCCACCGACCACATGGTCAAAGAGCAGCAAGCAAGGATGCATGTCCACAACAAAAAACACATGCAGGCCTTGGCAAAGCACACTGGCAAGCTAGGCTAGATAAATTGGCCACCAGCCAAATGGTCAAACAACAACAGCAAGCAAGGAGGCATGGCCACAACAAAGAACACATGCAGGCCTATGGCAAAAGCACACATGATGGCTACACAAAATGGCCACCATTTATAAGTAGATACAACAAATTACATTGCGCGCACTGCATCGCCATTTGGCGTTGCAGCGCGGGCAATGTCATTAGTTTTATTTATTTATTTATTCGCTTACCTCGGTTTGTCCGTATGCCAGAATTTACTACCCCCCACCATGCCCCTCCCCTGCCTTGCCCTACCTCCCCACAGCACTCCCTCGAGGAGCCACTGCTGATCTTTTGTGACCTCAGACAAGCTGGAAGGTAGGAAATTCCACGTATCTCTGGTGGTCAAAACCTCCAGAACCTTTTCCTACTTCAAGTGGGTACCAAGAATAAATAATAGACCCTTAGACCCAACTCTTCAGTACACCTCTGCACCAGTAAAAGACTCAGAAGGATTGCTGTGTTGCAAGAAGGACTGTTACTCTGCTGCCCTGCTGCCTGAGTGAATGGACCGGACCTGCATCTTGATCCCAGGATCAACAGAGTGACTACAAACGCTAGTTGGCTGGCCTGCTGATCAGAGGCTCAGGACAGAAAAGGCTCAAGCTTTGGCTGAAAATACTCTCCCCCATCAATTTGTCATCCCTATCTTAAGAGAGGGTCCATGTTTCACTATAGAATTCTATTAGTAAACTGAACACAGATTCAGTTTCTCTTATAAATGTCTGTGACTCACTTTGGCAAAAGCACAAAATCTAGCAATATACAGGGCAGGGGTAAGTTTCCAGCTCTCTCCATCAAGAGCCTTGCTTAATAATTATACATTACATTGTAGATTGCGTCTCAGATATTCCATTTCTTTCTTCTGCACAATTCTCGAGGTACACTATGGCTGTTTTTACATATATTTTTCAGATCAAACTTAGCATTATTGCAAGATGATAATAAAGGCCAGGTAATGACTAGATCCTTTTTGTGATTTAAATAAGCTTTCTTAGCCACTCGACTTTGGTAGCGTAAGTGATTCAATAATTTTCAGCACTTGATCATACGACCATCCTTATTCATCAATGAAGGGCCCAGTGGTGTCTCAACAACCAAAAGCTTTCTTGCATACACGTGTGTTAAATATATAAGGCACTGGTGCAGTATACTTAATCTTCTATTTTTCCCTTGCCACCACTTCCCAATAGGGACAGATGCCCCTTCTATTGTTAATTTCTGCCACAGCTGGCCGCTTCTTCTGAAATATATCTTGTTTGCTTACCTTTTCTTCTAAGCAGATTTGAAGACTCGTATACCTTATTTGGATAAATCCAATGAGGTCCAATTCTGTTGGGGCACAGCGCTATGTATCTAACCACGCAATTCCTATTTGGCTCCACCTCTCCATCATACTAATTATCTTCAGATATGTTAATTTATTTCAGCCACCTTTTTTATGTGGCCCTTAGTTAATCATATTAGGATTGTGTGTCAAAGACTGATTCAGAGTCAGCTGTTTCATTAAGCTAAACTAGGTCACTGATCTCCTGTATCCCTCTGTCTCCTGGACCGCGGACAGTGGAATGGATATCAGTCTGCAAAGAATCTCCCGCCCTCACTTAATTGAGTGCAGTGAGCCTAGTTAGATTGATCTAAACATTAGGCTTCAATTTATTGTCACAAGTCCCATTTCTGTTATTGTTATTGTTACTGTTATTGGTCTTGTAATTGGTAATGGTATTGGTATTATCAATATTGTTACTAGTATTGTTACATATGTTACTGTTATTCATGTACTCTTGTATGTCTAATCTCTGACTGTCGTTTGTGATGTGAAACCTGTAAAACTAATTTGGGGTGCCTCACTATTGACAAAAGGTATGTTCTTTCTAATTTTTTATATGTCAATTCATTTTACATTTTTACTCACCTATAGTTTAACACTCAGTAAGTCTGAGTTCTGTCATTGTAAATTATTTTGGTTTTCCTTAATGTTCAAGAAGTGTTAGGTTCAGGCATTATGGATGGAGAGAGGAGGTGATACTTTGGTGTTTTTTACTGAAGCTGAACTTCTTGATTGGGTGCAACCATTGTCCCAATACTGCAGCGGTTCCCCTTTGCGCATGGAGCTTTTGCACGATCTTCCTCACTGGCTGAGGTAACATTGTTGCAACCACTGTCCACTGCACTCCGAGCACGAGCAGTATATGTCGACACGGACATGTCTGTGGTCTGCATACTGCAGTCTGTCCAGCACAACTTGGCATTGTGTACATTCTCATTCATGGGTCACTTGCCCCCTTTGCACATGCCTAGTTCCCACCTCTCCCCACAATCTTCTATTGTGTGGCTGATGATAGCTTATGCCTTTGATGGCCTATGTACATGGCTACCCCAGGTTACCACAGTAAGTTGTGCTGTGGTGTCTGGTAGGTGGGCATGTTGTTTGGCATGTTGTTTGTGAGTTTGTAATGTGTGCATCCCCAGAATTGTGAGTTGCATGAGTGGAATGAGTGTGCTTTCTGTTGTGGTAATTGTATGCAGTATCAGAAGAGGGCACAAGAAGGACATGTATGCAGTCAATTGCCTCCAACACGTGCGGGAAGCCAGCTATGGGCATAGAAGCCTTGCTTGTTCTCCAGCTGTTCCTGCGCAGTATGGGGGAAGTTTAGGTGCTGGGGTACCAGGCTGATGATGGCATCCAAGACAGTTGTGATGAACTTTGATAGGGCTGGCTGTGAGACGCCTCTGACTCTGGCGGTTGTTGGTTGGAAGGTGCCAGAGGCCAACAAGTGCAGCACGGCCAGCAGCTTTGTCTGAGGTGGGATGTTGATTGTCCGCTGTGTTGTTACCATCATCCTGTGGGCAATTATGTTCAGGATGCAGAGAATGGTTGTCCTTTTGAGCCTGTAGTGGGCTATGACATCCTCCGTGTTAGTCTGTGAGGCTGATGCATTTCCTGAAGGTCCGCTGTATTGGTCTGCGCTGCCTCTGTGGTAGACCAGGGGTGGAATCCGGGGTGGGGGTGGCGGCCCTGGGGTCGGTGGCGGTGGGTGTTGTGGGCCTGTTGGGGCTCCGAGCTGCATGATCAGTAGCTCCATGGCATCTGTTGTTCTTCAGGTGTGGCTCTGGCCTGGGCTCCCTTTTATGGTGCAGGTTGTCATCCGACTTTACACCATGTAGGAGCAGGTGCTAACGTGCCTTATCGCCTGTTTTGTGATCGTATCGCCGATCTGGCTGGTCTTTGGGAATGTTGCGAAGTGGTGTTGTTGCAGCTTTTTGCATGGGAACGCCTACTCTGCATATCATTAGCGATAGTTGCCGGTATCATCTATGGAGATTTTTTTTGCAGCTGCTACCGCAGGGAAACTGGTGAGATCAGATGTTAGCACCAGCTTGTGAATTGGATGATAAATTTATCACGACTTTGGCTGCGATAAAGTGCCGTTAACTCGGCGATAAGTCCTTGAGAATATGCCCCTAAATCTTAGTGCTGTGCTACTAATTTCTGATCTAGACCCTGTGAAGATTTATTGTCTTTAAATAAAGTACTGTTGATACATATATTGAAGGGGAGTGAGTTAATATCTGTGATTATCATACTATCTTGTGCATTCCCCGATTTCATATTCCTATGGTAGGAGCCTGTCCCCAAACTGCATTTTGTAGTATGTAAACTCGTACTACAGTAGTGTCATTCAAGTATGACAAAATGCTATTCACAAACCTATCAGAAGAGACATTCTCCTCAGACCCTCCTATCTTTACTATGTGGAGATCTCCGCCATGTTGGAGAAGCTTTCTGCACGATTGTGAAAACCTTTTGATTGTAAATGTGGGAGCAACAAGGGGAGTTGCTAAACAATGGAAAAACTATTAATTGAAAGGGTATGCGACCAAGACAGTTTTAAACATTTGTTTCAGGGCCTGGACCTTATAAAATATGAATCAGACAGAATTAAAAACATTAATCAGTGGAAAAACACCACAAATAAAAGTGCAAAGCTTTAGCACGCATATTCCATTTAGTGTCTATAGGCTCTTCTACACTCAAGTATATGAACTCGTTTTTAAAAGGGGACTTAGGTCTAGTCAATTTCCATGCTGGGTAGATGTAAAGGAACACCTTCTTAAAGACAGGTTCTGAATAAGTTCGAAGGCAAAGGAGTAATTTCTTACTGCACTTCCTGGTTTTGTAAATTAAAAGCAATGGCTGAATGATCTGCCTTCTTATCTCTAGAGCATGGGTGCTTAAGAATATGAAATGGAGAAAAGTCTCTTGGCCTCCCAGCTCACACTGATCTGTGTTGGGTGTATTGTTTGTCCATTTCTTTTGTACAACATTTTAGTTTTTCTTTAAAAAAATGAAGCCACAAAACAAAAGTGGGCCAAATAAATATAGTTGCCATTATAGGTTTAGTCTCACATAACACCCAATCAGCACACAACAGTACAGAGATTACTAATCGATTTCACTTTTCCTATTTCCCTAGTTCATGTCTAGTTGGTTTAAGTCTGGATTTCCTTGTCTAGAGACTGTGCCTATGAATGGAAAGAATCCTTTATTGAAATCTATATATTGTTCTAATGTAGTTTCAGTCTGATCGACAAGTGGGATCTTGATCTCCCTTCTATGTCTGACATGACCGAGATGTGGATTTCTGTGATAATCAGGCGGGGCTAGAAAAACAGGTGGCAATAGGAACGCAATATAGCACGTCCCATCCCAATCCAATGACAGACGTACATAGGCTGTCTGACCACATATGAAATAAGAATGGCGAGAGGCTCTGAAAGTAGACTTTCCCTTATCACTGAATTCGACAACAGTATTACAATCACTGTGTCCTAGATGTACTGAACCATTCTTTCTGACGCATAATTCACCTTTCACTGGTAAAACTGTAATAAATGGCAAGTCCGAATTAGTCTCAGACTGCACATTCAGAATCATGAGGTTAAGAGTAAAATTACCCAATCCATACACTTTGTTTTCTAGATCGGTTCCTGTCCTCTGGGGAAGACCTTCTTGGTCTGGGAAACATATTTTATTCATGACTGTATTCAGGTTCCCCCATATCCAATTGCCTTGGGAAACCTTGGACTTACTATCTAGGGAAGACATTAAAGTAAACCATGCACCACACGAACCATTATGTGTGAACGGATAAGGAAAGAGGGGCAGAGCTCCCTTGTATTTCTGATAGGGAGGGAGTCGGCCACATACCCAGCAATTAGTAACATTGCTGGTCTGGGGTGAATGATGTAACATACGGATGAATGTATTGTTGCGCATGGCTAAACGATAGGACAGTTCATGTGGGGGCAGATCACTAAAAGTGTGCTCCACAGTGTCATTAGAGGAGGCATGTACATGTGAATCAAGAGGTAAGAAAACGTGTAACATTAGACTAATGCATATAATCGTAAGACTCAGAAGAAACATCGAGATCAAGGCAATTACACATCTGCTGTGCAAAACTTTACAATACATTCTTCTTTTCTCGATACGCCTATCTCTCTGACTACTTGGGTCTATTCTATACATGTCAGAAACCTGTCTAACCGCTTCACCCGAGGGGGACTTAAACAATTAAACGCTGTCTGACTTACTAGACCTTAACTTAGTACGGTACTCCTCTTGGGGAGTTTTCTCTAGCAGGGGGAGTTTAGAATCAGTCTCTGAAAGTGGGCAGTCCTTAATGGGAGAGTCTGGACACAGTCCGTGAACTTTTTTTACATTGCTCAAATGCAGCCATCCCTTCCTCCCCTCTACTTTAACTGCAGTCCTTGTAGATAATAAAACCAATTTCGGCTGCTTCCATCTGGGTTCCAGCGGACTCTTCCGGTCGAAGTTCCTCACGAGGACCAAATCACCAGGGCGGACTTCATGCGGTTTTACTTGGGTGTTGTCTGGAATGGCAGCCGCGACCTGTGAACGACAAGATTGTAGTGCAGACATCAAGGAGGCCAGGTAATCTGTCAGCATACAACTGTCAACATCAGTAATCCTACGGGGCATAGGCGTCCCCCACATATTCGGAGGCCTACCGAAGACCACCTCATACGGGGATAGCCCTGTCCTAGAATGAGCTACCATTCGCATGTAAAATAGTGCAACTGGCAAGGCAACTATCCAATCTACACCTTTCTCAGCACATATTTTGGCTAGGCGTGTTTTCAGGGTCTGATTATGTCTCTCTACGAGACCTGCGGCTTCAGGATGTCGGACACAATGGAACTTCCACTGGTAACCTAACAGGAGTGATACCTGCTTCATAAGCTCGGATGAGAATGGTTGTCCAATATCAGAGTACACGACACGGGGCAAACCGTACCGCGGGAAAAACTCACGTACCAGCTGTTTGGCAGTGGTTACAGCAGTGTAATCGGGGACTGGATATGCTTCTGTCCATCGGGAAAGAACACATACAACTACGAGGACTTACTTGAATCCTCGGCATCGGTCCATCTGGATATAATCCTTCTGGAGGACTTCAAAAGGATGGTCAGGAGGATGAAATCCACCCTGTTCCACGGGGACACCTTTTCCTGGATTAAACTGACAACAGATCATGCAAGTACGCACTTTCTGTTTTGCTGCTGCTCGTAAATGTTTGTTGTACCAGAGATTCTGTAAACTGTCTAACATGGCTTTCTCTCCTAAGTGTGCTGGACTATGTGCTGTATTAATTATAACTTGAACCATAGAGTCGGGGAGGAACCATGTGGCCCTTCCCTTCGTCATCCATCCCTGACCTGTTTGGATCCCTCCTTGTTCAGTCCATTTCTTGATTTCATCTGGTGTGGCATGTGTCTGTATGTCGAGTACATCTAGAGTGGGATCCTTAACTGTCAGGCAATGTGTCAGTGTAGTCGGATCAGTCTTTGTCATGTCAGTCGGAATGTCTGTCTGAGCTGTGAATTTGGCTGTACGATCTGCCAGGTCGTTACCCTGGGAAATAGTGTCGGTGACTTTGGTATGTGCTTTGCCTTTCATAATGGCTATGGCTGTCGGCAAGTGTATTGCTTCTAACAGGGCTTGAATGAGGGGACCATGCTGGATCTTGGTACCGTGAGAAGTTAAGAAACCTCTCTCTTCCCAAAGGACTCCGAAGTCGTGAACGACTCCGAATGCATACTGTGAGTCTGTGTATATGTTAACTTTCTTGTTCTTGGCTACTATACAGGCTTGAGTCAGAGCAATGAGCTCTGCAGCTTGAGCAGATAGGGTGTCAATTCGGTGTGTTTCTATGACTTCAGTGTCAGTGGTCACTGCATAGGCGGCCACTAATTCTCCTGTACTTGTTCTCATACATGAACCATCCACGTAAAGTGTCAGGTCTGGATCGGTCAAGGCAATATCTGTCAAGTCTTGTCGGGGCTTCGTTACTGTATTAATGATTTCTACACAGTCATGTGGTGCTGGATCTGTTGTACTCGAGGGTAACAATGTGGCAGGATTAAGTATGTTGTAGCGTCTGATTTCTATGTGTGGCTGGAACAGTGTCAATTCATAACCTGTCAGTCGTGCTATGGTCAAGTGCTGAGTCTGGGTGCGGTTCAGAAGTACTTCCACGGAATGTGAAACCTGTACTGTCAAGGGATGTCCTAACACTATTGAATTGCTTTGTCTGATAGCTAGAGCTGTAGCTGCAACTGATTTCAAGCACGCAGGTAGAGCCTGGGCAACTGGATCCAATGTACTAGAAAAATAAGCACAAGGCTTATGGTGTCCTGCTTGATCTTGTGTGAGAACGGACAACGCTGTGCCATCACGTTCTGTGACGAAAAGTGTAAAAGGTTTGCTGTAACATGGTGTCGCTAAAACTGGTGCTTGACATAAAGCTTTCTTCAAGTCATTAAAAGCTTGTGTATGTTCCTGAGTCCAAGGAAGGACAGTCGAAGTCGCTGCCTCCTGTGTTGTCAACTGTATGAGTGGCTTGGCTAGAAATGCATACTGGGGAATCCATTGTCTGCAGTACGAAGTGAGGCCAATAAAGGCCCGTACTTCCTTTTGTGTCTTGGGTTGTGGCAGATGTGCAATTAACTGGATACGATCTGGTGTCAACTGTCTACCCCTCTTGGACAGCAAGTGCCCAAGGTATACCACTTGCTGGGCACAGAATTTGAGCTTCGAAGGGGATACTTTGTGCCCCTTTTCGGCCAGAAAATACAAGACTGTCAGTGACGCGCGCTCGCAGTCACGTTCGGTCCGTGCCGTGATCAGTAGATCATCAACATACTGTAGTAGAGCAGTGTCAGTAGGCATGTGAATACTGTCTAGTTGTCTTTTCAATGCTTGGCTGTAAATACTAGGACTTTCCGTGAACCCTTGAGGTGCACGTGCAAATTTGAAGCTTCGGCCATTTAAACAGAATCCGAAAAGGTATTGGCTATCAGGATGAATGGGGACGCTAAAGAAGGCGTTCTTCAGATCAATTACAGTAAAGAACGCAGCTTCGGAATCAATGGCAGTCAATAGTGATGAAATATCTGGGACCACTGGATACTGTGGTACTATACATTTATTGAGTTCTCGAAGATCGATCACCAGTCGATAGACCGGAGGTGCATTTGGGTCCGTTCGTTTAAGAATCGGAATGATAGGAGAATTACATACATTGGAGTCAGTTTCTACAACTACTCCTTGGGCAATGAGTTCGTCAATAATTTTCAGTAAGGCTGCTACAGCCTCGGGGGGCAATTTGTATTGTCGGATTCGGGGCAGTACAACACCTTGCTTGAGTGTGACACGATAAGGAGTAATGTGCATACAACCTAGATCAGTTGGACCTTGCGCCCATAAATGCTGCGGAACATCTTTCAATCTTACATCAAAATCTCTTAACACATAATGGACCTTGAAATCACGAAGGAATAATCTCACTCCTTCCGGGGAACAACATATAACAGCTCCTAGAGCCTTCAGTGTTTTAATACCAAGCAGGTTTTCAGGACATGATTTCGTAAGCAATAAATCTGTAGTACGGGACAATGGACCAACTGCAAGGGGAACTGGCTGTGATACTTCGTTAACAATAGGCTTTCCTGAAAATCCAAGGGAAACATTCTGTGAGCCTGAGAGGGGTGCCCCTGGGACCTCGTCATGACTAATGGTAGTTCTGCTCGCCCCGTGTCAATCAAAAATTTTCTGTCTTTCCCTAATATCTGACTATGTACATAGGGACCATCTTGATCTACAGGAACCTCGATAAGGGGCAAGCCAACCTCCCTCTCTAGGCTGTTTCATGTGTACTGCTGATAATCTGGGTACTCGGATTGTGCATATTGGTACATTTGCTGTGTGACGTGTTGTGTTGCGGCAATGGGTTGGGGTTGGGGTACAGCTACTGTCTGTTGCTGTGCATTCTGTGGAGGTTGCGGGTTCTGAGGAATATTCTGTTGAACATGTTCTGTTCTAGGCGGACGTGGTCTTTCTTTCGTTTTGCCTGTAGCAATATTGTGTCTGAGAACGGCACATTCATTAATAAAGTGACCTGGCTGTTTACAGTAATTGCAACTCCCTTTAACAGGAGCTGCAGAATGACTAGTCTGTGAGTTCTGCATGTTACCCCTCTTCTGACCATCTGCTGGAACAGACTGGGCAACTAGTACTTTCATTTTCGTGTCTTTCATACGCCTCTGCTCATGATCGTGTTCCTCTCTAATTCTGTTCTGGTGGTACTGTAACATTTGCAACATTTGGGAAGGCGTATTAGCTTGCCAGGTACTTTCGACTTTCAATACTCTGTTCTTAACCTGTGGTAAGGAATTCTCGACTAGTATGGTCACAAAAAGATGTGGGAATGACTCGCTACTTGTTTTCAGGCCACTATTAATAATGAAACATTTCTCGAATCGGGAATAAAAATCACTAGTGTCTTCGTCTTGTTTCTGTTTGCAGGCTGTGATTGCATCCCAGTCTTCCTTTTTAACTGTCAATAATCTAGGCAGAACCTGCACTAATAATCCTGGTAATGCTTTAGTTTTCTCCCCAAGACCTAAACCTGGGGTACGTGTCTTTTCCTCGTCTTCTAATTCAGCCCAAATAATCTTTTTATCTCCCACCTCCCATTCTTTTTCTTTCAGTTTTTCGTAAATCCCTGCTGGCAATAATACTTTTAGTATTTTAAGAATGTCGGAATACGTGTAATCTCCCATAAGTAACATGTCTTTTAATTCACGGTGGAAACCTGCAGGATCTTTATCGTGACAAGGTACAATTTTCTTCATTTCCAATAATTCCATTTTAGTCAAAGGAGTGTATACGAATACGCGTTCAAGCGTATCATCTGGCTTCCGGATTGGATGTACTTCTCGTAAGGGGTTCTGTCTATCTAGGTGATATGGCTGTCTTACTGGGGGTGGAACGGAAACAAGATGTGGAGTTAGGAAAGTTCCGTATTTATGACGTTGTTCTAGAATGATATCAATTAAATCGGTACCTAGACCTCTCCATCTTCTCAGGAGTAAGTCTTGCAATAGATTATACAATGGACCTGGATCAGATTGCTGATTTTCATACAGTGTAATGAGATGTTGAGTCATGTATATACCAGCTAGTCGCTGTTCTTCTGGAGTCAGGCTCAAAAACGTTTGCACTACTAAATCATCTTTATATATACTGTCATCCCCGGCCCATTGGACTGCTGACCGGGCTAGTTCCTGATCACGTAAGGTATTAAGTTCATGATAACCTATTCTCTCTTTCAGTATTTTATCAGTAACTTGGAATATATGTTCAAGAGAACATTGCTCTGGTATCGGAGAAAGGAAACGTTTCTTGTTTTCTAGACGAATGGGTCTGTCGAAAGGTCTATCAACAGAATACTGTTTAGGGAGTTTCACTCTACCTACGTACGCTATTTTATCCTCAATCTCTGCTGGAGTCTCTGCTTCTTCCTCCTCCTCCGAGGAGTCATTCTTGTCTGACTCAGCTTCTTTTTCAGCCTTCCGTCTGTTATGTATTGCTACTATTTCTTTACGGATCTTTCTAGACATGGCATCTATACAATTCTGTTTGTCATGTTTACAATCTGCAATATTTTGACCCCATTTTATCAGGCCATCCATCTCTTCTTGAACAATATCTGGCTGATCTTGTTCCCTTATCAAACAATTAATCAAGAATCGTAATAGTAAACCTTGTGTCTCCACTTTCTGATATGCCATGGCTTCACGAATACATTCTGGCCTCTCCCCCGTTCTAATAAAATGATATATTTTGTCTAGATGTTCTTGCATTTCTGGTAATATCATCAAATAATCTGTAACACGTCGTAGACGTAACGAGGCTAACATCATGTCTCCTCTCTTGCCAGGTACTGGATCATATCTACAATCCGTAAGATACTGTCTAAGTTTTTCATGTGTCATTGCTTTCGGAGTACGCTGTGTTGCTAATTCTCTCATTGTCACTCGTTGTAACTGTGGCGGGGTGTGAAAGTGACCTCCTGTGGCACCTCCTGAAGCAGAACCGTGGGCATGACCTGACGTCATGGCGGGAGGGAAAGGTACATGTAACAGGGACTGACTCTGGGTTGCATCTGTCGCAAAAGGATTTAGAGGACCAATAGTAGGGGGACCAGTAGCAGCAGCAGTAGAAGGGGAAGTGACAGCAGGTGTGGGAAGCGAGTCTTGGCGTGGAGGGGTCGTGGCTTGGTCAGCCGGAACATGCTGCGGTACATTATTAGCGGGTTGTACGGGTACATTGGTATATGCTGGAGCTACGTCATCTAAATAGGAAGAAAGGAAAATGTCTGCTGCGGTCTGTTTGTGACAGAGTTTAGTCGGAACCAATGGTGGTGGCAAGTTACGGGGTATTTCCGGGGTCGCCTTGGTCAGGCCCTCGGCAAGAACTGGATACATGCCTGTAATGAGTGCATTTCTTTGGCGATCTAATTGTTCTAATCTGACCTGTTCTCCTTCTTCTAGTAACTCTTTTTCTCTGGCTTTTTCGGATTCTTCTCTACTTTTCTCTGCTTTTCTGATTGCTTTTTCTGTTCTTCTATGCGATTCTTTGCGCCACAATTCTATGGCATCTTTCTGAGATTGTCTGGCTTTCTTTTTCCATAACGCTTCTTCTACTCTCATGATGCATTCGGCATCCCATGTCCCTGAGACAGGCCATCTAAACTTCTCTTCCAGATTTTTGGTGTAGTCCACCCATAAGTCTAAATACAACACAGCATCTAAGCCATGTTTGTGGTACATAAAATATCCCGGAGTGTCCCTAGGTGGGACAGGAACTGCTTCTTCAAGTATCCCTTTCCTAGTACCTATCTGTCGTAATTTTGAAAACAGCGGCATGACTAGAGTGATTCGGACACGAACACAATAAACACAGTAATAAACGGTAAACAATCATTCATACCACAACATTGAAACACATTAAAACATATCGGACTGAAATTACCTGGAACACAGAAAACACAGAAAAACTCTTGGGATAAAACTGAATAACTAGATGCACTGCTAAAACAGTACAGACCGGTCTCATAAAGAGACACGTCGGACCGTATCCACCTAAGTGAACACGTCAGGACCAGAATTGTGTACCCAAATCTGTCTTTACCGGGCACAAATTAATGAACCCGTCAAGATGCGTTCCCAACAACGGTACTCACCGGGAAGCAAGAAACTGAAGGCCTCGGAAACTGGACTGGACTGGACTGCTACGACATCGGACTGGCACGCATCACGCTACCACGCATGTGCTTCGGAACAGGTGGGCCTCCGGACACCTCGGACCTTGCTCTCTCGACTAGGGCTCTGGTCGGGATCCTCCGCATTCCTCACCGCCTCGTCTGGACGCCGGACCGCAGTCTCCGTCTCCCTCGTGGACCCGAGGGAAGATAGCAGGAAGACCCGCAAACGTGCACGGTTTCCGTCGGGGTTGTAGAAGGGGTCGAAAGCCGCGTGACTTCACCGGTGAGTGGGGAAGGGGGGGTCCCTATTCGGGCGCCAAATTATGTGGTAAATAAATTTACCTATGCATTTTTCCGTATAATTATCAATACAAGACAGCTCATTCAAATGAGAGGCAGAGTCCGTGGTATCTGAGTCATACGGGCTTTAATGGACAAATCCTCAAGGATGGAGCATCATGTTCCATCACCTCTAAGGTTCAGGAAGGGAAATTCAACGTTTTATTAACATTACACATTATATATAGTAAAACGACACAATTGAATCCAATACAGTAGGCGTAACAGGTGAAAAGAGAGAGATAAGAACACATGTGCGTAATAGGAGGCGTGAAAAAGGCGTACACATGGGCGTGCACTGTACATGTCAGAGAAACGTCACAAGAATTGTCACATGTGGGTGGATGCATAGGGAAAAGTTGCAGAATCAGCAGAAACCCTTAACCTGGATGCGCGCGCAACTAGCATGACGTGTAACTGGGGGCTTTGACTTTAGCACTAGTGGAGGAGACTGATGTCTGGAGTGTCAGGGCAACCTGTACCTATAACATATCTGGTATCTTATGTTTGGAGGATGTAGTGTCTGAAGTAAAAGGTCTCTCGGGCAGGGGCCATCCAATACTGAAAGCTGGTGCGTGCATACGTGTCTGGGTGCAACGTGCGGAGCCATGGGCTTACCATGGTAACGGAGTCAGTAAATCACTTGCAAGGAGGACAGAAAAGGCCGGGCCCTTTGCTCTGCAGCCGGGAATATGTTTACCTATTTCACTAGACTGGAATGTGTTTTCGAGGAGGCTGAGCAGATAACTGTAGGCAAAAAATGAATTTGGCAGGTAGTCCAGGCCGAGCCGGGCACCGCTGCGCTGGCAGGGAGTAAGGCAGGGGTCAGGGATGCGTACAGCTTTCGGAGACAGGAGAGATGAGGCAGAGAGGCCTCGTTTAAGGGCCTAGCTCGACTGGGCCAGGAAACATGGAGAAAACGTGTGCGAATTTCAGAAGTGCACCATGTAAAGACGTTGCCACCGAATGCCTAGAAGCCTAATTAACGGGATTTCTTTGCATGACCGGATAGCTAACATGTTAAGGATGGACACAAATGTATTTGCGTCTGTCTAGCATGTACAGAACAGAAGTTACACGACATACATGGAACATGGGTGCATGGATAGGGTGCGAGTGGGGGACACATTAGCTACCTGAAAATTTCTATTACCTCAGTTCTGATGGAAGTGGAAGGGGTGACATATCAGATGGCCACCAATTACGCCATACACTACTTGGGGGGTGTCCAAAGAAAATGATCTCCGACTCCGGTATTGTATTTGAGCTGATTAGCCTGTAGCCAGGAGAACACTTCAGTCAGACAGGAATTAATCCTATCTCCTTTAAAATCCAAGTATTGTTGCAGGTGAAGAGAAGCCGCGTTGTCCGCATATGATACAATTTTTGCTCTCACGAGCTTTGGCCAAAGATGCCAGTGGTGCCATATATATATTAAAGAGAGTGGGGCTCAAAATTGAGCCCTGTGGAACTCCCACCACCAAAGGGGGAATGGGGGCCGCAAAAGGCAGGGACCAGACTATTTGAGTACAGTCTTTTAGAAAAGAGGCAAGCCAGTCATTGTCAAGGAAGCTGTCCCATAGGAGACCCACATTACCCTCCTGTTCAGCCTGTTCCGAGGGATGTGGCACTACCACCAGCTTCCATATCTGTAAGGACCCTGCTGAGAACTGCTTCCACCACTACCTCAATAGTACACTTTGCAAAGAGGCCATCGTCGACACAGCTCCGTACCTCCTGTTCTTCGGGTATTGGCAGTGGCACCAGTGGCCCACTGAAATATTACACCTCCCCAGTTTGGGACTTCTTTACGATTAGCAAGTGGGAGGACAACATTACAATATGCACCATTTGACACTTGAGTGCTCGTCAGGGTAAGCCTGGTTCATGCTATGGTACTGGAGGCCGTGTGACCCATATGAAAAAACATCATGCAATCCGCTCGGAGGCACACCTTAAAAACATTGGTGGCGGTGGCGAAGATGGTGAGAGAGGGGAATCAGCTCCGATTACAGTGGGAGGTGAAGTTGATGAGGAAGAAGAGGGTGATACCTTTATGCAAAGCAGCCCTGTCCCTAGCAGTGCACCATTATCACCCACGTCAGCAACCTCACAAGGGCACAAGAGTCAGATGAAGACACCCCAGCAGCATACAGTGACTGTCCCAAAAAGACGCGCTTTGAGCCTACCACCTGCTGGTTCATCTTCTCTCCAGAAGTTGCCTGTGTCAGTGTCAGTGGCACCAGAAACGAAAAAAATCCAGACTATTGTTACAGGCATGCTTTACAGCAGAGTGCTGATCACACTATCCACCTGACAACAGTCGTGGCCAGTTGTCAAGTCACTGATTACATGTGTATCACTGTGCACTGGATCTCTTTTGTGGGGGTTAGGCAACAGCTATATACAGGTCTCAGCGCTGAAGATAGTTTTAAAGGTGTTTGGCAGCATGCATCGGTAGCCATGTTTGTCCTGGAGAAATGCCATGCAGCTGCAAACATATTGGAAGACTTTAACTGCAAGATGTTTGAATGGCTGCAACCCAGAAGTCTCAGAATTGGAATGTTGCCACAGACAACAACAGTATTATAGTTAAGGCCATGACAGATGGTGGCTATTTTAGGGTCCTGTGTTTGGCACATTGCATCAACATCATTGTGTGGGACTGTCTCAAAAAAGAAGACCTTGACAGCAACTTACTGACCACCTGCAGAAGAATCTTCACTCATTTCAGCAGTTGAGTATCATTCAGCATGCTAATAGAGTAACAGTTCAAGCCCTCATATATGCTAGTGGAGAAGTGTGGCTCAGTGGTTAGAGGCGGCAGACCCGGAAGCTGGGATCGATTCCCCGCCTAGCGGGTCTCGGGCTCAAAATTCCACGGCCTCGACAATTCTCGCTCCGGTGCCTACTCGACTCACGGGGTCTCACTCTGCAACTCTGGGCAATAGCTTGCTTAATCTCCACGACGGCCCCTTGTGGCGGGATGCCAGGCTTTCACCCTGTGGACACCTCGCCGGGGCCTCTCACAGGGGAATACCAGGACGGGTTCCCTAGGCAAGCGCCAGGATGCCCTTTGGGTGACAGGTTGCGCTATATAAATACACCTACATTTACATTTACATATAGGAGATGCAAACAGGTTGGAACTCGCCCTATTACATGTTACAACGTCTGTTTGAGCAATACAAACTGATCAATAAGTATGCCATGCAAAGAGGGAATAAACCTGGATAAAGCAAGTTCATGGAGATGAGCAAATGGGACCTAGTCAAATGGCTGACGGATATGCTACTTCCCATTGACTTTTTCTCACAGGAAGTCAGACCAAGCTATCCCGTTGTTGCATACGCTACAGGACCAGTTAAAAAAGGTGTCTGAAATGTACGCACCGAAGAGGCACATGAGGTGGCTGAGGGCTTAATCCTTCGCTTTGCTGATAATGCAAGCTGCAAAAAGACATTGGGCATGATTACAATGTTGGTCGGAGTTGCCTCCGGCCGACACCATCTCAGGACCGACTGATCTCAGGTTGGCGGTTCTAATTGCCTGATTACAATGTGTCCGAACATTGTTAGGTCACCTACTCCCTTTTCTCTATGAGAGCTTGTATTACGACTCTACACTGGCCGTAATACATTGTCCCATAGAGAAAGGGGGGGTGTCGAAAACCCTGTACCCAAAGGTGCCTGCCACAAAGTGCAAAGATTTACAGTGGGGTACAACCATAGGATGCAGAGGCAAGGGGGCCAAGTCTCATTCTGACAGCCTTTCTGTGTCTGAAAGTCTGGCACAGAAAGGCTGTCAGAAACCGTAATCGAAATCCCAATGGCAGAAATGCCATTCATAGGGGATTACGACGTGGCTCCGACTGGCCGGAATACTCCGAGAGCCGGTCGCAACCACGTAGGACTGACAAATCGGTTTACGCTCTGACCGCCAACATCATAATCGGACGGTTGGAACACAAAGCAACTGTGTCGGTCGGAAAGTCTATGAACGTGTCGGTCAGCTTCTGACCAGCGGTCGGAGGCAACTACGAACTACATCATAATCAGGCCCTCAGTGTCATCCAAAGAGTACATCTGTACCACAATACTTGATCCACAATACAAAAAAATATGGGGCACTTTCATTCCTTTTTCAGAAGGGGATCTTGAGCAGGCCAGGGTCCTGGAAGAACAGCTGGAAGCAAGAGTCCCACTCCCGGAAAGAAGTTCTGGGGTGCCACCTTCCACATCCAGAGAGGGCATTCCTGTTGCCTCACATCACGGAACACCAGCTTCAAGAACACCTTCAACAACAACAATAGGAACACAAGAAGCAGCCCCAACCTCAGCATTGTCTTTATATCTAGTGGCAGGGCTTATGTCTAGTGCAGAGGCTAAGGCAAAAAAGGTTGAGCAAGTGGCAGTACCACTGACCATTCAGAGGATGTTCCAAGAGCATCTGGATAACCCAAAATAGGTCTATGTGGATGAAAACCTATTGGTGTAATAGTATGGGAAGATGCACCAATGGCCAGTGCTCAGCAGGCTGGCGTTAAAGTATCTGGCTTGTCTGGTAGCCAATGTGTCTACTGAGCATGAATTTAGTGCAGCTGATGCAGTTGCCATAGTATGAAGGACTAGCCTCTCACCTCAAAACATGCACAGATTGACTAAGATCAAAATGAACCAACATTTTATACCACCGCATTACACTGTTCCTGAAATATCACAAGAGAAGGATGAGGTTGATTGGTCAGACCCATGTCAAAGTATGTTAACTGACCAACTTCTGAGTGAACTACTTGAGTTTGAGGACAAACTCTACTTCCCTGACTGAGTAGGCCATCATAAAGCTTTTTATCATCGAACTGCTTTGAAAAAAAATGGATATTGCTAGGGTAACATTATATATTTTGCACATGTATGGCCGTATTGGAGTTGGACCTGTGTGCAGTGAAGAAGACCCCCCCATTGCCTTCAAGGACACTGGAGAGACACTACTTGCCTCTGTCCCATGCCTATCCTTTTTTCATCCGCTAGCAGGACTGCCCCAGAACATTTGATTTGCAAGACTGCCCACTGTGTGCTGCTTTCATCAAAGAGAAGATACATCTGTGTAACACCTTGCTTGGATTGGAACAAGCAACTATTGCACCAATGAGTGATATGTTATTGAGTGATTGTGAGTGATGATTGATGATTCACCTGGTGGCAGACAGTGAGGGAGAGTGTTTAACTGATCTGTAAGCTTGATTGTGATGATTTGCAATGTTTGGGGCCTGATGGGTGATCAGTTTTCCTGAAAGGGATTGGTCCTTCCCCTTAACACTTAGTGAGATTTGATTGCAGGGTCCACTCTTTTTCTCTGGTTCTCAATCTTCAAAGACCAAACCAGTCAGTTTAGTTAACAAACAAATATCTACACAAAAATTACTCAATGTTTCTCTTCTTGTTTATCAACAGACGTGCACTACAGGTCCATCTCTCTTATTTGGTTCGGGACGGAGTTGGACTGATTCATAATCATTAGTGGAGTTAGGAGGATGATAGAAGGACTCAGGGTGGGACTACCTCAACAGCAGCCATAAGAAGGAAGTTATCAACTTCAGAGAAACCAACATACTGATGATGATTCTAAGAGGCCTAATCAGCTCTATGGACTGGTGAGAGGTGCGTTAGGTTGGGAAATGCAATGGTGCGGTGTGTATGAGCTGGCTCAATTGTGAAACTCCTCTATTATGTGTTGAGGTCCAATGAGGGGCCTATTGTTGTAAGTAACCGGAGAAAGACATGAGATGCTACATCATCACATTATTCTAGCACTCGTCTAAATGTTATGATGACATCAGTGAGATTGATCAGCCCGGTACATGCAGCCACTAGTCCGTGATCGTTGTAATTGTAAATTGCTCTCGCTTCTCAGTTAATCAATCGCACATGAGTCATAACATGAATGATTGCAGCAGACTACGCTCTTGCTCTGCCTCTGAGTCTTCTTGGTACACTACTCATGAAGCTTACCTTCTGTCCTTCTCCTTGACTCTACAATATTGTTTCAATTTTACAATTCACAGGCCATCTCTTCTCCTGCATAAAGTGTGAAAGCTCCAGAACGCTCCTGCTTACCTTACCGACCACTTCAGCCACTCACCCAAGATTGATAGACATTCTGGGAAGAATGCGGATGCACTGCTCAATTTGGCTATACAGCATCATTTTTCTTTTCACACTCATAATTTTTAGAACAGTGTTGGTTCGTTTCATTCCTCCAAAATTTTTATTTTTTAAACCTAGATGACAGACATTTAGATATATAATAATAACTGGTCTCTGAGGCTGAAGGGCTGTTTGCATGCATTTAACTGAACTGTGTCATACTCATTACTTCATTTCCTTCCACAACAGATTGATGATGATGTGCTGGGCATCGGGCTACAAATATTGTTGTTGTGTAGTGCTTGTTTCTGGGCCAGGTAGGACCTGACCTTGCAGTTCTGACTGGACTATTCCCATGGGAAGCAGGGTCAAGACTGATTTGCATACGGCTGGGTCCAAACTGGGGTGGTGTGGTGAGAAAACAATACAATGGATTAAACCCCAATCTGTTTGATTTATCCAGCATTCCATCCAGCATTTGTTCTTTTTGCTCTTGTTTGTCTTTGTCACAACTTTATCCAAATCCACTTTCCCATCCTTTCATCAAACCCCTAACCCTCTTCCCCCAAGCTGTATAATTTATTGAGATGTGACTTAATTTACACCATAAATGGATCACACAATTGGTTGTGGCAGATGAAAAGGACACCAACTCACTGCGGGATCTTCTACTACCTGAGCAATAGCCCACACCGCCGGCCCCAGCTACCCACCCATGCATAAAAGTAATCCATATCTATACTACTATTATAAAGAGAGAACTTGCACCTTTGAGCCAGGCAAACTCGAAAACTACACCACCAATCTGAGCACCCAAGACATGTTAGAAAACCTTAGGGCAAGCAGAAGGACATAGGCATGGGGGGGCTGCAGTGTGCTTCAAGTCGGCTGCCCCCAGCCCCCTTCTGCCCCAGGCAACGCTGGGGCGGGCTGCTATGGAAATATAAAAGTGCAGGTGCTCACTACCATAAACTATCTGCTTGCTATTGAAAACTGATGGTTCTCTTCTATTAATAACTAAAACGACTGACTTTCTGCTGAAAAGTGCATGCACCCACCCTCTCCCCCTTTTAAATTAAGGAAGAGCAGGTACAGTATCCGTTTTCCTGCTAGCGCTTGTCCATTTTGGGCACTGGTTTCAAGTAAGCTATGTTAGTTCCCTCACGCAGGGCCACTGATTTAATCCACTGAAGGCTGAGTTTGCACTGTTCGAGATTCACAGCTTGGTTTTACACATCTCAAATAGGAAGCCGGGCGCACGGAGCACACTGTCGGCGAGGCCTGCCTGTGCGTTATAGAGAGAAGTCCCCCCAAGCCCAATTCCTCCCTCCCCCTCCCCCCCCCCGCCCTACAGAGCTGTAAACAATAACAAGCAGCAGGCAGAGACAGGGAGCGCTATTGATGCGAAAAGTTCACAAACGGGCAAATTACGAAGTGGCTTTGAGGCCAGAAACTAAACTCCCCCACTTGGGGTTGACTGTGAGACCTTCCCGCATGGGGTGGTGTGATAATAAAACACATCTAATTTGTTTTATGCATTTGAGATCCGCGGAACTAGGTCGAAGGCACTTAGGCGCTAACAGAGACTGTTCACATTCAATCAGAGCTCAAAATGTGCAGCCTAGATGGCAGAGATGACGAGGGGCTGGATGTAGGTCGCACACCAGTGTATTTTACGTACATTATACGTTTACAATTTCAGCTCTAAAGAGGTGTGCCGTACCATAGTCAGAGAAAGGTGGAATAATTGTCATGCAGATGTCTGGGGAATCTGTTTGAATCTGAACTGAGCGCTCTGGAGAAACCAATGAGTCATGCGGCACTTTTTGTTTTTTTTCTTTACTGTCCATTAATTGATGATTTTGTATGTATGATTGGTTGGTAAGAGGATGAAGGCATTGATGGAGAAGTGTGGCTCAGGGGTTAGAGGCGGCAGACCTGGAGCTTGAGTTCGGCCCGGCACCAGGGTTCAATTCCCCGCCTCGGCGGGTCTTGGGCTCAAAATTCCACGGACTCGTTAATTCTCGCTCCGGTGCCTTCTCGACTCACGGGTTCACACTCTGCGACTCTGGGCAATAGCTTGCTTAATCTCCACAACGGCCCCTCGTGGCGGGATGCCTGGCTTTCACCTTGTGGATACCCTGCCAGGGTTATCTCACAGGGGAATACCAGGACGGGTTCCCTAAGCAAGCGCTGAGATGCCCCAGGGTAAGTCGTGCGCTATATAAGTTTCATTCATTTCATTTCATTTCATGGCTGGATGAGCACAATGATGAAAGAACTGCTATGCGACCGAGTGCACGGAGGGATGATTTGACTGAATTGATTGATGAGTGAGTAATGAATGAGGATGAATGCATAAATGCACACAGTGAGAGTGACCACACAGATGGCTGTGGGAAGTAGGGTAATGGTTGCTTTGGTCCCTTTGCTGGCAGGAGGCAACTCTCTCCTGCCAATGTACTAATTCATCCCTGCATTTATACATGGAATCACTTATGCATCAATTCATCAACCCTTTCACTGATTCCTTTATTCTTCCACTCTCCGATTCACACAACTTCACATGCAAAAAACATCACAATTCAAGGCACTTTCTTTAAACAAACAATGACAAAGCCAGCGGGTCTGGTTTTGGCATGCATGCAGTACTTTTTTAAAAATTCTTTTGCCAACATATACAATATGAAAGACAATTTAGCAAATCTTAAAAAGTAGAAATTGCACAGCAGCTCAAGCACACCTGCCCTGGCACTGAAGTGCACTCCTTTTCAGGCAGCTGTGCACATGTGGTCAGGAAAAATACTGTCACTCAATCAATCATTCATTTGTAAAGCGCGCTACATACCTGTGAGGGTCTCAAAGCGCTGGCGGGGGGGGCTTCTACTGATTGAAAAGCCAGGTCTTGCTGAAGGCCAGCAGGTAGACAATGCAGTGACCAACTTACTCAGCAGCAGCAGCGGCGGACACACAGGTGGCGATGTGCACTGGGGGAGCGACCTACCGGGTGGGTCAAGGGTCGCTCAGAGTGTAGAAGAGCCGGTGATGGGTGAAGGAGGCTGACACATTGCCCTGTGCTGTGTGCTGAGGTGGGAGGAAGCAAACTGTGAATGACACTTGAAGTGATTTATGGTTGAAGCAAGGTAACCAGAAGCCCTCCTTATGTATGTTTTATATTATGATTTTTGGGAAAAGACAAGGTTGACATGTCAGTTAAAGCTGTCTCAATGGCAGACCTAAAACGCTCAGCTTTAACTATCCACAACGAGGTATTTTGGAACATGACAGATTGACATTTTCTGTTAAAAAAGCTCTTAGCCTCCTGCTCCCAGATGGTCATGTCCTGGTTCGGGTTTGGATAGCGGTCACACCACACATCGCACTTGAGCAGTAGGAAGCATTGTCAATGCCTCACAATGCATAGGATCTCACAGCGGCACTACATAGGGGTAGCAAGCGCTATGCAAATGCTATAATACAATACAGTACTCGCTGACACAAACAGATCCGGCGAGTCGATACACCTCTGCTCCATAGTCAATCACTGGCACCAGTTGACTTTGAACAAAGGGCCTTCATAGCTCTCAACCACCCCCTAGCCTGACAGGGATATATGACGTTACAACGCATACTTTTACAACGCATACCTTTACAATGCATTTTTTACAACGCAACATCCATTACAACACATTCCATTACAACGAATATTTAAAAACTACCTTTACAACGCAATGCATTACAACGCATACTACCTTTACAATGCATACCATAACAACGCATACCATTATATTGCATGTATGGCAAGTATTGGATAGTGTGGGGGTAAAAATTACTATTCTAACTCCAGGGGGTGCAACAGTAGGGTAAGTGTTGGATAGTGTAAGGGTACTATGCGTTGTAATGGCATGCGTTGTAATGACTGCGTTGTAATGACATGAGTTGTAATTGTATGCGTTGTAGTGTCATGCCTAATAATGGTTAGGTTGTAATGACATGCGTTTTAAGGGATGTTGTGTTGTAATTACTGCGTTGTAATAGTAGTGCGTTGTAAAAGTTGTGTTGTAAAGGTTGTTTCCCGCCTGACAGTGCTATCCAATCAATGTGACTTCTTGAGCCGCTATGCATGCTGGGAGTCGTGGTTTTGCCATTGTAGCAATGGCCCTACAAGTCACAGGATGCCAAGAGCTGAACATCCAAGACAGGCTAAAGGTCACCCACATTGGCAGGTGGCCAGTTAAGTCCTGCGGACAACTATGTTGTAGAATTGATTGGTGTTTTTACTTTGAGGATTGCTTAAATTAAACAACAAATATCTGAACACTGAAAGTGAGTGCTGTCAGCAGCAGAAACACAGATTCCCATTAAGCCAGTTATGTGCTGCCATAAAATAACAACATTAATTACACTCACTACTTTTAAAGGCATACATAGGGGCACACAGTACAAACAATACCACCACAAATGTGACTTACCTTTCAACATCTATACTACTATCTATATCTATATCTATATCTATACTACTAATATAAAGAGAGAACTGTGTCCTTTGAGCCAGGTAAACTCAAAAACTACACCACCAATCCAAACACCCAATACATCTTTGAAAACGTCAGGGCAAGCAGATGGACATAGGCTATATAAAAAAAATATATATATACGTTGTTTAAAAAATTTACGAATAAAAAAAAAAGTAGTCCCTTGGAAGTAGCACCGGCCGCGACGTGCGTGCTGACATCAGGAGCACGGGAGGAGCGATGAGGAGCGGCAGACAGGCGGGGAGGAGCGGTGAGGAGCGCAGACAGGCGGGGAGGAGCGGCGGAGAGGTGAACTCAGGAGCACGGGGAGGAGCGGCGGCTAAGCTAGGTGAAGCAGCTGCGGGTGCGCTCCGGGGGACCCACGGACAACGTCGGGGCGGGCGGGGGCCCTGAAGCCTGATTGCTCCCAAGCCTTTTGCTCCCGGATAACGTCGGGACGGGCTGCTAGTTTTAGATATAGAAGAACATCATTAATCAACATCATCATTCAGGCCTTGTGTTGTATTGCATATATTCTTAACCTTGCCCACCTGACTCTGAGTCCACTTCTCCTGACTCGAGGATTTAGTAAGGTTTTGATTAAATACTAGCTCCCCATTGCTGAGAAGAAGTTACTGTTGATAGTTTTTGTTATCATATCAGGTCTTCTTTGTTGTGTCATGGTAGTAGTCAGGTTTTAGTCTTTCTAAAGTTATGATATAAATAATATAACCCACTAACTTCCTTTTCTTTCCGTATACTTGCTTGTGATGGATAATCCTTTGATTAACCCTACAGTTGGAGTTCGGCAAGGTGGGAGTGGGACCTCACTTGTGATTCCTTCCCTGTTAGTGTGCTAGCCTGCTACTACTACCACCACCATGAGATGGCACCTTGGGAACCCATGCAGTAAGTAGACTGAGAGAGGTAGCATCCCTCACTTCATCTATTCAGGTAAGAGAACTATGGAGTGTAGTGAGTTTAGTTAGTAACTAAAGACTACTGAAGATGTTTGTTTATCTACATTGTTGTAGGCAATATAGGCATTGGCAAACCTAACTAACTGGTATACACTTTTTAAAGCAGATTTTAAAACAAAACAGGCTGAGATAAAAGGTAAAGGCAAAGTAAAATACCTCAAAAAGGTTTGAGGAATAAATAAAGTACAATAATTGTTTTCTTTTAATTTATTTAACAATGAAACCCAGCATTTCTACCTTCAACAGGCCCACCCCTCTCCCAAAACAAATCACCCAGTCCTCAACCAATCTCCTAAAAAAAGCTAACTGCCCAAATCCCAGTTCCAACTTCCTTTCCCACCCTCTCCACCCACAACAGTCCTTCCCACCAAAACAAAAAATTATAAAAGGGCGTAGAGGGTGTCCTCTACGTGGGCACAGAGGCGGTCCAGGTTTTGCTCGATCTGCCACCTTCTATTCAAGTGGCACCAGGTGCTGCTGGACATGGTGCTGGAAATGGCAGTCTGAGCGAAAGAAAGGACAGCAGTAGTGGTTAACCAGGTGTCTGACAGCTACTGGCAATGTTGCTGGGAGGCTGTGGCTGGCTGGAGGAACTGGGGCTGTGGACAGCAGCAGATGTTTCTGCCTCCTCCTCCTTCAGAGCCACAAGCCTACAGTACTCCCACTGGATTGTCTCCAGCCTCTGCTATCTCCTGCTGTGTAGGTGCAAGTGGTGGAAAAAAGAAAAAGACAGATAGTAAACAATGCTCTGTGCAAACACATGTTTAAAATTAAATAGAGGCTCAGTAGCAGTACATTGCTGGTCCCCTTGCGCCATTGGAATTTGATGTGAGTAGGACAGTCACAGGTCCATTTTTTACCCACACACACACCTCACATAAAATAGCACTGACTGGCTGAAAAGAATTAAGGCAGAAAACAGCAGATTTAAACAAGAGAGTATTTTTTTCTTTTGAAGGCTTTTCTAGTAAAAAAAAAAATGAAGCAGACACTGTGTGGAAAAATATAAATAAATTGCCTCTCATTAATGAGTAAGACATTATGCACTATGGAATACAGTTGCTGTGCTAAATTAATTGAGGCATGCTAGCCAGCACATTGGGTACTTTGCTACTCTCTGCAGTCTGCAGCTGGGGCAGCTGTAATGAACAATTATCTTGCTTTAATTACAATGGCCCTGCTCTTCTCCAAATGCCTTTCAATCATACCCTGACCCCAAACAGGCAGGTGAATAATAAAAAAGCTACTTTGTCACACACGTGACATATGAAATGCAGTTATTCAGTCAGCCGTAAGTAAAAGGTGGAAAAAACAATGTACTACAGTACAGGGAAAGGAACAGGATATATAGATTGCATTTGGCACTTTCGTCACAGAGTATCCCATCCGCATAACTTGAAATCAGGCACTTAGCCCCACTTTACTCCCTGGCCTCACCCTCCACCACAAAGTATTTAGAACAAATTAATTAGCTTGGCAGTAAGGAAAGGAAATTTTACTTGCTCTACTGCAGGGTAAATTAGAGGGATTAGTCTTGGTAGGTAGAGATTTTGCTATAGAAAAGTGGGGTGTCACTGATCATCATCATGTGCCTAAGCTTTGGCTTATTCAGTCACTGTGGTTGAGAAAAGTCAAAAGGGAAAAATATGAACAGGCATGAATCTGTTATGAAAACCATGAAATACATCAATCACTTCACATGGCCAGAAAAGTGTGGCACATGCCAAGAATGGAATTTTCAATATTTTGGTTGGTTGGGACAGAACCTAGGAAAGAATAAAGGAATGAAGTCCTAAGGGGTGACTGATTTAGCACTGAGAGGGAAGGGAAAACCACCTTGTTTTGGTTTTCAGTGCATTGAAAACTTTGTAAATGCTGCATTAACTGAAGGAGACACACACTGCGGTGGCAAATTGAACTGTGCTGTATTTAGGTCATGGGTGGTAAAATGCCATGGGCACGGAGGGAGGTGGTGATTGATGATAGGTGGCATACACATCTGCCTCGCTTAACAAATAGACAATGAATTTAAATACCCTCCCACTTTGAACCATTGATTTGCTAAAACCAAGCAAGTGAAATAGGTGAGCACACTCCTCTCCAGAGGAGCTCTCTTGTTTCTTCATCCATGCAATTATCCAATCATCCTATCATTGTTCTATTCAACCTTTGATAGTCACCATTTAAGCTTTACTTTCTCTTATCCAGTCTTTCACCAAAATGTCCAATCCATCCATCCATATTATCCATTCATCCACATATCCATCCATTCATTAGCCAGCCTTTCAGCAAACTTTTCACCCATCCATCCATTTACCCACCCGGGCATCCTTTCACTCACCCACGCATCCATTCACTAATATACCTTTTCACCCATACTTCCTTTTAACCTTCCATCCTTCTTTCCCTTTTCCATCAACCAAAGACTTTTAGCATTCATTATGAGCTTTTATTTCCTGAGTTGCAGATAGAAGAGGCCAGAAGAAATCAACCACCGATGTAGCTGATAAAGCAGGGGGTTCACAACTTGGTCACGATGCCCTTGCCGTGAGTACAATAGTAATTGTCAATAAGCAAGCAATGTGACTTACCACCACTCGTCCCTGCTGCCACTGGGTATTCCCTCCAACCACCTTTGTGTCTGCAGAACTGGCGCTGGCCCCGGCACTAGTGATCAGTGAGGCTAGAAAAAACATTACACATTTTTAGATCCTATATACGCCTCCCCTTATAATTTCTTTTCAACAACATACAACTGCAATACATCACTACAGTTCAGATAGCAGTATCTTCTATCAAAAATATCACGTTGGGTATTTTGTTGGTTGACAATGTTATAAAAGACAGGGAGACAAGCCAACAAAAAACTTTTCGTAAAGGAGGGGCAGAGCTATAATGACTCAGAAATTGAAGCACAATGAAGTGGTACAATAATGGCTAATGAAGGACATATGGTGTTGGTTGGCAAATGCAACAGGACCTCATTCTTTCCTACCATGCTGCAATGTCATGGAAACGGCTGGTATACTGTATAAATTAATTATAGCGCACTATTGAGAGGGGTCCACCATGACCATGGCCACTCTCTCGTTTTAACTGTTTGAGCATGAGCAAGAAAAAAAAGCCTTGACAACAAACATGCGTGGTGAATAATACTAGCTTACTTGGGCCTGCAATCGTCACAGTAGCCAGTACACTACCAACAATCTGTTCTCTTATCTTACAGTACCACAATATATATAGGGGAGAGGGAAAGCTGAATAACTATGCTATAGAATGTGACATTGATCCACATTCGGTCCATCACCTGTTGTGTTTGCATATTCCGCCCAAAGTGCGCTGAGGATGCCCAGAAGTGGGTCCCAGGCACTCCACACCACTGGAGTCAAGCTAGCCGGGCTGATGAGAGGTGTTACCTCGAAACCGGTCCGGTCCTCGGATGCTTAATTCCGTTCTGGGAAGGACATGGCTTTTGTAGTTCGGACTGGACTGTTCCCATGGGGCACAGGGTCAGAGCTGATTTGCATATCACCATTGTCTAACCCAGGGTGGTGTGGAGTGCAAAAAAACGATGGATTTGGGCCCAGATCTTTGGACTGGGTTGAGTGTGTGACATTGATCCACATTCGGTCCATCACCTGTTGTGTTTGCATATTCCTGCCCTAAGTGCGCTGGGGATGCCCAGACGTGGGTCCCAGGCACTCCACACCACTGGAGTCAAGCTAGCCGGGCTGATGAGAGGTGTTACCTCGAAACCGGTCCGGTCCTCGGATGCTTGATTCCGTTCTGGGAAGGACATGGCTTTTGTAGTTCGGACTGGACTGTTCCCATGGGGCACAGGGTCAGAGCTGATTTGCATATCGCCATTGTCTAACCCAGGGTGGTGTGGAGTGCAAAAAAACGATGGATTTGGGCCCAGATCTTTGGACTGGGTTGAGTGTGTGACATTGATCCACATTCGGTCTATCACCTGTTGTGTTTGCATAGAAAACTGCAGACAATTATAGGCAGGAGGAAGTCATCTACATAAACATGAAATATATTTAAAAAAAGGATAATGCATCGATAACAAGAATTTAACAAACATTCAATTAGAGGAGCTGAAAAAATAAGGACCAGTACAAAAAAAGAAACAAGGCAAAATTTAAATGATTTTAATAGTGGGCAGAGGTAAAATTTAGAGAATTAATAATGATATCAGGACTTACTGGGATCAGCAGAACCAGTGGCCACGGTGCTGGTGGTGGCGTCCCTGGCTCTCTGACTCGCCGCAGAACTCACACTCTTCCTGGCCTAAGGTGCTGATGTAAGAAACAAAGAAGATAAAACATAGATTAGTAGTACAGTTAAGCTCTGAAAATATATTTTGAATGCCTAGAATTCTAGTATTGAGTTGACCATCCTAATCCTAAGCCCTATTACGAATTTCCAAAACCTAAACTACATTTGGAACTAATGCATTGCTACAAATGATCTTTGATTCTCTTTCTCAACCCCCTTGATGGGCCAACTCAGTCTCCCTTTTTTGTCAATACATAGATGCATACTACACATCACTTTGAGATTTCTTGGGACTGTACGAGCTACATAAAGAAAGTCACAGAGATTGCTAACTCACTGCTATCGCTGACTTAGTGGCAGGACATAGGAGTCTGCATGACTTCTTAAATACTCAGCTAAAGCGAGTGCCGACAAGTATGATTAGGTAGCACCCAGCACCTGGCTAGCTCTTGCTGGTTCACATAAGATTTGTTGTAGCATAAACTTATTTACCTCTGATTGGGATGAGGAAATATAAATTTTTGGTCATGTTATGTTCCCTAGCGCGTACCCCACCGACTCCATGTACCAGCTTAAAGTGCATGTAACTTCCCTCCTGTGCCAGCTATGAAGACGCAAATACATTTGCGTCCAACGTTAACTTGTCCTCTTTCAGACCCACCCTGAATGGGTTAAATAGTCCGTTCCTAAGTATGCTATGCCAACGTCTTTTTGTAGTGTACTCTACATGTTTTTCCTGCTCTGACAGAGTAGGCCCTGAATTTCTGCCATCGAGCCTCTTTTTCTGGCTCCTGACTCTGACAGCCTCAAGCCCAGGCTGCATCTGTACCCGTGAACTCTGACTTACTTTCAGCGCGGCCCCTCGCGCTCAGCTCAGCCTGCTTTCTGCCAAGACTGACTATAACCTTCGAGTTATCTGTCCGCTCCTCGAAAATGCATTCCTGCCTACTAGCTTCAGTAAACATCCTCCCCAGCTGCAGAGCCAAAGGGCCGACCCGTCTCCGTACAAGTAATTCATAGCCTCTGTTACCATGTTTCCATGGAAGGCCCCGTGCCCCCACGCTTCTCATGCAGACACTTAGGCGCTTATACACGCATCCACAGTTAGCATAGAATAGCTTCTGCCCTAGAGACCTTTCCGCCCAGATAGTATGGTTCCTAAACATCAGATATCAGATATGATAGAAGTACAAGTTGATCTGACATGCCAGACTTCTGTCTCTTTCCGTCAGCGTAAATGTCAAGTCCCCTGCACCCCGTCAATCACACGTCATGCAGCTGCGCGCGCATCCAAGCTTCCGATTTCTGCTGACATTGCCACATTTCTGCTTGATGCCACCCACTCGCGTCACCTATCAGTGACGTTTTCTAGCATACACCTCCAGTTCACGCCTAGTTCACGCCTCTTGACTACGTACTAGTACCACGTGTATACTGTTAATCTTGTCTTCTCAGCTGTTACGCCTCCTGCATTGCCTCTTATGAAATGAATTAAGTATATAAGCTATGTATTGTTAATAAACTGGGGCGCGCTCATCTATCCCTTCTGACACCCCTGTGGTGTTCAGAATCCGATATCTTGGTCTTGACCATTCCTTTATGAGGAATAAAACCCTTAGAAACTCTAACACCACGGACTCTGTCTTTTTTCATCCGATCTGAGTTATTATTGATTAAGTACTTACCTGCATAGAAATTAAGAGAGTAAATTAATTATTTACGTCATTTTGGCGCCCGAACAGGGACCCCTCCCCCACCTCACGCGCCGGTTGGCGCATTGCAAGCTCTGTCCCCTGCCATCAGTTAGATGGAACCAACGCGTACCGGCAGGATTTCCTGCATCTCCCTCTGACCCACGGAGGTGACGAAGACTGCGATCAGTGCCCAGACGAGGCGGTGAGGAGTGCGGAGGATCCCGACCAGAGCCTAGCCGAAAGAAGCAAGGTCCGAGGTGTCAAGAGGCCCACCAGGTTTTCCGAAGTTTCCCGAAGTTTTCCGAAGTTTTCCGAAGTACCGAGTCGAGTCCAGTCGAGTTTTCCGAGGCCTTCAGTTTCCGTGCTTCCCGGTGAGTACCATTGCTGGGACGTATCTAGACGGGTTTGGGTACACAAGTCCGGTCTGCACTGTTTTTAGGCAGTGTATCTGTACTGTTTAGCAGTATATCTAGTATTCCGAATTTCTGCACTGTTACACCAGTGTATCTGTACTGTTGAGCAGTACATCTAGTATAGGGGGTAGTCATCTATGTCTCAAATGTCTTTTCATGTGATTAATGTCGTGGTATGAATGTGACCGTTTAATGTGCATTATTGTGTTTCTTGTATCAACTAGCTGTAACCAGTATTAAGTAGTAAGGATCGAGTATTCAGTAATAAGTAAACAAGATGCCGTTTTTCAACAAGTTAAAGCAGATAGGAACTAGGAAAGGGATACTGGAGGAAGAAATTCCTATTCCCCCAAGGGACACTCCAGGTAACTTTATGTACCATAAACATGGCATAGATGTCATATTGTATCTAGATTTATGGGCCGATTACACCAAGCACCTAGACGAAAGACACAGATGGCCTGTTACCGGAACATGGGATGCCGAGTGCATCATGAAGGTAGAAGAAGCATTATGGAAAAAGAAAGCTAGACAATCACAGAAAGACGCCATAGAATTTTGGCGTAAGGAATCACATAAGCGTGCTGAGAAAGCACTCCGTAGAGAAGACAGACTTAAAGAATCAGACAAGGCCCAAGAAAACGAATTAGTTACTGAAGGAATTCGAGTAAAAACAGAACAAATAGACCGTGCCCGAAATAATCTTGTAAATGGTATGTATCTTGCGGCCGAGGGCACACCTGAGGCCCTATCAGAAATACCGAAAAACTTACCGCCACCATTAGTTCCAACTAAAGTAATGCATAAGACTACTAAAGACATATTCCTAAATTCTTATCTAGAGGATGTAGCACCAGCTTACACCAATCTGCCTGTTCGTGCCCTGCCTACTGACAGGGACGGGGGTGGCACTACGCCCCCAGATCATGTTCCGCCAGCTCCGCCACTTCCCATACCGAAAACTGACCTACCGAAAGCACATCTACCTGATCCCACCAAACGACAGATTCAAGTTCAGGTACAGACTCCACAGGGAGATAATGCCCAAGCATCCGCTTCAGGAGGTGCGACCGCGGGTCTTCGGACCCCGCCATTAACACGCAGATTCAATCTCAGGGATATGCAGAGTCCTCTCACGTTCCAGTCACCCCGACTTGACGCATTTAAAGAAAACATTTCCGTTTGCAGATATGATCCAGTACCCGGTAAAAACGATCTAATGATATTGGCATCACTACGGTTAAGATCTGCTACTGATATCCTGCTATGCTATGTAGGAATGAAGGAGCGTCTAGATAGAATATATGAGTTTGTTCAGACAGGGAAAGACCCTGACAGTATCAAGGATGCCATGGAGAAACAGAAAGTTGACATTCAAGCACAGATATTACGATTTTTCATAAACTGTCTAATAAGAGAACGAGACAGACCTGGAACAGATCAAAGTGAATTAGATGCACTAAACAAGTGGGGTCAAAATATAGCCGAAGCAAAACATGACAAGGGGGCTTGCATAGCCAGTATGTACAAGAAAATCAGAAAAGCAGTAATAACAGCACACCAGAAAGAAAAAGCTTCCTCCGAGGAGGAAGAAGAACCTGAAGAACCAGAACGAACTACAGATACTATAGCGTATGTAGGTAAGGGAACTTACCTTAGGAAAGGCATCCGTCCGGAAAGCAAGAGAGTTTTTCTCTCTGCTTTAACAAATCCGAATTCTTCTGAACACCAGTTCCAGGAGACTGATAAAAGGCTTCGAGACTTAATGGGGTACCATGTACTCAATTCAATGGATGAACAAGAACTAGCCCGGTCAGCCATATTATGGGCTGAAAATGCAGACATATATAATGATGATACGTTAGCGCAGACATTCTTGAACCTTTCCCCAGACGAGCAGAAATTAGCAGGTGTATACATGATTCAGCACCTCCTCATCAAGTATAGAAACAAACATTCTGATCCAGGTCCCTTACACGAAACGTTAGAAGCACTACTCATGGATAGATGGAGAGGTTTCAGTACCAAGTTAATACAGATAATTCTAGAACAACGACATAAATATAACACTTTCATAAGTTCTGAATATGTTCCCGCTCCGCCCCCAGAAAGGAAAACGTATCACATGCAATGCCTGAGTGGCATTGAAAGTCAGAACCCCTTACGAGAAGTACACCCAGTTATGGGTGCGGATCACATCTTGAAACGTGTATATGTTCACACGCCATTGACTAAGTTAGAACTGTTAGAAATGAAGAAACTAGTTCCGTGCCATGATAAAGACCCTGCAGGTTTTCACAGAGAGCTTAAAGACATGTTACTGATGGGGGATTACACGTATGATGATATTATGAAAATGTTAAAAGTACTGTTGCCCACGGGCATTTACGAGAAATTAAAGGAAAAAGAATGGGAGGTGGGAGAGACAAAGATTGCATGGGCAGAAATAGAAGACGAAGAAAGCAAACGAGTCCCAGGAGTAGGCCTTGGGGACAAGACTAAAGCATTGCCCGGATTAATAGTACAGGTTTTGCCAAGATTATTGACAACTAGAAAGGAAGATTGGGACGCCATCTCGTCCTGTAAACAGAAACATGATGAAGATACTAGTGACTTCTATTCAAGATTCGAGAAATGTTTCATTATAAATAGTGGCCTACAACCAAGTAGCGAGTCATATCCACACCTTTTTGTATCAAAACTAGTCGAGAACTCCCTACCATTAGTTAAAAATAGAGTGGACAAGGTTGAAAGTACTTGGCAGGCAAATACGCCATCCCAGATGTTACAAATGTTACAATATCATCAGAACAGAATTAGGGAAGAACAAGATCAGGAACAGAAACGTATGAAAGACACGAAAATGAAAATGTTAGTAGCTCAGACAGTCCCAACCGACGGTCAGAGAAAAGGTGGGACCCAGACAAGTCACACTACAGTTTCCGTTAAAGGGACATGTAATTACTGTAAACAGCCAGGTCATTATGTACATGAATGCCCAGTCCTGAAACATAACATCTCAACAGGTAAAACTAAAGAAAGACCGCATCCGTCTAGACAAGATCAGGTTCAGCAACAGACCTCACAAAATGTACAGCCAATGCAGAATACACAGCCTATGCATGCTCCATCCCATACAGCACAGACAGTAGCAGTACCACAGCCACAGCCCATTGCCGCGACTCAGCAAGTTTCGCAACAGATGTACCAGTATGCCCAATCTGCATATCCAGATTACCCCCGATATACATGAAACAGCCTAGAGAGGGAAGGTGGTTTGCCTCTTATTGAAATTCCTGTAGATCAAGAAGGTCCTTATGTACACAGTCACGTATTGGGAAAAGACAGAAAGTTTTTAATTGACACAGGGGCAAGCCGCACCACTATCAGTCATAATGAAGTCCCAGGGGCACCCCTCTCAGGCTCACAGAATGTTTCCCTTGGTTTTTCAGGACAGCCTATTGTAAATGAAGTATCAGAACCAGTACCTTTGGCTGTGGGTCCACTATCACGAGTTACAGATTTATTACTTACGAACTCATGCCCAGAAAATCTGTTAGGAATTAAAACACTGAAGGCTCTAGGAGCTATAATATGCTGTTCCCCGGAGGGAGTTAGACTCTTTCTACGGGATTTCAAGGGTCATTATGTTTTGCGAGATTTTGATGTCAGACTGAAAAATGTACCAGATCACCTATGGGCAAAAGGCCCAGCTGATGTAGGTTGTATGCATATCACTCCATACCGTGTTACACTCAAGACAGGAGTTGTTCTACCCAGAATCAGACAATACAAGTTACCACCCGATGCTGTAGTGGCTTTACTGAAAATCATTGAAGAGCTTATTGCCCAAGGAGTGGTCATAGAGACCGACTCTAATATCTGTAATTCACCCATCATTCCAATTCTTAAACGTACAGACCCCAATGCACCGCCAGTATATCGGCTGGTGATTGATCTTCGAGAACTAAATAAATGCATTTTACCACAGTACCCTGTGGTCCCCGATATCTCTTCCCTATTGACTGCTATTGATTCAGAAGCAACGTTCTTTACTGTAATTGATCTCAAGAACGCTTTCTTCAGTGTACCTATTGATCCGGAGAGCCAATATCTCTTCGGATTCAGTTTAAATGGACGAAGTTTCAAATTTTCCCGCGCACCTCAAGGATTCACAGAAAGCCCCAGCATCTATAGTCAAGCACTGAAAAGACAACTAGATTGTATTCAAATGCCAGTTAACACCGCTTTACTGCAATACGTCGATGATCTACTGATCACCGCACGAAGTGAGCCCGAATGTGAACAAGCATCATTGACAGTTTTACATTTCCTAGCAGACAAGGGACACAAGGTGTCTCCTTCGAAGCTACAATTCTGTGTTCAGCAAGTTGTGTACTTGGGTCACTTGCTGTCCAAAGTGGGGAGACAGCTCACTCCCGATCGCATTCAGTTAATTGTAAATATGCCACGACCACAGACACAAAAGGAAGTGCGGGCCTTCATAGGCCTCACCTCGTACTGCAGACAATGGATTCCTCAATATGCATTTCTAGCTAAACCACTCATCCAGTTAACGACGCAGGAGGCAGCAACTTCGACTGTCCTCCCTTGGACTCAGGAACATACACAAGCCTTTGAGGAATTAAAGAAAGCATTATGCCAAGCACCAGTTTTAGCGACACCATGTTACAGCAAACCGTTTACTCTTTTTGTTACAGAACGTGATGGCACAGCATTGTCTGTCCTCACTCAAGATCAAGCAGGTTCACATAAGCCTTGCGCTTATTTTTCAAGTACATTGGATTCAGTAGCCCAGGCACTCCCTGCGTGCTTAAAGTCAGTAGCAGCAACAGCGCTAGCAATCAGACAGAGCGATTCAATTGTTTTAGGTCATCAGTTAACAGTACAAGTTCCACACTCTGTAGAGGTTCTTTTAAACAGAACCCAGACTCAACACTTGACTATAGCACGACTGACAGGTTACGAATTGACACTATTCCAGCCACACATAGAAATCAGACGCTGCAGTATCTTGAACCCAGCAACACTGTTACCTACAGTTATGACAGATCCAGCTTCGCATGATTGCATAGAGATCATTAATGCAGTAACAAAGCCCCGACGAGACTTAACAGATGTTCCATTGACAAATCCAGACCTGACACTTTATGTGGATGGTTCATGTATGAGAACAAGTACAGGAGAATTAGTGGCCGCGTATGCAGTGACCACTGAAACTGAAGTTAAAGAAACACATCGTATTGATACACTGTCTGCTCAAGCGGCAGAGCTCATCGCTCTGACCCGAGCCTGTATTCTAGCCAAGAACAGAAATGTCAACATATACACTGATTCCCGTTATGCGTTCGGAGTTGTACACGACTTCGGCATGCTATGGCAAGAACGAGGTTTTCTGACCTCTCATGGTGCCAAAATACAACATGGTCCCCTCATTCAAGCACTGTTAGAAGCAATACATCTGCCTTCAGGCATATCAGTCATGAAGTGTAAAGCACATACTAAAGTCACAGATTCTGTTTCCCAGGGTAACGACCTGGCAGATCAGACAGCAAAACATACAGCATTGACTGACATTCAGACAACTGACATGACAAAGACAATAGGACCTACAAATTGTATGACAGTCAGGGATCCCGCACTAGATGTTATCGATATTCAGACACATGCTACTCCAGAAGAAATAAAGAAATGGATTGAACTAGGAGGGATCCAGACAGATCAAGGTTGGATGACGAAGGGAAAATCTACATGGTTTCTCCCTGACTCTATGGTTCAAGTCATGATAAATACAGCACATAGCCCAGCACACCTAGGAGAGAAAGCAATGTTAGACAGTTTACAAAATCTCTGGAACAATAAACACTTACGAGCAGCAGCGAAACAGAAAGTGCGTACTTGCATGATCTGTTGTCAGTTCAATCCAGGTAAAAGCGTTCCTGTAGAGCAAGGTGGATTTCATCCTCCCGATCACCCTTTTGAAGTCCTCCAGATGGATTATATCCAGATGGACCGTTGTCGAGGATTTAAATATGTTCTCGTAGTTGTCTGTGCTCTGTCCCGCTGGACCGAAGCATACCCAGTCCCAGATTACACTGCTCCGACCACTGCCAAGCAGCTGGTTCGTGAATTCTTCCCACGATACGGCCTGCCTCGTGTCGTGTACTCAGATAACGGTCAGCCATTCTCGTCTGCATTAATGAAAGAAGTTTCCTTATTACTGGGATACCAGTGGAAGTTCCATTGTGTCCGACACCCCGAAGCCGCAGGCCTTGTAGAGAGGCATAACCAGACACTAAAGATCCGCCTTGCCAAAATATGTCAGGAAAAAGGGGTCGACTGGATAGTCGCCCTGCCAGTGGCACTATTCTATATGAGAATGGTTGCCCATTCGAGATCAGGGCTATCTCCGTACGAGGTGGTCTTTGGCAGACCACCGAATATGTGGGGGACGCCCATTCCGAAAAAGATTACTGATGTTGATTGTAATATGTTGACAGATTACCTTGCCTCCTTGATGTCTGCACTCCAATCATGTCGTTCACAGGTTGCCGCAGCCTTCCCTGACAACACTGATGTAAAGCCACACGACGTCCGTCCTGGCGACATTGTACTAGTTCGCAACTTCGACAGAAAGAGTCCGCTGGAGCCCCGCTGGAAGTCCCCGAAGACCGTTCTTCTCACCACAAGGACGGCCGTGAAAATCGAAGGAAGAAAGGGGTGGGTTCACACGAGTCATGTGAAAAGATTCCTTGGACTGAAACCTGATCGAGACTCGTCCACCCCCACCAAAGACTGTGTCGAGCCAAAAGACTTTACAGAATCTGAACGAGAAAAGACTCCCCAAGAAAATTATCGCATGAAACTCCGATCTAGCAAGTCAGACAGTTTAATTGTTTAAGTCCTCCCCTAGGTGAATCGGTTAAATAGTTTCTGACATGTATCCCCTAGATCGAGATAGAGAGAGAGAAGCCAGGAAATGTACATATTGTAAATCACTTCGTAGTCACTGTATAGTGACACTATTAATCATGTTTATTCTAAGTATTCTAATTATTGTTGCTAGCATCCTGTTACCTATCTATTACCCTATTTTCAAGCGTGAACAATCTGCCTATAATGTATCTGCTGAACACACTTTCAGTAAGTTACCTCCACACGAACTTTCCTACAGACTTGCGCTGCGCAACAATACATTCATTAGTATGCTACATCATTCCCATCAAACTAACAATGCTACAGACTGCTGGATATGTGGCCGACTCCCTCCCTTCCAGAACTACAAGGGAGCTCTGCCCCTCTTTCCGTACCCGTTCACTCACAATGGCTCCTGCGGAGCATGGTTTAAAATAATTAATTCCTTAGATCCTGATATAGCTGTTTTCGATGGGGGCTGGGTTTGGGGAAACCTGAACTTAGTCCTGCTTGACGTCTGTTACCCTGATAAGGAGGGACTCCCCACTAGAATAGGAACTGATCTAGAAAATGAAGTATATGGATTAGGTAATTATACAATTAGCCTTATGATTCTTACTGTTGAATCCGAAGACGCACCTGTTATACCCACTATGTCAGTATTGCCAGTTACTGGTGCATTATGTATCAGGAAGAAAGGTTCAGTACACTTAGGTCATAGTAAATGCACTACTGTGATCGAATTCAGTGATCATGGTAAATCGTCCTTTAAAGCTATTAGTCATTCTTATTTTGTTTGTGGTCATACCGCATACATACGTCTACCTCCAGATTGGGATGGTACCTGTTACATTGCATTCCTTCTGCCACCTGTTTTCCTAGCTCCCCCTGATTACCATAGAAATACTAATCTAGTAAAGAATAGACCCAGAAGAGATATCCCACTTGTCGACTACACAGAAACGGCATGGGAACAGTACACCGATTTCAATAAAGGATTCTTTTTCTTTTTAGGACCTGTTCAGAATAGTAAATTAATACGCAGATTAACTAGAACACTTGAAGCAGTAGTGAATGAAACTGCCTCCGCCTTAAGTAACTTAACAGAAGAGCAGTCCGCTATGCGGGTTGTTGTCCTTCAGAACCGTCTTGTTATTGACGTCATCTTGGCAGATAGAGGCGGAGCCTGTAAGGTCATCGGGTCAAGTTGTTGTGTTTTCATACCACAAAACGCACCATCTGTATATCAAGCTATTACATGTCTCCATAAAATTGCAAATCAGATCCATCAGAATCCAGGCACCTGGACTTGGTCCGGTTGGTTCTGGACAACGTTAACAGCTTGGGGATGGAAGATCCTATCCTTCCTAGGCATTGGCCTAGTCCTAGTATTCAGTTGCTGCCTGTGCCTGCAGTGTGGGCCAGCGATTTGTGGACTGTGTGCCACCTCTTGTATTGAACATTCCAGTTTTTTATCAAAACGTAAAAGAAAGAAAGAAGAACAAATGATGTTACAAGAACAAACTGATCGATTCATGAGGATCGATATATCATGAAGGGTCCGTAGGGAACAAGGAGGGAATGAGGAAATATAAATTTTTGGTCATGTTATGCTCCCTAGCGCGTACCCCACCGACTCCATGTACCAGCTTAAAGTGCATGTAACTTCCCTCCTGTGCCAGCTATGAAGACGCAAATACATTTGCGTCCAACGTTAACTTGTCCTCTTTCAGACCCACCCTGAATGGGTTAAATAGTCCGTTCCTAAGTATGCTATGCCAACGTCTTTTTGTAGTGTACTCTACATGTTTTTCCTGCTCTGACAGAGTAGGCCCTGAATTTCTGCCATCGAGCCTCTTTTTCTGGCTCCTGACTCTGACAGCCTCAAGCCCAGGCTGCATCTGTACCCGTGAACTCTGACTTACTTTCAGCGCGGCCCCTCGCGCTCAGCTCAGCCTGCTTTCTGCCAAGACTGACTATAACCTTCGAGTTATCTGTCCGCTCCTCGAAAATGCATTCCTGCCTACTAGCTTCAGTAAACATCCTCCCCAGCTGCAGAGCCAAAGGGCCGACCCGTCTCCGTACAAGTAATTCATAGCCTCTGTTACCATGTTTCCATGGAAGGCCCCGTGCCCCCACGCTTCTCATGCAGACACTTAGGCGCTTATACACGCATCCACAGTTAGCATAGAATAGCTTCTGCCCTAGAGACCTTTCCGCCCAGATAGTATGGTTCCTAAACATCAGATATCAGATATGATAGAAGTACAAGTTGATCTGACATGCCAGACTTCTGTCTCTTTCCGTCAGTGTAAATGTCAAGTCCCCTGCACCCCGTCAATCACACGTCATGCAGCTGCGCGCGCATCCAAGCTTCCGATTTCTGCTGACATTGCCACATTTCTGCTTGATGCCACCCACTCGCGTCACCTATCAGTGACGTTTTCTAGCATACACCTCCAGTTCACGCCTAGTTCACGCCTCTTGACTACGTACTAGTACCACGTGTATACTGTTAATCTTGTCTTCTCAGCTGTTACGCCTCCTGCATTGCCTCTTATGAAATGAATTAAGTATATAAGCTATGTATTGTTAATAAACTGGGGCGCGCTCATCTATCCCTTCTGACACCCCTGTGGTGTTCAGAATCCGATATCTTGGTCTTGACCATTCCTTTATGAGGAATAAAACCCTTAGAAACTCTAACACCACGGACTCTGTCTTTTTTCATCCGATCTGAGTTATTATTGATTAAGTACTTACCTGCATAGAAATTAAGAGAGTAAATTAATTATTTACGTCAGGGAGCACAATGCTATTTGAAAAAGAAATATTAGCATTGTAGAACACAAACACAAAAAAGAATTACTCACGAGCCCTGCAATCTCCATGCCTAGCAGGTTGGGCAGGTCCTACATGCAGTCAATAATGTCAGTTCTGTGGTATGTCAACTGCTGGTCGGTGGGCTGGGCTTGAGTGTTGTGGCACACACACCGACTCACCATCCCCAATGCAGCTGATGCTCCCGCAGAGCATACCCACTCCTAGGCTTGCTTACAGCATTAAGAGAAGGAGGTGCTGCACCTCCGCCTCTGAAAAAATGTTGCAGGCTGCACCCCATGGCAGGACAGACGATCGCAAAGTGTGAAGCTATCAGCTTAGCAATGGCATCAGCCTGTTAGCTAGAGTCCTAGCCCAGATTTTAACTTCAATATTCAAAAGAGATATGGGGTAGGAGGAGAAGCAGTGGATGGGTGACAGACCATGCTTGTGCATGATGACAACTTCAACTAGATGAAAGACCGGGTGGGCCAAGAAGTAGGGTTCCATGTGGCGTAAAGAATTCTGCCAGGAAACCACTGGGGCTGGGCTCTTGCTGGACAAAATTCTTCTAGAGTGATATCGCGCTCAAGTAAGTTTCTGCCGGTGTTGGTCAGGAGGTGTTTAGCTAAGCCTGTTACAAAGTCCTAGAGGACTGTCGGGTCCCTCCATGGGTGTGGGGCATTTAGATCTACATATTAGGAGGTGAACCGTTGAGCAGTGGCAGCCTCCACAGTCTGCCTTAAGCCACCGTAATCAGATATATAGGCAATAGGTTTGCAGCGGGCTGTATTAGTACAGTGCAGTTTCTTGCTCTGGCTCCTCAATGGTCTATGTGGCTCCGTGTGGCAAGCCATGCTGTCCGAGCTTCCTCCAGGAGCATTTGTTGTAGGACTGTCTGTTTATGCAAGGAGTCTCTGAGCATGGAGGGACACCACAACCCCTCATATTCTGCCTCTAGCTCTAAAGTACAGGTCTTGAGATCTGCCACCTCTTGCCTCTGCTTTCTACGTGTATCTGAAATGTGGCTTATGATGTCCACCCTGATCGCAGCTGTTAGTGCTTCCCAGCCTGGAGAGGAAGGTTTAGTCATGGTAGAGTATAATGGCATCTGACCAGAGTGTGCATGCAGGGAAAAGGAAAAATAGTTAAAAGAACCTATGTACCCTTACCCCATATTCTGGAAAATATGAAGTATCTGCCATGGGATAAACTAGGAGGTGCGGCCAACCAGGTGGGCAGATGTCAACGTAGTTCCTTTTCAGCATTCCCTCAAACTCTACTCAAAACTCAACCCTAAAGAAAAGTGTACCTAGGTGGGTTGTGGAAAGTCCTTCCACATCATGTCAGCATTAATCGCTGTAGATAGGAATGAAGGATGAGTGTAAGGAGCCATAACTCTGCCATCAGTTATGGAGATGAAGGCTGTCTGGGGGTCCAGGTCCAAGGGTCTGAACAACGAGGTCTAGGGCTGGCAACAGAGCCTTCTGTGGAATGATGCCACCTCTGTGTGCATAGGGACCATCGCAGTAGTTGCATCCATCCACGATTCCTCACAAGGCCGACTTGGAGCATGAGGGATTGTGGTACCTCACATCGGAGATTGTGTCGCTCTTTCAGTCACTCTCAGGAAAATTCTGCGGTATCAAAGAAGAAGGTTTTGTTCTGGAAAATTACCTTTAGGTGTGATGGGAAAAGTGCATGTATTGGGTTTGCAGCACTCACAATTTTTATTTGACCTCCAGAAAGGTGCATTTATACTGTTGAATCTAAAATGTGTAGTCTGGGAAAATCATTACTTTGGTTGCATTACACAGCAAGACGTCTTGCTTCTGAGAGGCTTTTAGGATTATGTTGTGATCATCAAAGTTGAAAACGTGTGCAATAATGGGGTGTGGGGGAGTGCCTGGAGGCGGTTTTGGTACCAGGGACCTATGCGCCCAATCCATGGCAAAACCGGTGGGCATTTCATTCTTAAGGATCGAGGACTGCAGCTAGGTTGGCAGAAAAAATGGAGGGGACGTCCCCTCAATCCCCTTCGGGACTCCCACAATTCTAATGTTATTTTGTCAGGAATGTCTCTCTGCATGTTCTGCTCCTGCTTCAAGATGATGGACTGTTTTTGGGAGTCCAGATATCAGGGGCTGCAGAGTATGGAATGTGTCTTCTATCTCGGAGATGCAGCCTTTTGTGTCAGTAACTCTCGCCTCTATGGTGCACAGGTCTTGGCATTAGAGGGATACAGCCACCTTCAATTCATCTATACTTCCTTCAAGGGATGACATGGAATCTGCAGGATTTAAGCTTACTTGTCTGGGAGTGATGACTCAGCAGGTATCAGGGGCTCTTTGTCAGTGGGTCATTGTAGGCCTTGTGAACTTATGTATGCGTCCCTGTGAGGGCTGGGTCCTGGATTGTTTGTCATTTCCCAAGTCTCAATTCGGCGTCCCCCCTGACTCAAATGTCCTACAAAATAGTGAGGGCGTTGCTGAGTGTTGTTGCAGGCCCTGACCAGCAGGATCCTGTCCAAAGCAGGTCCGGTTCCCTCACTGCTTGTAGGGAAGGGCAATAATCTGGTCCTAGGGATTCTCTGGGCCCGCTGCTCCTGATGCCCCTCAGATCTGCAGTCCCTGGTTTATGCATCCTGTGGTGTTCTACCCTGCCCCCAAGTAGTCTCCAACTGTCGTTAAATTCAGCGTGAGTCTTGTACAGGGGCTCTGTTCCCGTATTGCCATGCCCCCCATGGTTCTCCAGAAGGGGTTAATGCAGGAAGGGCTGGTCTGCTGCTCAATCGCCCATTCGGGTGTGCTGCACAAACTTCAAGAGTTTTCCAGGCCTCTGCCTCTCCCATAGCTCCTCCAATCAGTAATCGTCCTAACAGTTTGACGCAACTCCAATAACAGGTTTCCAACACTGACTTTGGGTGTGCCGTGCTTCAGGCCTATCTTACCACTTACCACCCCAATGAACACTCCTTAGCGGTGACTCTCAATGTTTGAGCCCCTGCGGTCTTTCTGGTGCCAGGAGCCAAGCTCCACCAGCACTCGTCATTGTACGGGGGAGGGGCACTAGCCACACTCTCCGACTCCATGGTCTTAGCGATAATGAACTTTCTTCTGATGTGAGGCCACAGCTCCAAGCCCAAGTTGTAACTCTCAAGTCGGGGTACAAGGGTATCCCAAGCGTCCGCTTCCCCAAATGCAGCAACAGGAAAGGGAGGGTGAAGAGCACCCTCCCCGTCCCAGGTCACACCTCTACTTCGCAGCCTTCTCATCAGTGGGGTTATCTCTGGGTCAACGATGGCTAGTGGAAGCCAAGCTGCAAGCTTTGTGGCACTCAAGCGTAGATCTGCCGGTCCATCCTGGGGGAGTAGGTTGAAGGAGGGAGTAGGTACTTAAATATAAATCCTACATAAATGACAATTTTATGCAAGGTAAGCCTTTGATAAACAGCTCGCCATCTTCACCCTGGCATACTCCACGTGGAGCCTTTGAGCTTTACGCTGTGTGAGGGCATTGAAGCAGGATTGATCCAAGAGCCGGTGTATCCTATATTTTAAAATGGTAGGAACATATTCCAGCCAAGGCTGGCTTGTCAACCCTGGGAAATGAATAAGGGAAATGTAAGGAGGGGTTTGGGGAGGGACATGCTAACACAAACATTCACCGACAAAAGACTAAGATCATTGCAATTCAAAAACTTCTCTTCAAAAGCTACTACAGCTGTAAAGGAGTAAAACAGTAGAACATTTCTCCTGCCCAACCTTAGAGTAAGTCAAGCACCATACATGACTACTCAAAAGTACAGCAATACGCTCCAGTAGGAAAGATTAGAGAAATTAAATAACACCCCATAGGAACTTATTTAAAAATTACTGAATGAAATTAGTTAAACATTTATTTTGTTATATAAATATATATACGTTAAAATGATACATCATTATTTATCATTTTAAAATGTAATAATACAAGTTTAAAAATATATATATAATTATTATTCAAAGTGCATAATTTCCACAAGCTTGTTTATCAGTGTCAACCACTTCTCATTAATCTGTTTGTGTTCTTGCCCTTGTACCATGTTCTTTACACCACTCAGGCATGTTTTACATGGCCATGTCCTAGCAACTCTTTTTAATCACTAAAATAGGCACTGACGGAATAATGTTTCTGACAGGCAAATGTACATTGTTCACAATCCATTGCTATTAATGATGTTGGCTTCTTTGATCATAATATAATGGATAAATTTCCTCCTTTTGCATGTTAGGATAGTCAAGCACCTTTTTAAGGTCATGGTACTCTGAGGTGGCTTCCAATATTCTTTGTAGGAGCCATTACCTTTTCCTGAAGACCTGTTGTCTACATTACATTAAAACAAGGGGTGGTGGGGGTATGGTCTTCCCCTTGCTCGGGATTGGATGGCTTTCTTGTCTATTGCAATGTGATCTATCTGATTAAATAGCTCTCATGTCAATTCTTGTCTTTGTCCTGGTACATAGAATCTTTACCATCAATTTGAATGAATGAGTTATATCCTTCCACTGCTGTCATAAGTGAACTACATTTTAGCTCTCTATGAGAGTGCACTGATTTGCATACCCTCTTTCCTGTCTTTAAGCATACAAAAAATTCAACGATGAAATGTTTGAAATAATCACACCAATTGCACCAATGAGTCATATGTTATTGAGTGATTGTGAGTGATGATTGATGATTCACCTGGTGCTAGACAGTGAGGGAGAGTGTTTAACTGATCTGTAAGCTTGATTGTGATGATTTGCAATGTTTGGGGCCTGATCTGTGATCATTTTTCCTGAAAGGGATTGGTCCTTCCCCTTAACACTTAGTGAGATGTGATTGCCGGGTCCACTCTTTTTCTCTGGTTCTCAATCTTCAAAGACCAAACCAGTCAGTTTAGTTAACAAAAAAATATCTACACAAAAAGTTACTCAATGTTTCTCTTCTTGTTTATCAACAGACGTGCACTACAGGTCCATCTCTCTTATTTGGTTCGGGACGGAGTTGGACTGATTCATAATCGTTAGTGTAGTCAGGAGGATGATAGAGGACTCAGGGTGGGACTACCTCAACAACAGCCAGAAGAAGGAAGTTATCAACTACAGAGAAACCAACATACTGATTATGATTCTAAGAGGCCTAATAAGCTCTGTGGACTGGTGAGAGGTGCGTTAGGATGGGAAATGCAATGGTGCGGAGTGTATGAGCTGGCTCAATTGTGAAACTCCTCTATTATGTGTTGAGGTCGAATGAGGGGCCTATTGTTGTAAGTAACCGGAGAAAGACATGAGATGCCACATCATCACATTATTCTAGCACTCGTCTAAATGTTATGATGTCAGCAGTGAGATTGATCAGCCCGGTACTTGCAGCCACTAGTTAGTGATCGTTGTAATTGTAAATTGCTTTCACTTCTCAGTTAATCAATCGCACATGAGTCATAACATGAATGATTGCAGCAGACTATTCTCTTGCACTGCCTCTGAGTTTTCTTGGTACACTCCTCATGAAGCTTACCTTCTGTCCTTCTAATTGATTCTACAATATTGTTTCAATTTTACAATTCACAGGCCAACTCTTCTCCTGCATAAAATGTGAAAGCTCCATAACACTCCTGCTTACCTTACCGGACCACTTCAGCCATGCACCCAAGATTGATAGAAATTCTGGGAAGAATGCAGATGCACTGCTCAATTTGGCTATACAGCATCATTTTTCTTTTCACACTCATAATTTTTAGAACTTTGTTGGTTCATTTCATTCCTCCAAAATGTTTATTTTTCAAACCTAGATGACAGAACATTTAGATATATAATAATAACTGGTCTCTGAGGCTGAAGGGCTGTTTGCATGCATTTAACTGAACTGTGGCATACTCATTACTTCATTTCCATCCATAACAGATTGATGATGATGTGCTGGTCATCGGGCTAAAAAATATTGTTGTTGTGTAGTGCTTGTTTCTGGGCCAGGGAGGACCTGACCTTGCAGTTCGGACTGGACTATTCCCATGGGAAGCAGGGTCAAGACTGATTTGCATATGGCTGGGTCCAAACTGGGGTGGTGTGGTGAGCAAAAAATATAATGGATTAAACCTCAATCTGTTTGATTTATCCAGCAATTGTTTTTTATGCACGTGTTTGTCTTTGTCACATCTTTATCCAAATCCACTTTCCCATCCTTTCATCAAACCCCTAGCCCTCTTCCCCCGAGCTGTATAATTTATTGAGATGTGACTTAATTTACACCATAAATGGATCACACAATTGGTTGGGGCAGATGTGATGAAAATGATACCAACTCACTGCGGGATCTTCTACTACCTGAGCAATAGCCCACACCGCCGGCCCCAGGTACCCACCCATGCATAAAAGTGATCCATATTTTAGATGTAGAAGAACATCATTCATCAACATCATCATTCAGGCCTTGTATTGTATTGAAATACTCTTAACCTTGCCCACTCCTGACTCTGAGTCCACTTATCCTGACTCGAGGATTTAGTAAGTTAAGTTTTGATTAAATACTAGCTCCCCATTGCTGAAAAGAAGTTACTGTTGAAAGTTTTTGTTATCATATCAGGCCTTCTTTGTTGTGTCATGGTAGTAGTCAGGTTTTAGTCTTTCTAAAGTTATAATATAAATAATATAACCCACTAACTTCCTTTTCTTTCCGTCTTCTTCCTTGTGATGGATAATCCTTTGAATAATCCTACAGTTGGAGTTCGGCAAGGTGGGAGTGGGACCTCACTTGAGATTCCTTCCCTGTTAGTGTGCTAGCCTGCTACTACTACCACCACCATGAGATGGCACCCTTGGAACCCCTGCAGTAAGTAGACTGTGAGAGGTAGCATCCCTCACTTCATCTGTTCAGGTAAGAGAACTATGGAGTGTAGTGAACTAGTTTAGTTAGTAACTAAAGTCTACTGAAGATGTTTGTTTATCTACATTGTTGTAGGCAATGTAGGCATTGGCAATCCTAACTAGCTGGTATACACTTTTTTAAGCAGATTTAAAAAAAAGGCTGAGCTAAAAGGTAAAGGCAAAGTAAAATACCCCGAAAAAGGTTTGAGGAATAAATAAAGTACAATAATTATTTTCTTTTATTTTTATTTAACAATAAAATCCAGCATTTCCACCTACAACAGGCCCACCCCTCTCCCAAAACAAATCACCCCGTCCTCAACCAATCTCCTAAGAAAAACTCACTGCCCAAACCCCAGTCCCAACTTCTTTCCCACCCTATCCACCCACAATAGTCCCTCCCACCAAAACAAAAAATTAAAAAAGGGCGTAGAGGGTGTCCTCTACGTGGGTACAGAGGTGGTCCATGTTTTGCTCGATATGCTAGCTTTTATTCAAGTGGCACCAGGTGCTGCAGGACATGGTGCTGGAACTGGCAGTCTGAGTGAAAGAAAGGACAGCAGTAGTGGTTAACCAGGTGTCTGACAGCTATTGGCAATGTTGCTGGGAGGCTGTGGCAGGCTGAAGGAACTGGGGCCATGGACAGCAGCAGAGGTTTCTGCCTCCTCCTCCTCCAGAGCCACAAGCCTACAGTACTCCCACTGGATTGTCTCCAGCCTCTGCTATCTCCTGCTGTGTAGGTGCAAGTGCTGGAAAAAAGAAAAAGACAGATAGTAGACAATGCTCTGTGCAAACACATATTTAAAATTAAATAGAGGCTCAGTAGCAGTACATTGCTGGTCCCCTTGCGCCATTTGAATTTGATGTGAGTAGGACAGTCACAGGTCCATTTTTTACCCACACACACACCTCACATAAAATAGCACTGCCTGGCTGAAAAGAATTAAGGCAGAATAACAGCAGATTTAAAAAAGAGAGTATATTTTGTTTCTTTTGAAGGCTTTTCTAGTAAAAAAAAAATGAAGCAGACACTGTGTGGAAAAATATAAATAAATTGCCTCTCATTAATGAGTAAGACATTATGCACTATGGAATACAGTTGCTGTGCTAAATTAATGGAGGCATGCTAGCCAGCACATTGGGTACTTTGCTACTCTCTGCAGTCTGCAGCTGGGGCAGCTCTGATGAACAATTATCTTGCTTTAATTCCAATGGCCCTGCTCTTCTCCAAATGCCTTTTAATCTTACCCTGACCCCAAACAGGCAGGTGAATAATAAAAAAGGTTCTTCGTCACACATGTGACGTATGAAATGCAGTTATTCAGTCAGCCGTAAGTAAAAGGTGGAAAAAACAATGTTTACTGCAGTACAGGGAAAGGAACAGGATATATAGATTAGATTTGGCACTTTCGTCACAGAGTATCCCATCTGCATAACTTGAAATCAGGCACTTAGCCCAACTTTACTCCCTCGCCTCACCCTCCACCACAAAGTATTTAGTACAAATGAATTAGCTTGGCAGTAAGGAAAGGACATTTAACTTTCTCTACTGCAGGGTAAATTAGAGGGATTAGTCTTGGTAGGTAGAGATTTTGCTATAGAAAAGTGGGGTGTCACTGATCATCATCATGTGCCTAAGCTTTGGCTTAGGCACATCGGCGAGACCCGGTTCCGAGGGCTGATTAGGTGTACCTACAGGAGACAGGCGCCGTGGGCGATGTGCCAAATGCGCCGTCCCCTCCCTCCCGCGGTCTATGGGGTGGATTTTCATCCCTTGTGAAGTGCTTTTTACTTTTTGTCTCTAAAATGTAAAGACTTGAGGCTGTGTGCGTCCTGCCCTTGGGTGGTGATGCCAGGTCGGTGAGTGAGGGCTTTCTTAACAAACCAAATGGGCTTTGTTGGTTCCTTGTGCTCTCTGCATCCTTTCCATTCAAATCAGAACAGGAACACTCTTTTGTTGTTGTTGTCTAAGCTTTGGCTTATTCAGTCACTGTGGTTGAGAAAAGTCAAAAGGGAAACATTTGAACAGGCATACATCTGTTATGAAAACCATGAAATACATCAATCACTTTACATGGCCAGAAAAGTGTGGCACATGCCAAGAAAGGAATGTTCAATATTTTGATTGGCTGGGAAAGAACTTAGGAAAGAATAAAGGAATGAAGTACTAGGGGGTGACTGATTTGGCACTGTGACGGAAGGGAAAACCACCTTGTTTTGGTTTGCAGTGCATTGAAAACTTTGTAAATGCTGCATTAACTGAAGGAGACACATACTGAGGTGGCAAATTGAACTGTGCTGTATTTAGGTCATGGGTGGCGAAATGCCATGGGCACGGAGGGGAGGTGGTGATTGATGATAGGTGGGATACACATCCGCCTCGCTTAACAAATACAGTGAGTCAAGGAAGTAGACACTGAATTTAAATACTCTCCCACTTTGAACCATTGATTGGCTAAAACCAAGCAAGTGAAGTAGGCGAGCACCCTCCTCTCCAGAGGAGCTCCCTTTTTCTTCATCCATGCAATTATCCAATCATCCTATCATTGTTCTATTCACCCTTTGATAGTCACCATTTAAGCTTAACTTTCTCTTATCCAGTCTTTCCCCAAAATGTCCAATCCATCCATCCATATTATCCATTCATCCACATATCCATCCATTCATTAGCCAGCCTTTCAACAATATTTTCACCCATCCATCCATTTACTCACCGGGGCATCCTTTCACTCACCCACGCATCCATTCACTAATATACCATTTCACCCATACTTCCTTTTAACCTTCCATCCTTCTTTCCCTTTTCCATCAACCAACCACTTTTAGCATTCATTATGAGCTTTTATTTCCTGAGTTGCAGATAGAAGAGGCCAGAAGAAATCAACCACCGATGTAGCTGATAAAGCAGGGGGTTCACAACTTGGTCATGATGCCCTTGCCGTGAGTACAATAGTAATTGTCAATAAGCAAGCAATGTGACTTACCACCACTCGTCCCTGCTGCCACTGGGTATCCCCTCCAACCACCTTTGTGTCTGCATAACTGGCGCTGGCCCCGGCACTAGTGATCAGTGAGGCTAGAAAAAACATTACACATTTTTTTTTTCTTTTTTTTTTAAATATCTTTATTCAACAGTTTTTCACCCCCCCCCACTTTTTTCTTTTACATCCGGTGTATTTACATCGTTACAGATTCTTTTACAACAAATACAGATTTGTATTAATAAAAAAGTAAAAGCAAAAAAGCAGATTTAAAACAAAAAAAGCCACTAAACATAAGGATAGTACATCCTACATCCTCTCCATTAATCTTGTGAAGCTAACGAATTTCTCAATTACTACCACAGACAGTTTTCCTACATTTCCATTGCTCAATGGGAAACCATATCTTGCCCCCCAGAGCTTTTGCCTTCCTTCCTTTTCTATCATATATGGCCCTCTCTAGGTTGTATGTAGATAGTAGTCTTGCTACCCACGTCTGAAACGACGGTGCTGATTTCTCCTTCCACTTAGCGACAATTATCCTGTAAACTGCTGTAACCATGAATAGGAATTCTGGATAAGTTGTATTTTCCTCTAAGCTTACCCCCAGAATTATCAGCTCCTCAGTTAATTTAGTTTTTATTCCCAATGATTTCTCCAGAAACTCTTATATTGCCAGTTTTAAGGTATACAATTGCGGACAGTTTGCAAACATATGTGTTATATTAGCCTGTGTAGAATTGCACCTTGGACACGTTATTCCAGTGGAGCCTCCCCAGCTGGCTATTCTGGCCGGCGTGAAATATAATGAATAAACTGTTTTGTAGTGTTGGGTTTGGAGTGTAGCTGAGCATAAAATAGTTCGACCAAAATCTAAGGAAGTTTGTAGGTCTTCTGGTCGTGCCTTTACCTGTTCTCTCCATTTATTACTGTATTTCTCTCTGTCATCTATTTTATAAACTTGAAGCTCTGCATACAACTGTCTTATTGAGCATAAGAGGCTACTTCCCAGGTAGTCCATTATCCTACAGCTCTCCATCCCTCCTGCACCCCCTGTTTTTGTATGGAAGTAGCTCCTCACTTGTAGATACTTGAAGAAGCTGTTCCCAGTTATATTATACCTATGCTGTATGTTTTGGAATGTTAAGATTGCTCCCCCTGCGTCCATTAGATCCCCCAATTTCTTGATCCCTTTCTCATCCCATTCCTTCATAACTGTATCACAGAAAATTTCCATGGGGAGATCATTATTCATATAGAGCCTTAAGTACCTATTGTACCTTCCCAGTCCCAGTTTTTTCTTTATTGCTTTCCAAACTTTATAAATCGCACCCAGGGTCTTGAATCTTGTATGTTTAAAGTATGCGAAGTCCACAGTTGTTACTAAAGCGTTTTCAGCCGCTTTACCTAAGAGGGCTTCATATACATTCGCCGGGCACTTTCTCCCCTCCTCCTCCTGAGCACTTCCACCTAATAATCCTTTGGAGTATTGTAGAGCTGTTGCCCAATAATAGAATCTAAAATCAGGTGCTCCCCAACCTCCCCTCTCTCGTGATAGAGTTAAAAACCGATACGCCCTACGTGTCTTCCCCTGTTCCCAAATTAATTTATTTATTACTGATTCTATTTTATTGAACCATATACCTTCAATAAAGAGTGGAATTGCCCTAAACAAATATAAAAATTTCGGAAAAGTGACCATTTTGATAAAATTGATTCTGCCCATGAGAGTCAAGTGTAAGTTATTGAACCTCTCCAAGTTGCTTTTGACCTTGGCTATTAATGGTTCCATATTTATCTCCACTAATTTTTCTAAATCTGCCGTTACCTTAACACCCAAATATTTTGTGTCTGAGACAACTCTTGCATCCACAAATGTAGTATGTCTATTCTGAACAACTTGTGTTTTCCCCCTATTTATTAAATACCCAGACACCTCTCCAAATTCTCTTGCCTCCTGTACTATTTCGACCAGCGACTCCTCTGGTGTCGGTGTTATAACAGCCACATCGTCTGCATAGGCAAATATTTTATACTCTTTTCCATGTAATAAGACTGGCTTAATCCACCTATTTTTTGTAAGCCTTCTCAAGTAGGGATCTAGATAAATTGCGAATAGTAAAGGTGAAGCTGGACATCCCTGCCTAGTCCCCCGTCTGATCTGTACTGCGTTGGAATATGATCTGTTAATGCGTATCCTAGCACTAGGATGTTTATATAGTGCCTGGACTGCGGTTATATATCCACGACCAATACCAGCCCATTCCATAGCCTTCCATAGGTACACCCAAGAGACCCTGTCGAAAGCCTTCTCGGCATCCAAAAAGATATCCGCGACGGGGTCACCTAAGGCTGCTTCAGCATCCAATATGGTAATCAACTGTCTAGTGTGTTCAATAGTTCCTTTGCCTGGTATAAATCCATGTTGTGTAGGGGACACCACCCTCTCTATCACCTTACTCAGTCTGTTGGCCAATGCCTTAGAGAATATCTTTGCATCAGCATTAAGCAGTGTGATGGGTCTATAAGAGCCCGGCTCAGTGGGGGGTTTATCTTTTTTCAGGATGACAATTATATCAGCGCCCGCCCAAGATTGAGGAACTATTCTGCCTCCCTGTGCCAGGCAGCAGATTGACCAAATATCTTTAGCTAGTACCTCCCAAAAAGTTTTGTAGAATTCCACCGGGATCTGATCCTGTCCCGTTGCTTTGCCAGATGGTAAGCTGAATATTGCATCCCTTATCTCCTGTACCGTTAGCTGCATATCTAATTTGTCCCTTTCTTCTATACTCAATCCCTCTTGCAAGCCTTGCCTTAGGTATTCCAGGCTTTTCGTCTCTGTCTCTTCATCATTTTTATCTTGCTCATATAACCTCTCATAAAATCTTCTGAACACCTCCTGCACCTCTTCCACTTTATTAACGATTATCCCATTGCAGTCCTTAATTTCTTTAATCTCGCCTGCAGCTAACTTTTGTCTAGTTCTAATTGCGAGCAAATGCCCCACCCTCTCATTACATTCATAGCATTTTTCTTTATTTGCTAGGTATCTTCTTGCTGTTTTTTGTGCCAAGGTAGTCCCTGTTTCCGCCTTCTGCGCCTCTATAGCCACTAAAATCTGTTCAATGGGATCTTGTCTTCCTATCGCGTCCAATAGCATTTTTTCTAGCACAATCAAATTTCTAATCTCCTCTTCCACCTTATCCTTTTCTTTTTTACTTCTTCCCAGGGTATAGCTTAATGTCTCTCCCCTTATTCCTGCTTTAAAACTGTCCCACACCATATCTGCCGAGGCTGAGTATCTATTTATGTCCCAAAATTGGGTCATCCAATCTTGCATCCTTATAATATAGTCCTCCTCTTTCAACAAGCCTCTCTCAAACGTCCATGTCGAATTTGCTTTTTCTGCTTTTTGTGACATTGCTAGACTTAACACCAGCGGATTATGGTCCGACATTATTCTTGGGAGACATTCTATTTTAGCCCTGCTGACTAATGAGCTAGAGATAAAGAAATAATCTAGTCGGGCTACTGTTTGATGTGGTGCTGAATAAAAAGTGCTACCTACGCCTAGGGGATTAAATTCCAGCCATATATCCACCAAAGCGTTATGTCTAGCAAGGTTTTGTACTGCTTTATGCACCTTTTTTTTCCTTCCCTGATATATGCCTCCGCTTGCATCTATTACTCCATTCAATCCATTGATATTAAAATCCCCACAACAGATCACCGGCTCTGGCCACAGGGCTAACTCCCTATCAATAAAATCTAATAATTCCGGTTCATCATCATTTGGACCATATAGTGAGGCCAAAGTACATCTTCCCGCAGCTGTTTCTATGTCTAGCATCACCCATCTCCCTTCAGAATCCTCTTTTTTCTTTTTAATTTTTACAGCCCCTTTTCTGGCCATAACTGCCACCCCCTTATTTCTTCCCTCTTGACCTGTACTAGCAAGGACCTCAAATCCCATCTGGCCAAGCAGGAATTTATCTTCAGCTGCTACGTGTGTTTCCTGCAGACAAGTTATATCGATTTTCCAGAATCGCAGCAGTGAAGAGAGCTTCTGCCTTTTCTCCATGTTATTCAGCCCACATATATTGATCGTCATTATCCTAACTGCCATAATTCTAGTTTAGCATTTGCCAGCCCCACAACTACTTTTTTGTCTTTTTCTGTGCATTCTTTATCTGCTTCACTCCAAACTTTACAAATCTGTATTATTTTACACCACCACCTTTCACCCGTGACTTCTTCCCTTCCTTCTCCCCCCCCCCTTTGAGACCCCCCACCCCGATTGCTCCCCCCCTGTGACAGGCAAATAGGTCATCCCTGACCTATGCGTGTCTACTTAGCGTTGTAGAGTCGCTCCCCCTCTCCTCCCCTCTTGTCATCTACCGCTTTAGCCTGTCAGGCTTAATAAGGTATCCTTAATTATTTCCTTCGAGTTCCCCCTTGCTCTTTTAATTCTGTCAGAAATTCCCCCGCTTTAATTTCAGAAAAAAACATTCTAGTGCGACCTGCTACTATGACCTTCAATTTTGCTGGAAACATTAGATATGCCTCTGCTCCTTGGGACTGAAACGCATTTATCAACTGTCTTAGTCTCCAGCGCCTCTCCACTGTTATGTGACAAAAGTCAGGCCTCGCAAAAAAAGTTACCCCTTCCACCGTTTTTTTGGCATCAGGTCTGGCTCTCTCCATTAGTTCTTGTCTTGCCAGGAAGTTTCCGAGAAAAACTAACATAGCCCTGGGTAGCGTTCCTGAGCCTTCCTTATGGTTTTTTCTTACAAAGAGTGGGTATCTATGGGCTCTCTGCACTTCTTGTTCCCAGTTCCATGGTACCTCTGGGAATGCTCCCTTTAACAACTTGACGACAAAGCCTCTGGGATCTTGGCCTTCAATCCCTTCCTCTATTCCCAGGAGTCTAGCATTATTGCGCCTCTGGCGATTCTCCAAATCCTCCACCTTCCACTGTAGATCTTCCATGGTCTTAGTCTGTCCCTCTCTAGATGATTGCCACTCAGTTACTTCGTCTTCTAAGCGGCCAGTTCTTTCTTCAACTTCAATGATTCTTTCCTCTACCTCTTCAAACTTTTTATTTATCTTCCTAATTGAGGCTTGGATTTTTTTCGTGTCATGCCTGGCTCTTCGACTTTCAACCCTTGCCTCCATTTGTATCTGTTTCAGTGTGGCAAACATTAAGTCCAGCTTCCCTCCATCATTTTGTGTCTCTTTTTCATCTTCTTTGTATATACTAGAGGTAGCGGAATAGTCCCATACTAGCCTTTTAGTTGTTCCCTTATGCATGTTCTGGGGAGAGCCTGCTCTTTTGGCTGTTATTTTGCGCTTTTTTTGCGTGCCTCTCCCTCTAGAACTGTCGCTAGCTTCAGAACTCGAGAGTGAACCTGATAAATCTCTCCCTTCCTCGCTGCTTGCCAATGTTGATTCTGATTCTGATTCTGTTTCCTCCGGGATAGAAAAGAACCCATCTCCATCGGCCCCTTCAGCCCCTTCTGCGCAAGCCGTCTCTGCCATTATATCATTATGCGTCCCTAGCACAACATTCTCTTTGTCTTTGGCTTGTAGCTGCTCTTCCCGTATTTCCTTTTCAACCTCTTTAAGGGCCTCAAGCATTTGCCCTGTATTCGACATCGCACCCCCACCGTTGGCCTCTCTCACCTCTTTAGCCGGGTCTTGGTTTCCATCCTGTAACTCCTGCGTCTGTTCGTGTTCCAGTGCGCCGCCGTCTGCCTGTGTCTGAGCCGCTGTCTGACACTCCGCTGGAGGCTCCGCGGGAAGCGTGAGCTCCGTAGTCTCTGGTTGCTTAGCAACGCTTCGGCTTGCGTCCTCGAGGACGTTCTGAGCCGAGCCTGCGGGCGGCATGATTGCCGTGTCTTGCAAAGTTCCTGATGATCCTAGGGTTCCTGATGCCTCCGCTTGAGTTTTGGCACCGAAGACCTCGAATACTGAGGGTTGCCGATATACGGTATCGTTTCTCTTTTTTTCCGCTGCATCCCGTGTCGATGGCGCAGTGCTAGCGCCTCTCGTGTCTTTGTTTTGGTTCAACAATTTCTCCTTTTCGCCGGCTTTCTCCAATTTTCGTAGCTGTGTTTTTGTTAAGGTGGAGACCGTGGGGGTTGACTTTTTGCTGTTAGGTGGCACTTTTGTTTTAGGAATAGCGCCCGATCTGCCCGCTTCCTTTTGTGATGTCTCCTTACTTGTAACGCTGGGCATGGGTGTTTGTTGCTGTATTTTCTCCTTTCCTCGAGTGCCCATCTCTGCCATCAATGCTTTAAGGAGTCTGGAATACCACAATTTTGCTTTCTTGAATGCGCTTGCAAGATTAATAATACCTCCGTGGTAAATCAAAGCTGCGGATTGCATTCTGCTTACAATTCTCCATTAGCGCCTGAAGTTTTTGCTCATCGGCAGGAGAGGGGTCTGAGTGCGACTTACTCCCACAGCGCCTCGGCGGCCATCTTGCCCTCCATCCACATTACACATTTTTAGATGCTATATACGCCTCCCCTTATAATTTCTTTTCAATAACATACAACTGCAATACATCACTACAGTTCAGTTAGCAGTATCTTCTATCAAAAATATCACGTTGGGTATTTTGTTGGTTGACAATGTTATAAAAGCCAGGGAGACAAGCCAACAAAAAACTTTTCGTAATGGAGGGGCAGAGCTATAATGACTCAGAAATTGAAGCACAATGAAGTGGTACAATAATGGCTAATGAAGGACATATGGTGTTGGTTGGCAAATGCAACAGGACCTCATTCTTTCCTACCATGCTGCAATGTCATGGAAACGGCTGGTATACTGTATAAATTAATTATAACGCACTATTGAGAGGGGGCCACCATGACCATGGCCACTCTCTTGTTTTAACTGTTTGAGCATGAGCAAGAAAAAAAAGCCTTGACAACAAACATGCGTGGTGAATAATACTAGCTTACTTGGGCCTGCAATCGTCACAGTAGCCAGTACAGTACCAACAATCTGTTCTCTTATCTTACAGTACCACAATATATATAGGGGAGAGGGAAAGCTGAATAACTATGCTACAGAAAACTGCAGACAATTATAGGCAGGAGGAAGTCATCTACATAAACATGAAATATATTTTAAAAAAGGATAATGCATCGATAACAAGAATTTAACAAACATTCAATTAGAGGAGCTGAAAAAATAAGGACCAGTACAAAAAAAGAAATAAGGGAAAATTTAAATGATTTTAATAGTGGGCAGAGGTAAAATTTTGAGAAATAATAATGATATCAGGACTTACTGGGATCAGCAGAACCAGTGGCCACGGTGCTGGTGGTGGCATCCCTGGCTCTCTGACCCGCCTCAGAACTCACACTCTTCCTAGCCTAAGGTGCTGATGTAAGAAACAAAGAAGATAAAACATAGATTAGTAGTACAGTTAAGCTCTGAAAATATATTTTGAATGCCTATAATTCTAGTATTGAGTTGACCATCCTAATCCTAAGCCCTATTACGAATTTCCAAAACCTAAACTACATTTGGAACTAATGCATTGCTACAACAAATGATCTTTGATTCTCTTTCTCAACCCCCTTGATGGGCCAACTCAGTCTTCCTTTTTTTGTCAATACATGGATGCATACTACACATCACTTTGAGATTTCTTGGGACTGTACGAGCTACATAAAGAAAGTCACAGAGATTGCTAACTCACTGCTATCGATGACTTAGTGGCAGGACAGAGGAGTCTGCATGACTTCTTAAATACTCAGCCAAAGCGAGTGCCAACAAGTATGATTAGGTAGCACCCAGCACCTAGCTAGCTCTTGCTGGTTCACATAAGATTTGTTGTAGCATTGACTTAACTTACCTCTGATTGGGAGCACCATGCTATTTGAAAAATAAATATTAGCATTGTAGAGCTAGGAGGTTGGGCAGGTCCTGCTTGCAGTCAATAATGTAGGTTCAATGGTGCGTCAACTGCTGGTCGGTGCGCTGGGCTTGAGTGTTGTGGCACACACACCGACTCACCATCCCCAATGCAGCTGATGCTCCCGCAGAGCATACCCACTCCTAGGCTTGCTTCCAGCATTAAGGGGAGGAGGTGCTGCACCTCCGCCTCTGAAAAAATGTTGCAGGCTGCACCCCATGGCAGGACAGACAATCGCAAAGTGTGAAGGTATCAGCTTAGCAATGGCATCAGCCTGTTAGCTAGCGTCCTAGGCCAGATTTTAACTTCAATATTCAAAAGAGATATGGGGTAGGAGGAGAAGCAGTGGATGGGCGACGGACCATGCTTGTGCATGATGACAACTTCAACTAGATGAAAGACCGGGTGGGCCAAGAAGTAGGGTTCCACGTGGCGTAAAGAATTCTGCCAGGAAACCACTGGGGCTGGGCTCTTGCTGGACAAAAGCTCGGTCAGAAATTCCCCAATTCTTCTAGAGTGATATCGCGCTCAAGTAAGTTTCTGCCGGTGCTGGTCAGGGGTTGTTTAGCTAAGCCTGTTACAAAGTCCTGGAGGACTGTCGGGTGGGGCATATAGATCTACATATTAGGAGGTGAACCGTTGAGCAGTGGCAGCCTCCACAGTCTCCCTTATGCCACCGTAATCAGATATATAGGCAATAGGTTTGCAGCGGGCTGTATTAGTACAGTGCAGTTTCTTGCTCTGGCTCCTCAATGGTCTATGTGGCTCCATGTGGCAAGCCATGCTGTCTGAGCTTCCTCCAGGAGCATTTGTCGTAGGACTGTCTGTTTATGCAAGGAGTCTCTGAGCATAGAGGGACACCACAACCCCTCATATTCTGCCTCTAGCTCTAAAGTACAGGTCTTGAGATCTGCCACCTCTTGCCTCTGCTTTCTACGTGTTTCTGAAATGTGGCTTATGATGTCCACCCTGATCGTAGCTGTGTGTGCTTCCCAGCCTGGAGAGGAAGGTGCTTAGTGTTCAGGTTTAGTCATGGTAGAGTATAATGGCATCTGACCGGAGTGTGCATGCAGGGTAAAAGAAAAACAGTTAAAAGAACCCATTTACCCTCACCCCATATTCTGGAAAATATGAAGTATCTGTCATGGGATAAACTAGGAGGTGCTGATAGAGCGCGCAGGTCACCCGTCTCACCGAATTTCTTTCCACGCACTGGGCCCTGGCGTGTAAAATGTTTATTCAATTTCAATGATAACGTTTTACTGGGGTGAACCAGGTGATTTTCCAAATACGCGCTCCTATGAGTAATCGATTGGGTGACTCTTACACCACTTACTATTCATGTACCTGACTTACCACAGGCACATTACTCCTGACGGATCAGGAGCTAGCAGTGGACAGGTGATAAGGGTTTCCTAAAAGGGAGAAATTCTACTTTACACATTTAATACCTTTAATATCGCTTTTAATGTATAATGACCACAGACACCTTGATGGTTTTAAGGGTTTTATATAGTATAAATTTAAAATGAAAATGCCATTACAAGGAGGCAAATGCAAAGCAATACATCAATGATTAAAATCAGAACCAGGATATAACTATGAATAAGTGTCATAGAGTAGAAGGGAACACTATAGGGCATGAATCACAATAAACATATTAACTAATATGGTTTAAACTAGGGCAAAGACGTGAGGAGGACCTAATGTGTGACCTAATAATTTTATACTAATTCCTAAACCTTATGCTATCTTTACTAACTTCACGGCAACCATACTAAGGGAAAGGGAATAAGGGGAACAATCTAGATAAACAGTTGGGTTTAACAATGTCCTATAGGAAGGGTAAAAGTGGAACATTTACTAATAATCAATTGCATGAAATTACATTCAAAGGAGATATGGAGAGTATCACAGGCAAGATTGCTTTAATTAGAAGAGGAAAATTAAGGGTATAGTATAGACAGACACCTATGCCAATATTTACCTAAGTGAGAATGAGGACTAACCCTGGCCACGGGTCAGTTGGGAAAGAACGGGACAAGGACCCTCAAGGATTCAGGAAATACCAGAAGGTGAGCAGGTACAGCTCATGGACAGTCAGGACAGGATACCCCTCAGGTCTGGGTCAGGACTGGGTTCACCAAGGCACGAACAACCCCTCACAGCTTCGGATGCAACGCCAGCGTTACCCCCTCTTCTGCACGGAATCTGTCAATAACCCCGATTGGGTTTTCGAATCTCCCAGCAAAGTGCTTCGCTTAGCACTTAGGACTAATTTCCACCCCTTGGAGTTTGTGGAAAGTTTCAGGCAGAATGCTCCGCAGCACTCTGTATCAGGCACCTATAGAGTTCGTAGGGTCAGTGACAGGTCTGCTACTCGGACAAGTCGGACAATTTCTCTAAGCTATGCTAGGCTATTTATACAGTTTTAAGTCCCCAAGACCACCCATAAATGTTGCAAAATGACAAAGTCCCATCTTCTGATTGGTCAAGGGAGGTGGTTTAAGACATTTGTCACCACCTATATTTCTATTACGTATTTCACGTGACATTACCCTCCCCCTAGCATCTGGGTTCCCAGGCATACGTGTGGGAAAGCACAATAGTAAAGTAAAGGTTTGCAACATTGTTGCACATTCAGAGTAAAAATAGCATGTCTTCAAGGGCGAAGGTGCGCTTGGAAAGGACAGTCCCATTTTCAATGGCCAACTGGCCAGGTTCCATTGCTGCACGTCACAGTTCTCAGGTCACGTGAGTGGGGTAACGTCAGCTTCAATATGGTTCCCATCCCTACTTCCAGGCCCTCATTTACGCGGTACATGAAAAGTAAGCGAAAACAAATTAATAACACAAAATAAAATGAATACACTGTACACCATGACCAACTACTCTTAATCCCTTATTTTATAATACTTATAGCATTAAGAGTTAGTGCAGAAAAGATGCATATACAAAAGCGGCTTAAGATAGCATGAAGCATGATTAAAGACAAGCGGCCATTTTAGCAACAATGCGCATGAGCGAACTTTTCCCTCCAGATTGCGAGTGCGTCACATCACATGGGTATGACCGACGCATGCGCAGACTGGATTTCTGCAAAGCGGCCATTTTATTAATGTGCAAGCGTGATTATGATGAAAAAACACATAGGCAAGCCTCCTAGGGACACCCGTGTGTTGGGGAAATACAAATAAAATGACAAACAAATCGGAGTTAGTACAGTTATGATTTTAGGCGAGGTTCATGAAAGAGAGCAAGTCGCGTTACGTGCGAATCCTTGCTCCATCAATCCCCTCTTTGATGATATTTACTATCATCACTACACATGAAAACAGATGCCAACTTCATTCTTCCATTTCATCCATGTCAATCTCGATGAACTTATTGTTGAGCTTTCTCTCCGCCTCTCTGTGAGAATGATTGTTCTTTGCTTTCTTATATATCTGGTTTCTTAATTCTTCTAATTCTAAGTCTTCAGCCTTTCGCTTTCCTCTTTTATTCACTATATATTTTCTGCATTTCTGGCATTTGCAACAGATGAATATGATCAGAACAATCACACCTATTCCAACTATTGGCATCAGTATTTTCCATAGAAGACTTCTACCTAAGTTAGAAAACCAACTACCTACAGAGGAGAGACCATCAGTCAGTCTCTTCCAGGCACTGTCAACCTCTAATGGTTTGAGTTCTTTTTCCAAATTAGTAATATTTCTTACATACCTTTTAATTTCGACGCTTTTATCAGGAATGTAAGTGCAACAATGTTGTGCCCTCAGCATCCTGCAGACTCCGCCCTCTTTTGCCAACAAGGTATCAAGAGCAAGGCGATTCTGTAAAACCATTGATCTGATCGCAACCATTTCAGTATTGATCATCAGGAATCCAGCAGCAGTGTCAGTAGATAACCGATCCACTACTGTAGATAATTTGCAGATTCTATGAGTATTCAGAACTACCCCCATTCCAGGTATCAGTGCACTAAAAATATCACCTACAATTTCTCCTACACTTTCACGTTTGCTACGCACTAAGCCATTAGTAATCTCATTGCTTCCAGCTGCATTGTTCACATGGTATATTTTCGGAAAGACAATGCCAAAGTAGCAGCTTCCATACCAGTGATCCGGCAATTTGAAATAAGCCTCAACCTCCAATTACCTTGTAATTATGTTCACACTCGCTGGAACCAATGAATACATTGTTATAATAACTAGTCTTTTCTCTATGAAGACAGAGTTTCCCTTTCCGTTCAAAATCCAGCAACAGAGCAGGAGTAACTTCGCTTTGTGAGGTGTTATCCATGTTTTCTGCCCATCTAGGTGTTCTGTCCTTCTCGTCATTTGCCTTTTTCTGAAACTTTTCCCTTCTCTTCTCTGCCATTTTCAAGAACATTTTCTCTTGTGCATGTAAAGAACAAGTCAAGTTAGCTTTTCTAGCTTCATTTAAGTCTATGTCACCTATAGTCAGGAAATATTCCCCCATGTAGCGCGTCACTCCACCAAGTGTATGTACAAGGTTCAGATTCCCTCTAATAGGAAGTTCTGAAAAGATAACGTCAGTGTTTGAGTAATAGTACTGTAAAGTGCTTCTATAGAACAAGCTAGCTAGAATACTACAGGAGATTCCATAGGTCAGGGGTAAATGGTGGTATGTCACGCCTTCAGCCACGGAAGTAGGTAGCATCATGCAGACATAGCAATCTTCTATTTCCATAGCTTCTACATAGTGCACTAAAAGATTAGCGAAAACATTTAAGTGTGTCCTGTTCTTCATTTGGTGATAATGTAGTTCACCCTCATCTGATGCTTCTAAGTCAGGTCGTGTATGTCTCAGACTCACTGAATTGTCACGTCTTTCTACTCTTCGTGGTGTTTCTTCAGTATGTACAACTTCTGCGTCTGGCGTCATCGAGTCCGTAGGATATATGTTAGGGTCTTTGCTTATCATAAAAGGTATAAACACTGTTAATCCTATCCATATCACTATTACTAGTACTATATTACAGATGCATATTTTACAGCAAGTTCTGCAACAGCTAAATCTGGACCTTCCAGTGACATTTGAATCAGACATTTTATCTTACAGGTGGCTTTGTCAGAACTCCGATCAGCAATGGACTCTTCGTCGCTTTTGCCACTGGCTTCAGGCTCATCAATTTCTTCCAACACCAAATAAGTCCATTCAGGGCTCCGATACAGTTTGTTCTGTTTCTTTACTTTGCTGCCCTTTCGGATGGACTTTCCTCGGGCTTCTTTTCCTTCACTTTCAGCCCTTTTTCGGTCCTTTAGTTTTTCTTCGACTGTTTTTATTCTTAGCCTTAGTCTCTTCACGTACTGGGGTTCACCCTTCTTTTCGATCTTTTTAGTGGTCGAGGAGACTTGTCCTTCCTCGTGAGCTCTTTTGTTTTCTCCTCTTTGTGGCACTATTGCTTCAGCAGTGTCTTTTTCCTTTCCTGTCTGACTAGTTCCAGGTCTTTCATCTATTTCTTCTGCCTGGTCCTTAAGCTGACCTAGTTCAGGTTTAGACTGTATGTGATCTTGGTTTGTGAGTGATTCACTGTACTCTTCTTCCTGAACATGTTCGTCTATTACTAACTGGTCCTGTTCATGCTCTTCGATCTCTTGATTTTCTTCTGCATGAACTTCTGCTTTGACTGCTATCTGTCCCTTTCCAGTCTCTGGTGTCTTAGGAAGAGTGTTGAAGTCTTGATCTGTCCCTACTTGGCCTATTCCCTGATCAGATTTTATGATGGCTTTGATGATCTGACCTTCTCCTTCTTGTTCTGACTCACCTGCACTGTCCCACTCACTACCTAGGTAAGAGTATTTTCTGGTTCTTATTGGATCAAGAACTTGGTCGTCGGCAGGAAACCATTCAACGTCTTGACTTGTGCTCGGTAGTTCGCCATCAGCGAGATCCGGACCCTCTTCTGGAGACTCCTCAGCTGGGCTACCTTCAGCTTCAGTCGCGTTTTCTCCGGTTACCCGCTTCGTGTGACTGGCATGGATCCACTTTGGTACGCCAGCACACTTCACAGCAGTTGTGGTGACAAGGATCACTTGTCGAGGCTTGCCCCACTTCGGTCCAAGGCAACTCTTCCGGGTGTGTTTCTTTAACACCACCCAATCACCTGGTCTCAGTTTGTGTGCTGGAGTTGTAGGCCATTCGACAGCAGTCTCTCCAATCTGGTGAGAGATAGAACGCACTTGGTCACCCAACTGCCTGCAGTATTCTAGCACCATATCATCAGAAATACTTAGCAGTTTGTGTCCAGGTACCCATGCCTGTCGCATCACTCTTCCCATCAGAACTTCATGGGGGCTCAGGCCTGTCTTTCTGTTTGGAATACTCCTTAAGCTCATCAGCACCATGGGCAAAGCTTCTATCCAGTTCATTTTTGAGGAGTCACACAATTTCGCCAGCCTGGACTTGAGAGTGCCGTTTATTTGCTCGACTATCCCAGAAGCCTCTGGATGATAGGCACAGTGCAGCCTTTGCTCCATTTTAAATGCTCTGCAGAGTTCCTTTAGGACCTCGTTTGAAAAATGTCCACCTTGGTCTGTTTCAATTGTCTCTGGAATTCCAAAGCGGGGTATCAGTTCCCTAAGTAATAATTTAGCTACAGTCAGGGCATCATTCTTCTTTGCTGGGTAAGCCTCCACCCACCGGGAAAACAAGCAAACTATGACCAGGACATATCTATATCCTTTGCACAGGGGCATTGTTATGAAGTCTGCCTGCATCCTAATGAAGGGACCTTCTGCTCTCCCAATGGTACTTTGCTCCACTACTGTCTTCTTTCCTGCATTGAATTGTTGACACACTAAGCACCTCTGGCAAAGTTTGTCTGCTGTGCTCCTGAATTTTGGACTGTAGAACACCTTTTCAAACATTCGGCACATGGCATCCCTCCCAATATGTGTGGGTTCATGTATTATCCGGGCCATTGCGGTAACCAGTCGTTCGGGGAGTACAGGCATACCAGTTACATGGACCACAACACCATCCTTTTCCCTTGGTCGACATTCATCCTGCCTCCACCTGTTCCTTTCTTCCCTGTCTGTCGTCTGTTGTAGTTCTCTCAATTCATCCCATGTTCCCAACCTTTCAAACAACATCAGTTGGCAGCTGCTTCCACCTCCCCACAGTTTAATTAGGAGGGACATTTTGTGTCGGGCGCAGTACTGGGCAATTTGGTCAGCATATCTGTTTCCGGCTGTCACCTCGTCATTTCCAGATCGGTGAGCCGCACACTTGACCACAGCCAATTCTTTGGGCAATTGGATGGCTTCCAGTAAGTTTTGTACTGGTTTCCCATTTCGGATGGGAGAACCTGAGGAAGTCATGAATTCTCTTTGCAACCAACCATAGCTGGCCGAAGTCATTAACAACCCCATAACAGTACTGACTGTCAGTATAAACAGTTACTCTTTTGTTTTTCCCTATTTTACAAGCTCTTGTTAGGGCGATGAGCTCCGCTACTTGAGCAGATTTAACTTCGCAAAGATAGGAAGCTTCCAGGGTTCTTTCCAAAGTGACTACAGCATAGGCAGCACTCAAACCTCCATCCTCATGTCTCAAACATGAACCATCCACAAACATTTGAGGTCTTCATCAACCAAGGCCACTTCTCTGATATCAGGACGGGGTTTTGTGCTAAATTCAGTTAAGTCTATGCAGCTATGTTCAATTTCATCTCCTGCCTCTACATCAATGGGAAGGGGCAATAGAGTTGCAGGGTTTAGAATGTTACATCGGGAAATTATTACATTTTCTGCACCAATGAGAATCCTCTCATACTTAGTCAGCCGACTAGGGGTGAGATACTGTGTCTTTGTTCGGGTAAGTAAGATCACAACTGAATGTGGAACAAATACAGTGACAGGATGTCCCATCACAATGTTCTCACTTTGCTCTAGACTAGTACAGGTAGCAGCTACTGCTTTCAGGCATCCAGGTAATCCAGCAGCCACTGGATCTAGCGTGGCCGAAAAGTAGGCCACAGGACGTCTAATCAGTCCATGTTCCTGGGTTAAGACCGAGAGCGCACAATTGTCTCTCGTGTCACAGAACAGTTCAAAGTTCTTAGTGTAGTCGGGCATTCCTAATGCAGGAGCTGTGCACAGACAATTTCGCAATGTTACCCAAGCGGTCATGCATTCATCATTCCAACAAACAGGGTCTTCTGCTCCTTTCTTTGTCATGTTTACCAAGGGTTTAGCTATAGCCGCGAAACCCACGATCCACTGTCTGCAGTACCCAACGACTCCTAGGAACATTCTTACTTCTTTCTGGGTTACGGGTAGTGTCATTTCTCGAATAATTCTGATTCTTTCTGAAGTGAGTTCTTACAGAACTGTAGCTTGTCTGGTGAAACCTTATGTCCTCCTTTCCCTAGGTGATTCAGCAAGGCAATGGTATCAGTGACACAGTCGTCTTGACTTCTAGACGCTACCAGCAGGTCATCTATGTACTGCACCAGGACAGACTCTTTAGGCAGTACTAGAGATTCAAGGCATTTCTTTAGAATCTGGTTGAAAATCGATGGACTTTCGGTGTACCCCTGGGGGACACGATTCCAGACATAGATCTGGCTGTTGAATTCAAAACTGAAAAGGAATTTGCTTTCTGGATGCAATGGGATGGAAAAGAATGCATGGCACAGGTCAATGACAGTGAACCATTCCGCATTCCAAGGAATTTGATACAGTATTACTGCGGGGTTTGGCACTATGGGACAGCAAGGTACTACAATTTGGTTTACCTTGCGCAGGTCCTGCACTACCCTATACTTTCCGCTAGGCTTCTTAATTCCAAGTATGGGTGAATTACAGGGACTGCTCATCACTTCCTGAATGATGTTTGCTTTGAGCAATCTGTTTAATTCCTTTGCGACTCCTTCTTTCACTTCTGCACTCATTTTATACTGTTTGGTATTTGGGTATGCCGCATTTGCTTTTATAGCTATTTTAACTGGGTATACATTTGCCATTAAGCCTACATCTTTTCCAGTAAAATCCCAAACTTCAGGTATTACGCTCGATTGGAGTTCTTCAGGTAGACTTTCAATGGACATGGGCTTAATTTCTGTGTCGGGCCTCAGTAACATCAATTTATATAGGCCATCTTCATCTGGGGTCTGGATTTCAACACCATTTGGTGAGCAAAAGATGGTGCAACGCATTTTGCACAACAAATCTCGTCCTAATAGGTTTACGGGACTGGAATCACAGACCACAAATCTGTGCATTTCCTTGAAATTTCCTATGGAAATTTCCATAGGTTCTGTTACCGGAGTACTGATTATCTGATTTGAAACTCCCACTACTTGGATAGCTTCTCCCGAGAGGGGTAGGTTAGGAACGTCCGCTGTTCTCACAGTGGAACGGGTAGCACCAGTGTCCAACAGAAAGGTGACATCTGTCCCTTCAACCTTTCCTTCAATGTATGGTCCAGTCTGGCCTACCGGTAAGGAGGCGCCAAGCACGCACTCCTTGTCCTCCCCTCTCAGGCCCCGTCAGTATTGATCATCACAGAGAAAAGTATCATTTAACAGGTACTGTGGAATGGGTGCATTTCTTTCATTCTCTCCTTCCCACACTTCGACCCTTTCATTCTGTTGACCCTGATTCCTATAATTTTGTCTAGGAGCGCGTGGCAACGGGGGTTGATTTACCTGCTGTTGGGTCTTTCGGATCCCCTCTTTCTGCACCTGTGGATTTAAACCATTTACGGGGGCATTATCAGCCTGTAAGTGCGGACATTTATCTCTCCAATGCCCCATCTGACCACATCCGTGACAGGGGAATTTTTCCATAGCCTCTTCTCTACTCATTTTTACCCGGGGCCTGCCTCCACCCCCCGCAGTCGGATTTGGAGCATTATTACTGTTAGTCATTTTACTTAACTGTTTTTCTTGTTGTTCAGCTAATTTCACCTGAGCCCACATCACCTTCTCCTTTAGGGCTTTCTTTTTGTTCTCGATCTCATCTTCGCAGTATTTGGCATATTTGAGAACATCATCAATGGGTTTCCCTTGCCAACTGATTTTGTTATCTCTAATCCACTGGGATATTTCAGGTCTCAATCCCAACACGAATCGATAACTGAAATGGGTCATATCCTTCATGTCCACATTATCGATTCCACTGTAAGTTTTGAACACCTGTAGTAACCTTTCATAAAAGGAGTGGACTGATTCATCACGCTCTTGGGTAGTTCTATCTATATGGGTCCAATCAGTTTCTTTTGCAGGTACCTTTTTCTTTAGGTATTGTATGACTTGGTTATATTTTCTCATTACGTCAGGTGAGGGAGCTCCAGTTACAGAGTCTCTCTCGTACTCCTCATTGGGCCAATCGATTTCAATTTTACATTCGGTCCATAGGTCTACAGGTACTACAATGTCGAAAAACCCATCCAGGTCTTTCAGGAGACATTTCTGAACCTTTATGAAGCGTTCAACCTGTCGGTACCACTCAACCGGTTTCTCCCTCAATTTAGGGAAGTCATTGGTAAATGATACTATATCTTGTCTGGACCAAGGGACATGGACATATTTTCCCCCTGGGACTTCTCTCATGGGACATAATTTTTCTGGTTTGTCAACTTCTTGTAGGACGTATTCAGCAGTCCGTGGTCTCTCCTTGCTATCCTCCTTTTTCTTTGCCCACCTGGCTTTCCACTTATCTAGATCTCCCCATTTCTGTACTAGGTTCATCAGTTCCTTAATCTGCATCTTCTTCCCTACTGTATTTAGGTTTTCTAAATCTTTATCTGAAAAATCTACTCTGTAGGATTTTTGTAGTACTTTGGATCTGCTAACATCGATTCCCATGCATGCTGCCGTGTCCATTAATTTTTCGAAAAATATTTTTGCATTCCGGGTGAGATTCTTGCACATGAACAACAACTCCTCTTCATCCCGGACATTCAATCGGTCTAATCCCACATTTCCTGCTGTCAATTCCTCTAATTCTATTCTTAATTTACAGATATCTAAAGGTTTCGGATGAGAGTCTCCTCCTTCTAATTCTCGGGTCCATCTCTCTATTTCCTCAGGAGTTACTACCCTAGCACTTCGAGTCCCTGATGAAGACTCTATTAGTACTTCTTTGTTCCTAGTCTGAGTTCCAGTTCGAGACATACTACTTCCCTGTTCCTTATTAGGCAGATCCATCAAGGAAACCATGGACTCGCATTCACTTGCTTGGTCATCAATAATGAGCGGTTCCCTTCTGGGCGGGGGCATCATCGGGGTTATGACTGGAGTTTTGGGAGTATTCATTCTGTCCCCATATAGAGGAAAAACTGGACCAATGGTTACTGGAATCGTCAGGGCTTCAGGATTTGGATTAATCTGAGCTATGGCATGTATGAGATCGTTTCGCTGTCCTCTCAGGGCCTCCCTTTCCTGCTCGTGTAACACCCTATTTATGGGGGGATCCTGTATCATTTGGGGTACTAGAGAAGGATAAATATTCGGAGCTGATGGAGTTGACAAAACTGGTCTTTCCTCACCAAAGGGGTTGTAATTCGGGACCACGGGGTCGGGTCTACCAAATCCCTCTCCTCCCGCTCTTCTCTGTTCTATCCCTGTGGAATCGGCTTCACTAGTACTTCTTCTTCCTGAAGGTCTCAATGGAGTAGTTAAGCTTTGAGATCTGGTTTCTTCATTATAAGGCGGGGGACCTTTCATGAATAAGTCCTCTAAAAATTCATCTTCCGATTCACCCAGGGGCATCATGTGTCGGGTTTTCTCAGTACATTTCTTCCCTCCCATCATTTCATTAGCTCCGAACATGGGGAATAACCCTTCTACCATCATATTTTGTCTCCACTGTTTCAATTTCTGCTCCTTGGTTTCCTTTACCAATTTTGGATACCATCGGGTCACTCCCTTGTCCATCCGGGGTCTGTCTCGCTCTAGAGCCTCAATTTCCCATTCCTCTAAAGCTTCATACTGAGTTAATCTAGGTCTGGGATGTAATTCATTCATTCGTGTCCTCAGGTTAAATAGGACTCTCCCGTTAAAAGTACCATCAATGGGAAAGGCTAAAACTCCATCCTCCGCAGTGTACTTTACCCAGTTCTCTAACCATACACAGGTATGATACCCTTTTTCTAACATCATGAAAGAGGCGGGAGTATCTGGCGGAGGAATGATCACTCCCTCCCTAGTTCGTATGGGTTTGTCAGTTTTGAAGAAATTCTTTATTTTGCTGGCAAATGACATTTTTCTCTTTCCTCCGTACATGTTGTGAGGTCTGCCTCTGCTCATCAACTCTTTATGACACCCTAGATTTCGTGGATCAGGCAGAAAATCAGGGTACCACATACACCGCTCGTAACAATCTATAAGCTCGGTGCGGAAAATTTTTACTTCGTTTGTGCTTCCAATGCTAGCGCGACTCCAATTTCTCAACAACCAATCAGTGCAGAGGTTGCAGACGTTCTTGACCAATGGGTGCGCGGCCTTTTCGCGAGACGCGTTCTCACGCTCAGGCACTCACCCCTCCCTTACAATTTCGGCTTCACTACACACCTGCTGGTTTAACCAATCCCAGCGCGGCACGGAGTGACGTTAGAGCAGCCCTTCGACTGACTCCCTCCTTTACAAGGTAACGGAAACTTTGTATTTTCTCTAAGGTGCTAATGTTAATTTTAGTCAACAACGTGTAACATTCGCCATTGTGTAGGAGTGTTCTAAAGAGATAGAAAGTTCTTCTTTTACTGCAAGTAAACCACTTCTGTCTACTTTTCATACACTTCGGATAGACTTCTCTTGCCTACCCTATCACGCACGCATTAGAAAACCTGCTACTTCCCAGACTCATCCACTTCTTTCCGGGATATATACTAAGCCTAAGGTTTCGACAGCGTTTCCCTCTGCTAACACGCAAGCTCCGATGACTCTATTACTCCCTTAGTGTGACCCTTACTAGGTGATATCAGACCAAGGTTTCTATCAGCAGTCCCGTTACTTTCATTCATACAGTTTTCCGAAAAAGACCTAATTAGCGCTTCCAGTTCCACTTGAACCATGCACTAACCTTTCCTCCCTACAAATGACCTCAGAACGGAATGGATTCTACTCACCATCCGTTATACAATTCCCCGGGGATTTCAGACGACACTCAACAGTCACACACAATTGGTTAATAAAACATATAATATTTAGCAGCAATACATATATATAAAATTATCTTAAAACAATTAAAATATTTTTAAAACAGTTGCGCAATAAAATATTAAGTAACATAATCAATATAAAAATTTTAGCAGCACATTTATTTTTCACGGTTTATTTTCTAACTATCTTATCTACCTATCTTACTAGTCCTAACCATTCCTCTGCTACCAGAAATTACTGATAGAGCGCGCAGGTCACCCGTCTCACCGAATTTCTTTCCACGCACTGGGCCCTGGCGTGTAAAATGTTTATTCAATTTCAATGATAACGTTTTACTGGGGTGAACCAGGTGATTTTCCAAATACGCGCTCCTATGAGTAATCGATTGGGTGACTCTTACACCACTTACTATTCATGTACCTGACTTACCACAGGCACATTACTCCTGACGGATCAGGAGCTAGCAGTGGACAGGTGATAAGGGTTTCCTAAAAGGGAGAAATTCTACTTTACACATTTAATACCTTTAATATCGCTTTTAATGTATAATGACCACAGACACCTTGATGGTTTTAAGGGTTTTATATAGTATAAGTTTAAAATGAAAATGCCATTACAAGGAGGCAAATGCAAAGCAATACATCAATGATTAAAATCAGAACCAGGATATAACTATGAATAAGTATCATAGAGTAGAAGGGAACACTATAGGGCATGAATCACAATAAACATATTAACTAATATGGTTTAAACTAGGGCAAAGACGTGAGGAGGACCTAATGTGTGACCTAATAATTTTATACTAATTCCTAAACCTTATGCTATCTTTACTAACTTCACGGCAACCATACTAAGGGAAAGGGAATAAGGGGAACAATCTAGATAAACAGTTGGGTTTAACAATGTCCTATAGCAGAGGTCTTCAATCTGTGGGGCGCGACCCCCAGGGGGGTCGTGGAGTCCTGGGAAGGGGGTCGCAGATTCTGTTGGAGCGTGCAGCAGTTCCTGGCGTCAGGCTGATTGAGGCCGGGTGATCACGGTGGAGGCCTAATTCACGCCTCATTAACAAGTAAAGGTCTTCTGAAGACCTGTGAAGTACTCGGGTGTGCCTTTCTGTGTGTCCCGAAGCTGTTTCAGCCGGGCTCACTTACACGTGCTGGGGGGGGGGGGGGGGTCTGGGGGAGGAGGCTGTAGCCCTTTGAGTTCAATCAATGGACTTAGCTGTGGGGTTTATTTTTATTTTTAACGTTTTATATAGCGCTAGCTTAACCCGTAGGTATCAGAGCGCTTTACAAACACACATAGCAAACAGCAGAAGGACATTACAGTCATTGGTTCAAGTCCCACATACCTGGCGCCTGTGCAGGAGAAATGTGCCTGAAACTGTTCTTCACCGTGAGGTGTTTATACAGCCTGTCTGCCCCCCCCCCCCCCCCCCCCCCAAGCAGGGAAGCACAGAGATGCCCTCCCATGAGAGAGGAAGAAGGAAGAAGACACAGAGAGATACTGACCCCACCCCCATGAGAGAGGCACAGAAAAGGTGGGTGGATGAAGGATGAATGTATGTGTGGATGGAAGGATGAAGGGTGGGTGGATGGATGGATGGATGGAAGGAAGGAAGGATGAAGGATGGATGGGTGGATGTAAGGCTGAATAGATGGATGTGTGAAAAGGTGGGTGGATGAATGATGAGTGGATGGATGTAAAGATGAAAGGGTAGATGGATGGATGAATGGATGGATGTGTGAAAAGGTGGGTGGATGAATGATGAGTGCATGGATGTAAAGATGAAAGGGTGGATGGATGGATGAAGGATGGATGGATGTGTGAAAAGGTGGGTGGATGGATGGATGAAAGGATGGGTGGGTGAATGATGAGTGGATGGATGTAAAGATGAAAGGGTGGATGGATGGATGAAGGATGGATGGATGGATGTGTGAAAAGGTGGGTGGATGGATGGATGAAAGGGTGGGTGGATGAATGATGTATGTATGGATGGATGTGTGAAAAGGTGGGGGATGAATGATGGGTGGATGGGGGTGGATGGATGGATGAAAGGGTAGGTGGATGGATGAAGGATGGATGGATGAAAGGGTGGATGGATGAAGGATGTATGTATGGATGGAAGGACAAAAAGGTAGATGGATGAAGGATGGATGTATGGGTGGATGGAAGGATGAAGGGTGGGTGGATGGATGGATGGAAGGAAGGATGAAGGATGGATGGGTGGATGTAAGGATGAATAGATGGATGTGTGAAAAGGTGGGTGGATGAATGATGAGTGGATGGATGTAAAGATGAAAGGGTAGATGGATGGATGAAGGATGAATGGATGGATGTGTGAAAAGGTGGGTGGATGAATGATGAGTGGATGGATGTAAAGATGAAAGGGTGGATGGATGGATGAAGGATGGATGGATGTGTGATAAGGTGGGTGGATGGATGGATGAAAGGGTGGGTGGATGAATGATGAGTGGATGGATGTAAAGATGAAAGGGTGGATGGATGGATGAAGGATGGATGGATGTGTGAAAAGGTGGGTGGATGGATGGATGAAAGGGTGGATGGATGAAGGATGTATGTATGGATGGATGTGTGAAAAGGTGGAGGATGAATGATGGGTGGATGGATGGATGGATGAAAGGGTAGGTGGATGGATGAAGGATGGATGGATGAAAGGGTGGATGGATGAAGGATGTATGTATGGATGGAAGGACAAAAAGGTAGATGGATGAAGGATGGATGTATGGGTGGATAAAAGGTTGCATGGATGAATGATGGATGCATGGATGGATGTGTGAAAAGGTGGGGGGATGAATGATGGGTGGATGGATGGATGAAAGGGTGGGTGGATGAAGGATGGATGTATGGATGAAAGGGTGGATGGATGTATGGATGGAATAATGAAAGGGTGGATGGATGAAGGATGGATAGGTGAAATGGTGGATGTATGGATGGAAGGATGAAAGGGTGGATGGATGAAGGATGGATGTATGGATGGATGGGTAAAAGGTTGCATGGATGAAGGATGGATGGATGTGTGAAAAGGTGGGTGGATGAATAGATGGGTGGATAGGTAAAGGATGGACGTATGGATGGAAGGATGAAAGGGTGGATGGATGTGTGAAAGTGTGGGTGGATGAATGATGGATGGATGGATGTGATGAGGTCTAACAGGCGCATTTATGGTTGTCGATAGTTGTTGATGATGAGGAGTACCAGTTTCTAGAATCTTTTGTCGTAAGGGGGTCCTTACGCCTAAAAAGGTTTTACAAGGGGGTCTCGGCATCAAAAAGTTTGAAGACCTCTGTCCTATAGGAAGGGTAAAAGTGGAACATTTACTAATAATCAATTGCATGAAATTACATTCAAAGGAGATATGGAGAGTATCACAGGCAAGATTGCTTTAATTAGAAGAGGAAAATTAAGGGTATAGTATAGACAGACACCTATGCCAATATTTACCTAAGTGAGAATGAGGACTAACCCTGGCCACGGGTCAGTTGGGAAAGAACGGGACAAGGACCCTCAAGGATTCAGGAAATACCAGAAGGTGAGCAGGTACAGCTCATGGACAGTCAGGACAGGATACCCCTCAGGTCTGGGTCAGGACTGGGTTCACCAAGGCACGACCAACCCCTCACAGCTTCGGATGCAACGCCAGCGTTACCCCCTCTTCTGCACGGAATCTGTCAATAACCCCGATTGGGTTTTCGAATCTCCCAGCAAAGTGCTTCGCTTAGCACTTAGGACTAATTTCCACCCCTTGGAGTTTGTGGAAAGTTTCAGGCAGAATGCTCCGCAGCACTCTGTATCAGGCACCTATAGAGTTCGTAGGGTTTTAAGGGTTTTATATAGTATAAGTTTAAAATGAAAATGCCATTACAAGGAGGCAAATGCAAAGCAATACATCAATGATTAAAATCAGAACCAGGATATAACTATGAATAAGTATCATAGAGTAGAAGGGAACACTATAGGGCATGAATCACAATAAACATATTAACTAATATGGTTTAAACTAGGGCAAAGACGTGAGGAGGACCTAATGTGTGACCTAATAATTTTATACTAATTCCTAAACCTTATGCTATCTTTACTAACTTCACGGCAACCATACTAAGGGAAAGGGAATAAGGGGAACAATCTAGATAAACAGTTGGGTTTAACAATGTCCTATAGGAAGGGTAAAAGTGGAACATTTACTAATAATCAATTGCATGAAATTACATTCAAAGGAGATATGGAGAGTATCACAGGCAAGATTGCTTTAATTAGAAGAGGAAAATTAAGGGTATAGTATAGACAGACACCTATGCCAATATTTACCTAAGTGAGAATGAGGACTAACCCTGGCCACGGGTCAGTTGGGAAAGAACGGGACAAGGACCCTCAAGGATTCAGGAAATACCAGAAGGTGAGCAGGTACAGCTCATGGACAGTCAGGACAGGATACCCCTCAGGTCTGGGTCAGGACTGGGTTCACCAAGGCACGACCAACCCCTCACAGCTTCGGATGCAACGCCAGCGTTACCCCCTCTTCTGCACGGAATCTGTCAATAACCCCGATTGGGTTTTCGAATCTCCCAGCAAAGTGCTTCGCTTAGCACTTAGGACTAATTTCCACCCCTTGGAGTTTGTGGAAAGTTTCAGGCAGAATGCTCCGCAGCACTCTGTATCAGGCACCTATAGAGTTCGTAGGGTAGGTGACAGGTCTGCTACTCGGACAAGTCGGACAATTTCTCTAAGCTATGCTAGGCTATTTATACAGTTTTAAGTCCCCAAGACCACCCATAAATGTTGCAAAATGACAAAGTCCCATCTTCTGATTGGTCAAGGGAGGTGGTTTAAGACATTTGTCACCACCTATATTTCTATTACGTATTTCACGTGACATTACCCTCCCCCTAGCATCTGGGTTCCCAGGCATACGTGTGGGAAAGCACAATAGTAAAGTAAAGGTTTGCAACATTGTTGCACATTCAGAGTAAAAATAGCATGTCTTCAAGGGCGAAGGTGCGCTTGGAAAGGACAGTCCCATTTTCAATGGCCAACTGGCCAGGTTCCATTGCTGCACGTCACAGTTCTCAGGTCACGTGAGTGGGGTAACGTCAGCTTCAATATGGTTCCCATCCCTACTTCCAGGCCCTCATTTACGCGGTACATGAAAAGTAAGCGAAAACAAATTAATAACACAAAATAAAATGAATACACTGTACACCATGACCAACTACTCTTAATCCCTTATTTTATAATACTTATAGCATTAAGAGTTAGTGCAGAAAAGATGCATATACAAAAGCGGCTTAAGATAGCATGAAGCATGATTAAAGACAAGCGGCCATTTTAGCAACAATGCGCATGAGCGAACTTTTCCCTCCAGATTGCGAGTGCGTCACATCACATGGGTATGACCGACGCATGCGCAGACTGGATTTCTGCAAAGCGGCCATTTTATTAATGTGCAAGCGTGATTATGATGAAAAAACACATAGGCAAGCCTCCTAGGGACACCCGTGTGTTGGGGAAATACAAATAAAATGACAAACAAATCGGAGTTAGTACAGTTATGATTTTAGGCGAGGTTCATGAAAGAGAGCAAGTCGCGTTACGTGCGAATCCTTGCTCCATCAGTGCGGCCAACCAGGTGGGCAGATGTCAAAGTAGTTCCTTTTCAGCATTCCCTCAAACACTACTCAAAACTCAATCCTAAAGAAAAGTGTACCTAGGTGGGGTGTGGAAAGTCCTTCCACATCATGTCAGCATTAATCGCTGTAGATAGGAATGAAGGATGAGTGTAAGGAGCCATAACTCTGCCATCAGTTATGGAGATGAAGGCTGTCTGGGGGTCAGGGTCCAAGGGCCTGTACGACGAGGTCTAGGGCTGGCAACAGAGCCTTCTGTGGAACGATGCCACCTCTGTGTGCAAAGGGACCATCGCGGTAGTTGCATCCATCCACGATTCCTCACAAGGCCGTCTTGGAGCATGAGGGATTGTGGCACCTCGCATCGGAGATTGTGTCGCTCTTTCAGTCACTCTCAGGAAAATTCTGCGGTATCAAAGAAGAAGGTTTTGTTCGGGAAAATTACCTTTAAGTGTGATGGGAAAAGTGCATGTATTGGGTTTTCAGCACTCGCAATTTTTATTTGACCTCCAGAAAGGTGAATCTTTACTGTTGAATCTAAAGTGTGTAGTCTGGTAAAATCATTACTTTGGTTGCCTTACACAGAAAGACCTCTTGCTTTTGAGAGGCTTTAAGGATCATGTTGTGATCATCAAAGTTGAAAACGTGTGCAATAATGGAGTGTGGGGGAGTGCCTGGAGGCGGTTTTGGTACCAGGGACCTATGCGCCCAATCCATGGCAAAACCGGTGGGCATTTCATTCTTAAGGATCTAGGAATGCAGCCAGGCAGGGCCGGACTGGCCATAGCGGGCACCGGGCAATCCCCCGGTGCGCCGCACGGGTGGGGGCCGGATCTGGGCTCTGGGGGCCGTTTTTGTTACTGGGCCGTTTTTGCAGCATAGCTGCAAAATCTGCCCTGTACCAAAATCGTCCGAAAACCGGCCCGGCAAAGAGCTCGGAGGCACCTCCAACTCCCCACCACCCCAGTGGGATGGGGGGCCGGCTGAGCACTTTGCCAGGTCCGGTTTTGCTTCCCAGTCCGGCCCTGCAGCCAGGTTGGCAGAAAAAATGGAGGGGACGTCCCCTCAATCCCCTTCGGGACTCCCAAGATTCTAATGGTATTTTGTCAGGAATTTCCCTCTGCATGTTCTGCTCTTGCTTCAAGATGATGGACAGTTTTTGGGTGTCCAGATACCAGGGGCTGCAGAGTACGGAATGTGTCTTCTATCTCGGAGATGCAGCCTTTTGTGTTAGTAACTCTCACCTCTATGGTGCACAGGTCTTGGTGCTAGAGGGAGACAGCCACCTTCATTTCATCTATCCTTCCTTCAAGGAATGACATGGAATCTGCAGGATGGAAGCCTACTTGTCTAAGAGTGATGACTCAGCAGGTATCAGGGGCTCTTTGTCAGTGGGTCATTGTAGGCCTTGTGAACTTATGTATGCGTCCTTGTGAGGGCTGGGCCCTGGATTGTTTGTCATTTCCCAAGTCTCAATTCGGTGTCCCCCCTGAATTAAATGTCCTACAGAATATTGAGGGCTTTGCTGAGTGTTTTCGCAGGCCCTCACCAGCCGGATCCTGTCCAAAGCAGGTCTGGTTCCATCACTGCTTGTAGGAAAGGGCAATAATCTGGTCCCAGGGATTCTCTGGGCCCGCTGCTCCCGATGCCCTTCAGATTTGCAGTCCCTGGTTTATGCGTCCTGTGGTGTTCTACCCTGCCCCCAAGTAGTCTCCAACTGTCGTTAAATTCAGCGTGAGTCTGGTACAGGGGCACTGATCCCTCCCCATGGATCTCCAGGAGGGTTCATGCAGGAAGGGCTGGTCTGCTGCTCAATCGCCCATTCGGGTGTGCTGCACAAACTTCAAGAGTTTTCCAGGCCTCTGTCTCTCCCATAGCTCCTCCGACCAGTAATCGGCCTAACTGTTTCACGCAACTGCAATAACAGGTTTCCAACACTGACTTTGGGTGTGCCCGGCTTCAGGCCTATCTTCCCACTTACCACCCCAATGAACACTCCTTAACGGTGACTCTCAATGTTTAAGCCCCTGTGGTGTTTCTGGTGCCAGGAGCCAAGCTCCACCAGCACCCGTCATTGTAGGGGGGAGGGGCACTAGCCACACTCTCCGACTCCATGGCCTTAGTGACAATGCACTTTCTTCCGATGTGGGGCCACAGCTCCAAGCCCAAGTTGTAACTCCCAAGTCGGGGGACAAGGGTATCCCAAGCGTCCGCTTCCCCACATGCAGCAACAGGAAAGGGAGGGTGAAGAGCACCCTCCCCGTCCCAGGTCACGCCTCTACTTCGCAGCCGCCTTGCCGTTTCATCAGTGTTGCTATCTCTGGGTCAACGATGGCTGGTGAAAGCCAAGCTGCAAGCTTTGTGGCACTCCCGCATAGATCTGCAGATCCATCCTGGAGGAGTAGGTTGAAGGAGGGAGTTGGTGCTTAAATATAAATCCTACATAAATAACAATTTTATGCAAGGTAAGCCTTTGATAAACAGCTCGCCATCTTCACCCTGGCATACTCCACGTGGAGCCTTTGAGCTTTACGCTGTGTGAGGGCATTGAATCAGGATTGATCCAAGAGCCGGTGTATCCTATATATTTAAAATGGTAGGAACATACTCCAGCCAAGGCTGGTTTGTCAACCCTGGGAAGGGAATTGGGAAATGTAAGGAGGGGTTTGGGGAGGGACATGCTAACACAAACATTCACCGACAAAAGACTAAGATCATTTCAATTCAAAAACTTCTCTTCTAAAGCTACTACAGCTTTAAAGGAGTAAAACAGTAGAACATTTCTCCTGCCCAACCTTGGAGTAAGTCAAGCACCATACATGACTACTCAAAGTACAGCAATACGCTCCAGTAGGAAAGGTTAGAGAAATTAAATAACACCCCATAGGAACTAATTTAAAAATTACTAAATGAAATTAGTTAAACATTTATTTTGTTATATAAATATATATACGTTAAAATGATACATCATTATTTATCATTTTAAAATGTAATATTACAAGTTTAAAAAAATATATATAATTATTATGCAAAGTGCATCCTTTCCACAAGCTTGTTTATCCGTGTCAACCACGTCTCATGATTCTGTTTGTGTTCTTGCCCTTGTACCATGAATATTCAGAAATGGTGACATAAACACCAGCTCTTAACAACAATTAATACATTTTCAGAAAAGGAAAATAGAAACCATTAATACATTTAAGTGAAGAGAATCAAGGACATCTTTGTAAGAAACAAACTACATAAATGAAAGAGCAGCAATCTGTTATCCATGGTTTCTATTAACAGCGGATTCATGATGATGGCGTTCTTTACACCACTCAGGCATGTTTTACATGGCCTTGTCCTAGCAACTCTTTTTTAATCACTAAAATAGGCACTGAAGGAATAATGTTTCTGACAGGCAAATGTACATTGTTCACAGTCCATTGCTATTAATGATGTTGGCTTCTTTGATCATAATATAATGGATAAAATACCTCCTTTTGCATGTTAGAATAGTCAAGCACCTTTTTAAGGTCATGGTACTCTGAGCTGGCTTCCAATATTCTTTGTAGGAGCCATTTCCTGTTCTTGAAGACCTGTTGTCTACATTACAATAAAACAAGGGGTGGTGGGGGTAGGGTCTTCCCCTTGCTCGTGATTGGATGGCTTTCTTGTCTATAGCACTGTGATCTATCTGATTCAATAGCTCTCCTGTCAATTCATGTCTTTGTCCTGGTACATAGAATCTTTACTATCACTTTGAACGAATGAGTTATATCCTTCCACTGCTGACATAAGTGAACTACATTTTAGCTCTCTATGAGAGTGCACTGATTTGCATGCCCTCTTCCCTGTCTTTAAGCATACAAAAAATTGAAAGATGAAATGTTTGAAATAATCAGAGCCACAGGTAATTACTCAGGCCTCATCCCAATCCATCGTTATTTTACCCACCTTAGTTTGGACTCTTCTATATGCAAATCAGTCTTGACCTTGCTCCAATAGGAACAGTCCAGCACAAACTGCCAGGCCAGATCCTCTCCTAACCGGAACACAAGCAACCCAAGACTGGTTTCACCCTTATTAGAACTGATCAGTCAGGCACAGTTTGGTTCCAGTGTCACAGTGTGTGTTGCACCACATCTGGGCGTACCCTTCCCACTGAGGGCATCACACTGAAGCATACAAAAAGGTGATGTGTGGAATGCTTGAATTAATCTTAGCCACAGGTAATTACTGCATCCCAGTCAGAGGCGTAGCTAGAGCTTGTGGCGCCCGGGGTTATCCCTCGGATTACCGCCCCTGGAGGGTGGGGGAGGGGGGAGTGCTGGGGAAAAAGGACGACGGCGAGCACTTGAAAGAGGTCTGAGTGACACGTAGTATTGCCGCTAATAGTTACCTCGATCATGCAATTTACATGCACATACATGACGCGGTCCAAGGCTACACAGTTGAATACACCGGTGACTGGCAGTACAAGAGAGAACACAGAGACAATTGCTTTCTTCCAGAATTGAGGTTCCACACCCCTCTTCAAAGATTGATTGCACACCTGCAGTGTAGGAATAGTGAGATCATCGACCAGCTCTTTCCATATCCTCGGAGGTTAGGGGATCCAAGGGAGATCGCAAGGTAGTGGACCAGGTGATGTCTAAGAAGGTCTCCGAGATAGCATCACAGGTTAAGCCTGCCATCATGGTTGTCAGTAGAGTCCTTTAGAGTCATAGGTTTCATTTAGCACCAATAGTTCGGTAAAGCTCTGGTCACCAGTAGCTCTGAACACTGTCTCAGATCAGGGGATGCTGTCTTAACAGATGTAATTATGTTCTCCAAAATCTTGCTGATATTTTTATCAAAGAAATCAGCCAGATCATCAAAGAGTTCCTAGGAAGATGTAACTTCTTGCTTTGAGCAATCCAAGTCTGTTAGTCCCCGAAGAATTTCAAAAACCTTTTTTGCCCCATTGTTGGCTCCAAGAATGTTAATAGCATAAAATGGCTTTACCGACCACTCTTTTATAATCACCTACCACACTCTTAAGACACTTTTTATCTGCATCAGAATAACCCCTAGGCTATTTGCCAATATGCATCAGCCTAACACTTCCATGCGTTACAACTCCGTGTCCTGTCCGGATTGGCTCAGCCTGCTGGTGGAGGCCTGAACATTTAAATGTTCCAGTGTTGGGTTTTACAGGAGAAAGTATGGGTTCCCTGAGGCTGGCTTATGCCTTCTGGCTATTTGTTTATTAACTGGCATGCAAGTTGAAGGACCGGGTTTTAAAACCCAGCGGCGTCAGGGAAAACACCCGATGCCTTCGAGTTCCCCTGCCTTGGCAAACAGAGACACGGGATACTTCTCGATGACGTCAAAGACCAAAGTTTATTGGCTGCAACCAGGAACAGAGATCTACGAAGCACAACACGGGTGGTTCGCTAGAGACTGCACAAATTCAATGAGCGGAGCATGGTCTTTTATGCCAAAAATCAGGCCTCAGGCGACATTCCAAATTAGCATTGGTTACATACAATCTGACCAATAGGAACATGACATTTAAAAGTAGCGTATGACGACAATCCCACTTTCCGTTGTCCAGCCCATCAGAAATGACTAAGCACATTCCAATTTCTTGTTCGATCACGCCGGACAAACCCATCATAAACCCTCAACCCAAATCAGTGATTATGTCGTAAAGGAAGGAGCGGAAACAGATTGGAAGCAAGATAGAAAGGTGGGTGCAGTGTACTATAAACTTCAGCATGTCCTGCTCTTTGATCTTTATCTGACCAGCTGCTTAACAAGGAACTGGCTCAGCGAGGTCAGCCTCGGGCAAGGAAGTCAGTTCGGCCAGGTCATTCAGAAGTCAGCTAAGGTGTATGTGTCTCAAGGACTCGTTTGGCCGTAGTCATCGGCCTATGTGAGGGCAACCACACAAAATGGCTACCGCACACAAAATGGAACCCAAAGGTTCAAACGAAATCCATTATTACGTAGTGTTCTCGTTGATCGATTACTGCGAAAACACTCGTACACACCACACTCGTGATTTGCGGTCTGCTGACACCAAAATCGTCTATTTTGGACGATCTTTATTGCACAGGTTCGGAACCATCAAACCAGACCCTCGAACCACGGAACTACAGACCCTCCTTTTGCCCTTACATAGGCAACAAACCCAAACTCATGTTAGTCTGAATCTTGATCTATATTCATCAGATCATCGATATCTTGCTGTAGCATCACCCTATTACTTAGTACCTCTCTCTGGACAGGTCTCTTTACAAACGACCAATTTCTGAGCTGGGATGGTGCAGTGAGCTAAAAAACGGTGATGGATCAAGCCCTGATCTTTGGACTGGGTAAGAGTGGTCTGCTTATTTCAGACACTCTGTTCATCACCACCCCCTTTTCTGAATCATTTTTGTCCACCATAAGCGTGGAAGGGTATACTCAGATGTGAGTCCCTAGCTCATTGCACCATCAGGATTCAAGCAAGCCGGGCCGAAGACGGCTAAAATGCCAGAAACCGGTCCCCGGTAGCTTGTTTCCTTCCCAGTATAAGAATTGGATTGGTAGTTTTGTCTGCCCTGTTCCCATGATGCACTGGGCCAGGGTCAGACTAATTTGCATATAGCCAAGTTCTGAGCTGGGATGGTGCAGTGAGCTAAAAAACGGTGATGGATCAAGCCCTGATCTTTGGACTGGGTAAGAGTGGTCTGCTTAATTCAGACACTCTGAACATCACCACCCCCTTTTCTGAATCATTTTTGTCAACCATAAGCATGGAAGGGTATACTCAGATGTGAGTCAGACTAATTTGCATATAGCCAGGTTCTGAACTGGGGTGATGCAGTGAGATAAATAACGGTGATGGATCAAGCCCTGATCTCTTGACTGGGTAAGAGTGGTCTGCTTAATTCAGACACTCTGTTCATCACCACCCCCTTTTTGAATCGTTTCTGGCCACCACAAGTGTGGCAGGGTATACTCAGACATGAGTCCCTTGCTCACTGCACCACCAGGATTCAAGCAAGCCGGGCCGACGACGGCTGAAATGCCAGAAACCGGTCCCCGGAAGCTTGTCTCCTTTCCGGTGAAGAATTGGCTTGGTAGTTTGGTCTGCCCTGTTCCCATGAGGCACTGGGTCAGACTAATTTGCATATAGCCAGGTTCTGAACTGGGGTGACAGGCCATGTGGGTGGGGGCCATTTTGAGTGCTGCTACAGGCAGGCCCTGGCCATGTGCTGGAAGGCAGGGGGCATTTTGAATGCAGGCAGTGTTCTTAGGTCTGCAACCATGTTGCCTAGCTTTCAACCTTTATGCCCAGGGGTAGTGAGTGATGCATAGGCCTAGTCTTTCTGTGGGGTGTCTTGAATTTAAACATCATGGAGGGCCTGGATGGTTTGGGATTGTGCTGATTTTTCTGTGATTTTCGGTTTTTTGGGCTGTTGTTGTTGCCTTTTCACCAGGGGTAGTGAGTGGTGCATGAGCCTAGTCTTTCTGTGGGGTGTCTTGAATTTAAACATCGTGGAGGGCATGGATGGCATTGGATTGTGCTGATTTTTCTGTGTTTTTCGATTTTTTGGGGTGTTCATGGGGACAGGCCATGTGGGTGGGGGACATTTTGAGTGCTGCTACAGGCAGGCCCTGGCCATGTGCTGGGAGGCAGGGGGCCATTTTGAATGCAGGCAGTGTTCTTAGGTCTGCAACCATTTTGCCTAGCTTTCGACCTTTAAGCCCAGGGGTAGTGAGTGATGCATGGGCCTCGTCTTTCTGTGGGTGTCTTGAATGTAAACATCATGGAGGGCCTGGATGGCTTGGGATTGTGCTGATTTTTCTGTGATTTTCGTTTTTTTGGGCTGTTGTTGTGGCCTTTTCACCAGGGGTAGTGAGTGGTGCATGAGCCTAGTCTTTCTGTGGGGTGTCTTGAATTTAAACATCATGGAGGTCATGGATGGCATGGGAGTGTGCTGATTTTTCTGTGATTTTCGATTTTTTGGGGTGTTCATGGGGACAGGCCATGTGGGTGGGGGCCATTTTGAGTGTTGCTACAGGCAGGCCCTGGCCATGTGCTGGGAGGCAGGGGGCCATTTTGAATGCAGGCAGTGTTCTTAGGTCTGCAACCATTTTGCCTAGCTTTCAACCTTAATGCCCAGGGGTAGTGAGTGATGCATGGGCCTAGTCTTTCTGTGGGGTGTCTTGAATTTAAACATCATGGAGGACCTGGATGGTTTGGGATTGTGCTGATTTTTCTGTGATTTTCGTTTTTTTGGGCTGTTGTTGTGGCCTTTTCACCAGGGGTAGTGAGTGGTGCATGAGCCTAGTCTTTCTGTGGGGTGTCTTGAATTTAAACATCATGGAGGGCATGGATGGCATGGGACTGTGCTCATTTTTCTGTGATTTTCGTTTTTTTGGGGTGTATAACTGAACTGATGTTCCTCTGTCTTCCATTGCTTTTAGGTGCACAAGACTCAAGAGAACCACCAGTGCCAAGAAGAAGTCCTGCAGCGGTGTGTGTGTGCAGCATAACGTCACGCGACGTCACGTCTGGCCACAGACAACTCTGCAACTCGTGCAACTGCGGCCTCCTGTTCTGACCTGCTCTGAAGAAGATGGCCCCAAAAAAAGTTCCCCGTAGCTCCTCTAGCAAGAAAGTTGCCAGTAAGGAGCAGAAGAAGCAAGTTACCAAGGAGACTGGTGTGCCGCCCGCCACATTTTTTGGGAGTAAAAAAAAAAGTACGCCAGCAGCAGCAGCGGGATCTGCTGGGAACCAAGCTGGGAGCAGCACCCCCGCTTCATTGGGCTCAGTGCCACCACCACCACCATGCCAAGTTCGCCAACTTAAGTCCAAGCCCTTGAGTGCTGCAGAGGCAGCCAGTGTACTTGTTCAATCACCATCGACCAGTGATGTTGGCTCATCGCAAGAAAGTAGCAGCAATGTCCCTCAATCAACACAGGTTGTTGTAACTCATCTGACGAGTGTTGAACAACCACAGCCGCAACAACAACCACATGTGCAAGTAGAAGCCCAAATACAAGTGGAAGGAGAGGCAGCGCAAGGAGATGCGCAAGCAGAGGTGCATGGAGAGTCACAAGTGCCCACAATAGTTGTTCCTCCCGAAGTACGGGCACATCAGGAAATCGACAATCAAGGCGAGGTATCATTTGAGGAAGCCACTCCTCCTGATGATCATTCATTGTCTTCCACACCCCTAGCAAGGAAGAGATCAAGGCTGGTGTCTACATCTTCTTCAAGCCCACCTCCTTCTGATGATACGGATCTAAATTGGGAACCATCACTGCCGTCTGAGAGTGAGGCACACCATGATCTGACAAAGGTACTTAAGCGTAAAAGGAAGGTCATCCAAAGTCTCATAGTTATGGAGTGTGATGAGGCTCAACAAAAAGTGGTGGATACTGCTGCTGATGAAGGCTCTCACGACGACGACCCAGTCATCATAAAGGTCACTGCAGCCCCAGCGGGCATGCAGCAAACAGACATTTTGACCCTAGCCCGAGAAGCTGCTGAGCGTGATGATGTTGTCGACGAGGAGGCAATGGAAGAAACACCACAATCATTGGAGTTAACTAGTACACCAACACGTACCGCTTCCATATTTCTTCCTCGCCAGAAGGGACCTCCATCCACCTCGACCTCAATTAGTGGTGGTGAAAGTGCAAAACGTACTAAAGTTCGGCAATCCACATCCTCCACTTCATCTGGCATTAGCAGCAGGACCACCACCGCCAGTATCGCCGCCTCCTCCGGCCCCAAAAGACATTTCAAGTCAGCAGTTTGGGACTTCTTTAGTGTTTGCCCAAAAAAGGAAAACCTCGCCATTTGTAGCATTTGTAAGCATGCAGTTAGTCCTGGTAAGTTTGGTACCAACTATGGTACCGGAGGCCAGAGAGGTCATCTTGAGAGACAGCACGCTGTCCAATGGTTTGCGCACCTAAAGGAGATCAAGGAAGCCCGAAGTGCAAGTCAAGAAAACGTTGATGTTTCATCTGATGATGACGAGGAGGAAGAAGACGTGTCAAATACTTCACTTACACCCTGTACCCCTGTCAGCAGCACACCCCATGTGAGCCACACTAAGAGTGTGGGAGACAGTGAGACACCAATGCGAAAAAGTTCATCAGCGAGCGTAACTGGGTCGAATAAGTCATCATCATCCCGTAAATGCTTGGTCCAGGGCAACATTAGAGCCATGTTGTTTACAGAAGCGCCATATGAACGCAACCACCCACTGACGCGTCTGTATAACACTAAGCTGGCTAAAATGCTAGCTCTGGACCTTCTCCCTTTTTCTTTTGTAGAAGGGATTGGTTTTCTAGAATTAGTGGCAGCGCTCTGCCCTAAATGGAAGGTTCCTAGCCGGTTCTATTTTGCCAGAGTTGCGGTTCCAGCACTACATGAAGATGTGCTGGAGGTGATTGGGGCAGCTTTGCAGAAGAGTGCTGTTCACACTATACATCTGACAACAGACATGTGGACCAGTGGTGCAGGCGCTGATTACATGTGCATCACTGCACACTGGGTCTCTTTATCAGGGGTTAAAGCAAAGCTAAACGCAGGTGTTGACCCGGACAAAGTTTTTAAAGCTGCTCGGAAACATGCAACACTAGCCATGTTTGGCTTGGAGAAACGTCACACAGCACAAAACATTTTGGATGAGTTTAACACATAGGTCTTTCACTGGCTGTCCCCAAAAAAACGCCAGATTGGTTATATTTCCACGGATAATGGCGCCAATGTAGGGTTGTGGCCATGGAGCTGGGTCACTATTTCAGAGTGCCGTGTTTGGCGCACTGTATAAACCTGGTTGTTAAAAAATTCTTGAGTGATGAAGACAGTCCAGCGTGCGAGGTAGTGGCCACCTGCCGAAAAATGTGCACCCATTTCAGCCATTCTTTTAAGGCCCGGAAGCATCTGAGGAGCCTGCTACATGAACGTCGAATGCCAGTGAAAGCACTGATCCAGGAGGTGGCAACACGTTGGAACTCAACCTTCTACATGCTTGAGCGTCTGTATGAGCAGTATACGGTACTCGATCACTATTTCTTAAAACAGGGTACAGCTAAGAAGGACCCAAGGATGGATGCGGTGCAATGGGACCTATTTAAAAGCCTGACAGACATGCTTCGTCCTTTTGAGGTCTTCACGCTTGCAGTCAGAAAGGAGGACTGTAATTTGAGAAAAGCTATCCCATTGTTGTACATGCTGGAGCACCAACTGATGGCGGTGTCTTCTGTGTTTCAAAAAGATGAAAAAAACCAAGACACTTTTGTTTTGGCGGAGAAATTATTAGAGCGCCTACAAGGTGATGAACGTCTTAAAATGATCCACTCAAACAGCATTACATTTGTGCTACTATTCTGGATCCACGCTACAAGAAGGCGCTGGCAGGCCGAGCATTCTTTCCTTTGGCTGATGAAGATGTTACAAAGTACAAACGTTGGCTAGCCTTGTCAGCCAAGAGGTTTGAAAGAGAACGGCAGCTCATTGAAGGAAAAGGCAGTACATCAGCATCAGCATCAGCATCAGCAGGCCATCCCCAGTCAAAACAATCCACTTCTGCACCTGTGGCTGTGGCACAAGTGACCTCTCAGCCGTTAAAGACACCGGCAACCGGATCATCTGCACCAGACACAACAGTAACATTGGATGCTGAAGAGGATTGGCTAACTTGGCTTGGGTTTGGTTCTCAAAAGGTCTCAGCAAAAGCTAAGCAAAGTGGAGGAACCTTGGAGGACCTTGAGTCGATGGTGCAGGACTATCTGAATGACTCAACAGAGGTCTATGTTCATGCTGACCCATTGGCGTATTGGCATGGGAAAAAAGAATTGTGGCCACAGCTCTCCAACCTGGCTTTAAACTACTTGTATTGCCCACTCGCAAGCGTGTCTTCTGAACGGGTTTTCAGTGCTGCTGGTGGCATTGTAACTCCCAAACGGAGCCGCCTCTCGCCCAAAAATGTGGAGAGCTTAACAATGATCAAGATGAATCAGCACCTCATACCACCAGATTACAAAGTACGAGAAAGCCGGCCGGATGAAGACGAGGTGGACAGCAACGTAGATGAGGGAATTTCTTCTCTGTTAGGTGACACTGAGCTCACCCTGCCTGAATTCGCAGAGTATGATGACGAAGCCTTATTCTTATTCACTGACACCGAGCCCTGAAAATGAGGCAATGAATCAATAACTTTCTTTTTCTTCCTTATTCACTTTTATTCCTGTGTGTCTGTCTTTCTTTGTTGTGCACAGTTAATATAATTCAAACTAGAATCATCTAATCACAAAAACAAGCCCATCAGCAGAACTGTCTTCACTTGTTTGCTTATTGATTTGAAGGTGCCGCAGTCTGCATTCCTCAGGTTCACAAGTTCAGAAGAACATGCTCCTCTATCCTCCTCCTCCAGACTCCTATTTCCCTCAAAGCAGAGGGCTGGATTACGCCCAATGAAGAAAGACTCAGCACTTGTGGGGGTGTTCTACTTCTTTGCGGGTGAGTTGACGGCTCTGGGGCCATTGCTGGGAAGCTCTAATACCGGATAAAAGTGGTTTGGACAAAATCCATGCAGAATTTTTTTTTGCTATTTCTGACATTTTGCTCAATGTAGCATTTTTGGGGGCCTGTTTTGGGGGGCTTCCTGGTGTTTGTGGGTGGGTTTCGGGGTCTGGGAGCACTGGTGGCTATGGATACTTTAGTTTGCAAGAGGTTTGAAGCAAATCCATGGTGACAGAGGGGAGTTAGGGCCTAGCTGCAGAGCGCACGCTGAGTGATTTTGGACATTGGCAAGAAAATGACTAAGTGCCCATTTTTGTACTTTTGCTTTTTGGCTGTTTGGGGGTATTCTACTAGTTTTTTCCTGGGTTGACGGCTCTGGGGCCATTGCTTGGATGCTCTAAAACCGGATAAAAGTGGTTTGGACCAAATCGGAGGCGGAATTTTTTTGTGCTTTTGCTGACTTGCTTGCCTTTGAGGTGCTCTTTGGGGGGTTTCCGGGTGTTTGTGGGTGAGTTTTGGGGTCTGGGAGCACTGCTGGGACAGTCTAATCTTGATTGCATTCGCTTTTCAGGAAATCCGTGGTGGAAAACGGAAGTTATGACCTAGCTGCACAGCGCGTTTGGACCGAAGGCCGAAAAATATTGTAAGTATGAGATTTTCCTTTTTGGCTGTTTGGGGGTGTTGTGCTTTTTTGCGGGTGGGTTGGTGGGTCTTAAGGCATTACTGGGAAGGTCTAATACCAGATAGAAGTGGTTTGGACAAAATCCATGCCGAATTTTTTTTAGTGCTATTTCTGACATTTTGCTCAATGTAGCGTTTTCGGGGGCCTGTTTGGGGGGCTTCCTGGTGTTTTTGGGTGGGTTTTGGGGTCTGGGAGCACTGCTGGCTATGGATACTTTAGTTTGCAAGAGTTTTTAAGCAAATCCATGGTGGCCGAGGGGAGTTAGGGCCTAGCTGCAGAGCGCGCGCGGAGTGATTTTGGAAATTTGCAAGAAAATGACTAAGTCCCCATTTTTGTACTTTTGCTGTTTGGGGGTCTTCTACTAGTTTTCTCCTGGGTTGACTGCCCTGGGGCCATTGCTGGGAAGCTCTAATACAGGATAAAAGTGGTTTGGACCAAATCGGAGGCGGAATTGTTTTTGCGTTTTTGCTGACTTGCTTGCCTTTGAGGTGCTCTTTGGGGGGGTCCGGCTGTTTGTGGGTGAGTTTTGGGGTCTGGGAGCACTGCTGGGACAGTCTAATCTTGATTGCATTTGCTTTTCAGGAAATCCGTGGTGGAAAACAGGAGTTATCACCTAGCTGCACAGCGCGTTTGGACCGAAGGCCGAGAAATATTGTAAGTATGAGATTTTCCTTTTTGGCTGTTTGGGGGTGTTGTGCTTTTTTGCGGATGGGTAGGCGGGTCTTGGGGCATTCCTGGGAAGGTCTAATACCGGATAGAAGTGGTTTGGACAAAATCCATAAGGAAAAGCCTTTTGGCACTTTTTGTAACTTAGGGTTCGTTAGGGTTAGCCCTAGCAGCAGGATTGCATGTGTTTCGGGGTGTTCTAGATTTTTGCAACTGAGTTTTGGGGTCTTAGAGCACTTGTGAGAATATGTAATTTTGGTTGCAAGTCATTTGAAGAAAATCCATGGTGGGAAAGGGGTGATTTGGCATAGTTAAAGAAAGCCTTTGCCACTATTCTCAACTTAGGGCTCGTTAGGGTTAGCAGTATTTCTATTGCATGTGTTTGGGTGGAGGGGTTTTCGAGTCTTGGAGCGATGCTGGCTATGGATACTTTTGCTTGCTTGCAAGTGGTTTGAATACAATCCACGGTGGGTAAGGGGGTATTTGGGCCTACTTTTACTTTCAAAGTACGTTTTGTCACCAGTTTTCTGCTAGGCCTCATTTTTTGAGATCTGATTAAGGGTCTTCTACATTTTTGCGACTGGCTTTAGTAAGGGTCTGGGTGGGAGCACTGCTGGGAAGGTCTAATTTTGTTCTAAAACACAGTTTACAGTACACCTAGCTTGAGGGGAAAGATCCGCTAAATTAATTTGCCCATACTTATTTATCCTTCAAAAGGTGACTCAGACAGAGTACGCACTTTCAAAAATATTGTACTGATTAATAGGAAAATCAAAGTGTGACTTTTTGCACTACACAGCGTACATACCTTATATTTATTTATCAGTGGTGTTGTAATACATCACTTCCTGTTTTTCGTTCAATAATTACAGGCCGGGTTTCAGTCTGTGCAATGGGGAAAAAAGGATGGAGTCAGACTTCACATTAGCGAGCCGCAATTCAGCATCCGCCAGGCAGGCAGTGGACAGGGTGTCTTCTGGTCACCAACATTGATGGACGAAGCGTCAGCTGGAATGGAGGAGTGCCGCTAATAAGAGGAATTGTTTGCTGCATGCAACTTACTTACCAAATTCAACAGGACAACTACAACAACATACAGATACAGTATCCATTGTTTTCTTCTATGAGTGTGACTGCATTTCTTGGATCTCTCTCTGCTTCTAAATTGATCCCTACAGCCATTCTATAGGTTTTACTTCGGCTATTTTTTAAACCTAATTTAATGTAAGAAGTGTTTCTCTGAGTGCAGAGATAGGCAAGTGAAAACGCTGCCGCCCTGTACTGTCGCATTCTAGTACTACTTCCTTTTCAGTAACATTGCATGCATTGGTGCATGCACTTCCTTTATGTCACTTAAAAGATTTATGGTTAGCTTTGTACCCAAAGATTTCTTTATCTTCAATTATTGTTTGTCCATGCTGTGCTTTTTTTTTCTTCTCTCAACAAAACCTACCCAAAAAGAAACCCCCATTCCCATCCATTTTCCAAACCCTAACCCTCTTCCCCCTGGATGTGTGGTTTTGCTTGATGTGTGACTAAATGACATCAATAATTCCACACACTTGCTGGGGAGGATAAGGTCATAGCAACAGGCTGGTGAAGGAATCCGAGGATATATTCTAGACTTACTCAGCTTCAGTACTATTTCTTGTAGTAGTAGCCAATGTCAAAGAAATCCAACACAAGTACAAGTTATACTTTCAATACTTTACCATTTGTTAGGCTACATTGTGGCACTGTTCTAGTGTACTGTCACCTGCTATATTCTCTATCGTACCGTTGTAATGCTACAGTAAGGACAAACCAGGTTTCATTTTCTTTTTTTCCATAGGCATGCAACTGCCACTGTGTCACACCACAAGTACCACCGCAATGAGGAGGACATTTCAACCGCCCAGGATTGCCAACCTTAATCGCCATTTCCCGGGGACCCAGCCCTGGGCCTAGCCCTACTTTCAAACACAAATTACAGGTAAGATAAGCGTTTGGTTGGAGGTAGTATAATGGAGTATTAGGAGAGACGAGAGATTGACGGTAGTACTACTAAAGTCCTAGGACTATTCAGGAAAACAAACTTACTGTTAAACCCCCACCCACCAGACTCAAAAGCAGTAAAAAACAGGTATGGTCAGATAAAGTTTCAAAAAGTATATTTTTGTAGCCCTAACAAAATAATCTCCCGCATGACCCTCCCTAACCCCAACGATTGTCCTTCAAAAGTCCCAAAAACAACCCAACTCCCAATTCCCACCCCCCAAAAGTCTCTAAAAAAGGGGCAAGGGACACTACAGCAGGGTGCTGTTGACTTTAGCGGCCAGGGCATCATACTCCTTGCGGAGGGCGGCATGGTCGAAGCGGAGGCCCTCCACCAAGTTCTTATAGGTTAGGACCTCCAGCTCCAGGTAGGACACTCTGAGGCATAAGCGGCGCTGGCGTGCCTTGCAAATCCTGTGGGGGGCAGCTGCTGTCTTTGCTGCTCGGCGGTGGCGGTTGGCTTTGGTAGCCCGGCTCCGTACCGCTGGAGCACTGCGCTGGCTGGCAGCCCGTGGGGGCACGGAGGAGGATGCAGCTGTCCCAGTGGATGTTGTTGTTGTACCGGTAGACTGCGTGTCCTCCTCCTCCAGGGCCACCAGCCGCCGATATTCGGCGACAGTGGCATCCAGCCTCCGTTGCCGGGCCATTCGAGCCAGCTCCCTCCTTGATGGTCTGTTTGATTTGGAAGGAGCAACTATATGAAGAAAGAAAGACATAGTCTGTAACCAATGCTCCTTAAGATTAACACAAAATGATTGAGCAGAAAGTTGTGTCACAGTACAAGTAGCAAATTGCAAGCACAGTACATAACTATTGGGGACAGTATCTATGTAACCTCCGACTTCTTCATCCTTGCTCTAACATTAGTGGGAGTTTAAGGAACAAATTCTACGAGCACTATGGACTTCCATTACAGTCGACTATGACAGTACACCACTCTTATTCTTATTCTTCTCTCTTGTTTACAAAAATTGGTACGTTATCTTATGCAAGCCGGCATAATGCCAGCGCAGTGAACTTGCACCCGAGAAAAACAGACGCACACCATGATGAGTGAGACAGACTTGCGTTACTGTACCGGTCCAGTACATGCAGGTGGTGAAGCTCTTACTTTTCTATTACGGGTGGCACTGAGAATACTCTGTTAAAAGGGCTACTGCTTAATTAATTTAGCTTTCACCCTACAGTGCAAATGAGTACTAGAAAAGGAAAAGGAAGAAGCTGAATAATCTGATTATCTATCACTTCACATGGGATGTATTTGATGACATATGGGATGACTTTAGGTGCTTTGCTTATTATTGAGTGAACAGTGATACACCCACACATGAATGACGTACTACTACTAAACTAAAGTTATTAAGAGAGGTAGGGAGTGTCCACCGTAATAACCGGATATATGCTGTGCTTGCAGTTGCAATACAAACTACTGCTACTATTCATGGTAGTATTTGGACAAAATTACAACTTCTTTTCCTTGCCTTTCCTACACTGGAACGGACATGCGGGTGCAGTGTTACATGCTCTTCAAAGTAACACTTAGTTCATCCAGTGACCGTCTACTCTCTCTAGATACACATATGCTATCTAAGAGTCAGATAGTACCATGATCCAGGCATCCATCCATTCAAAGTATATGCACACATACAGTTTCTGTTTCACCCACCCAAGCTGTTCTCCTTCCACCCATCCTTGCTTCATCATTCACCCAACCATGCACCATATCATATTCTTCTCTTCCCAGCCACCTCGGGGACCAAGCAAACACATATCATTCTTCTTTGCCAGTCATCATTACATTTCTCGTCCTTCCACACTTACTTACACCCTTCTTTCGCTTTTCGTTCATCCCATCCATTAAGTTCATCTCAGATCTGATTGGGATTCTTCTCGCCAAAAACTTCACAGCTAAGTCGAAGTACATTTAGAGGAGGCTACTACCTGGTTTATTTATAATACACCCGTGCAGAAAGCACACTCTGCAGTCTTCAATCTCAATAAGTAAGGAATATATAGCTTACCTCTGCCCGCCACTACCGTGTTAACCCTCACAGGCATGTCCGGCACTTGCACCGCCTCCTCCCCAGAGTTGTTCCCCTCGTCCAATACCACCACCTCCGCGCTGGCCCCGCCTCCAGATGTTCCACCTACAAAGTACATTTAAGAATGTTAGAATACACCACTCACTACTATATAATATTTGGTCTAGGAGGAAGAAAGAAATGTGAAAAAAACAGAATACAATGTAATAATTTGTGACTGTCTACTCTAAAGTAAAAATGTCTCTTTTTCCAGGGAAGGCTGTTGTTTTGCTGCACTTTTTGGCACAACTGATGAATGCTTGCTTTTTATTTTTAACACGCACCACTTTTTCTCCTAACAGACAGAAGCTTGACTTCTAAGAACACGAGCAGGATCAAGTTCAAACCAGGTGAGAGCTCGGCTCGTCCACAAGAAATGTGTCCAATTAATCGTCAGCACTAAGCACTTTTCCATTTTCAGTTAAACGTTTAGTTTTATGACAAACTTGATTTTAATAAATGTGTTTACTTTTAATAAAGCTTTTAAACTTAAATAGACTCTGTGGTTTTTGGTCCTCCAGACTAAAGTGGATGAGCTAAAGTATTTGGAATTTTTGCAAGCATGAGTCCTTGCCTCTGACATCATTGGGGATCAATCATCGGTGACTTTGGGAGCTAAATGACTCTGCCACACTATCTAGTCAGTAAGGATATTGGGGGTTCAACTACAAAGTCTGTTTTCACTGAGGTATGTGGAAAGTCTAACAGCACCTATTATAATTAATAGGCTAAGCAATGCCTTATTTAGTGTCCATAGTTCTGTTTGTGCAGATTTGTCCTTGCAACAGTAGTACAATGGATTGTCCTACTATCCAAACCAAAAGTAAAGTAGTATCTTATTCTTTCTTGGTGGTCATTCACCTTTTTTTTGTATGCAATTGTCAATGCATAAACATTTAGAAGACTTGAAAAGACATTATGGACAATCCCAGAGGACTGCACTCAGTGCATAGAGCTATTGCTGACTAGAATGGGAGTCCAATGGAATTGCAAAATGTGCAATCTTAGTTAGCAACACAGACAGACTAATAAGAATAATCTAGTAATACCACAGGGAGTCATAGTCGAGGCAGGATAAGAATTTAGATCCAGTCTACAAGAAGATCAAAGACGATTTAGAAAACATCGAATGAGGAACGCTAGGAAAAAATATGTACTCTATATTAAAATTAAAACTTACTGGGGCCAGCAAAGGAGCCCTCGCCTGCCCGATCCTGGCCTGCATCCTTAACAGCACCCTCCTCCTCCTCCTGTGTCCTCTTGACCCTGGGGGGAGCTGATGTACAACATGAAAGAAAGAAAGACCAGAAAACATGGATGATATTTGTCAACCAAATCAAGCATTTCAAAAGAACAATAACAAAATATTTTGGCGAAATAGCAAATAGACAACTATTTCACGGGATATATTGACCGATCTCATGTGGTCTACTACGTTATTAGTATTGCTTGATTTGCGGACCGTCGAATTGGAAAGTTCTTATGTAACTCACTAAACAAAGTACTAAAAAGGTTTGCCTAGGATTGGCAGGCAGCAGTCCGCAGCACGCGAAGTGACAGACAAAGTCCATCGTGATTGCAGATCAGCGACAACACTAAAGTTTCCTACTACATTAACCAGTCATCAAAATACTCAAACTATCAATCCACCACCACTATTTCTTCTTATCGCCATGTGTACAAAGGAAGGACTGGACTTGAGTCTGTAGGGGCTGATTTAGAAGCCCCTTGCGGCTCTTTTGCTCCATTGTTGCGTGATTTTTGTGACGCAGCGGCAGAACAAAAGAGGCGCAATGGTGCGGCGTATATTAACAACGTGACGCATATGGGAGATGCATCACGTTGTAAAGCCCTGTGCCATCAGGGGGCGTTCCGGCGCAAGTGGCTGAGGGAAATCTACAAGATTTCAATCAGTCACTTTAAGGACAATGATGCGTGACTCAAACCCTGCGCCTGCTTGAAGCAGACGTACGGCTTGACGCAGCATTGGGGAGATAGGGCACCCCAGAGCATTGATGGAGCTGCGCCATCGTTGCGACGCAACTCCAGCAATGCGCCGCCTTTACAGCACAGATGCGTAACGCTTTGGTGACGTTTTGGGCCCATGGTGCGCCGCATTGTAAATACGGCGCACCATGGGTGATGGTGGCGTGGCGCACAATTACTGGCGCATCCCTGCTACTTTGCAGGGATGCGCCGGTAATTAAAAATCTGAACCTTAGTGTCTAGCATTACGCAGTTCTTTAAACTACACTCATACATAATTTCACAGGCCAATGAAATGAACACAAAATCGAAAACAAATAAGCATAGTAGCAACACTACTGAGAAGGAGAGCAGTGCACCTGAATTGCACAGAAGATTTTGAAATATAATTTACCTACAATGTAATGAGCAGCATTTTTGCTCTTGGTAAAAAACAAAAATTTGCAATATAATAACACACAGAGCACGAGAAAACAGAGTAGTAAAGAATTAGCTACTACTACTCACCAAGCCCGGGGATCTCAAGGCCAAGCAGGTCGAGCAGATCGCGTTCATGGTCCAGGACATCCGTCCAGCGGTGGGTGGCCTGGTTGTAGGTGCGCCGGACCCGAGAGTGGTGGTACATGGACCGGCACACCTTCTCCCACCACTTCCGGCGCTCCCGGATCCCGTACCCGCTACCGATCTTGCCGCCTGCCATGATGGTCCTGGGGAGGCGGCGCTGAACATAAAAAATTAGTGCGGCCACCTCCTCCGGGCTGAAGATCTCCCGGGGTACGACCTGCTCCCCCCTCAAACGCCCGCACGGGAGCCGGGGACGGGGTGCGGAACCCTTGCCCTTCTCGGGATGCTTCCCGGCTCCCTTCACCATGGTCTGGGCAGAAAGGAAGCTAAATAATAAAGAAAATAGAATAGGGAAGAGAAGAAAAGAAAAGTAAAGAGTTGAAAAAAGTAGTTTAAAATTAACCAAAAGTAGCAGAAAACACAAAAATATAGAGCTAGAAAAATAGAGAGATATATAATAAGTAAAATAGATCAAAAAAAACTTCAAACAAGCAAAGGATGGCAGAGATACAGAGAGGATACAAAAAGCATGCCCAGAACCATAGCAATGAATGAGAAACAAGATGGCCGTGCCCGTTCACTACCGCGCGGGTAAGTTCGCGCGAGATTTTCTCGCGAACACCTGCAACATTGTACTAGCGAGCCGCACACTTTGCGAGATTACACTTTGCGCCCGGAAACGGAAGTACGTCATGCAAACAAGATGGCTGCGCCCTTGAACGACCGCGAGGGTAACTTCGCGCCTTGCGCTGCAAGCGGCTCGCTAAAACGCACAAAACCTTGCGAACTAACACGCCGCAAAAAAACAAATCGCATATTTGCACGAATTCGCGGCTTCCGAATCCGATCTCGCGCAAGTTCGCGCCCCGCGAATCCCGCGAAATTGCAGAAAAACGAGTTTTGCAAAACTGAAAGCACTCAGCAGGTGCAAGAGTTCAAACTCATCATTAGTAACCATTCCCTGTTGTGCTTCCTGACTGGGGCCCCTCCAGAGTTCAGTTGCTAGTTGCAACAATTGTATGACCCTGCTCTGACCCTCACAGCAGGCTCATAGAATAGCTACAAGTAGGCCACAAAGGTCCTGGAAAAAAAAATTGCACTGCAACAGAAAGCAAATTACTGATAAGGAAGCACACATTAATAAACCAACCCCAAATTAATTCATGTCAGTTAATGCAGGGCAGGTGTGCTTGCTTTTCCCCCCCATAATCAACAGTGATGATGAACCAGAGGGTGGCATTGATGTACCAGAGGGTGGCATGGGTGAAACAGAGGGTGGCAGTGGTGAAACAGAGGGTGCTGGGAACCTGTGATGATGAACCAGACGTAAAAACAACATAGTCGCGGCCGTTGCTAGCCGACAAGTAAGTTCGCAATTGCGAACTGGTACCAAACCCTCGCGAACTGGCAGAAACCCTTGCGAACACAAAAAAAAAAGTCTGCAAATTCGCGCGAATTCGCGGATTTTGCAGATTGCGAGTACGCAAATTCGCAAAATTCGCGAACGCCAGATTCGCAAAATTCGCCCATGCTTAATCCCAACCACTTTATGGTTGCTTCTCATCTGTTGGAATAGTTTCAACAGCATTAGTCCCTTTAACCATGTCGACTATGCCTCTAGCAATAGCACTATTCTTCTGATTGTCCTTCGGTGAACGTAGGGGATAGACACTATGGGCATAGATAAACATCGTTCTATAAGCCCAAATGGAACCATTTAAGCTAAAAGGCAAAACCAAGTACGGAATACCCTTATCAGTCGTATGGGGCATTAGACCACAGATCCAACAGTTTGTCGTGTTCATCACTAACTGGTGTTGGTGCAAAAGTTGAATAAAGGAATTGTTGGCAAATTCCAGTCGTCTAACTACCTCATGTTCAGGCAAAGGATGAAAAGAATGAGAAGAAATAGTAGGTGGAGATATAGGTTGCACAGTGGGAAGAAACGTCACTTCAAGAGAAAATGTCACATAACCAATTAAAAATATCATTAAACTCAATAGCAAAAGTAAACACAGTATTAAAAAACTTTTCTTTGATATCAGTTTGCATATCTTCTTTTTAAAAGCCATTGTCCTTGCAGGTCTCTCCAACTCGAAGAAATCCATCCTAACTAATATGCTGCTCGTGATGGTAGGGTGTTCTATGCTAAGGAATGCCTCTGTCAACCCAGGGCAACTCCCTTAGGCCAACCATAACCTTCGACCTTGTGTCTCAGGAGTGCACTCCAAAGACTTTCGGCAACCGCGACCCTACAGCTGAACCCGGATGGGGGTTCGAAAAACAAAAATAAGTAGATCCTCGGAGGAGAGTTAACCTGCAAACAGAAAAATCATAAAAACTTTTATTTGTGCTTTATTTGTCCCATGACTCTTGGTCGCAAATTATGGCGGTCCTTTCCAGGAAATGTTTGGTCCTTGAACAACAAATCAGGCTCAGTAGTGTTCAATCGATTTGAAAGCGGCACAGCTTCTTGTAAAATATCGCCACTTTCCTTCTCAGAGTTCGTACCAATCAGACGTGCATCGCTGAAAGGCAAAAATCGTGGAACAGTTTCTGTTTCAGAGTCTGGAAGTCCCTCCGGGACCCACTGATCGTAAGGTAAGGGCAATGGTGCTCGCTTACAATGTATGCCGTGGATCCAGTTTTTCTTGCCTTGCACTCGAACTGCAGAACGTGAAGACAGGAGCACTTGGTAGGGTCCTGTCCAGCGGGGCTGATCGTTCTTGCACCGCTGAAAATTCTTGATAAGGATCCAACTGCCGGGTTCAATTTCGTGCCCTGGATCCTCAGAAGCTTGTGGCAGACTATCATGCACCAGTTGGTGTAAAACACGCAATTTAGTCATCAGTTCGCGCAAGTAATCAAGCAACACAGGGTACTCAATTTCGATGAACCTAGTTGGCCTTGGCACACCCCAAATATTCGCTGGGCGACCAAAGACAACCTCATACGGACTCAAACCCATTCGCGAATGCACAGTCATTCTTGTGGATAAAAGTGCTAAAGGCAAAGCAACTGGCCACTGTAAACCAGTGCTCGCTTGAATTTTGGCTAACTTTAGCTTTAAAGTGCCATTATAGCACTCAACTAAACCAGCTGATTGGGGGTGATTTGCAGCATGGCATTTCTGCCGGATTCCTAGTCCCTCACACACTCTCTTCATGACTTGACCTACAAATTCACTCCGATTGTCACTCCAGATAATTCTCGGCATTCCAAACCTAGGGAAAAATTCCTTTATCAGGACTTTCGCTGTGGACAAGGCAGTATTGTCCTTAAGGGGATAAGCTTCTACTCATCTAGAAAAGGAGCAAACAACCACTAAAACATATTTCAAGTTGTTGCATCTCTCCATGTGGATAAAATCTAGCTGCAAAGCCTCGAACGGATACGTAGGAGGAGCAAAATGACCAGCTGGTGTTGGAGTTCCTTTACCAGGATTGTACATCAAGCATACCATACAGTTCTTAACCAAGTTCTCTGCACATTTCGGAATTCCCGCATTCTGCCAAACCGGTGCCAACAATTTGCAAATCCCTTTCACGCTGATATGTGCCATGCCATGAGCCATTGTAACAACCAGAAGCACATAAGCGTTAGGCAACAACCATCTCTGATGCTCGGACAAATCAGTCCAACAACCATTCGAGTCCAATCTACCCTTGCATTCTCTCCATTCATTCAACTCTTTCTCTGTAGCTTCAACTTGAATGGATTTCACACTCTCAATCGTATCTTCACACATACTCTTCTCTGGAACCCATCTCGCCAGACCTGCAACATACATTCGACTCATCACATTTCTCGCAGTTTCTTTCGCAACTTCACCCGCAAACGCATTTCCACGGCCAACATCATCCGTAACTCTCTTATGAGCACTGCATTTCACAATCGCTACTTGCAATGGCAAAGTAAGAGATTCAAGAAGTTCATTAACCAACTGCCCATGTTGGATCTTCGTTCACGCCACAAACGTCCAAAACTATGAGCCACACCGAATGCATACTGGCTGTCAGTATACACATTCACTCGTTTTCCTTTCGCCAACATACATGCTCTTGTTAATGCAATCAATTCCGCTGCTTGTGCTGAATTATGTGGGATACGTGCAGCTTCAACAATCGTATGCAAAGTCGTAACAGCATATGCCGCAATCGTATCACCATTCGGCAACTTAAAGCACGAACCATCAACCCACAAGGTACCATCACACTCTGGAAGAGGAGTATCTCTTAAGTCTACTCTCCCTTTCGTTTCTTCTTCAGTTCTCAGAAAACAATCATGTTGTTCCTCAATATCTGTCTCAACTGTAATTGGCAACAACGTGGCTGGATTCAACCTGTTGCATCTCTTAATATGCACATGACTCGCTAACAAGGTCAATTCGTAACCCGACAACCGAGCTCTAGTTAAGTGCTGTGTCTTGGTACGGTTCAGCAAGGTATCCACTGTATGTGGAACCATCACAATCAGTGTATTGTCCATAACCAAACCAGCAGACTGTTGAATCGAAACAGCCGCTGCCGCTGTAGCTCTCAAGCAACTCGGCAACGCTCTAGCTACCGGATCTAAAGTCGACGAAAAATACGCACATGGGCGTTGCTTATCGCCAAACTGTTGAGTCAAGACTGACAATGCACATCCCTCTCTCTCGCGAACATACAATGTGAAAGGCTTACTGTAGTCGGGAGTACCCAACACAGGAGCCGAACACAACGCATTGCATAATTTGGAAAAGCTCTTCTGACATTCGTCAGTCCAAGGAATAGGATTAGGAGTATCCTTAACAGTGAGGGCTATCAAAGGCTTCGCTAACAGAGGAAAATTAGGAATCCACTGTCCACAGTACGACGTAATACCCAAAAATGCACGTACTTCTCTCTGTGTTGTAGGCACACTCATTTTCGCAATAGCTTGAATTCTCTCTGGGGTCAGTTTCCTTCCCTCCTTCGAAAAGAGGTGACCTAAATAGGTTACTTCTTGTCGACAATATTGCAACTTGGAGAGAGAAACTTTGTGATGAAAATCAGACAAGTGACGTAACAATGACAACGTGGCTTCCCTACAAATCTCTTCAGTATCAGCGGCAACTAACAAGTCATCAACATATTGAATAAGGGCTGCACCATCAGGTAAAACAAACAGATCAAGTTGTGTTTTCCAAGCTTGGCTATAGATCGATGGACTCTCGCAATAGCCTTGAGGAGGGCGCTTAAAGCGGAAACTTCGTCCTCCTAAAGAGAATCCAAAGATCTCTCTACTTTCCATAGCAATTGGGATACTGAAGAAAGCATTCTTCAAGTCAATCACCGAAAACCAAGTGGCTGTAGCCGGAATCAGAGTCAACAAAGCGGTGATATCAGGCACAACAGGAAATTGTGGAACAACAATCTTGTTCACTTCGCGAAGATCGAACATAAACCTATATACAGGAGGCTCTGAAGAATCTGTTCTCTTTAGAACAGGCAAAACAGGACTATTGCACACATTACCTCTCGTTTCCTCAATGACACCCTTTTCGATCAGATCATAAATGATCGCTAAAAGTGCACGCTCACCATCACTCGAAATACGGTACTGTGGAATGCGCGGTAACTTAGCATGCGCCTTCAGTGTCACATCATATGGAGGAATTTCCAGTAGGCCCACATCGTTCGGACCAGTAGCCCACAATGAATCTGGCAAAGAAGACAATTCAGGTGGAAGCCTGTCTTGCGACATGTACATCGGAGAAATCACTCTTGCACCCAAGGTAAGATGTACTCCTGACGTAGAACAATACAGCTTCGCATACAATCTCTTCAATAAATCCAATCCCAACAAGTTCTCATTACAACCAGTAGTCAAAAGAAGGGGTGCTTTGAACTTACGAGGTCCAACGGAAAGAGACAATGGAGCAGAAATCGGATTTGTAACCGGGGCACCAGAAAAACCTACAGAAACATTATCGAAGCCAGACGAAGGTGCGCCAGGGAGTTTAGAGTGAATAATAGAACTCTTTGTAGCACCAGTGTCTAGCAGAAAAGGCTCTGACACACCTGATGCAATCGCTTCAACATAGGGTCCACTCTGATCTACTGGAACTGAAACAACTCCCTCTCTTTGTCTATGGCTGTCCTAACAATCATTACCATTCGCTTCGTCACTTTCAACATAGTAATCATCTACATAATACTGTGCTGTCCAACCAGACGGACCTTGCTGCTGATCAAAACTATTCATCGAGTTCTGTTGAGGCAAAGAACGCACATTCTGTCCGCGACCTATACCTCTAGACGCCTGTTGAGCACCTCTACCTCGTACACCAGAAGCACCATTCGTGCGCTGCAACAAAACCGGACAACTATTCTTGAAATGACCCTCTTCTTTACAATACGCACACTGATTAGGCCCATACGGAAAACGCTGTTGAGAAGACTCGTTCCTTTCCGAGTTTCTCGAATATTGCTGAGGTTGCAGATAATCGCGCTGATTATTAGTACGGGGTGGATAAGCTTGTTATAGAAGAACTTTAGTCTTCAATTCCTTAGTCTTCTAACCCGCTTTCTCTAACTCATCTTTGCACCTATTTTCATAGTACTGGGCCGTAGCTAGAATCTGTGCTGATGTGGAAACAGCCCAAACACTCTCGGAATCCTTCAACTTAGTGCACAACTCGGGAAGCAGATTATGCACGAATTTATCAACAAACAATCTCTGGCCACCCTCAGTAGCCATATCTTTACCACTATGATCTACAAAGGTCTCTTCAAACCGCGTGAAAAAGTTGGACACAGTCTCGTCTTTCTTCTGCTTACATGCAGACAACTTGTCCCAATTAACACGCACTTCGGGCATCAAAGTCTTCATGTAGTTAATAATTCTACCAGGGAGTTGAGTAATAAGATCTTCAGGCTTAGCACCTCCAACTTGTACATCATCTGCAGCAACAATATTAACCCATGTATCAACCAATTCTTGATCATGATTCGTATGTCGAATCGTACTCCAGATAGGTTGCGGTATAACATTACCAAACAACATATCTATGTCCGCTAAATTCATGATACACGAACCCACAGTTTGAGTGAGCTCTTTATAATATCCCGCCGGATTTTTGCGCGGATCAGGTAAAGTCTGCTTAAGTGCTAGGACTTCAGCACGCTTCCAAGGAACATGTACCCAAACTTGCTAAAAGTGCGCAACGACAGGTGGTTGAGCATTTGCATCAGCAGGTCTCCAAACTGGAGGAACCTCACGTATCAGATATTGACGCGCTTTTCTCCTAACTGACGAATCAGGCTCAAACAATCGCTCAGAAGGAGCATTATTACGGAATGACAACAACGTCGCAATTGCTCTCTCAATGTCGAGGAGTCTCACAATGGTCCCTTTCGCAAACTCGGAACGCACTCGATACAACTCTTCAGGAGCTTTACCTACTTCGTCAATCTATTGTTCATGGAGGAACACACATCATTTCAAAGACGTACCGTTGCTTTGGTGCTTTCCATTGACGGAAAACATCCATAATACCCTCAAGATCATACTGAGAAGTATACGTAACCCATCTACGTGCCATGTGATCCAAAACTGTACGCTCATCTGTATCAGACTACGTGATTGTCTACGCTCAGTCACAGGACACATACCCAATTGTCCCAACAAAGGAGAAAAGAAACCAGAAACTGCAGCAGTCATTCTCTGTCTAGTAGAAGGAGAAGATGGAAAAATAAGGGAAGACAGAACAATAGTAGAAGAATCCAAAGTCGGAACAGAAGGAGTATCATAGGTAGGCGTAGGAGTAGCAGACGAAGAAGGAAGCAAATTTGGCGGCTCCTGAGGAGGCTGCGCCAAAGGAACAGTAGCCAACGAAAGAGGAACTGGCTGTGCAGGAATTACAGGTTGCACAACAACTGGAGGTTGCACAACTACAACTGGCGGCAGTGGTGCCATAGCACCTTGTGCATAAGGGGGTGGCGAACTCAATAGATGCTACATTAAAGGATCTTACGCAAGATCTTTCTTTTCTTCCTGCTCTTTAGGCGGCAAAACTGGGTAGCATCTATCTACCGCTAACTTCTTCACCCTAAGCATCTGTTCGCTCTCTTGCTCTTCCTCATTATCCCTATATGCAATAGCAGCTTGCACCATGGACATACCTCATTCTCGTTTATTCTTTTTCGCTAATTTAATTTCTTTCTGTTTGGCTTCTTTGCGCCATATGCGGAAAGAGTCAAACATTGCCGGCCGGGCTTTCTTCTTGAACAATTTCACCTCAAGGTTATCTAATATCTCAGCTTCAAAACTACCGTAACGGGGCCACTGTAGGACACCGTCTTTTCTCGTATATTTTACCCAGATCTCATAACTAATAGGGCCCACACCATGCTTCACGTATAATTCATATGTAGGAGTTCCATTTGGAGGAACCGGACACGAATCCTCTAACCGGGAATCCTTAGAACCACCACAACCAAATATCTTTCCAAGTCTGCTAAGACCAGGCATCTTGCTCAGTAGTCTAGCTTCAAAAAACATGAAAAATCTCAAAACGATAGTCTCGCGAATACACGAGTCCCTTGACTTTGGGGCCTTCAGGTACCAAATCAAAGCGATCCACTAAAGGATACCAAAACAAACTAAGGACTAGGAGACTCTCCACTCATACTTAACTGAAATGTCGATGGCGTCATCAGAAGACCCATCTATCGTCTCGCTCTACAAATCGTCTAAGGCTCCAAGGTAGGGCGACAGTCAGGGCAGCAGTCCTTCGTAGCCGTCGGAAAGCGGGGAACATCTCAGCAAAGACTTACGGACCACGACGACATACAGGGGTCGATGAAGTGGTTGGCCTTCCTCCAGAATTTTCACACAAAGCTCTCCACGATCTTCGGGCTTGGACCGGTACCGCTGAAGACGCCCCACGTTAGGCGCCAACTGAAGGACTGGGTTTTAAAACCCAGCGGCGTCAGGGAAAACGCCCGATGCCTTCGAGTTCCCCTGCCTTGGCAAACAAAGACCTGGGATACTTCTCGATGATGTCAAAGACCAAAGTTTATTGGTCGTAACCAGGAACAGAGATCTACGAAGCACAACACGGGTGGTTCGCTAGAGACTGCACAAATTCAATGAGCGGAGCATGGTCTTTTATGCTAAAAATCAGGCCTCAGGCGACATTCCAAATTAGCATTGGTTACATACAAACTGACCAATAGGAACATGACATGTAAAAATAGCGTATGGCGACAATCCCACTTTCCGTTGTCCAGCCCACCAGAAATGACTAAGCACATTCCAATTTCTTGTTCGATCAGGCCGGACAAACCGATCATAAAACCCTCAATCCAAATTAGTGATTATGTCGTAAAGGAAGGAGCAGAAACAGATTGGAAGCAAAATAGAAAGGTGGGTGCAGTGTACCATAAACTTCAGCATGTCCTGCTCTTTGATCTTTATCTGACCAGCTGCTTAACAAGGAACTGGCTCAGCGAGGTCAGCCTCGGGCAAGGAAGTCAGTTCGGCCAGGTCATTCAGAAGTCAGCTAAGGTGTACGTGTCTCAAGGACTCGTTTGGCCGTAGTCATCGGCCTATGTGAGGGCAACCACACAAAATGGCTGCCGCACACAAAATGGAACCCAAAGGTTCAAACGAAATCCATGAATACGTAGTGTTCTGTTTGATCGATTACTGCGAAAACACTCGTACACACCACACTCGTGATTTGCAGTCTGCTGACACCAAAATCGTCTATTTCCGACGATCTTTATTGTACAGGTTCGGAACCATCAAACCAGACCCTCAAACCACGGAACTACAAAGTTCCTGGCATTGCCCAGGTGCCCGTAGTGTGTCCATCAGTGCTTTATTAAAGTGCAAGAAAGGCTCTTGGAAGGTCTGCCACTGAAATCAAGGGAGTGAGCTCGGGATCTGTGCAATGGAAAGAAAGGAACTAATGTCAGTGCATGGAGGTGGCGGCTATGTCGGGTCCCAGCATCACTTTCAGGATGGGACGGAATGGAACGGATACAGAGCCACACGATGGAACCAATCGATGTGCAAGGGAATAGCTGAGAAAAAATCTCTGGATCCAGTCTGGTGCTGGGGAGCAGTCACAGGGTGAAGAATCTGCAGTTAGAACCATGAATATGGTGAAGCTCAAAGATGAAAGATTCAGGTTTTCACCAGTGCCTGACAACACATTATCACCATCACCAATGCTTTCAAGATGACAGTGCCTTGTGAAGCTTATCATAACAAAAACTCTGAAGAACATTTGAACATATCACTCAACGGGAGACACTGGAGGACTGCTTAAAAATGAGTTGGAGAAAGGCTAGACTACCAAACACTCTAAGGGCTAACAAAGATCTACAAGGAAATCCTTAAACTCTCAAGATACCTTTAGACTCTCCATTTACAAACCAAAGTGGATAAGGGTAAATATCACATGGATTAGGAAAGTATATTCCATGCTTCAATGACAGTCACTTCTCATTTCCCACGAACAACCGCTCAGGTTATTTCCATAAAAAAGTCAATTTAAAACAACAACTACTGAAACATTAAAAAGCTACAATCAATAATGCACTTCTTCATCCCACCCTTTCCCTTTCCGCTGCCAATATCTTTTACAGACCCCAAATGATACTTGTTGTATCAGGAATGCTATGAGAAAGTGGGACTGTGATTGTTTCTCCAAATTACAAAGCGAAATGTTCTGTGATAATTCTTCATTTGAGAAGTATTACACTTGCTAGAAATGCTGGTGCGTATTAGCAAAGGCGGATTATGCGTCGGGCCGAACACCATGCAAACAAGTAGCAAGATCACTTTATATACATTGATAGTTCCCAAGAAATACATTTATTTTAATTTTTTGTGTCACATAACGCGAACTAGACCCAAAGGTATCAGAACCTTCGACATGAGCACCAGTTGCTTTACAGACTGACATATTTATTTTTAGGTCGAGCCTGGGCAGCGCTTGGGCTGCTGCGAGGCATGCAGTAGTGGAGTATGGCTTTGAAGCCCCGCCCACTCTCTTCCCATATTTTTAACTGACTTGTGTCATTGCCCTTCCTAAACGCTGGCTTCCGAGTCATTATTAGGCTTGTTAGCTCCTCCTTGTTTGTAATTGTTACCTTCCATAACTGGGCCATTTACTGGTGTAGTTGCATGGTCTGCTTTATAAGTCAGTGAGCATTATTTTTTTAATGCTCTTCCCCTATTCTACCCACTAACTCGCAGCATGCCGCCAGATTTTATTTAAACTTTTACTAATGGTGGTGCGCTTTTGATACAGCGGCTGCGTTTATTTATTTATAGATTTTGGCAGCGCGGTCTGCATTTAGCTGCTCACTTATTTATTTATTGCGCCCCTTTCTTTACACAAACCGCGTCCAAAGAATGGTATGCAGCAAACATTAAAGTGAAAGCATGGCATTGGCACTTAAGCAAAAAAAATAAACATCTGTTTGTCAACTTGAGATACTTTAATGTTGGGCATGCCCCTTTCTATAGCTTATTTCAAGAAAGGGGTGTAGCCTTTATGTATATGAAAGCACTGCATGGGCACAAGTAAAAAAAAGAAATAAGTAAGTAGGGCCTCTAGTGAAAAAACAAATACTTGCAATGCAATAGGTCCTGCATTTACGAGAGTTTAAGGTATTGCATTGCCAATAGCCTAAACTCTCATTTATGAGAGACCTATTGCATTGCAAATGCTTGTTGTGTTAGGGACAGGGAGATTAAGTGATTTGCCCAGAATCACAGGATGTTGAGAGTCCCTGCCGAAACTTGCACCTGATTCTTGCGCTCCAAGTTCGTCCTCTCTAGGTGTTAGGCCACATCCTCTCCCACTTCACGTAAATGGTTTCCTTATAGACATTCCAATTGACCAGTTACATATGTCTTATTTCAGATCATATTGGTAGCAAATGGGTTTTGGACAACTACTAAAAAGCAACATAGACAAAACTAGTTGATTCTAGTTGCATGTTGGAGCTAGCTATTGGTGTCTATTGTTTTCGTTTCCATCTTTTAAACAGTAGAATTGTCCTTGTGTTTTCAATGTAAACCATGAAGTCCATCGTTCAAAACTGATTTGCCATCAATGGATCTTTAATTAGGATCCACTGATGCAAAAACGGGTGACGTGTTTAATATTGGTACAAAACTGAATGCCCAAAAGGTATTTGTGTTTATGTGCTAGTAAACATGAAAACTTGTCAGTGAGTCCCTCATCAGGTGCAGAATTTATATTAGATTAGATTCCTTCACAAGGACCTGGGTCTGAATTTATGACTACAAGGCACATTTTAGGGGCCATCTTTAAATCTGAATAGCCTTATGGCTGTCACTAAGGTGGCACGTTAAAATGCAAGCAACAATAAAAAAAATAAGAAATTGAAATGCACCCCCATGTAAATTTCAGAAACAGATCAAAGCAATCGACTGAACGACCTTTGAACCACAAATCGAATGCACTGAATCCGAAATGAGCAAACAATGATGACCAATCATGTGATTGCAATCCAGGTAAACACCATACACAGGTCAAGCAGTGGACCTCTGAAACTCTTGCTAAGAAGCAGCGCTCCTTCATGTAGACAGAGTGAGCATGATGTATCACATATCTGAATGCAATGACAGAAGCAGCAAAATACAAGTCAGTTGACACACGATGTTAAACACAGCTTTATAGTGTGTTTTAAAACCACGCCCTTAATTAAATCGGCCACCCCCCCCCCCCCCATTTTTTTCATGCCACTTGAAGCCCTGTTGGTATCTATGCTGCTACTCACTAAATATGCCCTCTGAAAGCTCTCTTACCTCACTCTTGACTCGAGGGTCTCTATAACAGGCAGCCTGGGGTGGTTGATTCCCAGAAAGCAGCACAGCGCTGACTGCCCCAGGCCATAGTGCCCACACCGCCATCGCTCGCTCCACTTGCAACCAATACATACACAACCAAGAAGACTCATGAGACATAATTGTGGGAAAACGGTGGTGCAGGTTTATTTGCATACAAATAGCAGATAGGTGGGTCATCTTACGGGCGATCCAAGACGGCAGCCCCTCGCTGACCCGCCTGCCTAATTAGCCAATTTGCACGGTAAGTCGATGCTCTTGACGGTGCAATACTTTAACAGTTATCTCGTTTACTCCCGCCCCCCCTGTCGGGGCGGAGCGATGAGGCACACCCCCGGTCGGTTTAGGCCCCCCGACCGCCCGAAGGACTAACGGGGCGCCGACGTTGTTTCCTGGAACCCCCTCGGCTCCAGGTTCTTGGCTCGGGCACCCCTACTGTGCCAGGCAGAGTTATTGCTGTTTCCTTCTGCCGCAGAGGTACCCTTACTGTCCATCTGCTTCCAGATCGCCCTGTGACTCCGCCTGCAACACAAAACAGACCATTAATTGTTCACACCAACCTGCTGCTCTGCCGCTGGGTCTGGGCCAGGGTGGGAACAGCGCAGAGTAGCCAGACGAAACGCGGCGGAAAGAGGAAGGACAGAACCAGGCTGGCCTAGATAAAGGCCCTAGGACCGCCCACCACCTTACATGCTCGCCCTGCATTGGCCACCCCCTAAATGGGGGGCGGCACCCTGACTGTCACGCTGATGACGTTTTGCTCGCGAGGCATGTGTCACTAAGACGCTGTCTCGCGTTATCTCCCCTTCGCGTCGCGCGGCCAGCGGCATAGTGCCCACACCGCCATCGCTCGCTCCACTTGCAACCAATACATACACAACCAAGAAGACTCATGAGACATAATTGTGGGAAAACGGTGGTGCAGGTTTATTTGCATACAAATAGCAGATAGGTGGGTCATCTTACGGGCGATCCAAGACGGCAGCCCCTCGCTGACCCGCCTGCCTAATTAGCCAATTTGCACGGTAAGTCGATGCTCTTGACGGTGCAATACTTTAACAGTTATCTCGTTTACTCCCGCCCCCCCTGTCGGGGCGGAGCGATGAGGCACACCCCCGGTCGGTTTAGGCCCCCCGACCGCCCGAAGGACTAACGGGGCGCCGACGTTGTTTCCTGGAACCCCCTCGGCTCCAGGTTCTTGGCTCGGGCACCCCTACTGTGCCAGGCAGAGTTATTGCTGTTTCCTTCTGCCGCAGAGGTACCCTTACTGTCCATCTGCTTCCAGATCGCCCTGTACTCCGCCACAGCTCTGGATGAGGCCCCCGACGATGACAGAGCCCCCCACCACCTAGCACCTTATACTCTATACTTAGCACCTTCTTGTCAAACGCAGCCTGCTGCCGCTAACGCTTCCTGCAAGTCAAGGAGAAACACATCCATCCCCGTCCCAGACAAGTGAACCCCATCCTCTTCATAGTAACCCACAGTCCTGTCCTGTATTAGTGCATGCCTAATAAAACCCATACCCCTCTTTTCCATGAATTTTTGCATAGCCCTGTTCACCCTTCTCCTGCCCTGTTCGATGGCAAGGGGTGACCGTGCTCCCCTCCATGTCCTGCGCGGCACAATTTCTGACCATACCAATTCCGTGGTTCCCAACTCGTTCGCAATCGCCGTGAATTCCCGCTGCATGGCATCCACTAAGGCTCGCCTCCCCAAGGTTACCAGGTCGTTACCACCCAGATGTATTACTAGGATGTTGGGCGGTCCCCCCCAGGCTGGCACACCCTGCACCAGTCTGCGCCTCAGCTGACCCCACTTCATTCCAGTTTGCACAATTTGGACTCAGCCATATGCAAATCATTCTTGACCCTGCTCCAATACGAACAGAGAACAGAAAGTGAACAATAAGTATGCACAGGAAGCCTCACACCTGGGCAGAAATGAGCTGATGTTAGCAGTGTATAACTTCTGGGCCCTTGCAAAAACGATTAACAAAACAGAGGATGGAAGTTGCTGTGAGATGATCTTACAAGCAAGGTAAACATGCGAGGTCCTCACTGGACTGGAACATAATCAACACAAGACCGGTTTCACCCTTATTAGGGCTCATCAGATAAGTATAGCTTGGTACCAATGCACAGTGGCATGGCACCCAAACCCCTCCCGCCGCCGCTCCACTCCCATTCCCCGCCAGCCGCTACTGACAATCACTCCCGACTTCAATCATAGGCTCATCTGACTCCATGCCAGGCTGGCTGTACTGAGCCAGGAGTCGCTGTACATAGCATCAGAAGTCACTCCTGAGTCTCAACACATTTTCTCCAGTGCATCTAATCCACCCAAGTTTTGTGGAAATGTTGCTCATTATTCCATGTTCTCCTTTGAAGCAGGAGCCGAATTTACCTAACTTACTCCACGGAGGAAAACTGTGCAAATGTTGCCAACATGGGAAGTAAATGTTGCCAACATGGGCAGTAAATCTAAGGTTGTGTATTTATATATGATGTCCTTCCTCTCTGGAAAATCAACTAAATGCAGGCAGGGTAACGATCTTTCATTTCAGGCCGGCGGCAAAAAAATTATCTATGGTGTCTCAATCAATCAAAGTCCTTTATTTCGGCTGCATGGACCATAAAAGGTGCAATAAAAACATGAAACACATATAATACTCTCTTTATTACAAAAATTAAAATTCATACTTAAAATGATTTTCATTTAGTACAGTTGCATCATAAAATTTGATAAAAACAATTGTCAGTGTACCAGACGTTAAGGACTTTCAGTATGAATTTAAAAAAATTTAACCAAATACATGCCTACATCTATGGTGCAATGTTCACGACATTAATACTAATGATACATACTCCGTTTAAAGTGATTTAAAACTACTTGCATTTGAAAAATGACAATAAGCATTAAATATATGTGTGCATGTGTGCATATATTCAGTGTGCAATAAATATGACATTGTTTTAAATGGCAGTCGTAATCTTAATAATCTTTTAAGGCCCGCATTGCAAGTGATGTCATTTAACCTGGAGCGTTAACTCTGGGTGCAATAACCCAAGTTCCCATTGCAAGTGTGTTCGAGGCTGCAATTATTGAAGTCTGACAACTCAAGAAAGGATAAATCCGTGTCTGGAGACACTGGGCCTCTGGAAGGTGATGCAAGGTAACTTGAGGTGTTGTGTTAAAAAATGTAAACATGGCTCTTGGAGAGGTAGGTTTGCTTTTGTGTTTTTTTTAGGTCGAGGACGATAGGCTGCGCTTGCGCAGTCTCGGTCAGAGATTTAATGTTTACCAGTATGGGGGCTTGAACCCGCCCCTCTTCTCCATTGGCTGGCCTCGTAAATGCTGGCCAGCCATTGGAGGAGAGGGGCATCACTCCCTTTAAGCCCTGTCTTTTCCCGATTCGGGGGAGTTTTTTTCTCTTCTTTCTCTCCCTGACGTCATCGGGAGAGAGCATGCCCCTCATCACGCTGCCTGCACGCTCAAGTCAGCTCTCTGATTGGTGTTCCTTATTAACCAATCGAAGGGCCGACTGGCACCTGCAGGCAGAGTGAGCAGACTCTGCTCGGTTCGTCACTCATCCACTTTTGATGAGGAGGCTTGACTGCAGCAGGGAAAAGCAGGAACCTATACGGTAAGAAGCGACCGTGCTGTCCTCCCCCCCTCGTTGCTTGTGCTTGCTCCCCTGCCCCCCGTTGCTTGTGCTTGGTGTCCTGCCCCCCTCATTGCACATGCTTGTTGTCCTCCCCCCCTCGTTGCTTGTGCTTGTTTCCCTGCCCCCCCGTTGCTTGTGCTCGCTGTCCTGCCACCCCTTGCTGTCCTGCCCCCACCTCGTTGCTCATGCTTGCTGTCCTCCCCCCCTCGTTGCTTGTGCTTTCTCCCCTGCCCCCCGTTGCTTGTGCTCGCAGTCCTGCCCCCCTTTGCTGTCCTGCCGTTGCTTGTGCTTGCTCCCCTGCCCCCCGTTGCTCGTGCTTGCTGTCCTGCCCCCCCGTTGCTCGTGCTTGCTGTCCTCCTCCCCTCGTTGTTTATGCTTGCTCCCCTACCCCCCTCGTTGCTTGTGCTTGCTCTCCTGCCCTGCTATTGTCATTGTAAATGACAATGCCATTTATTTATGTTTTTAAAAAAAACATAAATAAAAATAATGTCATGAGCGCTTGCTGTCCTCCTCCCCTCGTTGTTTATGCTTGCTCCCCTACCCCCCTCGTTGCTTGTGCTTGCTCTCCTGCCCTGCTATTGTCATTGTAAATGACAATGCCATTTATTTATGTTTTTAAAAAAAACATAAATAAAAATAATGTCATGAGCAATGCCAATAGCTCTAACTTTAAAAATGCTGAGACCATTGCATTGTAAATGCTTGTTTCTTTCTGCTGGCCGGTGGCCGTGTAAGCCAGAGGTCAGACAGCCAATGCTGGGGGTCACAGAGGGCAAGTCAGAGGTAGCAGCTGTGACCCATGGTGACTCCTAATTTATGTCCATGGCTATGTCCAGGGCCACTGTAACTCTGGGGTTCTGCAGCCACAGCATATTCTGCATATTCATGGATTTTCCACACTTACTACACAATTCCCCATCCACTGCATACGTTGATTATTTAAAAAAAACTTCATAGCTCTAACGGATTACATGTATTCCAGTGGAATCAGTTATTGCACATTAGTCCCCTTTGAGTTGTTGATTGTCTATTTGGGTGTTAAACTAGTCGAAAAACCTCAAGAACACCTCTCCCCTGCCTTGAGGGCTCTACCTTGGTGACCAGTTGCCAGGCGAGCCAGCTTTAGGCTGGTTTGTATCACCCACAAGGCAATATATGGCAAAGGACCTCTTTTCATCAGGAAAAAAATCAAAAATAGATACAGCAAAGGAACCTCCACTCTAAACTGGCGCCGCACCTGAAAAACCTACCATATTGGAAAAATACATGGGTGGAACATCTTTATCTGTCCAAGCAGACAAACTATGGAATCTATTACCATCAAACACAAAATCCACAGGCAACAATTTCACCTTCCAAAAATTACTCGGGAGCCCCATGTGACCGTCATACTCACAACACAAAAAGTACAGAAATAGTGTGCATAAGACATCAAATAATAGATATAGCACATTGTTTAATTGTAAAGTATTGCCCCATTCCTGATATCTCCAAATGACATTGCACTTTTATCCATTTGTCCATCAAATATCTAACTATCTTTCTTATATCTATCTATTCATATATATATATATGCCAGGTACCAGGTAAAAGCGATCCAGTAGTGATTAAGAGATGATCTAAGAGAAGTTTTCTTTCTAAATAACATCGATTTTTGTATATACTAGATTGTGAATATCTGTACATATCATCTTTTAGTCGGGGAAGGGTAGCACCAGTTAGATCGCATTGAGATTGAATATGTGTATGATAACCTTGGTTTGGATGAATTATTTGATTTGCCCATCTGAGGGCTTCAACAGTTTTTTAACTGGTTCAAGGGGATACAGCAACCACAAGCATTTGATTTATGTATTTTCACAATCAATTTTTTATGCATTGTTTGGTTTCCCATTATTCATACTACATTTATCCATGCCACACTATTATTATTTACTGCCAGTTTACTATATCTGTAAATAATGTCTAACCTTACTCTGCGAATATTAACTACAAAAGTCGATATTTGTTTATTGTTAGCCAGTGAAAGTGCCTGATGTTAACATGGCGTCCTGGCGAAACTATTCCCGTGAGATTTGGTGAATAAATGTGTATATAATTTGCAACGTTATGGCGGCCGCCTGTAACTGACGAAGGCGTACCGCCGAAACGCGTCTGAAGCCTTAATATCTTTGTACAATAAATCCTTCGTGGATTTGACCCCCGCGAGTACAGTTTCTTTGTTCTTGTGTAAACATATATATATATATATATATATAGATAGATCCACCGATTTGGCTCAGTTTTGCAGTCCAATGGCGCTCTCTCCACCGGTGCTACGACTCCTAAGCAGAGCCCCGCTTCCATATATTTCACGAATCCCTTTCACCAAGAGAATGAGTCGGCACTCATGAAACAGGTTACTTTCCCAGTCCTTTATTTTCTTTGTCAATACTCCAGCATAAGTACAAACCAACGCGTTTCACAACAGCAGTTGCTTGTTCACGGCACACTTAGATATAGGGGCACAGATTATATATATATATATATATATATATATATATATATATATATATATATATATATATATATATATATATATATATATATAATCTTTCTCAACCACTCTGCAAACATGCCTCCTTGCACACTACTGCTTACCGAATAACGTCTCCTTGGCTGCTGAGAGCCCATGGGGATCAGGAACACCCATTTTTGCCACCAGTAAGTCCTCCACAGCAGGACTGCTGAGACCTCGTTGGAGTCCGACCCCTTCTCAGCCACTCTGCAAACATGCCTCCTGGTGCACTAATGATTGGAAGATGAAGTCCCCTTAGCTGCTCAGGGTCCTTGTGAGCCAAGAACCCCTATTGTAGCCATCAGTAAGCTGCCGACAGAGGGATTGATGAGACTTCTTGGAGGTCCTGCCCCCCTTTCTCAACCACTCTGCAAACGCACCTCTTGAGGCACTACTGGTTGGTGGTTGAAGTCCCCTTCGCTGTTGAGGGTTATTGGGAGCCTTTTTCTGCTAATTTCTGAATGCTATTTTGTCTCTTTCTGTTCATTTCTGATCTTTATTTTGCTTCTTTCTGCTCATTTCTGACCTTTCATATGCCTCTTTCTGCTCATTCCTGACCTTTATCTTGCCTTTTCTACTCGTTTTTGACCTTTAATTTGCCTCTTTCTGCTTGTTAATGATCTCTATTTTGCTCTTTCTACTTGTTTCTGACATTATTTTGCCTCTTGCTGCTTATTTTTGTTCTTTATTTTGCCTCGTTCTGCTAATTTTTTTATCTCTATTTTACCTCTTGCCTCTTTCTCCTCTTTTCACCCAGGACCACGTGGGGAGCCTCAAGACTCCATGGTCCCATTCATCTCCCTGCCTCCTGAGGGAGCTCTCACAGACAGAGAGCTGCTAAACATGCAGCTTCCTGTCTTTGAGAGCAATCCTTCTGACTGTTTTCCTGCCCTCTGTTAAGCGGGCAGGGAAACAAACATAAACTCAGCTTTCAGCAAGTGGGAGCAGTTTCACAGCTCTCGCTTGCTAACAGTGGACTCTGTGTTTGCTCTGACTTGGCGAAAGCTGTCAAAGCTACAGCCAAGTCAGAGCAAACAGCTATATCCGGGGGTAGGCAACCCAGGACATAGCAGGAGCGCCCTGGGGGGGGGGGGTTGGAGGTCCCCAGGGCCATTATTGGCCCCAGGAAGGAGGCCGTACATCCACACCTCCTTTGAACTTCTTGGGCCAGACTTAGGGAGGTAGTGGTACCCAGGGCCATATATGGGGCCACATGGCCCCCTACAATTTTTTTAAGTAATTTGGCCCCAGGGAGGTGGTGGTCCCCAGGGCCCAGGGGGTCTGCACGGCACACCCATTCCTTTTATATTTATCCTGGGGGGGTGACAGTCCTCTGGGCTTATATAAAACACAAGAGGGGGGGTCTGTGCTGTCCCCTCCTACAAAAATAAAGCACTAGGGAGGTGGTGGGTCACGGGCTTAAACAAAGTCCAGGAGGGGGGTCCATGTGGCCCCCCTCCTTTTATAAAGGTAAAGCCTCAGGGAGTTGGTGGTACCAGGGGCTCAAATGGTCAAAGGTAAACGGTAAAAGGACCCTGGGACCTGGCCCAGTGAAGTGGGAGTCGCTATTAGGAAGGACCCCCTTGGCACCCCCCTTCCTAATAGTGAGTCGCAAACCCTATTTTACGAGTCTGTAATAGGTTACTGACTCGCAAAATAGGGTTTATAAATCGGGCAGAATGATTTTGCGGTCGCAAACGGTCCAATTACCGAAAACCGAAAATCGAAAAAAACATTCGCACATCTGGCCATGCAATCTTTACTCGTACTGTCTTTGTGCTCTGCGTGAAACCTGTATCCAGTGCTTAATTTAAGCTGGTGCTTGCAGGTAGGGGCCCACTCATTTTTGGGGACCAGCACTTATTATTCCTCATCAGACTTTCACCTACAGCAAGAGAAAGAAAAACACAAAAAGGGAAACGGAGGATGATCTCAAAGATGGAAAAACAGCGAAAAGGGGGGAAGCAAAGAGTGAAATAAAGTGTCAGGCAGCGTTTGGTGGTGAAAAGAGAGGCATGAGGCGGAATCATGACTGCGCAGCCTTGGTAATCGGAAATCCTGATGTTCGTCGGCACTGTCTGTGAGCTTCAAAGAAGGCTTTGAGCAAAGGCACTTGCTATATTACAAATGAGGCAGTGTCTTAACACAAGCTGCTCTCTCATCCTTTCAATGCTACGCAGGCCTCTGTTGCTTCTAGTTACATTAATGTGACAAAGCTCTCACATTACCCAATTGTGAGTGTTATAGACCATTAAAGGGCTGACATATCTGCTGCTTTGCATTTTGAGCCTTGTAGTTCCTCTAATGAGGACTGCCCATAATGCAAAAATGAAAAATGTATTAGCAAATCAGACCACCTGGCAAAGAGGCAAATTCTGGGCAGTGACCATTAAAAATGTAGGACAAAGGATCAATATTCACTATAAAAATTCAGGACCAAAGGTTAATTTTACAGACATATCTGAGGTCACACAGTTCTCAAATAGGTGGCCAACACAAGCACAATTAAGATAGCATGATATTATTTGTTCTGTATGATATATAGTAGTATTGATCAAACATTCAGAGGTCGCTGGACTTATTTAAGGGTTACAAAAGCTACCAAGCATTCACAGTAAGCAGGATTTGACAGTGAACATACGAGAGAGTTACAATTCCACCCCTGTACCATGATTGATTGTGCCAGACGCAGCACTCTGAACGTGGAGTGGACTTTGAGTTCAGTTTAGATTTTCTATTTGAAGTTCTTCTGCTTATCAAAGCTGGCAGACTTCAGAAGTTCTTTGTTCCCAAGAGCAAATGAATAGAAGCTGAGCAGGAATATTTCAAATGAGCCTGGGTCTGAAGTTCCACTTTAAGATGCTCAATATCACACTTGTAGAAAGTGTAAATGACATCACTCCTTTTACATTAAGACCTTAACCAGGCAACTTTGAAAAAGCAGTTTGCCATTTCTGTGCACAGAATAGGTTTTTGCCAGTTAGAGCTTGCAAAGCAGGAGCAATAAACTGTATTTGTTGATTCTGTACGAGAGTTCCAGATGGTGGGTACAGTTAAACACATCAGCATCTTTGCCAAGTTGCTGAAAGATTCAGAGAAGCAAAAGAAGCCTGTGCAGATACAGCCAGTGCTACACCGAGGCTAATATTGGCATCTGCCTTACAAATCTACACTACAAATGGCCATAAGACTTCAGCATATGTCACTGAGGCAAGGGCATAGGCAGGACCAATAGATATATGAAGCAATGGATAATCAAAGGGAAACAGCCATTACAACGGATGCACAGTTACCACAGATATAAATAACAAGTAGGGGGAGAGAGAGAGATAGGGGATGGATTCCTTCTCCCAGATAATATAAATAAACTGCAAGAATCCACCAGATTTGGGTGATGTGTTCCCTACAGTGGTAGGGAGCACATAGTGTTTTTAAAAGGCGGAAGGGCCTAATATGGGTATTCCGCTTGCCCGTGATCTCAGCGATTTGTCCGAAGAAGTGTTAGTAGTTCGGGAGTATTAGGGGCTCATGCGCGAATGCTTTCGTGGCAGCGCCTATTAACTTACCAATTAACCTGACAAGCGAGGTTTTCAATCACTATAAATACTGCCCCCAGGGCGCTCGACCGCATTCACCGCGGAGCAGCGTTCGGGGGAACACGGACATTACGATTGCTGTAATTTGTGAGTAAATGTTCATAGAAAGATGGGGGCATTGTGTTTCACCAGCCTGTAAATACCTACAACTTTATACTATGTATTACTTACAGGAGCCATTGGGCCAGAGCAACCCCCAATGTTTGGAGGCTCATGAGGCATTGTACCAAGAACAAGAAGTATGCCATTCTTACCCTCTATAACTCGATCTTTTCACATTGTAAAGTTATGTCCTAAGGGCACAAGGAATCTAATGCTCTAGAGTGTGTGTTTCATGTTATGTGTGTGTTTGTACTATATTGTGTCCCCCTTTTTTTACAGGGTCACCTGCAAAGTAGCATGACATAATTTTTTCTAGTGACCCAACACCGTTTATACATTTATTACAGGTCACTGCACCTTGTACAAGAATGAGGAGTGGATTACTACATTTGTGGTCTTCTTATTCCTGTTTTTTTCCTTTTAGGTAACTTGCATATTGGCAGAGAACTTCATTCAATTTGTAGGCACATTATAGTACTACATCTCCACTCTTTTTGTATATACACTTTTTTACTTAAGAAAAAGTGAGTAAGGTGGGGTGTGGTGCACCCTGTCCTGAAGAAGGAGTTGATCTCCAAAACATGTTGACGCACCCAAGAGGCGATGTGCTTAATATCACATAATCACCTCAATCTGCACCCATTTTAATAGTACCAGCCCGAGGGCTCATTAAAATAGTTCTGCCCTACCCTACGAGCCAGGCACTTTTTGAACATTCACTCACTTATACTACCGCACCACATACTCACACCCAACCCTCACATGCACCACGCATAGTCTGTATTATCAGTGCTCCTGCGTAGTCGTAGGTCGCAGCACGCCGCATCCCGTAGAGGGGTGCGAAGACCCCAATGATGAAGCATGACACCAAGAGTCCTTTTGGTGTGTGAGGGGTATTTTAAAAACACTATGTGCTCCCTACCACTGTAGGGAACACATCACCCAAATCTGGTGGACAGTTACCACGGATAGTCTTTACCACGCATATTTTTTACAACGTATATGCCTTTACCATGCATGCTTTTAAAACAAACTAACATTGTAAAGGTATGACTGGTAAAGGCATATACGTTGTACTTGTAGTAAGTGTATAGATACAATGGGGAAACCCAGTGTCCCTCAGAACCTGGGTAAGTATAAGTAAAGCTACAGTGGTTCTGTCGGGGAGAACAATCACATTGTAAATGAAGACGAATCTTGTTTCCAATATTATATATGACTTTCTGCTTAACTGATATGCCAGAGAGAAAAAGTAGGCTAAATCACAGCACGCAACAAAATAAATAATGAACTTTGAAACACAATCGTACAACAAAGAACTCCAAATGTAGGCAAAAATTATTATTATTGGCTATTTTTGAGTTTTTTAACAAAACAAATTCAATTTAATTCAAAATTCCTTTATTCGACTGTATGCAATGCAGTCATAAAAGTACAATAAAAAGCATATACATACATGACAATGTAAAAAAGACATTTTATCAAGAACGAGAAGTCACAAGAGAGCATACAATTTCTAAAAAATATAAATATAAATATACTGTTTATCTAAAACATATTACCCGGGGAGGGATAATTCGAATAACAATTAGCCTTCCATGGTTTTTCTAAATTTCAGGGCTGTTTTTAGAAAATTACATAGGAACAAGGTACTTTCACAGTGTAGCATTTGAAGATAAAGTAATGCAGGCCTTATTTGCACAAAATTCAATTGTTTAAAAAGGAGTTTTAAAAACAGTTTTCGTGGTATCATGTAATAGGAGCATATAAATAAAAAGTGAGCCAGATCTTGCGGAGACTTACTGTCGCAGCCGCAAGCTGGCAACACTTGTCCCCTGTGGGCCCCACTAGGCACAGCTAACAACAAATGAAACAAATCAAAACGAAATCTAGACAACAGGAAACGTTCATATCTAGAAATGGGCCAGGATAGGTAGGGTTCAATTTGCACGCAAGATTTTGTTAAAACATGCCTCCTCGCACTACCTTTTTTAAGCTCCAACTCTTCCCTGGCTAGCTGTCGATTCAGCAAAAAGGTATCCTTCACGTAAGTTACTTCTTGTTTGGATACTTGCTGTGGAGCTAGGAAAAGTTCCAACCGACCCAATTCATGAAGACAGTCTCTGATATATTTTAACCAGGGTATCTTGTATTTCCCTTCCCAATTGAGTGCTTTGAGAAGGATATTTTGGGTAAATGGTATGTCATCATTCATCCAGCAGTTTAACCAGCACAGCAAGGGGTTAACAGCAATTTTATCTCCTAAGTAAGGCATACCTAATTCTTCGTGAATGGAGAAATTAGCTGTGCCTTTAGGTAGACATAATACTTGTTTTAGGAAATGGTTTTCAATTGTTACAAGGTCACCCACAGGGACAAAGCCCCAAATTTCACTCCCGTAACAAGCCACAGCGGTGCTTTTGGCTTGATACAGTTTCATCAGAGCAGCCGCTGGCGTATTTCCCATTTTACGTGCAAAGTCAGTTATTGCAGCATTAGTCCTTGCTGTTTCTCCCTTTTTCTTCCTTACCGTAGGACCCCAGGTGAGTTTATGGTCAAACAATATGCCAAGGTATGAAAAAGTCTTTGTTATCAGTATTTTTTCCCCGTTAACAGAAAAGGGATAAGACTTTTTTGAACCAGATCCTATCTTCATAACAAATGATTTAGTGTTGTTGATGCTCAGGCCCCGTGATTTCATGAATAAGAAAAAGGAATCAAGTAGTATTTGAAGGCCCAGTGCAGTTCTGGAGATAAGGACGGCGTCGTCTGCGTAAAGCAGAACAGGTACGCCCTTTCTCCCTATATGTGGATAGTCAGTATTTGTTTTTAAAAGATGCTCCTCAAGACCATTAATATATAAATTAAAAAGAAATGGCGCTAAAATGCATCCCTGCCTAACCCCCCGATTTATCTTAAAGTCTCTAGTAACTTTCAAGTCTTTTGTATAACGGACATTTGCTCGAGTGTCACTATGGAGGTCGGCTAAAAAGTTAATCAAGTTCTTCTCAACCCCCATTTTGAGTAGGATATCCCAGAGCCTGCTTCTATCAACACAATCAAAGGCCGATGATCAGTCCATAAAGGCCATATATACAGTTCCATTTCTAGCCAGAGTATACTTGCCACTGATTAAATACAGGTTCAGGCATTGAGTTATTGTTGAGTGCCCTGGTCTGAACCCATATTGAACAGGGGACAAAACATTGTTAGTTTTAGCCCACGTGGTCAGCCTATTTAAAATTATTCCTCCTACTACTTTGGCAACTGAGTTTATCAGGGAGATGGGCATGTAACATGCTGCATTGTTTCTGTCACCCTTATTGTAGACGGGTACTATGGTTGAGGCCCCCCAGGACTTTGGGCTCCCGATTGCAACTCCAGCATTGACAACCGCGGTAAGGATTGGGGCCCAAAGTGAGATATTTGATTTGAATAAATCTGGAGGAAGGCCATCTGGGCCCGTGGCCTTATTACTGGTTAAGCCACGGATCCCCTTTTCGACTTCTTCAACTGTGAAATGCAGGGAAGCTTCTTCTGTGATTTTAATTTCTTGTGACACCTGTGGATCATCGCTCTTGAAAATTAAGCTAAAATGGGAGACCCACTCATTCTCTGGTATATTTGTTCCGAGACTGGAGGCATTGGGGTCATCAAACATCGGCTTGTTAATTAGGCTCCAGAACTTAGAGCTATTACCCAGAGTTGATGGGTCAAGCAAAGACTCCCAGATGTGTGCTTTTATATCCTTTTTGCGGGATGCAAGGGTTGATTTATATTCAAATCGCAAGATTTTAATATGTGCGGAATTCCTTGGCTTTTTCTTAAGGGCCATTTTCAAGTTCCGACTAGCTGCCGAACAAGCGTGGTCAAACCATCTTGGCTGATAAACAGTTGGGCCTTTTACTGGAACAGATAGCAGTTGGCCAATCCTTTGAACTACAGCAGCAAAAGCAGATAAAATGGTTTCAGGTGGTGTGGACTCAGAGACACAAAGATTAAGTTCCTGTTCGCAACTCGTTTTAACAGACTTATACAGAGTGTCACTGTTTATCATGGACCATTTCAGACGGCGATTTCCGTTGATCAACTTTAAAGCACCCTTGTCTTTATGGTTTTTCTGTAATTCTAAAAGACCCGCTCCTAGTTCAATTGAGATTGGATTGTGGTCACTAAAGATGCTTTCATGTATTTTGAAATTTAAGGCTAAATTTGCCAGATCAACAGAAAGAAGAATGAGGTCTATGAAAGAGCCGTGCTCAGAGCCTTTATAAGTTGGTACTTCAAAAATGAAGAGGTCATCTTTCAGGGACATGGCGACACTCAGGTTCAGGTCGTCTATTAGATTATTCACATGGGTACCTCGCGGACAATGAGCAAAATGGAGTCCTGACCTGTTCCCGCATCCCAAGGAGTCCAGGGTTGTCTCGGTCGGGTTTCCACAGATATGCGCGTTGAAATCTCCAATGATTATTTTATTCCGTGGCAATTTTACAGATTCATCATGCAAGTAATTATGGAGCTTGACGATGTTGCATTCTCCTGGTGATGTTACTGAGTTATAAAAGTTAACCAAGGTTAGGGCTTTTCTGCCCTTCCTAAGCTCCATGACCTGAATGTTCCTGTTTTCCAATTGTTTGGGTTTAACCTGGCAGATGAGGGAGAGGCTGATGAATGTTGCCAAGCCCCCCTTAGATCTGCCACTAGGCGATGGAATTGCTGGGACGAAAAAACTCTGAACCCCCTCGATGAAGACATTATTATCTATGAACCATGTTTCCTGAAAACACAGTATGGCAAATTTCCTTATAAATTCCACCCACGTCTGATCCTTTACTTTTGCGGCCAGTCCTGCTATGTTCCACGACAAGATTTTTATAGCGTTAAGTACGTCATGATCAGTCAATGACTCTTGAGTCGTGTTAGTAAATGGATACAGGTTTGATTAGGTCGGCTTGTTGCAGCTGATGGTTGATTTCTAGTGCTGGGTGGCAGATTATGGGCTATGGTGGGAGGAGAGCTACCTAATTCAAGAGTGGAAAGAGTAGGTGCCACTTGTAGGGAAAGATTCTCAGGGAAAAGTGTTACAGGCTCTATTGTGCTGATAACTGGTGCCACTCTTAAGAGATCTAATGTACTTGTTGGATTATCAGTATTTATTATGTTAGTATGTTCCACACAGTTCGAAAGGTCAGGTGAGGTACTAAAGGGCAGGACAGGTGTCAGTCAATCCACCTCATCCAAGTAATCATGGGTAAACAGGGCATCATATCTGTTTGAGGTCGAAACCCCAAATTGATTTTGATTCAGATAGGGATATGCATAATCTTGTTTATATGTATATGGTGCGGATTCCATTCTCTCATACATTGTTGGTGGGGGATGGTTGTATGGTCTACCTTCCCAGGATTGTGCGTATCTTTGTTGTTCAAAATCTAAGGGCGTCACCTGACTAGGGGCGAGAGGAGGTGCCTGTGATTGAAGATAGGCTTGGGGCTCCCACAAGCCCTCGTGGCCATGAAAAGGTTGAGGATTTATATTTTGCCCGTTTGTATTAGAGGGGTAAAAATAGCTTAAACCCATCGTGCGGATCAGGCTATTTGTCGAGGAGCTCCTCCAGTTAATGATGAATTTCGCCACTCGTCTGTCTTTAAAATTAACTACAATGCAGTCTCCCTCTGTTGATTTGAATCTTGAGCCCACCCAATCTATTCTCTTCACATGAGAAATATACCCACTTATGTGAGAGGGAAGTGGCCTATGTGTGGTTAACCATTGCATGACCTTATTTTTTAGTTCCGTGTAAGTCTCCCCCCTGTTGCCAGCCAGCTTGGGGACCCCAATCATAACGATAGTGTATGCATTAGATTCAGGTGGAAGGTTTAAATGGATAGGTCTTTTTACTGTCGTGGGTTTAGGCTGATTTGCCCCTGCTGTCTTAATAGGAATATTCGGTGTTAATATTGTGGGGTGCCTCAATGACTCTACGTTTGCTATAACTGATTCTGGAGGGTAACCCTCAGCAGCCCATTCACTATCATCGATTTCATCATCTACCTGTGTAATTTGTGTGTTAGTCACAGGCGTGGCTACTTCCTGCGGTGAATTAAAAGCTACTTGTGTAGTAGCTGCTAAGTTGGAGGTAGCTGGGGATCCCTGTTGCTGAAGCGATGGCTGTTTGATGGCACTATTTGTGGTGTCTCTAGTAATTTTCGCGGTTTTAGTATTAATAGCATTGAGGGTTTTGCTTGCTGGAACAAAGATGGAAGTAGGATTAGGCATTTTTAGCATTTTAAGAATGCTAGAGGATACTTCATTTTGTGCTCTCTCAAATTTTCCTAGAGCCTTCTCTATGTTGATGACTCGTTTACTGATGGGCTGTAAGAGAGATTTAACCATAGATTCTATTTCACTCAGGAGGGATATTTTCAATGTGGATAACTGATCTATTTGACTTGTCTGATCTTTAACCGAAATGCTCTCAATATTATTCTTCTCATTTCGGAATGTAGCTAGGTCTTGAGTGGGTATCAAAGGAATCCCAGTTATGGTTTTTGCGGAAGGTTTCGCCTGTCTAAGTTTTTGCCACATATCTTTAATTGAGTATTTCGGTTTGACTATTGGGCAGTGGGTTTTCCTCAACAGATGTTTTGTCTTTCGTTTTTTCTTGTGATGCTGGGTGACACTTGTTGGATCATGAGTTATCCCGGGAACAAGTTGAGTAACAGATGTTAGGCCCTCCACTAGTTGAACCTCTGGGTCTAAAGACGATGTATGCAGACTGCTTATGTTGTTGCCATGGCTAGTCGGCACCAGAGGACTACTCTCCATGGTGTTCCCTACTGGACATGTGAACAGGGTTTTCGGTGTATTGTCCTTAATATGCGACCCTGGCAAATCTGTAAACGACTGCATTAGTAATGATTCCTGAGAGTTAATTGTAGCATCCATAATGTGTGTGTTATCAGTAGTGTGCAAAGACAGGTTTGGAAAACACAGTTCTGGGGTCAGTGAAAGTCGTCTTTCTGTGTCCTGGATGGCATCCGCCACTACGCCAATGGTTTTTTGCAGCATAAGGTCTATGGCAGTTATGGTAGGTAGTGGCGTGCTAACAGAGTTTAATCTTGTTGTGGATCTCGTTGCCACCGGGGTTTTCCTAGCTTTAGACATCCTTATGATGTAGACGTATGACTATGTGCCGTATATCTAGTATACGTGTTACCTTATTGCAGGGTGTCTGATGAGTAGATGTTAAGGGGGTGGCCCGTCCCGGCCACTTCAGGCCCCTGAGGGCCACAGAGGACCTGCCCTTTGCCCGGGCTTAGCCCGGCGCGGCCCCGCGCGCTCCCACGACGCGGGAGGTGAGTGCCGATTTATAGCGCCTCCTGGCGCGCTCCGCCTCGACGCGACTTCCGGTCGCAGAGGCCGCTGGGAGTTGTGGTTTTACTCTGTCTCCCCCACACTGCGGCAGCGCTGTTGGAGTAAGGCTGCGGCGGGGAGAGATGACAGGCAGCGGTGGAGCAGCGTCGAAGGCAGCAGTGCCGGTGTCTCAAGAACCCCTCTGGCAGGTATGAAGTCCGTTAACTGTGTGCAGGCAGGAAATGATTGCACGAGCACCCGCTCCCCAGCAGGTGAGTGCCGATTTATAGCGCCTCCTGGCGCGCTCCGCCTCGACGCGACTTCTGGTCGCGGAGGCCGCTGGGAGTTGTGGTTTTACTCTGTCTCCCCCACACTGCGGCAGCGCTGAAGGAGTGAGGCTGCGGCGGGGGGAGATGACAGGCAGCGGAGGAGCAGCGTCGAAGGCAGCAGTGCCGGTGTCTCAAAAACTCCTCTGGCAGGTATGAAGTCCGTTAACTGTGTGCAGGCAGGAAATGATTGCACGAGCACCCGCTCCCCAGCAGGTGAGTGCCGATTTATAGCGCCTCCTGGCGCGCTCCGCCTCGACGCGACTTCCGGTCGCGGAGGCCGCTGGGAGTTGTGGTTTTACTCTGTCTCCCCCACACTGCGGCAGCGCTGTTCGAGTGAGGCTGCGGCGGGGGGAGATGACAGGCAGCGGTGGAGCAGCGTCGAAGGCAGCAGTGCCGGTGTCTCAAGAACCCCTCTGGCAGGTATGAAGTCCGTTAACTGTGTGCAGGCAGGAAATGATTGCACGAGCACCCGCTCCCCAGCAGGTGAGTGCCTATTTATAGCGCCTCCTGGCGCGCTCCGCCTCGACGCGACTTCCGGTCGCGGAGGCCACTGGGAGTTGTGGTTTTACTCTGTCTCCCCCACACTGCGGCAGCGCTGTTGGAGTGAGGCTGCGGCGGGGGGGAGATGACAGGCAGCGGTGGAGCAGCGTTGAAGGTAGCAGTGCCGGTGTCTCAAGAACCCCTCTGGCAGGTATGAAGGCCGGTTACTGTGTGCAGGCAGGAAATCATTGCACGAGCAACCCAAACAAAACAAATTGAAAATACATTTTTCAAGGGCTGTCAAAGTGAGGCATAATTGTAATGCGACAAGTGTTTCAAAGTGACAATTGGTGCCCAGTGCCGATGGTGCAGTGCATATATACACGAGTGAAGCTACATACAAATATGTACAAGTTGAAGAATGGTCAGAAAGACAACAAAGCCAATATCTCTGGGTGTGGCAAAGCCGCTATTTAATGTGCACAAAGAGATTTGTCTACGACGTTTCGACCCTGATAATGCGTTAGTGTGATGTCATAGCAGGTTTTCTTCAGGACAAAAGACAGTCTGAAAAGGAGGAGAGAGAGTGTATCAGATTGTGTTCCAGGTCTAGGGGACACTACGGGGAAGGCATGGTGATGCCCACCACTCACCCAGCAGCCCTTGAAAAATGTATTTTCTATTTTTTTATATTCATTATTTGTTTAGTATTTATTTTGTTGCGCGTTGTGATTTAGCCTACTTTTTCTCTCTGGCATATTAGTTAAGCAGAGAGTAATATATAATATAGGTCTCAAGATTCGAATTCATTTACAGTGTAATTGTACTGGTAGTAAGGGCATATGCTAGTAATGGTGTTAAAGGCACAGGCATGATAAAGGCTATCATTAGAGGAAACGGAGAGAACCTTCTGCTGCTTTTGATCGACCTGTGCCACTCCTCAGAAGAGTTGCCTTGTCGTCCTATTATGGTAAGTGGAGATTGGGCCTGGGGCGGGGTGGAATGGACTTAGGGATTTAAACTGGGGATGGGGTTTATTTTTAGGAACTGGGGGCCAAGGGGAGGTTGCCCTCGGGTACAGCTTTAGGGTTCAGGGCAGGGGCTGTGTATTTTTTAAAAGGGCTGGGGCCCTGGGAAATGGGGTCTGGTTTTATACAGGGGCCCGGTGATTGTGAAAAGGGGTGTGGGCCAGGGAGATTTAGGCAGGGCTCCAGTTTTAGGGTTCAGGCCGGGGATGGGTATTATCAACAAGGGGCGGGGGAACTGGGGACTGGTTTGGGGGCTGGGGGCAGGGGGGAGGGAAAAGCTTTACCACGCATAGGTCTTTAACATACATACCATTACAACGAAAATTGCTGTAAAGGCATGGGTGGTAAAGACATACTCGTTGAAATAAAATGTGTGGTAAAGGTTATGTATGGTAAAGGCATTCGTGTTGTAATGTACATGTACATGTATTTATATGTACATGTATTTATATAGCGCAAATCACCCACATCGCAGGTATGTAAGCGCTTGCTTAGGGAACCCGTCCTGGTATTCCCCTGTGAGATAACCCCGGCAGGGTATCCACAAGGTGAAAGCCAGGCATCCCGCCGCGAGAGGCCGTTGTGGAGATTAAGCAAGCTATTGCCCAGAGTCGCAGAGTGTGAACCCGTGAGTCGAGTAGGCACCGGAGCGAGAATTATCGAGTCCGTGGAATTATTGAGCTCAAGCCCCGTTGAGGCGGGGAATTGAACCCTGGTCCAGGGCCGATCTAGCTTCCGGGTCTGCCACCTCTAACCCCTGAGCCACACTTCTCCATGCATTGCAATGGAATGCGTTGTTCTGTCATATATCATAATCAAAAAATGTGGTAGAGTTGACTTATTTATGCAGTTATAAATGTCAAATTGTGTGGCCCGATACAGCTCATTCTGTGGCAATAATAATTACTTTGTCATTTCAACAGGCCTTAGTATGATCTGGGTAAATGTCTCACCTGATTAGTACCTGCTCCTGGCGTCTTCTTCCCTCATGTTCCCGCTCCCTCCAGTGTCTTCTTCCCGCCCTCAGTAGCTCCGCCCACAGCCACCATGCTCCTCCCTCTCCCAGGACCGCCTTAATGGCAGCTGTAGCACGACAATTCAGCAGGAATGCCACTAGCACGCATTGGAGTACCAAAGCTAAGCCTACCTGCAGCCGTTAGTGCCTAGCTTCACCAACCCTGGTTAGATCAACCCCCACGGCTACATAGCTTCTACCCTTCACTGGCTAGATTCAGAACGGTCAACCACCCTTTGCTACCACACTGCACCACCCGGCATGGTAGGAGCTTTCTCCTGCCCCTACTGCCACTAAACCTGCAACTACATGCCCTCATGCTCAATCCAAACTCCTACCTCCACGCCACCATCTCAGACAACTACCCCAACACACGCCACATAAGACCCTCCACCAACTCTCACAGGCATGCTCATCAACACCTGCTCACTCAGCAAACATGCTATCGAAATCTGGGACCTCCTCAACAGCAGTGCACCAGAATCACTCTTCTTGATGGAAACCTGGATGAACCCCACTTAACCTCCCGACATCACTGTGGCCATCCCAGTGGGATAAAACAATGTACGCCAAACCGCCTTCACAAACCTGGATGTGGATTAGCCATCATATAATAGGACACCATCAAATGTGCAACAACCACATACTGTGACACTCCCTTCATGGAACACATGCACTTCAGTGAACAAATTAACAACAACTCCACCCTGAAGGAAGCCCTAGCATACAGACCACCCAGACCTCAAACCAACTACAGCAAACTCATCTCAGACTTCATCGGCCCCAACACCATCAAACTCCAACAGCTTTACACTTCTCAGTAATTTAAATTTACACCTCGAAGACCCCACTGATCAATCCCTTACGAATCTCATTGAGGGTCTGCAGAACAGTGGTCTTTCCCAGCCCGTCACGGGCTCCACACATATCTTGGGACAAACGCTAGACGCAATCTTCACCTCCGATAGCAGCGTCTACTACAAATCCATCTCACCACTCACATGGACTGTCCACTCCATCATCCATTTTACAATCTCCACTCTGCAAGCCAGAGTGCCCACAAATTTCAACGTACCCAGTCGGAATTGAAGCAGAATAACAGAAACTGACTGGCACTGTGCGCTTAAAACAAACCAACCGAACACCACAGACAACCTAGTCAAAGATATCACCAAATTCAGCCAGTGGATCTCAAATTTAGCAGACACACTCACACCCATCTAAATTCACAAACACCACAGAATGAACATACAAGCCACCTTGTACACCGACCACGAAGCCGATGAAAGATCAAACTACAAGGCCGCATTCAGGCTCTACCACCATCTTCTGTGAGACTCCAAGAGAAAATACCTCACTGATTGGACTGAGATAGCTACCACAACCACAAAGACATATTTTCCATCATCAAGGAATTCACCACCCCAAAAGCCACATCCAATTCCATCACTTCTTCACAAGATCTCTACAACAACCTCTCAAACTTCTTTCACAGCAAAATCGAAAAGATTTACAACAACTTCAAAAAACAACCCAAACCCTAAGGACATCATCACCAACCTGCCCACTGCTTACCTGGACAGCCATCTAACCAACTAGAGAACACTCATCAAGGAAGACGCCACTACAGTCATGAAAACTGTCCACTACGGGGCTATAATAGACCCATGTCCACATCATAACTTAGGAAGTCTCTGATCAGCAAACTCCTCACACAAATCATCAACTTCTCCATCGAATCCGTCACCTTCAGCGAAGACTGAAAACACACAGTAGTCCCGGCCCTCCTCAAGAAACCTTCGGCCAACCCCAGCGAGATGAGCGACTTCTGACCTTTCTCCCTTTGCCAGCCAAAGTGATTGAGAAGAAAATCAACCAACAACTCACCAACCATCTGGAACTCCACAACCTTCACAACCACTCCCAGTCCAGTTTTTGAAGCAGCCAAAGCACAGAGACAACACTCATAACCTCCACTGACAAGATCTGAACCCAACTAGACTGAGGCAATACTGCTGTGCTCATACTGCTAGAACTCTCTACTGTGCTCAACACCATGTCACACTTCAGCCTCATCAAAAGACTTCATTAAAAGGCATCCAAGGACAAGCCCTCAAATTGATATGCTCCTTCATCACAGGAAGAACACATCAGAGCCCAAAGACTCGAGCAGAGTCCCCAGAGGTTCATCTCCCAGCCCCACCCTGTTCAACAGCTACATAACACCTCTCACTGATGTCATCATAGCACATAGCATATCCATCATCTCCTATGCTGATGACACCCAACCCATCCTATCAATGTACAACAAGTATATCATCACCAGGACCAACTTCACTGACTGCATGATCAGCATAGCAGAATGAATGAAAACCAACTGCCTCAAAGTCAACTCCAACAAGACAGAAGTGCTGATCGTCTGGGAGCAGGCACTCCCCTTGGGACTCCACTGGGTGATCGTCAGAGCTTGGTCCTACACCAACACCCAATCACCACATAAGAAACCCGGGAATCACCTTGGATGACCAATTCAACATGTCAGCACAGGTAAATGCAGTCATCTCTTCCTGCTTTCATATACTTTGAATCCTCAGACAAATCTTTAAATGGATACTCAGGAACACCAGGCATAGAGTCACCCAATCCCTCGTCACAAGCCGACTAGACTACAGCAACCCTCTCTACGCAGAATTGTTAGCCACCTCCTCCTCCAACTTCAGACCATCCAGAACGCTACAGCTAGACTCATCTAGACCACCCACATCACGCCACACCTCAGAGAACTCCACTTGCTTCTAATACACAAACACTGTCAATTCAAACTCCACACACACACATACAGGGCACTGCACAACATAGGGCTAGCATACATCAGCAGCCATCTTCACTTCTACCAACCCACCAGACACCTGCGCTCAGCCTCACTCTCTCTCCGACAACCTCCCGGATCAGCAAAAGCAGAACGGGAGGCCTAGCTTTCTCCCACATCGCACTCAAAATATGAAACAGCCTCGCTCTGCACATCAGGGCCTCCTCCTCAGTTCTTGAATTCCTCAAGAGGCTGAAGACCTGACACTTCAACTAACTACACGACTCATACACCTATACACATGCTCCAACGCCTGCATACTAGGGTATTAAGCAGCGCTTTACAAATCCAGTTAGCATTACATAACATAACAAATCTATTGACACGCAATTTGGGTAGTTGACTAAATAGATAATATTCTATCACTTTAGAAGATGTTTTAGTTCTTTTAGTTATATTGAAGATTACCCTTTTTGGTGCAAAAAACGTTATCTGGGCAATGTATTAATAAACGTAGAACCACATTTATAATACCATAGTGCAGAGTATTTAGCCCTTTGTAGTCTTTTAATACATATGCTTTTCATTAACTTACAGACTCAGGGCCTGATTTATATATTATATATTGGTGGAGAGGGTACTCCATCGGAACACAACGGAGTTCCCTCCCCGTCAATATAGTATAGTAGATTTTAGGGCTAATCACGGTGGGTAATACTCTGTCTCTGCTGTGATTAATCCGCTTTGATGGCCCTCCTGTGCTGTTAACTCTTGGTGAAGACCAATATACTACATAAAGTAAGGATATGTTGCTCTTGTGGGGGCGCTAGAGGGCGCACAACCAGTATGGCCGCACGTTTGTGGGGCTCTGGTAGCCTGGTCAGCTTATATTTTATTTATCCTGATTTTTCGCCGACATCCTTCCTTAAGAACACTGGATTTGGACGCCTAAGTCTCCTCGCTAACCCCCGACTTGAAATTTGATGTGACTTCCCGCCCTTGCAGCTCCCCAGCGTGGCCTGAAGTGATCGGCAGAGCGGGTTGGTGTGCTGCTGGAGCGTGGAGCAGCTGAGCTGCTCAAGTGAGCACCGCGGCTTGCCACGAGGCTGTGGCACCTGACGCGTGGCCGAAGTAGTGGGGAATCGGATCTGCAGCGGACCAGTCATTTACCATTTGCTGCATTCAGCCCGCCGAGACACCTGCAGTGAGTCATACCCCATGTATTGGAGGCTTTCTAGTCGGCCGCCCGTGCTAAGTGCGTATAACATACTCAGAGACCCGCGAGAGACTATTCTGACATGTCGGCATAATTGGTGCTGGTTGTCCTCCATCGGGCATCGGTACATGTTTATACTGGAGTGCGGATTAGAGGCTTCTCCACTTGTTCTGGTCGGTACCCGTTAAGAATACTGTGCATCACCACTAACTGGGGCGGGTGCCGTGTGCTGTTGGAGAGTAGTGCGGTGTGGCACCCCACTCAAGTACGGGGGCTTGCCATGTGGAGGTAGGCCCCGTTATCATCTGGCGCGTGGAAGAGGCTTGTGGGGGACTGTGGGCGCACTTGCACTGTAGTCTGCTTGGATTGTCACCCCCAGGAATCAGATGAAGTACCAGAGGCGGGTGTCGTGAACCTGGTGGTGATCCTGGTGGTGGACCGCAGTACTGTGCCCTCCTGTCAGCCCGGTGCCCGTCGTTGCTTGCCAGCTGCCAGGGAAGGAGAATAGTGACTGCGCAAGTGGCTCTGTGGATGATGCATTGGAAACTTCACATTGTATGTATTGAAAACACATGCTCTCTGGGATTCCCACTAACAGTCTTGGTGCGATCAGCTGTGTCTTGGCCACACTGCCACTAACAGTCTCGGCTCTTGACGAAATCCTCTGCGGGCACTAAAAGTGGGCAGAAGCCTTTCCACATTTAGTGTGTCGCAGTGGCTTTGTGACTTTTGGATCCGTACGTGTGCACTGTAGAGGACTGAGACATACGGGTCATCTCGGTATCCACCTTGCAACAGAGTTTCCTCTCTTCGCACCGGGCCCGCAGGTGCACTTCTGCAGCGTCGGGCTCTGTCCCACTGCGACTACTCGTGTGGGACACGCCTGAAGCATGGGCAAATTGGAGGGCTAGCAATCGAAACTGGTGTTCGAGGCTAGGCGGGTGGCCACACGCTACGCTGCTGAAGATTCTGCGTCATCTGCAGGTGACATGGCGGACGCATCCTCATCGTCGCAGGGAGACGAAGTCAAGACACTGCTGCTGGAACTGCAACACAGTATGATTGACCTGTCTGGGAAGATGGACACAATGAACACCCGTTTAGATTTTATTGTCCAGAAGGTTGACAAACATTATGGTCAGTTGAAGGTAGCAGAACGCCATATTTCCGATAATGCGGATGCCACCTCTCACCTGCAGAAACAAGTGTCTCAGATGGACAAATTGCTTAAAGTGATTGCGACAAAGAATGAGGATTTAGAGGCCCGCAGCAGCCGCAATAATATCAGAATTATGGGCATTCCGGAGAGTACCAACACAGGCCGGATGGAGGATTATGTTGAGCGGTTGCTACGCGGAGCCAGTGACGGAAACCCTTTCTCCTCCCAGTTTCATGTAGAACGGGCGCACTGTTCACTGGGGCCCGGCCCCCTCTGGGAGGTCCTCCCAGACCAATTGTGGCCCGACTCCTCAATTATCAGGACCAGGATGCCGCCCTGCGAATGGCACATGAACAGAAAACATTACAATTTGAAGGAGTGGAATTTACATCTTTCCAGTCTTTACGGTGGTGGTGCAAGAGGCGAGGCAAAAGTTCTTAGCAGTTAAGCAAAAGCTCCAGAAGGCCCAAATTGAATAAGCCCTCCTCTACCCGGCTCGGCTGCGAGTCATCTATAAGGGGAAACACAATGTTTTCATGAATCCTCATCAGGTGGAAGATTTCCTGAAATCAATTCAATGTCGCTCTCCTGGAGTCAGGTCAGAAGGAACCTCATCAAGGTTGCCATCACCGAGGCTGGTGGTGGGAGGAGAGGTGCTGGTGAAGCCCTGGCGACCCCCCCTGTGGGAGATCCCCCTTTCCTATTTTTGGTTGTTTTCGGCTTATTTTGTTTCAACTGTTATGCTGCAGTTAGTTGCTCCAGACTGTATTGGGGTTTTACGAGGGTGGGTTAGTCCCAGCACGATTGGGGTGCTGATGTGGGTGGGGGGCGGGGGGTTTACTTACCTATGTCATTCAAATGTCGATCTATGTTCCATTATTGAGTCTGTGCACCATTACACACAGCAGCGCATTAGCATATCACCTGGATAGCTTTCACCTGTAGTAGGAATGTCTTCACAGCTGGCCTCCTGGCAGATAAACTTACTAACATGGAATGTTAGAGGTCTAGAGGATCCTCGGAAGCGACGCCAGTTGCTGGCGTATTTGGACAGACATTATGTACACATTGTGGCATTACAAGAGACACATACTGCTCATAGTTTGTCCTGTTTTGGGTTCCGCTGGGCATCGGTCAGAGTATTCTCCTCATATTCGTCTTACTGAAGGGGTACGCTCTTATTGATAAAAAGGGCACACCGTTTGTCTTGGGTGGTTCTGCTGGGGACCCTTCCGGGAGGCACTGCCTGCTCTGGCGGAATTTGGGCATGCAGTCAGTCACGTTAGTCTGTTGTTATGGGCCAAACATGGATGATCCCCATTACTATGCCTAATTGTGGGGACAGATCCTCAAAGTGGGTTCAACGCACTTTATCTGGGGTGGAGATTTTAATACGGTCCTGTGTCCTGCCTTGGATCGCTCCCACCCTCAAGCTCACCACTATACAAAAACGCAAGATACCCTCACTCAGATTATTCAGACACATGGACTGGTGGATGCATGGCGTCACACACATTTCGGGCAAAGGGAAGGCACGTATTACACCAAAGCCCGTGCCGCTTGGTCCCGCCTAGATTATTGGATTTTTTACTAAAGGAGTGACTCCCTGGCTTACGTCTGTCACTCATTTGGCTAGAACTTTTTCAGACCATTGCCCTGTACCTTTGCACTTAACACTTCCCTGCTACGCTCCCCCCCCCTTCTGTTGGAGGCTAGTACCCGAGGCATTATTGGATGAGATGTTTAAAGCCGAACTAGGGGAAGAAATCACATATTTTTCTGAGCGTAATAAGGGGTCGGTGGACAGCATGTGTACCCTTTGGGAGGCCTTCAAGGTCACCATCCGCGGCTACTGTATGGCAAAAAGCTTTGGAGTCCTCTGGGACATCCGCCGTAGGCTGCACAGCCTGGAAGGAGAAATCAAACTGCTTGAGACTAATATGTGGAGGGAACCCCAGGGAACACAGAGGGCAACACTCCACGCCAAACTCACCAACTACATGGCCACCGATGACCGTGAAGCGCGCTTCGGGGGTAAACATTATATTGCGCGCCGGTATGGGGAGAGTGAGAGACCAGGTACAGCATTAGCGTTGGAAGTGCAAAAGCCCAAATTTTCCAATTACATAGTGGACATACTACATGCATCAGGTACACGACTTCGAGATAGTCGTGATATCCTTTCAACTTTCACCACTTATTATGAGACGTTGTACTCCTCTACATGTACCACCCCACCTGATTTTGGTCCCTTTCTTCAGGACATTGCCCGTGGTTGGCTGGGGGATTATCAACAGGAATTTTTGGTGGTGCCCTTTGAGAAGGATGAATTTCGGGAAGCGATGATGCTTATGCCATCCGGTAAGGCCCTGGGTCTGATGGCCCACCAGTGGATTTTTATAAGACGTACATGGACCTGCTTATACCTATTCCACGGGAGGTTTATGCGGAAGCCTTGAATAGGCAGGAACTCCCGGATACTATGAGGGAGGTGCTGTTAATATCTTTGTTAAAGCCGAGCAAGCCGGCTGATAGGTGCGAATCATATAGACCACTCTCTCTTATGAATACAGACACCAAGATCCTGGCCAAACTACTAGTGACTCACTTAAGTCTACTCATGGAAAAGCTGGTACTGCCAGACCAGGCAGGGTTTATACCTGGGAGAGAAACATCACATAATCTGTGCACGCTGTTCTCTGTCATGCATAGAGTCGACCCTCAACTGGCGCTCGTGGCGGTCTTTCTTGATGCCACGAAAGCTTTCGATTCGGTGGAGTGGGATTATATGTTTACCATTTTACAATGTTTGGGCATGCCTGTGGGCTTCATCGCATGGATATGGTAGTTATACACTTCCCCTACAGCCCGGGTGCATCTTAGCGGTCATATCTCCCCTCCCATTCTGCATCAGAGGGGCACTCAACAGGGATGCCCCCTCTCCCCTCTCCTTTTTGCTTTAGTAATTGAACCCCTTGCTGCGAGAATCTGACAACATCATGCGGAAAAAGCCCTTAGGTGTTTTTTACGTCCCATATTGGTTTCATTATATGCTGATGATGTCACGTTATATGTATGGATGTGAGAAACTAGGAGTCCGAATATACTAGGAGCATCGTACAATTTTTATGTCTTGCTGTTTCTGTCTCTCTTTTTCGATTATGCGGGTCATAATTGTATGTTTTGTTACTTTTATGTTGCATTAATTTGTTTTTATTTAAATTTCATATGTGTTCAGTTTAAGAATGTATTGTAATTTAGTTGCATTTTAACTGTATGTATACATAATAAATTGTCATTTTCCTTTTTATTCAGCGAGTCATGATATATATGATCTTTTGTAATTTGGGTTGCAATTGTATTTTCTAAACACTGTTTAGTCCTGTTCAAGGGAATTACATTTTTCACGTTATATGTAAAACATCCTGAGCAAAACCTTAATCCTCTCTTACGAGAATTTGCACGATTTGGTGGGTTGTCGGGTATTACAATTACTTGGTCCAAATCCCAGATCTTCCCTCTTACCCCAGCGGCGATTCCCTGCACTATTGACTACCCGCATGATTGGTGTACCACGGAGGTAAAGTATCTAGGGATACATATCACGAATGATCGGGAAGAACCTTTGAGCAGCAACTATGGCTGTGCGCTAGAGCACATCAGAGGCTGAATCACCAGATGGATAGCTCGCCCACTCACTATGGCAGGGGGGATTTCCCTGACTAAAATGATAATACTCCCTAAAGTCTTAAATCTCTTTTTAAATATCCCGATCTATCCTGGACGCCCTTTTTTTGCAATGCTTAGATCGGAACGTATCCACTTAGTCTGGGGGGATAAGCAGCTGCAACTCCAGTGGGAAATACTCACTCATCCCTATGCGGAAGGTGGATTTGATGTGCCCAATTTTGAATTATATTACCTTTGTGCTCAGGCACATTTCGCGCACTACTGGTTCCACCCCATCCGGTATACGCCCCAGGTCGCCATGGAACATTGGTTGGCGCATCCCATTCCGCGTGATGGCGTTCTCCTCTCAGTGCCTGAGGGTAGACCGGGGGCCAAACGTCGGTAGACTGCACTAAAAAGACATGGCAACGTATTTTACATATTCTTAAGCTTCCAATGCTATATTCCCCGTTGCTTTCAGTCACATACCATCCAAAAATGTCATTGTTATTAGAGGGAATCTTTTCCAAAACAAAATGTCAGGTCGTCACTTGGATGGACCTTTACCACAACGGCACATTTAAGGATGTACAACAATTTTTTCGAGATGCCCACCCGACACCTATGGATATTTTTTTATATACACGCTTAAGACAAGGGATTAAAGATTGCACTTCCTCATTTCCGGGTGAGCCCCCCACAGTTACCCCGCTGCACCAGCTCTTGCGTACACCTGAGGCTTCCCATACAGACTGTGTATTTCACCACCTGACTGAATGTCCTGCCCTAGACCGAGGCTGCAGGAGGCCCACCACATGCGTTAAAATTACACACTGTCCCATTGTCATTCTGAATGTGGCAATCAGCCCCACACATAATGACAATGGGCATATGGGGTTTGTCTTGGGTTCAGAGGCTGAGTGAGTGGCGGGGCCATCAGGGAGCAGAAGCTTCAGGCAGGGGAACAGTGATGTTCCCCAATGCCCAAAATTACTGACAAAAGGCGTCCGTAAAAGGGTTCCTCACAGCAGGGCCGGCCTTAGGCATGTGCAAGCTGTGCACCTGCACAGGGCCACCAAACCCCAGGGGCCACCACACCAATATATATCCTTAGTATAATAATCCTCTGAGGATGAATACATATTTGCGTGGCGGCCCCTGGCAGGGATTTGGCGGCCTCCGGCTCTGTTCCACTTCCAAACACCTTCCTGAGTTCCGGGGGGGTTGGGAGGGGGGGGGGGAGGGCGGTGCTCCGCTCCACCCGGACCCCCTCTTCCGGGGCCCCCTACCTACGCTCCCTGCCCAGGGCCACCATGAGCCTAGAGCCGCCCCTGCTCACAGACAACGGGCGTGAGGCCCAAATTACGGACGGTCCGTGAAATTTACGGACGGTTGGTCACCCTACATACAGTGTCGGCCCTTTACCGTGGCCTATATGCAGATACAGTTTACACTCCATGCCTGGCTCACACCAAGTGGAGCGCGGAACTAGGAAATGATATCACAGACGCGCAATAGGAATATAGCTGCAAACAAACAGAGCTGGTCTCCTCAAACAGCCGGCTGCGCATCACGCACTACAAATTTCTACATCGCATATACTACACCCCTGTTAGACTGCACCGGTATGGCTTGAGGGAGAATGCATGCTGCGAAAGGTGTCGGGCCGAGGACGCTGACTTTCTTCATCTCGCATGGTCCTGGCATGATCCATCAATACTGGCAAGACGTATTTGCGGCCCTGGCACACATGACCCTTATAGTCATGCCAATGTCAACATTATGGAGCTTTTAGGATATACAGCGCAGCTCCCTGACGCGCTGCGAAAATTCGTACTTTCAGTATAACATTGGCGAGACGTCGAGGGGCCTGTGGATGGGGCAGAGGGAGAGCACCAGAATGCAAAGATTGGCCAGGAGACATGATTGTATGGCAGGAACAGATGGCTCTCTATTCGGGGTTACTCCCTGTTTCCTCCGGGCATATGCCCCCCCCCCGACCTCGTATCTTATCGGGCGTCCCCTTGAACTGCCTGCTGATACCAACACTCATCATGAGTACTCTAATGTTTAGACATTGCTGCAAGCGGCAGTTTTTTGTGTTTATCTTATACATACATGGAACACTGTCCTAACTTGTAACTATTCGATGGTTGCACTGCCCAGCTTCATATGTGGCCGCTATATAGCAACCTGTTGGTGACAATGTACAGAAATGTGAAAGACTCTATTGACTGTTGAGATATGCTAACTATGGTTACATTACAACTACATTGCTCATTATTGCATATATTGTGTATGATGTGTAATATGATGGATTGCCTTTGTGCACCCTGGAACTCAATGTTATCCATGCACATTATGGGATGAAATGCAAAGGGGAAAAAAAGGATATGTTGCTCTTTCTAGTCACATCTCAAACCAAGCCTTTGACCCAACCACGGGGTCATCGCCCCACCCATACCTGCATGCTCTTCCATGTTTAACATGACGCTGCTCTGCAACTTTCACCCAACACTTCTGCCTTATCTACAAACATCATGCACACATGCACAGCACCTATATTTCCTGTATAGGTGTAACTGCAACAAATTCTTTCAGACACGCGCAAGGAATATCGCCTAGGAATTCAGCAAACACTGGAGGTCTCACGTGACCTCGCAGGGCCTAGTAGATGATTATAAATAATGCATACAGTGTAGCTACTTGCTCAACCATCTGGAAAGTGCTTTTGCCCTCTTGTGGTAAATGGAAAGCACTCTATAATTGACCTTAAAATATAATGCCACAAAGTACAGAAGGCTGCTTAAGGTTTTATTACAGCTCCCTGTCCCCTCCTGCACAGATTTGTTATGTGACAAAAGCACATTGTTAGATGAAGGATTTACTGGCCCTACCTAATAAACACAGACTCTCTTGCTTGTGTGCCTTTCTCCTTTATTTTGCAGACACCTCCCCGAGCACCTGAAGTAACTCAACATCACCCAGGCAAACACTAAGGTCACTTCCTCTTTTAAGAGAATCCTGCCTTTTCATTTACAGATTGAAGCTAAGCATGTATGTGCTGCTAAGGTCAGTGTGTCATCTGCACATCACAGTTATAGTCTTAAGAGGATAACTGAGTGTGTTCATGTGCCTGCTGGTGTAACTGGAGGCGTAGATTGTGGTGTTGGGACCTCTGTGGAATATCGTGGGTATTGCAAAGCAGGATTGGAGTGCGCGGCCAAAGCTGTGTCGATACTAGTGCTGGCACATCATGGTCTGGATTGATATGCAATGGCAATGCTTTCTGCAGATTCCAGCATTGAGTATCTGATGGTTCAACTGAGGGCCCATTGCAGGGTTGTGTGGGAAACAAGGCTATCAGAGGTGCAAAGAGAACTGTGTTGGGGTCTCCGTTTGGAATATTGAGGTTGCATTCAGGAAGCATGGAGATGCCTTGCTGTGTGCAAGTCCAAATAGTGCTTCAATCCATCAGTAGCGATGCACTTGAGAGCAATAGCAGTGGCCCTACTAGGCATCATTAAGGAGCACAGTAGAGATGTGTGTGGGTTCTAGTTTTGGAACACCAGTAGTAGAACTCTATTGTTGGCCAAGTGGGGGTTTTGGAGTTAATTCAGATTGGGGTCTTAACATTCCTCTTATATATGCTACACTGCAGCCACCTACTCACTCCACTCTGCCAAGCCATCCACTTCCCCTTTTTGCTCATGAATCCCCACTCTCCCACAGAATGCCTCTTATTTCTTTTTGTAGAGTTTTATATAGCGCAAACTAGACCCGCAGATAATGGGTATCAGAGCGCTTTACATGGGCACCAGCTTCATTACACAGGGACACATTCATTTTTCTAAGGCACGGGGAGATTAAGTGATTTGCCCAGAATCATAGGATGTTGAGCGTCGTTGACAAGACTCGAACCCGCTTCCCCAGCTTCGATGTCGACCGTTGTAGCCGTAAGGCTTCATCCTCCCCCCAAATGGTTGTTTGTCCTGCCTCACTAGAGCCATCCTGTTCCTTCTACCAAACTCTTTGCCTTTGGTATAATTCTTGATACCCTGCCTCTCCCACTGCCTTTAGTTTCTCTTGTTCCTTCCATCGAGAGCCGATAGGTGTATCCAGTGATCCTTATCACGTCACGGCAGCTCATAGACTGCGTGCTCCCTTTAACCCATGACTGAGGCTTGGTGTCCAGGGTGCATCCACTACCCTTCAATGACTCCTCCTCACCCTGTTAGATTCTGGAAAGACCCAAAGCCACGGTGTGTGCAACTCCTCATCTCAGCCCTGTGACATCAGCCTTGCTGGATGCTACGAAATGCCAAGCCAGAGATGAGTGATATGGAAAGTGACAGCAGCTACAAACCTGCTGGGCAGAAGTGTCATGCAACCCTCCCTGGTTGCCAAATGATTTCTGCTCTTGGGTTACAAACTACCAGACTAATTTGCTAGGAACTGTATCTTTTTTTAAACTCACCCTGTAAATGCTGATATTTTAACTTTGCAGTAACTTACAGCTTCTGCCACCTGACCCCGGTCCGTCACGGCTTGTGCCGCTTGAACGGAGGGTCTGCTATTGGCATTTCAATACACTTCCGGTGGGATCACCGGAAGTCTGGCTTGCGGTCTTGCTTCCCTCTGCTCAAACTCCATTTAAAGTGGAGGAGGGAGCGGACGCGCGCAGCGGCACCTCTGACTCGAGGTAGACGCTGCTTTTGTTGTAATTGCCAAATGATTTCTGCTCTTGGGTTACAAACTACCAGACTAATGTGCTAGGAACTGGGGGCCCGATGTAGGTAATCCTCATTTACCGACTCTAAAATACAGAATTTTACTGATTCGGTATTCTAGATTCGGTAAATGAGATGTAGCTAAAAATTCGGTATTTTTTACCGAATCAGTAGGATTCGGTAATTACCGAATCGGTAATTGCCATTGATTCCTATGGGCCTTGAGGCCCATAGGAATCAATGTCAATTACTGAATCGGTAAATACCGATTTGGTAAAAATACAGAATTGTGAAGGGGTCACTTAGACACCCTGTTGCACCCCTGATTTTGGCTTGTGTGCCATGTGACACACATACATGCCCTTAGGGCATCTATGTGTGCCACATGGCACAAGTGTACATGCTAGGAACTGTATCTTTTTTTAAAATCACCCTGTAAATGCTGATATTTTAACTTCGCCGTAACTTACAGCTTCTGCCACCTGACCCCGGTCCGTCACGGTTTGTGCCGCTTGAACGGAGGGTCTGCTATTGGCATTTCAATACACTTCCGGTGGGATCACCAGAAGTCTGGCTTGCGGTCTAGCTTCCCTCTGCTCAAACTCCATTTTAGGTTTAAAGAAAAATTACCCGGTCACTGTTTTGTTCTGCAACTTGTTTATTTTGAGCAGAATCTCACCCTGAGGTATTTAATCCTTGGGTGCTTTGAATACTTTTTTTTAAATAATACAAGATTTTTCAGTTTTTGAAAAATGTCCGAGGTTTGCTCGTTGCCATACAAAAAGACATATATTTACATGTACTGAGAACAATTATTGCAATACAAAAACATTGAAATACATTTATCAATTAAACAATACATTTATCAAAACCTCATCATTATCAAATTTCACGGTTGTACCCTACCAAATAATTCAACCAGGCCTATGTATTAAAGTTTTACTCAAAGTTCGACCTGGTCACGCAAAGGCATTAAACTTGGTATATGTATTTTTTATTCCATTGCTTTCATGGAAATATTATTAGGGCCATTTGCGGAAAAAGCATTTGTGATTAAGGCGAATGTATGGGAAGCCGACGCATTTCCAAGCCTGTATCTCATTTATCAGCCTTTTCTTCAGGGCTTTAGAATGGGTACCTGTATGAAAATAAGCGGGGGACATACTTTAGTTGAGGGACCTTCACATGTGTTGTCACTATTAGGAAGTTATGGACATTTATCGTTACCTTCCTGGGGTGTATGTGCGAGTCTAATCCGTTTTGTTCAGACTCTTGATTGGAGTTTTAATTTTATTGTGCAATACAAAACAATAACATTGTTTCTTTTTTCTGTCATGGGGGACTGTGTATCGCAAATTCAGATAGATGCCTGCGATGTAACTTACATTGTTATCGGGTTTCATTTGAGTCGGTACACGTCTTCTAGTCTGCAACATTGAATTATGGCAGTTTTTTAGCTAAGGGAATATGTTTGTTGGTAAGAGTCGCCTATAGTTTTCAAGGTTAACTTTCACTTACTTCGTATTCATGACAAGGGCGCGGAGCGCCAGGTTTTCTTTTACTGGGGCGCTGCCTTTTTTCAGTATTTTTTCTAAGTTGCCGCTTGCGCTAAAGAGGTAAAAAGAACTCAAGTAAGGGGGCATAATTCCCACGTTTGGCTCTCAATATTTACACGCACGGGTGACATTTACCTGCAGTGTTGAAGTTGTGCTGCTTACGTCTGCCAGATTCTCGCTCGAATGAGTGAGTATTGCAGTCACATGACAGTTTAAAAGTCAGAGATGTGATCCGGCGGTTGTGGGACATATAGTCCGAAGGATCAATCATTATGTGAATTTGCTATTCATTGGAGTGCTAGTGATTTATTATATCAGTGGTCATGTTACATTGGACCCATTTACCAATTCTAGCATTCTCCATATTCGTTCAGACCTGCACTCACACAGTCATATTTCATAATTGTGGGACTTGGCCCTTTCCCCAAAAACTTTTAGCTTTTTACCCCTTTTAATTTAGAATGCCCCTATTGAAACAACAGTGTGTAGGCCTTGTGTAGTGGAGAAGGGCCTGTGTAGTGTAAAACTAGTGTTAAAGTACAGGTACTTCCTACCCCTAACATGGCCGCCACTGACCTCTGCTGCTGCAGCGTGGTCTACGTTGGCGCATTCTAGTGGTCAGGAGCTGGCTAGAACCCGGCAAACAATGTATCAATACTAGCCTGCCAGCCTGCCCATAGCCAGAATGGTGGAACCTCCTAGAACCACCTGGAACCTTCTGGAACAGGTGAGGTGACACCAACTGCCACTACCAACTGTCAACTGGCACTATAAAAGGAAAGGGAGGGAAAATTTCCTGTCAGACTGAGGGGGCGCAGACCTGGGGGAGAACCTACGCAGGAGCTTTAGGCGGTGGGGCCTAGACAGGGGCCTATGACACTGGTAGAGACAGGGCCTAGGTGCTGCCTATCAAGTGTTGAGGTGTCCTGAATTTGCCCCTCTGACCTGGCCCGGCGGAAGGGGAACCCCTGGTCTGCTTGAAGGGAACTGGCTGAGGAGATCTAACACCAGCCACCAACTTAACCCCCTTCAAGGAAACAAGAAACCAACTGAAACTTAAAAGGGCGCAAGAAACATAAAGCGCTAAGAAGAAACCAGGCGCAAGGAACATAAAGCGCCAAGAAGAGACTGAATCACCACAGGACATTTGAAGAACCACCCAGGTATTGGCGCTGTGTTGCTCCCTGTGCCCCCTGACGCCATCTGGGATCCCTCTTTCTGGTTTGCCACGGACGTGTGGTCTGTCCTGTTGGTTCTACTGAACTACATGTTCTGCCTGAGCTGTGTTTAGCTCTCCCTGACTAAACTACCTGTACTGCCAGGCGCTGAACTGAATTATTATTGGGACTGCTGTCCTGCTGCATTCCTAGCCAGAACCCTTACAAAGCGCTAAAGACTGCCTGTGCCTATAAAGCACTGTGACCTGTGCCTGGACTGCTGTGATCAGCCTCCTTGCGAAGCGCTGTGGTCCTGGAGACTTTTGTGTCTGCTCAGCGCTGTGGTGAATGCCTGCTGTGGAACCTGCTGTGAAGCGCTGTATCCAGCTCACTGCCCTAAGCGCTATTGCTGAAACTGCCCAGCGCTGTAAACTGCCGGAATGGCTGAGCCCTGAGGAGCGCTACATCCCTCAGGTGCCAAGAATTGATGTGGCCTTCCTAGCGCCGTGATTGCCAAGCGCCGAAACCACTGCGCACTGTGCCCCCGAGTGCTGTACTTGCTCCCCTCAGCGCTGGGACCAAAAGCGCTGCTTGACCTACCGCTACATCGCGGGAGCCTTTGCGCTGTCATCTGACCCCCTCGGCGGCCCCCGGTGTGAGGAGAGGACCGCCGCCATGTGATGTGGGCCGTGCCACGTCCGGAGGGGTGGGCGGAGAAGATGCCTTTCCTCGGCTCACCCTGGAGCCGCTCTCACCGCCGCAGCCCAACCGAAGAGTGAGGAGTATCCTCGGCGGCCCTCGGAGCCAGGAGAGGGCCGCCGCATCCCGTCAGAAGGCCGCGTAGGCCCTGAAGCCACCGCTCACCCTACTCACGTGACGAGGGGGGGAGCGCCGCATCAGAGGCCGCGCCCCGCCTCCAGTTCCCCCGCGGGCCGCGCTGCAATTGGCGGCCGCGGGCACACCTTCCCTCCGCCTCCAGTGGTGCGTTCAGAGGCCCGAGTAAGGCCGAGAGAGAGGCCGAGCCCATCCTGCTTCCGCTGTTGCTTGCAGTGTCCCTGACCGGTCCCGAGGCCTGAGGAGCACGGACCGGTTCCACTGAAGCGCGGGGCATATCGGAGGGGCTCACGGAGGAGTGAGAGCCCAAACCCCCCTCCACCCCGCTTTCCCCGACAGCGCCGCCAGGGCTCCAAGAGGAGCCAGAGCCCTCAAACCCACCAGAAGCCTACGCAAGGGTCCGGGAAGGGCCGAAGAAGGCAGGTAACCCCCGGGGAGGAGGGCGGAAGGTCGCATGAGACCTCGAGTTCGCCCCTCCCCTGGGGAAGATTGTTGTTGGGCCCCGTTGGCCCAGATTAACGGTGAAGAGTCAGCAAACCCCCAGGGAGGAGGGCGGAAGGCCCTGGGAGGCCCCGAGTTCGCCCCTCCCTGGGGAAAACTGGTGACTGGTCCACGTTGGCCCTAATTAGCCAAGGAGAGTCCCCTGACCTGGGCCAGGACCCCTAAACACCGTGAGGGCATTATTTGGTGAGAGTTAACCCCTGCCTGGGGTACTGTTAAATGCCAATTACTGTAGCCTTATGCATGGCTTGTTTTGGATTATTGAAATGTAGGTCCTTTCGCATAGTGTATTTGTAGTTTAACCCCTTCCACACTGATGACGAGCTGGGCTCGTCATGGCGTAGCCTCCTCGCACGCTGATGATGAGCCCAGCTCGTCACGTAAAGTGCGGTTTTGAAAATCTCAGCGCAGGAGCGGAATTCTGCTAGCATGAGGTTAATGAAATGCTTTGTATTTAAAAGAAATGTGCATAATACACTAATGAAATGTGCATAGGAGAAAATTGAATGTTCTACCTTTAATGAAATAGGGTGGCTCTTGTTCAATGTTACACCCCCAGAATGCCTACAGGTGATTAGGTGTAGCTCTACATGAAACATGCCTAAATGAATCTCATGAAATTCTTGCAGAGGTGGGCTTTATGGAATGTTGATTCTCACCTGCAAACAAGAGTATGCCTAATGAAATAGGGAAATTGTTGAATGTAAACAAAAGCTCAATTTTTGTTCCAGAGGAAGGGTTACTCCTATTCCCTGAAATGTTTATTCCTGACTAAGGAAATGTTTTACCTACGCTTAGGGGATGGTTCTTCCTGCCTGAGTGTTAATGGCCTGTTTAGTCAGGGGGGTGGTGAGATGTTAGTTCGTACCTAGTAGGATGGTTATTCTACCCTAGTGAAGGGTCTGTTGATGCCCTCTTTAGATGATAATTTAATCGGTTGATGCATAACTAATGAAAAGTTTTCCTTCAACTGTTAACCTGCTTAATGCATATTCCTACTAGGAGTGATTCCTAAAATGATTATTCCTGATTAAGGAAATGGTCAATCCATCACAAGAGGATGTTTATTCCTAATGAAATATTTTCTTCCACGCAGTGCTAAATTTATTAGAAGCCTAGTGTGATTTAATTACATGTTGCTGTTCTGAAACACTCAGCTTTGCTTGGGGAGTAAAAAGTAGAAACCTACTGTTATTTATTGTAATGCTTTCTGTTGTAACTCCTTAATGTATTTGATGCAGGTGCTGACCAGGGGCAAGGCACAGGTCAGGCCTGTGTTTTTACTAAAAATGTATTTATCCAATATTTAATATTTATGGAATATCTAATATTTATTCAACTGAAGTTTAATGCCAAGTGTTGACCCACAGGTATCTGAAAAGAGAGCTATGAAGCTAATTTTACGATGAAGTCCTAATACCCTGATCCTGCTCTATGTTAATAAAGTTGACTTGAGTTTTTACACAAGCTCACTGGAGTGGTGTCACTAATTGCGTGCCCATTTTTCTGTCTCAGTGGTTGCGTGTGCTGTATTGTCGCTTTACACATAAGCTTTCGGATGCCTACCCGCTCGTGCCATGCTACCCTAAGGGAGCTGGTGACCCCAGTTCCAACAATAATCAAATAGGCTTCCCTCCTTAGTAGCAGTGATTCTACATTGCCTCCACGAGACGGAGCCTTTATACCTGATAGTACGGACCATTTTAGGCGGAACAGGGAGCAGACGCGCGCAGCGGCACGCCAGCGGCGCGCCAAAGGCAAGCCCACCTGCGCCCGTCCGCGTCTGACCGCCGCCAGATGCCTGGACCCCTGGCTCTCCACAGTTTGATACCGTATCTGCTATCACTGTTCTAAATTTTAGGCAACATGACTCTGCTTGGTTATTCCAGTAAACAACTAAGCGAGTTGAACACCTCCCGGAACAAACCTACGGGAACCCTAGCTTATGAATTAGCTAGCTGTCCTCAAATCTCTCTGGTCATTTATCCTACTGACCAGATAGAAACTTCCCCTTTCCCTGGTTCCTGGCTCCCCAGCACAGATAATTTTGCTGAAACACTTAAAGCCATATATTTTAATGCTCGCTCAATCCCTAAACACGCTGTAGAAATCTGGTCCTTACTTGACTCAGCAGCCCCAGATATTTGTTTTATCACGGAGACCTGGCTACATGAACATGCCACCCCCGATTATACATCGCCTTTCCATCAGAATATAAATTAACCTGTCTTAATAGGAAAGAAACTAAAGGGGGGGGGGACTACTGATTGCTGCTAAAAATAGCTTGAGCTTGGTTAGTTTAGAAAACTTTGCCTCCAACTGTTTAGAAGTCGTCACATTTCAGATTGAAGGAAAATCGAACAACATTTGGAAAGGAGCCTTGATATATCGTCCCCCTGGCATCAAAGGAGATTTCACCAATATTTTGCTCGAAAATATTGCACCACATGTCCTAGCCTCAGACAAATTCCTTTCAGCAGAAGATTTTAACTATCATGCAGACATACCATCTGATTTAGATACAGAAAAGCTAATGTCTAGCATGTATACTCTGGGACTTGATCAGAAGATCATTGGCCCTACACACCAAGTTTGCCACACATTGAATCTTCTTTTTACCAATTCTCCTGATCTGACAGTTGCCTCTCCTATTCCATTGCTCTGGACATATCACTATTTAGTAAATTTCTCTTTCCCGATGGTCAAAATAAAAATAGCATCGGCAAATGGATCAACACTACAGAGACCTTTGAAAAAAATCACTCTACCACTCTTTCAAAAAAAATTTCAGCTAACCACTCACACTTCTTCTTCAAGTGCCAGCACTGCGGCAATACAACTCGATCTCGCTATAGAGACAGCACTGAACAGAATAGCTCCTTTGAGCAGAGTTAGGCACAAAATTAGGGCTACGCCTTGGTTCACAGAGGAATTAAGAATCATAAAATTGAAATGTGGAACTGCAGAGAAGAAATGGCGGAGGAGCAGAGATCAGAAAGACCGGAAAATATATAAACTCCTACATTCTAGCTACATGCTTAACATAAAACTGACAAAAAGAGCATTTCTTACGGAGCGAATAGACAGAGCCTAAAACTCCTCTAAGGAACGTTTTCAAATAATGAAGGAATTTACTACTCCTAATTCCGAACTCTCTGGAATGGACAAATGCACTGTCCCAATTTTTCAAAGATAAAATCACTGCTATCCACCTCTCCTTTCCTTCTCACCCTGACTTAACTCAGCTAAATGCCTTGGGCAGATCTCCATCAAACCCCCCACACTTCATGGAGGAATTCACTAAATGTGATTGCGAGGCGACCATGTCAACCGGATTAAAAATTAAGTCAGGTGCACCCACTCGTGCCGGTACTGGTGGAACCTCTTACCGCCTTTTTTAATCAATCCTTCATGGATGCCGATTTTCTGACAAAATGGAAAGCTGCCAAAGTCAGGCCTATCCTGAAAAAGCCCACGGCCGACCTTAACATCCTGTTAAATTATCGGCCCATTTCCCTGCTTCCATACTTTGGGAAAATGCTTGAATCCATTGTTAACAAGCAGCTAGTGAGTCATCTTGAAAACCATGGACTCTTGGATCCCTCACAATCGGGATTTAGGGCACAATATAGCACTAAAACCGCACTGGTCGAGGTGTTTGATAACATCAGACTGGCGCTGGATAAGCGCCAGTCAGCCATCCTCGTCCTGCTCGAATTGTCTGCGGCATTTCACACCATCTCCCACCCCATTCTAATTCACCGGCTGTGGGAGATTGGTGTCAGAGGAAATGCCCTAAAATGGTTTTCTAGCTATCTGTCCAATCGTACCACAGCGGTCCAAATCGGAAAAAATAGTGCAAATGAAAGACCTGTTAAAATGTGCATCCCCCAGGGCTCTATATTGAGCCCGACGCTCTTTAATATCTATATGACCCCTTTGACCAAAATAATCACAGCCCATGGTTTTGATGTTCTGTCGTATGCCGATGATACGCAGATTTTAGTCACACTAGATTCTGATCCAAACGAACCCAAACAACGTTTCCAAAGCTGCCTGGTACAAGTTGAGGAATGGATAACCATCAATCACTTTCAACTAAATGGCAGTAAGTCAGAAATCATGCTTTTGGCAGAGCAGCAGAACAATGGACAGATGACTGGTGGCCAACCAATCTGGGCACCTGCCCAGTACCAAGCGATTCAACTCGTAATTTGGGCTTTCTGATGGATAACAAATTGTCTATGAACACTCAAATAAACAACATCATTGGTACCTGCTTCGGACTAATGTGTAGTCTGAGAAAAATCTTTAAGTGGACCCTTGTTCTGGCCCGAAAACCCCTAGTCCAGGGCCTAATATTAAATAGGATGGGCTACGGGAACGCACTTTTGCCTTCCATAAATGAACACCATCTGAGGAGGCTTCAGGTTCTCCAGAACAACGCAGCCCGGTTGGTTCTTAACCTCCCACGAAAAACCTCCTCTGCTGCCTGTTTAAAAAGCCTACACTGGCTGCCGGTGAAAAAGCGCATCCTTTTTAAAACAGTATGTCTGGTCCACAGACAATTGTATGGAAAAGGTCCTAAATACTGGTCCAAAAAACTCAGCTGGTTTCAGCCACAAAGGGAACTTAGATCCAGAAACGAACTCCTACTGACACCTTTAAGAATACGAACCTCCAGAAATGGCGGTCGAGCATTTTTCGTTTCTGGCCCCGGCCGCATGGAACAAAATGCCTTTCCATCTTCGCAACTCCCCCGATCACAGTTGTTTCCGCAATGGACTAAAGACTTGGCTCTTTGCAATCTAACTGCGTCCCTTTCTGTCAGAGACTGCTGCAAGCGCCATGAGACTCCTAGGATGTGATTTGTGCGCTAATCAAATGTCCCTGACTTGACTTGACCTGGCAGTCTGGCCCCATATGAAGTGTGTCCCTGCCTCGTGTGCACTATGGTCAAAGGGAGAGCAACCAATGCTGCCAGGTGTACTTATCCAATGTTTAGTGCTATTACCTTGAATCTAGGCACAACGCTTGCTGCTGCATCTGCTTAACTTTGATGTGCCTTCTCTCCCATTTACAATCAGCACTCAATTTAAATCACTTATATTTACTCTATTTACAATTGGTTTCCAAGACTATCATTATCTTTCCATGCAATGCTACTCAGGCCGGTCCAACAGTAAACTTAGAACAGAATATGGCACATGACCCAACACAGCTTAGACATGCTATCATGGGCCTCACAGGGACTCAACATTACTACAGCCTCCTACAGAGCACATCAGGTGGGATCCTGCACAAACAAGCGCGCCATAGTTTGGGGTTTTAGCCTGCTCCCTAGAAAACTACTAAATAATGGCACACAAAAAATGACACCCCAACATACCAAACTGAAAAACTGATGAACATTCAAAACGGCGCAGATGTACCACATAAATGGATATAATTCTGCCCAAACGAGAGTTCTGTGCATCATAGCACAACACCAAATAGTACACATCTGAACAGAACTCATATCATCCACCCAACAGAGTCCTGATTTACTAGCAGATGTATAACTGGTTTCTGAAATAACACGCGTCTCACATCACACACATGCACACACGCCCACACACAAGAACACACAATCCTTCCGAACAATGCACAAGTTAAATAATCCTGTTATAATGTAAGCATTTTAGCTGCCTCTCTTGCCACACCCAGCAAACTCATAGCACACTTAACTTGCTACAACAAAGTATCAAATGACTTCACACTACCTGCTTATTACTATAAATCATAAACAGTGGCAGATTCTGGTCTGTGGTGGAATACTTAAAACCAGGACGAGAACCTAACCCAAAAGGCGCGCTGAGGTCTTATCAGAGGCGCAACTAGAGCCAAATTTTGGGGGTGCTGATTTAAGCCCAATGGGCATTGCCCGCCTGGGTCTTATAAATGACAGTGATACACATAATATACCACCTAAGGTGCCTTTGCTGGTTCTGTCTCCCCTACAATTTTCCAAGGATGGTGAAGTTAGGAGTGCAGCAGCAGGGGAGAGACAAAGATTTCAACTTTCAGTCATTTGTGTTACCCCTCTGATCAGAGGCGCAACTAGAGACAAATTTCGGGCTGGGGGCTACTAAAAATTTCAGGGGGGCTGACTTTTCCAGTAATATGCAGAGCAGAGATGCAGGGACTCTAAGAAGGGAAACAAAACAACAAAGCCTCATTAACAAGAAAATGTTTTTTTAAATACCTGTGAAGTACTCGGGTGCGGCTGCAAGAATACAGACGCCAGCCCACAGCAGCACAAAAACTGTGTGTGCCCGGGAAGCTGTCTCAGCCGGGCTGACACACATGAAGGGGGGGGGGTTACTGAAGCCATTTGAGCCCAATGGGCGTTGCGCGCCTTCCTCTGATGTCATTGAGCAAGGATTGAGTTGCACGATTCCAGTAGATGTGAAACTACTTTACTGAAGTCTTAGCTGAGTTCAAAGTCGTGTCAACAATGTTAGCCTAAATCCAAAAAAGACAAGTGATAATTGAGAAGTGGTGACATTTTGTTCAGAACAGAGGACGTTTGAGATAACCTCTTAGGTAGCTTAGGCCCAGATGTAGTAAGAATGAAGCCAGTAGATATGGTCACAAACTGCGCACCCACTTTTACCGAATCCATTCTGTTTTTATTAACCATAACATCTGCAACCTGTTTTTTTTTCAGCTGGACTATTTTACCATTTATACTAGTGTGTTAAGATTAATGTGTTAATATTAACCCGTATTTCTCCACAGGTATTTCATCGCATATTTACAGTGACTGTCAGGTGTGTCACAAGTATATTATTTTTTAATTTTCTTCTGTGCATTGGAATTCATTGTATTTTATTTGTGTTCAGCATGCAGAATGTACAAGCCCCTCCCCCTTTTTTACAGCTTCCAGTTGATCCACCAGTTCAGTGGAAAGTGTGGTATAGGGCTTTTGAAAAATATTTAGGTGCCATAGGGTTTCGAGGTTCAGAGCTGAGCGGAAGCGTTTCATATTAGAGCACAATCTATGTTTTGAAGGGCAGGCTGTTTTAGAACATTTCCCTCCTTTTGTTGTGGCTTCGGGAGAGGAAGAGCTATATGTTTATGACCAAGCTGTGGGAATGTTGGAAAAACAGTTTGATGTGAAAAGTAGTTTTGTTGTTTCTAGACACAAGTTTTGTACGAGAGAACAGGACTGTGACGAAAGTATTGTATCCTATGTAGCAGCTCTATGTATTTTAGCGTCAGAGTGTGAGTTTGAGCATTTTTCTTCACAACTCATTCAAGATCAAATAGTTCTGCATTGCAGGGACAGGAAAGTCCAAGAAAAATGACTCACTTTAAAGAATCCCACTTTGGAGGAAACGATTAGTATCGTAAAAAGTATAGAATTATCTCAGAAGTCCTTGAAAGAACTCAAACCTGAGAAGAATGTTGTGGGTGTTGTCATAGATCAAAAAGACGCTAATGAGAAAGTACAGGGAGACAAATCCAAATCCAATTTTGAGCAAAAAGGTAATAGATTTGTTTAAACCAAAACAGAAAAAATGGGTTGTACTCCAAAAATGTATGTAATAAGTGTGTTTTCCCATCACATTATCCCAACTCGTGGATATGTCCGGCGAAGAACGTAGTGTGTCGTAAGTGTGGGAAACAAGGATATTTTCCGAAAATGTGTTGTTTTCAAGGGAGTGTCAATGTTGTGTATTCTGAGGAGACAAAGCATGATCCTTTTTGTGAAGTGGGTAGTTCACTTACTGACTTTGTAGTCATGGTTAAGGATGATTCTGATGACTGTGTTGATCCCATATGAGGAAAAGTGTTCTTCTGATCGGCATCATTTGTACCGAAACTCCATTGCTTTTTCATTGCCATCTCGTGTCAAAGACTTCCACACGACCCACCTGGTCATTTCTGCTGATGCCTGAGGAAAATCTAACCAACACGACAACAGCCATCTTGCAGCCTGCATTTCTACCCAGGAACTGTCGCACACCCAACCCCCCCTGTTCTTGCAGTTCAACAGGAAGCCCTGAGACACTCACACCATCTCCTGCTCCCAGTCTGGTAAACATCCTTGATACCGTGATCAGGTTATCTAGACAATGGTCTGACTGCTGGGCCTTGATCAGGGTGATTAAATAATGACCTAAAAGACCGGGCTTTGATCAAGGTGATTAAACAATGACCTGAAAGACTGAGCCTTGATCAAGCGAGTGAACAATGATTTGTGTACCAAGCCTTGACCAGGTCACCATCTACGAACGTCGACTGGATCTGGTTATCAACTGCAAACACTGTCCTGATTGAACAATGAACTAACAGCCAAAAGACTGAGATGAAAAAGTATAGAAAGCTTGAAAGCTGCGGAGTAAAGCAGCAGCATCCTCTGTCTTGTTTCTGACGAGCTTGGGACTCTGTTCCATAGCCCGGGCTATTTTAATAAATCTGGGTTCCTCCTGCAGACGAAGGCTCCTGTGTCTCCTTTTACTACGTATGAAAGGTATGGAAGGCTTGGGCGGTTCCCCTGCCGCCGAGACCCAGTAAGTGGGTTAATCCGGTTCTTCAAATGGAGCTAAACAGGGACTCCACGAGCACGAAGGTCAGGCCCGGTGGATGTGAGGAGGTGCACGGAGAGACTCCGATGGAGGTACCCTACCCGAGGGATTCTTGCAATCCAGTAAGCCGAACGACCCGGTCTGGGCCACATGACTGCGTTCTCGCTGGAGTCCCGTAGCAAATATTTTCTGGAGCAGGACACAGCCCCACGTCTGTAGAAGAGAACTACCCCTGTAAGGTAAGGGTGGACTGATCACCCACCAAGTCTGTATCATTCTTTTATTGACTTTCGCAAAAGCCAAGCTGTTATTGACTTTTGCCAAAGCCAAGCAAGTGAGGTGAGTTTTTAAAACCCGCTGGTGTCTGTTCTGTATAATTCTGCTGTTATTGACTTTTGCAAAAGCCAAGCAAGCGAGGTGAGCTTTAAAACCCGCTGGTGTCTGTTATCTGTTATCTGTTTTCAAGCATGTCAGTCAGTAGTAAGTTCAAGAGATTATGTTGTTGTATGTGTACGCAGGACTCCCAGCTGGAGGCGGCTTATCCGCTTCCTCCAGAAGGGACTCCTGGCCATACGATGTATGTTAAACATGGCCCTTCTGCCATAATGTTTTCCTCATTCTGGGTAAAATATACGAAACAAAGTAACGCGGAATTACAGTGGCCACTTTATGGCTCCTTTAATTCCCAAGTTCTCGCCAACCTAGAGGAACAATTAATGAAAAGAAAAACGCGCCCGTATATGTTTGAATCTGTCCGATTTTGGAGGAAAGAGATAGAGCAGAGAGCTATAAAGCAAAAGGCTCAAGAAAGAAAACAAGAACGTATGTCAATGGCCGACCACGCCAGAGAAAATTTACAAAATCAAATGACAAAATCAGTAGAAATAGCCGATAGGGAGCATGGGGCCCAGGTACAAAAATTTTATCTAGCTTGTGAGGAGAAAGGAAAGGGCCATATGAAAGGGGGAGAAGAAGGTGATTCCTTGCTTGATACCATGCTAGAAAGCCCTACTGCATATGCCCCAATGTACCCTGCCCTGAAGCCTCACACCCCGCATGTCCCCCTGCCACAGCCCACTCCTGCCCCCACTGCTCCTCTTATTGTTCCCCCTGTCACACCATCCCTCCCGATTTTTCCTATGACACCGACCACGCCCGCTAACCCTGTCCTCGCTGCGGGAATGACAACAAGTCTCCATCTGCACAACCCCTGCGGCTTTACCCCTACACACCCTTTTCATGCTTCGCCGTGGTCTACAGATAAGCAGGATTTATATAAATTGTTGAATTCCCCCCCGACTGGCCTCCTTGCGCTCTGCAGTCAGCTTTTCATCCCTTCGAGAAAATGACCTACAGAGGCAACAGTGTGAATGTTGGATAAATAACAGGAATATTTATGCCTTTAAAGAAATATGGTCCACCTTTTCCTAGTGGACGATTATGGAACAGACCACCTGGGCTGAATATATGTGTACCCTGGTCATGCAAAGATTTGAGAATGCGCTTATGCAGATACCCACCGGATTAATGGACCTTAGGTCGCAAATAAAAAGAGGCGATGTTCAGGGAGAGGGGATGTTTGGCACTATGTCTGCTTTAATGGCTTACCGTGATATGACCGCTTTTCCCAACACCCCTCTAGAAACATCTATGCCAATGAGAGAAGCAACCCCTGTCTTTGTTAACACACTTACCGATGCCCAAAATAATGGCCGAGGGGCTGTTGAGGCACACTGGTGCAGGCTTTGGGTTCATGTTCCTTGGAAAAGGTCAGAAGTAATGCAGTTAAAAGGACAATTTAGCGTATATAACAAGGACCCCCTGAGGTATAGATTCTAAAAATTCCTAGGTCAGGGACAAAACAATATATGGAAAATAACAACCTAGGCAATTAATATTTGCTTGTCTGTACAATGTAAAAAGAGAGAGGTAAACCATTGGCAACTCAAGTTCTACCTTTTATTCACATCATTCAATAAAGAATACATATTACGTTAAAAGATTTGTGTCCAAAAATATTTAGACCAAATCACATCAATAAATATAAAACAATATCACAAAATTATAAAAGAAACATAGCAAGTGGCATAACAATACATTCGACGCGCGTTTCGGTGACCAGCGCCTTCTTCAGGAGTAGCCACATACTTCCTAAAAACACGGGTGGGTATAAAATGAATTCAGTTAAATAAATACAAATCAAGAAAGGACTTTATAAATATAACACATGTACAAAGAAAAAGATAACAACCAGATAGTTCATCATTATACAATTTGTAGAACCTATACATGAACAACATATATAGTGGTTACAACCTCTCAATTTTTAGCAGACAAGAAAAGACTGGTTGAAAATACAGTCTAATTTCAATGTTTATTCCACTGCTCAATCAGAACCGAGGAATGCTTAAGAGGAAAACTACATATAGAGAGCTGGTCATCACAAAGGTTTGTAAACTCAGTGCACTCTGATTTATTCTTACTGATCACAAAAATGTCTTAAGTTTTTTGTATATGGCAACACCCACAGCGCATGGATAGTAGTAACAGCCATTATCTAGTCAAGGCTAGTATCTTTATCATAATATCTAAATGATTACTTACTGGATATTTTCCATATGTTGTTAAAAGGACAATTACCAGATCCCCAGAAGAATCTGGCTGCCTTTTACAGAGAATTTGGTCAGATTATATCTGCAGGTACTCTCGTTCTTAAGGATATAGATTTACTTTTTGGTACAGTTGTCCCCACTGAAATTGGGACACAATTCTACATACTGACCATGAAGTAGCGTTGGGAGGTAAATGGGCTGACCTAGAGGCTTTGGAAGAACCAAGGGTAGGAGGGACTAAACCAGAAGCTGCCATCCTGACTTTGCCCGGTAAAATAATAACGTTTATGAAAACACCTTTGCCGGAAACTGTCATTAACTGGGATAAAATAAATGCCTGCAGCGAAAAGATGAGAATGTGTCTGACTTCTTTACCCGTTTTGAGACAGAATACAAGGGACATAGTGGTTTGGATCCCCGGACCCCAGGTTCTGGCCCAGTATTTGTCAATACGTTTGTCAGCAACTTGCTTCCTGAGATCTCTGCCAGGCTTAAGAAAGTTGAACGTACGTGGTCTGCCCAAACTCTGACTGGTATCTTGGCTATGGTACAATATCACGAGAATAGGGAGAATGAAGATAGAGACAAGGAAAGTAAGAAGGTTAGGGATCTTAAGACTAAAGCACTTCTGCAGCAGGCTTACCCTCCCCGAGGTTCCGATGCCCGCGGGAATTTCAGACCTCAACCCCAACCCCCTCCGAGGGTTTGCCAGTCTACCCCTCCAGCCCTCAACGTACGGGAGCCCTCCAAACAGATCAGTGTGCTTATTGTAAGGGGTATGGCCATTGGATAGATGAGTGTCCTGTGTTAGCTGAAAACATCTGATCAGGGAAGACTCGGCCTCGCACTCCCAGGGAGGGGAGGCCGACTAGGGACCATGGCCTGCCCCATCCACAGGATAAAGAACACATGCCCAGGGATGACGCTCCCAACTGGCAGCGCCTGGCCAATAGGTTTGATGGGTACGAAGCAACATGCACTTATTACAATGATGATTATAATGAAGTTGATGAGACAGGGTCCTACCAAGCATAGGACAGTCAGGAAAGGGGTATTACCAGAGTGCAAATTCCAGTGGATCAAAGTGGCCCATATGTTCACGTGTCAGTTGTGGGGAACGATCAGAATTTTCTTCTGGATTCTGGGGCCACCAGGTCTTCTATTGCATGACTGTCAGTCCCGGAGGCACCCCTTTCTGGCAATATGAATGTCTCTGTGGGTTTTGCAGGAACTCCTGTGACCAGCCCTGTCTCTGAACCCCTTCCTCTCGATATTGGCCCTGCACATGTTGACGCACCCTTTGTCCTTACTATAGGTTGTAGTGAAAACTTGTTAGGCATGGATTTACTGAAAGCTCTGTATGCAACCATATCATGTAGTCCCTAAGGTGTATCCCTAACCATTTCCCCCACCATAACTTTCTATATGTATCTATCAGGTTTCCTTCCACCAGAGTTGCAGTCTTTACCTTCCTCCCTCTGGGCATCATCAGACACTGATGTAGGGTGTCTTAACATATCCCCTCATGTGGTACGCATCCAGCCATTTGCACTTCTCCCCCGCCTCCGGCAGTATCGACTGCCTGCGGAAGGAGAAATGGCCCTTTTAACAATAATATCTGAATTAATGGACAAGGGCGTGGTGGAGGAGACACGTGGCAATATCTGTAACAGTCTCATTATTCCTGTTCTTAAAAAGACCAATGGAGATGTTCTCTCCCCTAAAATATACAGATTTGTGATTGACCTGAGAGCCCTTAACAAAATAACAATCTCCCAATATCCTGTTGTCCCCGACAATACAGCCCTCTTAACAATGGTCCCTTCTGACGCCACGCACTTTTCTGTCATAGACCTGAAGAATGCTTTTTTCAGCATTCCTATACATCCTGACAGCAGACATTTTTTTTGTTTCTCCCTTGGTGGGCGGAGCTTTAGATTCTGCCGCGCCCCTCAAGGTTTCACAGAGAGCCCCAGTATCTATCTATACTCAAGCCCTAAAAAGTCAACTAGATTCCTTGGAACTCCCTGATAATTCCACACTATTACAATATGTAGATGACTTCCTCATTGCTGCAAATTCTGCCCCAGCATGTAAAGAAGCTACTCTCTGTTTGTTACGCCACCTTGCCCTCCATAATCACAAAGTCTCTTTGAAAAAGCTTCAGTTTTGTCAAGAGAAGGTGACCTATTTAGGTCATCTCTCGAAGGAGTAAAGGCAGCTCACCGCTGATTGTGTAGCCATTATCAATGCTATGACAGCCCCACGAACACAAAAGCAGATGCGAGCCTTCATAGGCCGCCACCTAATCTCATACTGTACACAGTGGATTTCAAATTTTGCGGCTATGGTCAAACCTCTTCTTGCCCTCACCACTAAAGACATATCAGACAGTTCCTTTCCATGGACTAGAGAGCATGCACAGGCCTTCCAAGATTTAAAAAAGGCTCTGTGTACTGCTCCAGTCCTAGGTACTCCTGATTACAACAAACAATTTTTTATTTTTATACATGAGAGAGTTAAGCAGCAGAATTAGTGGCCCTCACTAGAGCTTGTGAGTTAAGCAAAGGGATGAGGGTAAATATTAATACTGACAGCCAATATTCCTTCGGGGTGGCCCACAACTTCGGGAGGTTATGGAAAGAAAGGAATTTCCTTACTTCCCATGGGACCAAGATTCAACATGTCCCTCTAATTCACCGATTGTTAGACTCCCTGACACTCCCCAGAAAGGTGGCCATTATAACATGCAAGGCCCATAAGAAAGTGACAGATGATGTTGGGAAAGGCAATGCCCTGGCTGACCAGACGGCCAGACAAACAGCTCTTAGGAAAGGGGAAGGAATGTATGTAGGAGGTCCCGCTAGGTGGGTGGCAGATGAGGGCATGGTTGAGAACACAGTACCGAGTGTGATTGATATTCAGTCCCATACTACTCCTGAGGAACTAAGGGTGTAGAAGGAGCAATTAGCAAAGGAGGGAATTGATGGTTGTTGGGTCCGTACGACTATGGAAAGACAATGGATGTTACCTGACAGTTACAATGGCCCATGGTCCTGCTCACATTAGTGCAAAAGGGATATGTAAACTGTTGGAACCTACTTGGTACAACTCTAAGATACCAGCATATGCTGAAAAGCTGATTAAAACATGCATGATTTGCCTGTATAACCCAGGAAAAGGCACAGTTACTCCTAAGGGAGGATTCTCTCCTCCTACCTTCCCTTTTGAAGTCCTCCAAATAAATTACATCCAGATGGACTGATGTAACAATTTGAAATATGTCCTAGTGGTGGTCTGTACCTTCAGCCGATAGGTGGAGGCCTATCCCGTCAAAGACTGCACCGCTATCACTACCGCCAAAGTGCTATTAAAAGAGTACCTCCCACGATTCGGTTTACCCCGCTTGGTCTGAAGTGACAACGGGACACACTTTACGGCTCAAATTATGGAATATGTCTGTACAGCATTGGGTATAAAACAAAAATTTCATGCAGCTAACCACCCCCAGTCAGCAGGTCTAGTGGAGGTGTACAATGGCATCCTAAAAACTAAAATGGCCAAAATAGTAGCAGAGACAGGTGTCACTTGGGTTAATGCTCTGCCCTTAGCCCTACTGTCCACAAGAACAACGGCCCACACCAGGATAGGGCTATCCCCGTATGAAATTGTGTTCGGAAGGTCTGCCAATGTACGGGGTGTCCCGCGACCTAAGAAATTGTCTGACGTTGAATACCCTATGTTAACTGATTATCTGTACAGTCTAACTAATACCTTTCGTACTCTTTATCACCAGGTGCATGAGGCCATACCTGACGAAAGCGAGGGCCCAGGACACGTCATCCAACCTGGGGATTGGGTCTTGGTGAAAAATGTTCAAAGGACTAAGAGCCTCGAACCCCACTGGACACAGCCTCGTCAGGTGTTACTGGCCTTCCGCACAGCAGTGAAAGTAGAATTGTCGGAAGAATTAGGTGCATTAGTTGCACTGCAGGCGTGCACCACTGCCCCTCCCCTATGATCAGTGGGTGAGGGAAGGACAAAGAGACTCAGAAAGAGAAACAGTCCCGACGTTTGTCCCATTCAGCGATGCCAGACTGCATTCTACATCCAGGGAAGCAGAGAGTGGCAGCAAACTGAAAGGAAGGGTGGAACCCTCCCTTAACTCTGCTCAACACCAAGAACAATTGTTTCCCGACCATACTGTTCCTACTTCCAACCGATACAACTTGCACCCCCAAGGGAAGGCTTGCCCTTGACTTCGCCAAGTACCTATAGGCTGTAGGGCTGTGATCTTCCCCGGCTGAGAGTAGTGCTGGTATGTCAGACTAAGGTACGCCATAGGGCCCTTGGCACCTGCGCCCAGTGAAGCAACCACCAATCACAGACAGCCACTAGAGGTCCCTGGCTTAGCACAGTGGCTGTCCTTTGTCCCAGAATAGATGGAAATCTTATCCAAGATTACAGTGAACCATTAATCCATTGGTATACCGGGGGTTTCCCCACCTTTTCCTTTGGATTATCAGAATTATCCCCATAATAACCTTTTAATAAGAGGGGAATTTCGTGGTGAGAATAGTTCTTCCAATAGCAGCATAGTTGAGACCCCCCGTTCTATCGCTGATCCAGTCATAGTTGAGAATATCCATTATTACTGGGAGAACCCTCCTTCCACTAAGGCATTTTCAGATTATCCATTGATAGCTGATCGGGTGCCTTGTGCCAGCTACCGAGTTACAGCGTGGAAACATGCTTCTAATACTAAGCCCCTCTTTCTCCGCTCGGAACGCTCAGCTTAGTTTTTATTACTTGTTACTATCGCCTTGACACTAAGATCGAATAGGTAGGTCTTTAGGCATGCTCCTAATTTGCACTATACACGATTCGTGTCATCTTTTGAGATCTTGTGCAGTACCGCGCTTTCCATTTCGCTTCACCGAGTCTTTAATTTGGAGCTCATTCCCTTTTAATGGGAGGAACCGGTGGGCCGGCGCGTCATTAGAGGTAGCCTAGTTACCCATACTTAAGGAGGGGCCCAGCAGGTTGTCGGGTCATTCCCAATTTCCAATGGCTGCGGGACGCCGGCAGATATCTCTAGCGTGGTTCCCGCAGGTTGTTGCAATCGTCCGTGACTTCACATCCTCGGTAAGTTAGCTGCCCACGCTGTAATCCTAGTTCAGTACTGCATACGTAATATAGATCACCCATTTATTGAATTGTAACTACAGGTTTGTTACATTTCCTTTTTAGTATCAAAGTCCGACGGACAGTTATTTGTTTATCCAGTCTACGTAGTCAAAGAAGGGCACTCCGAGTTATTTTACTTCCCCAACGGCTGTGGGACTCCATCAGACATCATTAACGTGGCTCCCATAGATTGTTGTAAACGCTCTTGCCTCCATATTCAAGGTAAGACACACGTCCATGTCGTATACCGAAGCTACTAGTGTATTGGTGATACAAAGTATACTCGATTTCCATCGTAACAGTAGCCACTTTGCTCTTCCCTTTCAGAAATGTAGCCTGACGTATAGTTATACCTCTATCCTGTCCATACACTTAAAGAAGGGCTCTTTTTACACATCGAGGTATTCTCCTCTTCCAACGCCTGTGTGACGCCAATGGATATTGTCAGCTCGGCTCCCGCAGGTTGTTACACACGTGCTCGACTCTAGATTAACGGTAAGATACACGTCCTCACCGTATCTAGGGTCAATCTACTTGCACAGAATACGGAGTACTAAAGAATTGTTTTGTAACTGCAGTAGCTACACATTGTCATTTCAGATATCAAGTCCCGTCGTGGAGTCATATTTCCACTCAGTTCTTAGAAACACAAAGGGATCGCGAGTTGTCCCGCCCTGATGCACTTTTAGAGAATAAGTACTGAACACGCCACCTGTGTTTTATCCGGTAAGGCGTAAACAGTGAAATTCAACCTTGATGCCTATGATCTTTCCATCTTTCGCTGCTAGTTATATATATTTTTTAACGATATATCCATCGAACAACTCACAGTGCGTTTTGGTTAGGTGTAATTTGTAAAGAACTTTTCCTAGTGTTCCCATGGTGAATACTTTACCAGATTTTCTGATGTGCTTATTTTTAGATTTGAGATATGCAAGCGGTTTGTTCTAACTTACCAAGATATCCTCCATCTTATCTGAAGAGTTCTATCCAACACAATTTGTCATTAGCACTAAGGTGAGCAGCAGCCAAGGGACATTCTATATTAATAATTCTAAACTTTAAATACAGTAATGAGAAATATTCATGACATATAAACCTGCCTCCTCATACTGAATAACCCCTTGAAATTTGACTACATTACTACACAACTTGAAGGCCACATTGAGTCCTTCTCTAGTGGCGCCATAGATACCCTATTTAGTGATTTTTCTAAACACTTTGTATCATATAATTTTGACAGTTGTAGACCTTTTTTCCTCAAATAGCTACATTAGATATAGGAATTTTGGGCCTTTACTTGAAGTCATTCACAAATCTAAACTCCAAAAGGGTTATGTTAAGAGGCTTACTCTTGTATATACATACATAGATCTATCCTTCTTCATGCAGTTCAAGGAAGTTATGTAGTTCAAGGCAGTTATGAGGTAATTCAATGTCAGAGCTCTGCAGCTTTTGAGTTCATCGTCCCATTTTACTTATTGTGTATTTGATTCATTTATAGGGTATCCCTCCCTTCCCTTTTTCTATGCCCCCCCTCCGTTTCCCCCCTGCGCATATACTACTGCTCAAATATAAAACTATTAGCTTGTAACTTGTGTAGCTACATCTATTAGCTACACAAGTAGGGAGTCATTGGTATGTAAGCACAGTCAAAGGTATATTCTTCATATGTACTTCTCACTGTTAAAATTGGAACTTGAGATTGCAATTTTTTGTTTTAAATTTGTTTTAAATATGTTTTTCAGATTTTATTGTGCCTCCTGAAGAAGGCGTTCCCAATAACGCCGAAACGCGCGTCGATTAACATTGTCTGCCACTGTTTTATGACTTTCTTATGTAATTGTGTTACAAGTATATGAATATTGTATTACTGAGTTGTTCATGTAATTATTGGATTATTATGTTTTTTTATTAAATGTTTTTAATATGAATAAGTTTACATATAAATAAATGCAATCTTGTTTTTTAATTATTTGGTTGTGAGCTTCCCATACATTTTCTCCCTTGTCGCATTGATATTTGATTACTCCTTTCGCATTGATTAGCACAGTGGCAGCCATCCAAAACACCCGAATCTAGAAACAAGATGTCAGTCTCAGACATAGTAAATGCTTCATGGCCACTGTGGTGACGTTGTTTGTCTCCATCATCCTGTCTATCCTTGGTTGGCTTTTGCTAATCTACCATCCTGTTACCTCACCAACTCCTACCCCGACTTCCACACGACCCACCTGGTTGTTTCTGCTGATGCCTGAGGAAAATCTAACTAACACGACAACAGCAATCTTGCAGACTGCATTTCTGCCCAGGAACTGTCGCACACCCAACCCCCCTGTTTTTGCAGTTCAACAGAATGCCATGAGACACTCACACCCTGTGTAAATGATTTGTTTTCCATCTCCTGCTCCCAGCCTGGTAAACATCCTTGACACCGTGATCAGGTTATCTGGACAATGGTCTGACTGCTGGGCCTTGATCAGGGTGATTAAACAATGACCTGAAAGACCAGGCTTTGATCAAGGTGATTAAACAATGACCTGAAAGACTGAGCCTTTATCAAGCCGAGTGAACCAAGCCTTGACCAGGTCACCATCTACAATCGCCGTCTGGATCTGGCTATCAACTGCAAACACTGCCCTGATTGAACAATGAACAAAAACTGAGATAAAAAGTTTAAAAGGCTTGTAAGCTACGGAGTAAAGCAGCAGCCTCCTCTGTCTTGTTTTTGACGAGCTTGGGACTCTGTTCCATAGCCCGGGCTATTTGAATAAATCTGGGTTCCTCCTGCAGACGAAGGCTCCTGTGTCTCCTTTTACTACGTATGAAGGGTATGGAAGGCTTGGACGGTTCCCCCGCCGCCAAGACCCAGTAAGTGGCTTCATCCAGTTCTTCACATAGTTGATATCTTGGTGGATGAAAGATGTCTGAAACTATCGGTTGATTCAGGGGCAAGGATGACTATGATTACTGAGGAATTGTTTGAAAGTACTTGGGGAAACAGACCTCTCAATCCTCCGGATAGAAGCCTTGTCTCCTACGAAGGGAGAAGAATTGATTTAACAGGATTTTTTGAAACTTCTTTAGTTTTTAAAGAGAGACACATTCAAGGGAAGATTTATGTAGCAAAAAGGGGCTCAACATTCTTGGTTGGTATCACCAGGGGTTATTTGGCATGACTCTCAGGCCTGGCACTTCAGAACAGGTTTCTATAGTGAGTGATCAACCAGTAGAGGAGAGTTTGATCTATTGGTCCAAGATATTTCCAAAAGCCTTTGGAGACAATTTAGGATGAATTACTGGTTTCAAACATCTCATTAAAGTTAAAGATGAAGCCTCACCGGTTTAACATAAACTAAGCAATGTACCTTTTAGCCCCAGGGATGATCTTTCTGCTGAACTTAAGAAAATGTCTAAAAGTGGGATCATTGAACCTATAGAGTCATCTCTTTTGTTAAGTTCCTTGGTGGTTGCAAGAAAAAAAATGGAAATCTCAGGGTATGTATTGACTTGCGCAGTCTGAACAGAGTGATTTGGATTGATTTGCACCCTCTTGCGCGCATTGATGATATCCTTTCCAAATTTGCCGGTGCAAAGTACTTTTCCAAGATTGATTTAGCCTTGGCGTATCATCAGGTTGAGTTAGATCCGGTTTCCAAACACCTAACTGCTTTTGTGTCACTAGTTGGCACTTTCCAGTTCCGAAGGATGCCGTTTGGGTGGGCATCGGCAGCTTCAGTTTTCCAGCATATTATGGAAAAGATGTTGGAGGGTGTTTCTAATACGGTAGTTTTTCAAGATGATATTTTGGTAGCTGGGAAGAGTAAGGATGAGCATGACAGGAATGTTGCTAAAGTTTTGGAGAGTTTGGAATCCAGAGGTATTGTAGCTAACAAACTCAAGTGTGTCTTTGGTGTTGAGTCCATAGAGTATTTGGGTCACTCTATGGTGATGGAATTGTTCCAAGAGAGGATCTAATTGAAGCTATATCTGATGCTCTATGTCCCACCTCAAAAGAACAGGTTTCTTCTTTTTTAGGTTTGTGTGAATTTTACACTAAATTAATTTCTAATTTTGCCGCCAAAACTGTTCACATGAGAGATTTGCTTAAAAGGAAGACCGCTTTTATTTGGAATGATGGTTGTCAAGACAAATTTGTGCAGATCAAGAAAGAGTTAGGTTCTTGTCAGATTATTACTGCTTTTGATCCTTCTGTTCAATGTACGGTATCTGTTGATGCCAGTCTAGATTGTCTTGGGGTAATGATCTCTCAAATCAAGCAGGGTAAAGAGTATTGTTATAATTGACTTGTGTCTTTCCTTACTATGGTTGTGACTTCCCTGTTGCTCAGCTAGTATGAGTGGTAGAATGCCTGGTGACATCATGGAATGTTTCGTGCCTAGCTTGTGTATTGAGTGGTAGTTGTTGGCCTTAACCTGGAACTTGACTTAAATAAATCCAACTTTTTTTATATACCTGGCTCCATGGACTTTCAATTTACCACAAGTATACTGTAGGATTTGCATCTCGAGCTCTGTGACCGAGTGAAAAAACTACTCGGTTATTGAGAGAGAATTATTTGCGTGTTGCTGGGCTGTTGAGTGGTTCAAATGTTTTTTGTAGGGAAAGACGTTTACGCTTTTCACTGATCATAAGCCCCCTCATTCCCATTCTTGAGGGTAGAATTGTAAAGGATCACATTCCCAGAATCGCTAGACTAAGTTCATAATTGCTGCAGTACAGTTTTGTTGATGCGCACATCCCAGTTGGGAAAAACACGAGGGCTGATTATCTTTCAAGGTCTCCTTTGCCCTTAGGGAAAGATGATTGTGATGTCAATATTATTGATGAGTGTTTGATTGCTGCGGTGGATGCCTGTTGTGTGGGTTGTTTTTCTGAGCGTGATTGGTTTTGTGGGATGGAATCTGATACTATGCTTAAAAAAGTGAAAGAGTTTATTGTGTCAGGTTGGCCAAAGAAGAAACATCTTGACACTGATATTCATACTTTTGCCAAGGTTGCTGAGGAGCCTACTGTGGAGGGTGGTGAAATAATCATGCGAGGGGATAAGTTTGTTTCTCCTGAGTCTCTTAGAAGTCGCATCATTAGTTATGGTCATGAGGGACATCTTAGCCGGACCAACATGAAGAAGAGAATACATTCTGTGTATTGGTGGCCTTCCATGGACCGTCAAATATATGATGTTGTGGAAGGGTGTGTCACATGTTGTACTAGTGATAAGGTCATTAAGACTGCTTCACCTCCTTTACAGCGTGTCGAAGCAATTGAGGGTCCCTGGTTGAAGTTAGCCATTGACTTTGTGAAACTCTTCAATATGCTATCCAACAAGTACAAGTACAAGTTTGCATTGGTTATTGCTGACTACTTCAGCAAGTGGTGGGAAGTTCATTTTATGACAGATCCTAACTCAAAAGAAGTCATCAAATTTCTCCAAAGTCTTTTTGATAGAGAAGTTTTTCCCAAAGAGATTGTATCCGACAATGATGTGCAGTTTATGTCAAAGGAAATGTCTGATTTTCTTCACCAATCTGGGATCTCTCATCAGGTGGTGGCTTTATATCACCCACAGGCTAATGGTTTTATTGAGCGCAATAACCACATTCTGGTTGAATGTGTTCAGTGGGCTGTTTCAGGTAATGTTGATATTAGAGAGGCTGTGCAGAGTATGTTGTGGGCACCATGAAGACAAGCTTCTTTTCACATGTGTCCTGCCTGGATGAGGAAATTGGGTTTATTATCTTGTGATACAAAAGAAATAAATAACATACCATCCCGTCCTGGTCGAAATGATTGTAGTGCACCTTCCCAACTAGTGGTTTATGCTGAGGATTGTTTTGAGACTACAATTAATGTAGGAGATTGGGTGAGAATTAACAGCTAGATTCATGAAGCATTTTTGCGGGCGCAAACGGTGCGAATCGCAGAATTCGGCCGTTTGCACCCGCAAAAATGGCATTTGAAATTAATCATTGGGTCATGTACTCGCAATTTGAGAAATCGCAAAAAATTGCGATTTCTTAAATTGCGATCGCATTTAAGGAATCTCAATTTGAGATTCCTTAAATGCTATTCATGACCCAATAAAAAATTGCAAATTCGCTATTTATTCCCGCTATTTACCGCGAAGTCAGACTTCGTGGTAAATAGCGAAAACTGAGAAAAATGCACTTTTGTGCATTTTTCTCAGTTGTATGTTACACACACACATGTCCTTTGGACATGTGTGTGCGCAACATGAGTCTAATTTACATTTTAGGGGTGCTACAGGGTGTCCTGTGGACACCCCTAGAACCCTTGAAATCGCATCCTTATTTGCGATTAGCAAATTGCTAATCGCAATTAAGGAATAACTCCCCATTCAATCCTATGGGCCTAAAGGGCCTAAAGGCCCATAGGAATGAATGGGGAGTTATTCCTTATTTGCAATTAGCAATTTGCTAATCGCAAATAAGGATGCGATTTCAAGAGTTCTAGGGGTGTCCACAGGACACCCTGTAGCACCCCTGAAATGCAAATTAGGCCCATAGGATTGAATGGGGAGTTATTCCTTATTTGCGATTAGCAATTTGCTAATCGCAAATAAGGAATGTGTAGGAATCGCAATTTATTTTGCGATTCCTACATGAATCCCGTTTTGCGAGTCTGTAATAGCGATTCCTTATTATTCGCTATTACAGACTCGCAAAACATGCCGATGATGAATCGGGCTGCTAGTCTCCTCATGATGTCCCTAAGGGGCTATCAAAGTTTGACCCTCCTGTTAGGGCGGATGCATCTTCACACTTTGCCATAAGAATCAATGGGGGAAATTAGTGGAATCTATCTAGAGTTTATAAAATCCCTTTGAAGGTTGTGATGCAATTGGGTCTTGAATCAGATAATACTGTTCAGTCCCAATCTGGTTTGAGAAAATCATCAGTTAAAGAGAGGGAGCAGAGACCTTCCAGGTTTGGAACGTCTTTGAAATATGTTCTTCCACGAAGGAGTAGTAGGACCAGCGTTCCGCCAAATCGCTTAAATCTGTAGTTTGTATTTTGATTCATTCATATCAATTATAATGTTTATTTATCACCATTTATTTTCATATTCTTCCTTATTTTCCTTGTTCTTTTTGTTCTGTATTTCTTGCATTCATTGCTGCATTTTCACTTTTCTATTACTTTGTGTATCATTCGAGAGAGAGGAGATGTTGTAGTAGTTTCTCTTGCAGTTCTCTGTTTCTGTCTCTATGGTTACCATTACCTATGAGGTCATTGTCATGGCAATAGAACACTATGGTTTGAATCCCAGGATGATCTTGTCAGTTCCTGGAAGCTGTGGAGATGAACAATCAATAAAGTACGTGCTCTTACTCCTACCTTGTCTGGCGTAATCACTACAATAACACATATCAATTCACCTTATTCGGACTTGATACACAGTAGGGTAGCATTAAATCCGAACATAAACAACACAATATATGTATCTAACGCTGGTCAGTCAGGATAAGAGACATAACTGTAGAAACAGCAGGTGACATTCACATTACAGCATGAATTAAAGATATCACTATCCATGAGAGTTTAAAACAAAAATTTGAGACTACATTTAAAAAAATGTTTTAAAAGTAATTAGTAACTTGAAAAAACAGGAACATACATGATGTAAAGGTTTATCTTTGACCCACCATATCCTGGGATGGTATTGATTCCTCAAGGTTGACAGTGTCAGCGCCCTGAATTCAGCAACCATTTCTGGTCCTATGACTGCTGCCACGGAAGTCCTCATGGATTGCTGCACCTCCGCCAGTTTCCTTTGCAGTTTCCTTTGCAGCCCTCAGGTTCCTTGCCAGCTTTTCCTTGCTCCTTGCATTTGTAACCATGCCATCTTTTCTTCCATTCCTCCACAGTCTTGGAAGTAGGTGCCACTACATTGACTTTGTCAACTATAGCTTCCATAAAAATGCCTTCTTGAATAATGTTAATTTAGAGGTGACAAAATGACACTGCTCTTGCTTGTCACCTCAGAAATCAATTATTCATTCTCCTTCTGGTTAAAATTTAGCTTACATTTTCTGGGAGTCTCCTAGGCTTGCTGGGTGACCTTCTGGCTGACCTCGGGCTGGTTGCATCTTCTTGGCTTGCCATCTTGTACATTGGAGAAATTCAGAACACTTGATTCATTTTTTCACAGCTCTTTAAAGTTAAACATGATGCAAGAACACCTTGCGTCATGCAATGTATGATCTGCGTCATGAAACGATGAGCAGCGTTAAGTCATAGTCCACTACCACCCAAGGCTTTATACTATTGCAAGACGCATAGTAAATATGGCGCTGCCCATGTCAAAAAATTATGCCTTCTGTTAGATTTTTTTTGTTGTCTTTGCTGCCCCAGCAGCTCCTATCTTTAGATATGCTGCGCCACATAGTGCACTCGCAGCATGTCTATGGAATTGTGAATGTGTGAGAGGACCGAAATGAAAAGCGCCCTTCACACATACGACATCTATGGAGCCCTGCTGATTCCCCAGCTCCTCTGCAGCTGACACCCACCCTTTCTCTGCCAGTGTACAGGTCTTGGAAATGTAAACACACAAACAGACAAATCTGTCAATGTGTGTGTTTCTGTTTCTGCTACTCGAAGCTGCAAAGAGCAGCCTCCCCTCCATATACCTGCTGGTGCTGGTCGGGGTGGTACCCTGGCACCCCCCATGCATGCTTCTGACCAGTTTAACGTAAACCAGCCTTGTAATAAGTGTCTGTTGAGATGGCCATAATGTCCTGCTCTCCTATACTATAAAGATTCTACCTCAAATATCTCCCTCCCAGCCAATGGGTGTGGGTTTGTAGGTTGAACTTTACTCATCTCTCTTGCTGTTTCAGCTGGAGCTTTAAGTCTGACCAGTGTCTTGTTTTCACAATGTCTGCCGGCTCTCGCACTGGCATTGTGCCGGATGTATGACGTTACAACGCATGCTTTTACCACGCATGCTATTACAACGCAAGTGTTACAACCCAAACCTTTACAACGCATTACACTTGGGGGTGCTGGATAGTGAATAGTTTAATTTACTATTCCAACTCCAGTCCCCGTGGACACTAGAGAAGGTGTTGGATAGTAAATTAAAACTATTCCTTACCCTAGAGCGCCCCCCAGTGTAATGCGTTGTAATGGTTTTCGTTGTAATACATGCATTGTAACAGCACTGCGTGGTAAAAGTTGCGTTGTAAAGGTTGCATACCCATTGTGCCTCACAGATCACCTGGATTCAATCATCACACGACTGTGGTGATGTTGGGATCTGTGTCTATTTGGCCACTTTAAGAAACAAATAATTTTGGGCTGGTATCTGGGAATAACAGATATTTCTCACCAAGAGGTTCTGAGCAACTTCTCATATTCAATGAGAGAGAAGCTCTCTCAGAGCGCGTTGCAGGTCCATGAACACATCTCAATGAGGTGCGAAAGCAAAGTGGGGTACTAACAGTCAACAAAGGATGTCTTCCATCGCGGAGTCACATAGGCAACGTAAGCTTTGGCCTCAATATTTATGTTGTCACAAGGAATCCTTCAATGGGAATTAATAAAGTTGCTGGTGCTTCACCCTTGTGCAACTCTCTAAAGAACCAAGGAAAGCAGCGGGTGGACAGATGCCGAGCGACTGCTTCCTCAGGTCTATAGAGATATGAAAGAGCAACTGGAAAATCTGATAGTGGCCGCTATCGACTGCCTTCTCAAGCCTATGGAAATATGAAAGATGTACTGAGAAAGCTGATATTAGCTGCTCTCACTCTCACCTTGGCCCCACCCTACTCGCTGTTCTCTTCTGATTGGATTAAAGCAGGGAGACAGCATGTGGTGACCTGGGGCTTCAATCCACCATCTATCCTTCCCTCCCAAGGGTCAGCAAGACACACCGCATGCAGGACAGTGACTGATTATATCTGTTCTCCTCACATCTACAGAGACTGAAGAACATAGCCCTCAGCCCTGAAGGAGTATGGATGGCCAAGGGTGGAGGGATGGTGGAGAGTGCCTCAATGCCAAGGAGTCTATTTAGGAGGCATTGTGTGAAGGGCAGAGTAGAGAGTGAAGGGGGCAGGTAACCAGAGATATATTTCCTAAAATAAATATACAGGAATGGTGAAAATTGGAGGGACGTGGAAGGTCAAGGAAGACACGTCTTTGTATTGCTCTCCCATGGTTCTTCCCATGCCTTAGTAATCTGTGGTATCTGCTCTCTGGTGGGCCGCTTAGGTGGCGGCCACCCACATACAACACAGAATTGCAAATGTAGTCGGTGCCAATAAAAGAGATTTTTTCACCTCAGTCGAGAAATATCAAGTCAGTTGCAACCCCTGCACTGAAAAGCCCTATCTATGATTATGTCAATGAAAGCTGAGCTACTACTGCCCGGATCTGACTGCAATAAGACAATATAACACAACACGTGTATTTGTACAGCGCGTGTTACCTCAGCAGGGTATCTTGGCGCCGAGTAACAGATGTTTATTGTTACCCAACTCAATGGTACAATATGACACATGCATTTGTAACAGGGTAGCCAGGCTTCATTCATTGCAGCAATATTATCTGAATCCTTAGACAGTGTTTTATCATCTAAATCAAAAAGCACTTGAATAGCAGGGGTGACTGTCTCATTAATCAGTTTCAGAGGGATGGAAATCTCCTTTGACTCTCTGGTGTGGCCAGTGGTTAACTACACACATCTACAGCAGATACCCTGACCTACTGACCTATCTTACAAAAGGGAATGAGATCCAAGTGTACCATGCCACCCGCTCTCCTTTAAGTTGTGCAAGGGTCAGGAAGACTGTAGAATAGATTTATCAGAACCGGTCATTAACAGGAGATTAAAGCATCTGAGGTCAGACCTGGCTCTTGAGCATCAGCTCGTGCACAGAGCGATGGTACATCATTAATTCGAGAGCCGCAGAAGCTGCTGGGGACTTCTAGCCACATATTACCGCTGGTCGGATGGACATTTATGGATTATTTTAGATTAACATTATAAATTCTTCCTGCTGCATTTATATTCTCAACCCTAATGAAGTCACCAAAGCTGTGGAATGCAGCCACAAAATCCAGTATATTTTTCACACTTCATAAAAAGAAAAGAAAGTGCTTTTTATTTCCAATCTATACGTTATAAACTGCATGCTAAGTGGTCCACGTGTTATCTGACATCTTAGATAGTTGTAGTTTTTTTATCCAGAGAGAATTGCATTCTCTGACTTGTAATTTTCCTTTTACCATCGTAAGGCCACGCTAAAAACAATCCTAGAATGGGAAAAGGTGCCTAAGAAAAATATAGGGCTACCTGCCGGTGGCACATGTGATATGGAGCTTGCATGTGCATTTCTATATGTTTGGCCTCGCGTAATGTCATTGTATAGGAATGCCTGAAAAAAAGTCTATTTTCCAAAGGGGATCTACCAACAGAAGGTGTCCGGCGTCTCAAAACAGATTACTCAAATGCATTTGAAAGAAAAGCTGAAAATACACTTCTCTATTTATCAGAATGGCAGACATCCACTAAATAAAAAAAATATGTATAAAATACTTTAACAACTTTTTTGAATTAAAAAACGAATGTAACAGTAGTTTTAATTAAAATATAATGAAATGACAATCAATATTTAAATTACTTTCAATAAATATTAATGCTTAACACACAAATGTAATTGTTTTACTTTTGGTGGTGGGAATACATTTTTATATTTAAACTGCATAGAAATAATTTTCATTTTATTTAATATATTAGAATTAAATAATGATTTAGACTTAGTCAGCAGGCTCTGGTTTCGGTTCCTAGAGTTAAGAAAGCTAGATGGGAAGGTAGGAGCTTCTCCTTAGGAGCCGCAGTAGCCTGGAACAAGCTTCCCCTCTATATTAGACAATTGCCCGATCTCCTATCCTTTAGAAAGGCACAGAAGACTTGGCTCTTCATCCATTAAAGCACAGATCCACACATACAAGCTCATTCTGCTAGCGCCAGGACACCTCCGGGTAACAGTGCGCTCTAGAAATGTACAAAAAATAAATAAATAAATAAATTCAAAATTAAGTTAATAGTGCTGCTGTTTTTTTGTTCTACCTTTAAAATAAATACATGAGATTAGTTTTCATTAATATTTAACATAACAATATTTTACTTTTTTGTTGTTGTTGTTAAGTGCATACTTTGTTTTTTACTTTTCCCTTATACTTTACCCAGGGGGACATTCAAGGTCGAGCTCTCACTATGGCAAAGTATAGGCAAAATAATGAAAAAATGTATTAAACTCTATGGTAAATTAGTAAAAATATTTGTACGTCAAATATTATTGCAAATTACTTTTATGTATTTATTTTAAAATGTAAGTGCAGCCAATGCAAGGCTCTCAAGTTGGGGGCAGAGAAAGTGCCCGAAGGAAGGTTGCATGCCAGTCCCGCAGCAGTGTCCTGCATCAACTGTAGTTTAGACAGCAGTAAATGATTTGCTGCTATTAGCAGGAAATTGCCATAGTCCAGGCGGCTCATAATTAGTGCTTGTTTTAGGGTTTTCCTGGAGGATGAAGGAAGAGATGGGAACACGTTCTTACGCAAGCGCATGGTAGCAAAACAGATGTCATAGATGGATGAAACATGATCTTTCAGAGATAGGGTAACATCAAGCCTGATGCTGAGATTGTTTACTGTTGGCCTAGGAATAGAAGCAGAACCCAATTCGGATGACCACCAATCTCAGGACCAATGCTGCTGTGCTTTTCCGAACAGCAATATCTCAGTTTTATCACCGTTCAGCTGGAGGCACTCGCTCGTCATCCTGGCAGCTATTTTCCTCATGCTGTCTGTGAATCTTAGTTAGATCCCATCAAGATCAAGTACAAGCGAGGTGACTCATTTGGTGTTGTTAGTAATGGGGGTCACTAGTTGGCAATGGTTTGCAGCATTGACCAAGTAGGGAGCCTTCTTCCTAGTCAGGGTAAGGGGGATACACTTCTAAAATAACCCTTGTTCACCCCCTTGGTAGCTTGGCATGAGCAGACAGGCTTATCTTAGAGGCAGCGTGTAAAGCATTTGGGCGCACGTACAGTAATACAGTAAAAACACTACAAATGGACACCACCCCAGTTTAGAAAAATATGTTATCTTTATCTAAACCAAACAAGACCAAAATGAAAAAAATCCACAACACAGTAATCAAAATATGGCTTTTAGAAGGTTAAAACAGTTCTGTCCATAGTAAACTACAGATGCGACACTTTCAACTCAAAGTACCTTGAATGTGTCACAATCACAAAAAAACAGCCGCAGGCAAGGTGATACGTTGGTTCCTTACTCCAGCGGAGGTGATGCGTTGTTTCCTTTTGCCCACGCAGAGGAGGTGATGCGTCGGTTCCTTACTGGAGGGGAGGTGATGCGTCGGTTTCTTACAGTGCAGGGAGGTGATGCTTCAGTTTCTTACTGTGGCCCAGGTGTCCTTGTAGACTTGGCGTCCCGGTGCGATGTGTGGGGATCGGGGATGCGTCGGTTCTCTATGTGGCAGCGGCAATGTCGCTGCGTTGGTTTCCCCATGATGCATTGGTTCTTGCAGCCGCACAGCAGGGCCTGTGTCAGAATCAGTGTGGTGATCTCGGACTTCGGAGATCAGTGCATGGGAACTGGCATGCAGTGATTTCTCCAGCCGCGGGCAGGAGCTGCGTCGGTTTCTTCGGCAATGCATCGGAAACAGGTGCAGATGCGTTGCGCTTCTTGTAATTGCGTCGCTTTTCCAGCTCCCAACAGCAGGAATAACCTCCAGAGGCCCAATTCAGCAGCAGGTACCTCCTGGCAGGTCAGAACTCACAGCAAGGAGGTTCAGAGGAGCTGGTGGTGAAATCTTTCTATCCCTGAGACCTCAAAACAGGAGGCAAGCTCTACTTCAAGCCCGTGGAGATCTTTCTCAAGCAGGAGACACAGCACACAGCAAAATCCTTTTCCTCTCCTTGGCACAAGCAGCCACTGCAGGCCATCCCCAGACAGCACACAGTAAAGGGGCAGTATTTCTCCTTCAGTTTTCCCAGCTCTTTTCCTTGGCAGAGGTTCCTCTTGTATTCCAGAAGTATTCTAAAGTTCTGGGTTCTGGGCCCCAATATTTATATTCCGTTTCTCTTTGTTCTCTTGTGGCAGATATGCTTTTTGCTCAGTCAAAACCAATTCTGTCCTCTCTGGCCCAGCTTCTCCGCAGGAGGTGGAGACAGAATTGTGTAAGGCAGACCAGGCCCATTCAGCTGAAAGGAAATCTCCTCCCCCTACTCTAAACGCAGCCCAGGTCTATTCAGCCCAGCCCTGACTCGTCCAGGAAAGGCAGGACACACCTCACCCCCCAGTGGCTGTCTACAGTACAAGCACATCCAAAGCCAGACAGTCAATACATAAACCTAGCAGAGGCACACTGGTGTTGAGATTATCCTGTGAGACTCTTCTGACGTTTCCTCTCGAGCTGCAAACTCCCAACTCCCTTAAGGATCAACCAACTCAATCAGGAATTCAACGCTGACTGAGCTAACTTCTCCCAAAGGGAAAGGGGAAGTGGACAGAGACTAACAACAAATAAACCTTGCAAGAACTTCAGTTGTTGGCCTCTCAAGAAAGTGTTCCAGGCCGCGGACCTTTTACTTATAGGATGCACAACACTTGACCCATGTTACACATAAGTTTAGCTGGCCCTTGATCAAACTTAAACAAAGGTTTTGCACTGACTCAGTCTCTTGACACCTGAGACTACTATTATTCTTCTGTTCAGGAAATTCTGCAGTTGGAAGACAAGAAATAGCAGCCTATAACTTGAACATCATTGCTATAGGTTAATGTACATTCCTAACTGTCTTACAAGAAGAATAAACCTTCTTAACATTAATCTATACAAGCTCCTTATTTACACAGGTTTTAAAGCATAGTGAGGATAACCCCCAAAAAGCCATTTGCTTTTGTCAAGGCTTGTTAGATCTCTAACAGTTTAGTCTTTGAGCACCAAGCCTTAAACTTCGAAGAGGTTTAAATGCCCTTTGAGAGTGTCTTCAGCCAAAAGTCATTTGTCTCTACCAAGGCTTGTTTAAACCTTCACAGTTTGTCTAAGCGCTAAGCCTCTAACAATGTTTTAACATTAAATTCTATTTAAGTCTTTGTCCTTAAAGCGCTACGCTTTTCATTCAGTTGCTGCAGTAATTAGAAAATCTTACTGTCCTTTACAAGTCAGGTAGCGTCCAACAGGAGACTCGAACTGCCGACTGAGAGGAGTTTCAGAATCAAACCTCCCGGCAGACACGAAGAAGAAATGTAACCCGATACTGCGTCCTCGGCGAAGCTCGTGACACAGCTGATGCAGTCTTCTGAGGAGTTTGGGACTCGACTGTGGGTTAGGAATTGTAGATATTTTAGAAGGGGGAAATTCAGAATTGGCAAGGAACACGGGATATGCTGAGGACCAAGGAAACCTCCAGCGCAGGATCAGAAGCTCTCGTCAGGCTCAACGAGAGACGAAGCATCGAGCCGTTGACAGAGGCATCTATTTATAGCTTCTGCCACGAGAGTCAGCGCGAGCCCCCTTTCAAGAGATGACACTGGGCTCGTGGGCTAGCGCGAGCCTGTCTCTTAAAGAGCTCACACTCTAAACTGTTAATCCTTCCCATTCAGATAGGCAACAAACAAGCATTGCTAAAGGCAATTTCATAAGAACATAACTAAAAGGATTAACCTTGTAAAAATACACACATACACTATTCCTAAAATACCAACTAACCAAAATTGACTTAAAAGATTCACCAGAGGTAAACAGAATCTGTTTTTAAAACTGAATTTAGACAAGCCGACCGGTAGCACCCCTAACAACTGGATGGCTAAGCAAGAAAATCCCACTTTCTAAAAGTGGTATTTTCAAACTTGGAATATAAAAATCATCCTTACAAACAGATGCATCTTTATATTCTGAGTCCAGGCATACCAAACTCCACTTTCCTATCTTGTTCCCCCTCCCATTCTCAGACTCCACCACCACATTTGAACCCCGTCACCCCTAGCCCACATTCCTCCACCAACCTCCCCCTCCCTCCTACCACCAACCTCCTCACTAATCCTACCAACCCCCTCACTAATCCCACCAACCCCCTCACTAATTCCATCACACCCCTCCCCCCCACTCCAATTCCCCTGACACTTATTCTCCCTCAGCTCCCATCCCCAACTACAACACCAGTCCTAATTCCACGCTGGACAAGATTATGTTCACCCTCCTCCTAATCAAAGAGGATCTCCACACCTTCAAAGAGTTACTCTCTATGCTACCCAGACACCCCATACCCACCAGTACTTCCTCTCCTAACAAGTCCCTCACCCATCCTACTCACTCTCTCACACAAAACTCCCCACACTGGACATCAATCCCCGCTCGTAATTCCTCCACCCGCACTCGACGTACCATCAATCCACTCTCGGAATATGACATACGCTCCCTCCTTCGCTCCTACGAGCCTGTTCTCATGAACCACATAGCCACCACACACCTTTCCATCCCCACTACTCACTCCAACCCCCTTAGGCCCCCCTTACACAACAATAGAAGCTCCATCCCCAATAACCTTAAAAAAGTCCCCCTCACTCTATAACGCTCTTCCTCCATTATCACCCCACGGCTCAAGTGCACACTACTCAACTGCAGATCGGCCCCTAGACACTCCTCCGACATAGCCGACCTCATCAAAGCACTGGACCTTGACCTGATCATTCTCACTGAAACCTGGTTAACAGAATCTTCAACGCCAATTATAGACATTCTAGTTCCCCGCAATTATCACATCATTAGACTGGACAGGACTGGCAAGACAGGCGGTGGAATCGCATGCATTTACAGGAGCAACCTCTCAGTTACTAGAGCCACTTCCCCTACACTTACCTCCTGTGAATACATCTGCCTCGATGTCATCAGCGAGAGCAAACCTGTATGCTCTCTACACATTATTTACCATCCACCTGGGGACAACCTCACATTCACCCAATAACTCATGGACACGATCACAACCAACTCCGGTCATCAAAACACTCAAATACTACTTGGTGATTCCAACCTCCATTGGAATGTCCATAATGGCGTGTTGGTAAATAGTCTCAAAAACTTCCTCAACGCTCTTGACCTCACCCAAATCTGCAACAGCCCCAATCATGACAAAGGCTCTATCCTCAACCTAATCATCTCCAAGGAGGATTCTACCCAACTTTGGTCAATTCAACCCTGTGACTGGTCTGACCACCACATTATCACATTCTTCATCAATGAAAATGTTAAACTCAACCCGGTTCAATCCACCAAACCTAAGGTCTGGAAAAGAGACCTGAAGAAACTCAACCCCAACTCATTACCTTCCCCCAGCTACAATCTTCTCCTTCCCCCTACTGGTGTCACAGACGTTCAAGCTCTCACCGACCATTACCTTAACTCTATGTCCTCAATAATCAATGAGGTCGCCCCCTTGCAACTTAAAAGAGTCTCCACTAAGAACTCTAAACCTTGGTACAATGGTAGGCTCAACGAAGATAGAGGAGACATGCGACTGGCAGAAAGCAACTGGAGATCAGCCCCCTCGGCTTTGCACCTTAAAGCTCTTAAGAAAAAGAGAAGCACCTACTTTAGGAAAAGAAAATGCTCTAAATCAGATTTCTTTAGCCACCAGCTCGACCAAGCAAAAAAACGGCCAAGAAAACTGTTTGAGCTAATCAAAACACAATCCAAGGGACAACCCCAACAATCACATAGCACAACGAGCGCTATACCGACTTGTGAAGAATTCCCTGCTTTCTTCAATCTAAAGACAGACAACATCAGGAACGATCTCCTCAATGACCTAAGCCTTTACTCTAGCCCCCTCAGCATAACACCCACTGAATCAAAAAACAAAGCCACATGGTCGTCTTTTGACACCTACTCAGAAGAAACAATTGGCAAACTGCTCAGTACTTTGAAACCTTCTAATCACCTCACTGACCCCCTTCCTGCTAACGCTGTAAAGGACTTCATCCCACTTCTCCTCCCACTATGGACCAAAATTATTAACAGTTCACTTCAACAAGGACTCATCTCCGACTCCCTCAAAGTGGGACAAGTTTCGCCTATACTCAAGAAACCCACAGCAGACCCTAGTGACCTAAACAATTACCGTCCTATTTCCAATATTCCCACCCTGGCCAAACTGCTGGAAAAATGTGTACAACTCCAATTGACAAAACACATTGACCAGTTTGACCTCCTCAACCCTCCTCAATCAGGCTTCTGAGCAGGACACAGTACGGAAACAGCCATGACACACATAATTGATGACGCCCTCCAAATCTTAGATCAGAACGATACCTGCATCCTCATCCTACTTGATCTCTCATCAGCCTTTGACACCGTCAAACACGAGAACTTACTTGAGCTGTTAAATATCAGAATGGGTCTATCAGGGACCGTACTTAAGTGGTTTACCTCCTTTCTGCATAACCGGTCTCAGAAATTCAAGAGCAACAACTTGATGTCCTCACCCGTTCCTGTAACATTAGGCGTCCCACAAGGATCTTCCTAATCCCCAACATTGTTCAACCTAGTCATGGAGCCACTCACCACTTTACTGCAAGCATCCAATGTACACTTTCAGATGTACGCTGACGACACCCAGTTCTACCTCAAAATACAATCCCCCGAAGACATCAAACTTCTCAACTCAACGCTTAGGAACACCCAGACGTGGCTGGCCGAGAATCACCTCAAGCTTAATGCTTTGAAAACTGAATTCCTTCTCATTTCATCCCCCGCTAAAATCTCTACCACCCAAACCTGGCTTAAACACCTAACTGCACTCAATTTCCAACCTACCATAGTTGACTCTGCGAAATCCTTAGGCATAAACCTTGACGCCAATCTCAATATGCAACATCATATCACCAAGGCAACTAAGGGAGCTAATTTCCAAATCAATACTTTGAGGAAACTTAAACCCTTCCTACCAGCTAAGGACTTCCAAACCGCAGTACAAGCCCTAGTCATTCCTCGGATAGACTATTGAAGCGTCGCCCTCTGCGGACTCCCCCTATCAACAACTGCACCCCTAAGAGCCTCTTTGAACGCTGCAGCGAGACTTATCACTGGATCAGAAAAACGCTTGCACATTTCACCTGACTTAAAATCACTGAACTGGCTGCCTTATGAAGCTAGAATCCATCTAAAAATCGCCTGCATGAAACACAGGGCTGTACACCACAACTCTCCTAGCTACCTCACTCAGAAGCTGACAATCTCAGGTGGCTCAAGAGCCACTAGAAGCACAAAAAATCTTCTTCTGAAACCTCAAAGATTCCGGAAGGAAAAAAATTATAAACGCTCCTTCTCAGGAATGGCACCCAGGATCTGGAATGCACTCCCTCCAGAAACCAGACTTATCTCCTCCACTGCATTTTTCAAGAAGGAAGTAAAAGCGATCCTCATGGCTAAATTCACCTGAACCTTTACCTCTTTTACCTATCCCATTTTTGTTATCCATCTAGAACCTATAGATACTCTGTGCCTAAAAAGATTGTTAAACATTCGCTCGTTGTTCCTTTTCCCTGTATTTGTAAAGCGCTCTGACATCCGCAAGGATCTTGTTCGCACTACATAAAACTTTCAAAATAAATAAATAAATACATAAAATAGGTAAACTCCCCATTCTATCCTTTGGGACAGATAGCCTGTCAATATTGAAAAAGGAAATTGGCAGTATTTCACTATCAGGACATGCCACACACATCAGGACATGTCCTACCTTTCATATACACTGCACCCTGCCCACAGGGGTACCTTTGGCCTACCTTAGGAGTGAATCACATGTAAAAAAAGGGAAGGTTACGGCCTGACAAGTGGGTGCACTTGCCAGGTCAACATGGCAGTACTAAACTGCATTGAGACACTGCAATGGCAGGTCTGAAAACCCTTTATTTATTTATTTATTTTTTGGCATTTATTAAGCGCGAACAATTGCCCGCAGGCGTCTCGGCGCTGTACTGTTATACCCTCCTGTGTGATCTATACCGTTTTTCAGAGGTTAAATAGCCAAGTTTTCAGTTTCTTCCTGAAGGACAATAGATTTGGACTTGATCTTATATTTTGTGGAAGCGTGTTCCATAATCTTGGGGCGGCAGCTAAAAAACGTCTGTCTCCCCAGTTGACCAGTCTGGTTCGAGGCACTATCAGGTCATTCTGTCCTGCAGACCGTAACATTCGAGTGGGAATGTACGGGACAAGATGATCGCAGAGAAACTGAGGCGCTTGATGGTGTAGTGCCTTGTAGACGATACATAGCGTCTTAAACTTAATTCGGTTCCTAACAGGTAGCCAGGGGAGACTCCTCAAGGATTCGGATATAGGTTTGAATTTAGGAATGTTGAGGAGAAGTCTGGCTGCTGCATTTTGGATTGTTTGCAGTTTCTTGATTGTCTTAACTTGGGCATTTGCAAACAAGCCATTGCAATAATCCAGCGCTGAAAGGACCATTGCGCTAACCAATGTCTTTCCCACATTGGTAGGGAGAAACGGAAGAATCTTCCTTACCAATCGTAGCTTGTAGAAGGCATTGGAGGCTGTCTGGTTGGCGTGAGCCATGAAATTTAGGTTGTCATCAAAGATGACACCCAAGTTTCTCACTTTCGTAACTGGTTCAGGTACAGCTCCGAAAGATGATGGCCACCAAGTGGGGGACCAGCTTGGGCTGAGGTGGCCAAAAGTGACCACCTCGGTTTTGTCGGAATTTAATTTCAAGCAGTTTTCTGACATCCATTTTCCAATGGCCAGCATACCTGTCTTGAAATTTTCCGCCACTGTTTCCCCGTCATTTCTGACAGCCAGTATCAGCTGAGTATCATCCGCATATGAAAGGCTGCTGGTGTGGGTGGCAAAATCAGTGCTGCCGGCCCACAAGCAGCATTTGATTTACAGGGCCTAGGCAAACACAGTGCATTGTACTAAGGTCTTAGTAGTAAATAAAAAAAGCCAAATATGGAACCACTAATCCATGACAACAATTTACAGAGGGAGCACTTACCATTTTGGCACTGAACAGCAGTGGCAAAGTGCCCAAAGCATCAAGACTAGCAAAAACGAAATCCCACACACTGTCAAAATACAGGAGGCAAAGGCAAAAATACAGGGCAAACCCACGCCACGGATGCCAGGTTTAACAGGTGTCATCAGCGTAAGATAGTATCTCAAAGCTCCATGCTATAACAATCTGAACCAGGAGGGCCACATAGATATTAAATATTGTGGGATTCAAATAAGAGCCCCGAGGGACCCCCGTATTGACAAGCATGGTATGCAACTTAAAAGAGTCTAGGGAGATCATCTGAGTCCTGTTTTCCAAGAAATCCATAAACCACTGTAAAGCCTTTCTATAAATCCCTACCTAGTAAAGCCTATGAATCAGAAAAGTGTGTAAGACAGTGTCGAAGACTGCTGACAAATCAAGCAACACCAGCATAGCTGGATTGCAAGCATTGAGGGACTGTCTGATGGCGTCAATAATCGCCACCAGCACAGTTTCAGTGATGTTAAACGCTCTGAATTCGGACTGAGTCGGGTCAAGAATCCCATGCTCTTCCAGATGAGCAGAGAGCTATTTATATACCAACCTTTCCATGATTTTTCCTAAAAATTGAAGAAGAAAGATGGAAAAGTTTTTGGAAAAGTTCCTTAGGTTGGCATTAGGTTATTATAGGATCGGGGAAACCTGCGCTGCTTTCCAAGCCAGTGGAAATTTGGCAACGTCCAAGGAAAAATTAAAAAGGGACATAATGGAAGGTGTGTAAGCATGGTAGATAAACAAAATGCTATAAAAGGAGGGCATGGGTCAAATGGGGAGCCTGATTTGGCTTTTTCTAACACACCCTGCACTTGGGCTTCAGTGAAGGCTTCAAACCTGTCCAAGTGGGCAGCGACATTAGAAAGAGGTGAACTGTAGATGGAAAGATCATCTAACTGCCTGGGGAGATTTGGAGAATTCTGATAGATTATGTTTATTTTCTCCTCAAAGAAGTCGACAAGGGAATGACATCATTTGTGTGATGCTGGGATGACACAAGTAAACGCGTGCGGTTTAATGAATTCATTGGGTGCTATGAAAAGTTCTTTAGTTGAGTTTCTTGCCTGATCAAATTTATTGGTTATATGGTTTTTACGTGCCTCTCCAATTTTCCTGTATAGCTGGTGAGCTTTGATATATAGGTATCTTTGCCCAAAGAGGATTTAATCTGGCCCTATCTTCATTCTAGCCCTTTACATGAGGCTTTCTCAATTCTCAGCTCTGCGGAATATCATGGGGCGTAATGTCTACTGGGAATAGATGATGCATGTTTGAGGGGGGCAATCCTGTCAAACACTAGAGAGAGAGCTATGGCAGTCAGCCAGAGCACAGTTAATATAATAGTGGTCTCCGAGGGTTGGAAGGCTGCATAGAAAGAGGCCGGCGATACTAGTTTCCATTGCCTCAAGTCTATTCTGCTAACTCTTGTAGGCTTATCAGTCCCCTCTGCCCTTGGTATATGAAAACTATTCAGGTGATGGTCAGTCCAAGTGAGGGGCAGTGGACAGTCACTCCCAAAGGATAGCTTGTTAATAGATATTAGGTGTAAGGTGTGTCCTGCCATGTGGGTGGGACTAACTTCTTTCTGACCTAGCATTTCCAAATCTGTCAAACCTTGGGCTACATCTCACTTCGAGGTATCTCCTCCATGGAAGTTAAAATCACCCAACAGAAGAAAGTTGTTTTCTGCCGATACATGTGGAGCAAGGTGTTCTGTTAACAGATGACTAAACTCTTTGTTGGCTCCTGGAGGGCGATAAACGCAAGCGCCTTTCAATGGTCTTCAACAGAAAGCTCAATTTTAGAAAATACACAATTCCACCCAATCAGATAAAAAGGTGTCAATAAGTGCTATGTTAACTGTGTACCAGAAAGCAATGGCCATGCCACTCCCGTCCTACCAGTGGCGTAGGAGCATCGCCCCACTGCTTTTAAGCAGTGTAACTAAAATAAAAAGATAACAGAACGTTATTATAATTCTTTTGTTCCTGAAGCCAGGGTGGGCGAGGCTCCTCTGCTCTCAGAGCAGGGCAGGGGAGGAGTGGTTTGCCCACTTCTAAGTGCACAATGACTGTTTGGTCTGCCCTTTCGGCAGGCCAAACAGTCATGCGCACTTTCCCTGTAATGCAGCCTGAGTGGAGATCATGCCCAGGCTCCCTGTTCCTGGCTAAATGTCAAACCACGACGATCAGACCAATCACAATGCTGCATTACAGTGTTGTGATTGGTCAGGGAAGCCAGGGTGCTTACTAATTGGTCAGAGGAGCCTGGCTGCTTCCTGATTTCTCAGTCCTGACGCAGAGGAGCGAATTGGCAGTGATAAGATGAGTTTTAAATTTACATTGCCCCACATCCTCTCCCTCCCCAACCTCCAACCCACCCCACTGCCCGTTATCCAGCCACCACTGAGTCTTACCAATTGGTAGTTGTCAGAAAGCGCTATCGGATGCAAGGAAGAGCTGAGGAATTTAGCCAAGTTTCAGTGAAGAAACATAGTTCTGGTGAAAAAGAAGAGAGAATGTACTCGAGTTCCATGGCGTGTTTAAACATGAAGCTGATATTACAATAAAGGTCTTTACGCCTCTGGGAGTAGCTTGAGGGTGTGAAACAGGGAGCACTAGAGAGAGTCGACGGAGCCCCCTCTACAACCCTGTACATAGGAGTGATGGAGGTACAAGAAAACCTGCAAGACATGCATGAAACTGGGCCTACAAGGTAAGGCAGAAGGAGGCAGGCGCAGCAAGTAGCCTGGCCATCACGGCTCCACGAACTGGGTTTGATATGACATAGTTCCAAAGAGGCATAGCATAGTCTTGTAGTATAACTGACCTTGCAGGCAAGAGGAAACGGGGCTCGGACGACGTTCAGGCATGGACGGGTGCAGAAGGGTTTGCCTTTGGCGCACCCAGCGGTGTGCCCGCTGAGCATCCTTCCTCGCATCGGGCCTAAAAAGGCATCCACCAACTATGGTCTGAGAGATAAGACTGCTAACCGCCCAAGATGGCAGCTACGACATTCAACAGGAAGTGGAGGAAAGGAGCTAAAGCTCTCTCTGCAGAGTGGGTAAGTACTCTGGCAGACCAGAGAGCACGGCAATTGAAATGGAGCCCATTAATGAATGAGTTGACTAATGTAGACTCCTCTCCTAGAGAGCGGCGCAGTGAATAACGACAACTGAAGTGAAGAATAAGGCGCAAACTAACTCAATGCATGCTAAGTAAATCTTGCCAATAATAACAAAATGTGAAGAACACAATGTTAAAATACACAGAGACAGATCTGAATGCTTGATGTGTTAGCTGACCTTTTGCCAAAGGCAACACATGTTGGGCACAGGGCCAGCCCTTTGGCGTTTGGTTCACCTATTGTGTGCTTCCTTTGTAATAAATGTAAAGCATCCTTGTGCTGCAGTCTTACTATCATTAACATTCAGTTTCACACCACAGCATGAGAGCAGCATCATCTAATGCAAACCCAAGCCTCAGCATTCCGGGCCCATTCAAGCTAAAGGAATAACAACCTGACCGCCATCTTTGTGAGGGGTTCAATCAGAACAAACAATGCAAATAAATGTAAGGAGTGGCATCATAGCAAGACCCTGCTTCTCTCTCATATGTGGCCCTCGGTGGAGGTGCTGTGCTGGAAGGACCAAACAAAGAGGCCATAATCACAGCAAAATCCCTGTACTCAGGTTCTTCAATGAGGAGCAGCAGCTTCTTGTGCACCCTCAGGTCCAGCCAGTCACCCAGGATGCAAGTTCAAGTTCAAGTTCAATAATTTATATAGCGCACTACTCACCCAGAGGGTCTCAAGGCGCTAGGGGATGGGGTTCGTTATTTATCGAATAGCCAGGTTTTAAGTTCTTTTCTGAAGGAGATGTGGTTCTGTGTAAGGCGGAGGTGAGTGGGGAGTGTGTTCCAGGTTTTGGCCGCCAAGTAGGAGAAGGATCTACCTCCCATGGTGGATCTTTGGATACGCTGAACTGCGGCGAGGCCTTGATTGGAGGATCTTAGTTGGCGGGTGGGTGTGTAGAAGGATAGTCGAGTGTTGAGGCATTCGGGTCCTAGTTTGTAGAGGGCCTTGTGTGCGTGGGTGAGGAGACGGAATGTTATTCTCTTGTTGACGGAAGCCAGTGGAGGTCTTTCAGGTGGCCTGTAATGTGATCTTGGCGAGGGATGTCCTAAATGAGTCTCGCTGATGCGTTTTGGATGCGTTGGAGTTTTTTCTGTAATTTGGCTGTAATTCCGGCGTAGAGGGTGTTTCCGTAGTCCAGTCGACTCGTGACTAGTGCGTGGGTGACAGTCTTTCTTGTCTTGGAGGGGATCCAACGGAAGATTTTTTTGAGCATACGAAGTACGTTGAAGCAGGAGGATGAGACGGCGTTGACTTGTCTGGTCATCGAGAGGGAGGGATATAGGATGAAGCCCAGGTTGCGTGCGTGATCTGTGGGTATGGGTGCTGTGCCCAGAGCCGAAGGCCACCATGAGTCGTCCCAGGCAGAGGGGGATGATCCTAGGATGAGTACCTCCGTTTTGTCTGAGTTAAGTTTTAGGCGGCTGTTTTTCATCCATTCGACTACTTCTTTCATGCCTTCATGAAGATTGGTTTTGGCGGAGTTAGGGTCTTTGGTGAGGGAAAGGATCAGCTGGGTGTCGTCAGCGTAGGAGATGATGTTAAGGTTGTGTTGACGCGCGATGGATGCGAGTGGACTCATGTAAACGTTGAAGAGGGTGGGACTGAGTGATGATCCTTGTGGTACACCGCAGATGACTTCGGTAGCCTCTGATTTGAATGGGGGAAGTCGGACTCTCTGGGTTCTTCCGGCGAGGAACGAGATGATCCAGTCCAATGCTTTTCCTTGTATTCCGACGTTGTTGAGGCGTTGTATGAGGGTCCTATGACAGACTGTGTCGAAGGTGGCGGAGAGGTCGAGTAGGATGAGGGCCACTGTTTCTCCGTTGTCCAGAAGTGTTCGGATGTCGTCTGTAGCTGCGATGAGAGCGGTCTCGGTGCTGTGTTTGGCTCGAAAGCCGGACTGTGAGGGATCGAGGGAGTTGTTGGATTCGAGGAAGGCGGCGAGTTGGCTATTGACGGCTTTCTCGATGACTTTTGCCGGGAAAGGGAGGAGGGATATGGGGCGGTAGTTTTTGAGTTCAGAGGGGTCTGCTGTGGGTTTCTTCAGGAGGGCGCTGAGTTCGGCATGTTTCCAGCTTTCTGGGAAGGTAGCAGAGTTGAAGGAGCAGTTGATGACATCACGGAGATGGGGTGCGATGATGGAGTCTGCTTTGTTGAAGATGTGGTGGGGACATGGGTCGGTTGGCGAGCCAGAGTGGATGGAATTCATTAGGCGGATGGTGTCTTCGGTGGTGACTGGGTTCAAGGCGCTGAGATTGTTAGAGGGCGGTTTAGGTTCTGAGGGGGTGGAGAGGATTGTTCGTTGGAACTGTTTTCGAAGCTGTTATGTATGTCGGCAATTTTGTTGTAGAAGAAGGAGGATAACGAGATAGGATGCAAGTATCAGATGCCAGAAACAACCTGCCTCCCTTTCTGCTGATGCAACAGCAGTGAATCCTTTCTGGCTGCTGGAAAGAACTGCTTCCTGCTGCATATTAGCTCAGCAGTGAGCGATGCAGGCACTGTGACAGAATTCAATCAGTGAGGCCTAGAAGGAGCGTGCCTCCATCTCCGCAGTGGGTACAGCTGTGAGCAGTTTCCTGGTCACTGGAAATAGCCTGCTTCTCACTCCCCAACCGTGCAGTGACGAAGGTCTGAGGTCTAACGTCAGTAGCAGACCACCTCTGGCTTGCAAACCCTTATCAATTAAGGCTACCTGCTTTATTCTATTTTTAAATTGATGAAATGCCTGATTTGTGTATTACCACACATAGGGTCTCTAAAGGAACATTTTATTCCACCAAAAACGTACTGTTCCCAAAAGGACAGTCCTACAACTATTTATATGTTTAGTAGTTTGCGAAAAGAGCATTTAGCTGTTAGGACGAGAATCCTCACTCACCCAAAGGTGACATGCTTCTTCATAGGGTTCCCTCCTCACAAAAGTACCCTTGTGTGGGCTACGACTCCCGAATATCATCTTGAGGAGCAGAGGTGTTTTCGATGAGTAGAATGGTAATGCTGATGAGTGAGGGGCAGAGTGCAAGAAAGAAAACTGCAGTGTCATTAAAACTATCTCTAGGTGGGCAAAAAACAATTTTATTCTGGTGCCCCCATTGGATAGGGTTAAAAACATGTGAGCACAGGGGGAAAAAGCTACCCTATCTCATTGGGTCAACATATGACAGCCCCTTAATGACAATCTAAAGTTCACTGGCATTCATGAGACCAGAGATAAATTGTCACTCTCCTTTCTAAGAAATAATCAAATCAAAAACTAGCCATACAATCGACTCTGTGATTTACTGGTAAATTACTCTAGTCATCAGTTTTCACCTATGGCACTGGAAAATGAAGAGAAAATAGCAATTGCTCATATTTTCATTAATTTGTAATCTATTCATCAAATTTAGGGGTAAATTGGTATATAGCTGGTAGTCCATCACCATTCAACCACACTCATGTAAGGGTAGGAAAAAGGGCGAAAGAAAGAGGAACAATGGGGCATATTAGCAACGCTTTGCGATAAACATCGCAAAGCGCACTTAGCGAGTATTTTTTCATCACCGGCTATCGCTGGATTCCATTGCCGAGATAGCACGTTATTAGCAAGGGCTCTCTTCACGGCGATGGAAAACCCAGCGATAGAGGCGAAAAGCGGGATTATCGCATGAATTACAGAGATAATGACCCAGCGTTAGGGGGTGGTTGGTGATAGGCCATGGTGGTCTCAGCCACACAATCCATCCCCCCATTGAGTTGAATGAACAAGTCAGGTTTTGAGCAGGTGTAAAAAACCTGTGATAACCGCGGATAGCGCGACTTTCATCGTCGCTTACCGGGCTCCAGAGTCGCATTGCTGATAGGAGTTAGGTGTGTTTGCGAGTGGATTCCTGTTGTTTTCGTAAGGCACGCCTACTTTGCATGTCATTAGCGATATATATCGTTGACATGCAAAGTGGCAAGGGAAACGGTCACGCGCACCGGAAAGCTGTCGCTAACAGCTGTTAGCGACAGCTTGTTAATTGGGCGATAATAATATCAGCACTTTAGCAGCAGAAAGTGCAGCTAAAGCGGCACAAATGCCCTTACTAATATGCCCCAATATTCTTACCCGATATATAAAGGCATATTCTACTCTCAAAGCATCAGTCCCCATCAATGTTTACAGAGTTGGATTGAAAACTGTTATAAAAAGACAGCACATCAAAGGGGAGATGTATATAGGTATGTATACTGATCAGAGACAGAACTGGATTATTAATCATCCTTATCACAGATTTATAGCAATCTGTCATACGAGGCTCACTTTTTTCAAATTCAAAAGTGTCCCGAGTCTTTTAAAGCCAGCCCCTGTTTCAGGTGTTCCTAAAACGAGAGATCAGCAAAGCATGCTCAAAATTCAGGCATTCAAAAAGAGGGCGGTACGTAGAAACCGAAAGGGTTGCAGACTACGCTTACTGCGTAATCCTCTTCACACAATTAACCCGCAAAATAAACCAATCGTCTCTACAAAAGCCACGCTTACACAAAGGGCCATTACTTTGTACTATCAACACTCCCCATCAACACTACGGGGCAGATTTACAAGAAAGTGACGCATCTATAGAGATGCGTCACTTTCCTTGCGCCACCCTAAAAAATGCTTGCGCCACCATGGATGCGCCGTATTTACAATACGGCGCACCATGCCAGAAGGACTGACAGATGCATCAGAAATTCTGACACATCTGTTGGGGCAAAAGTCACGCATTTCTGGAGCTGTGTCACAAGCACGATCCAACTCCAGCAATGCATTTTGTGGCCCATTCCCACTACACTGCGTCACTCCTTACGCCTGCTTCAAGCAGTCGTTAGGTTTTGATGCAGTGGCGTTTCTAAAAGTGACGCAGTGACACCTGCATCACTGCGTCACTTTTAGGACGCAACTGCGTCCTGCGTAGGAATGTCCCTGCATACATTATACCTGACACAGGTATAATGTGACGCAGGGCTTTACAACGTGACGCATCTAGGGAGATACGTCACGTTTAAATAGGGCTCATTGTTTGCGTGGCTATTGCATCACAAAAAGTGACGCGATGGTGGCGCAAAGAGGCACAAGGGGCTTGTGAATCTGACCCTCCATTCCCAAAAATATCGGATATGGTCTGAAAGCCATGTCTGCAGATGGGGCTGGTGAAAGTCTAAAGTGCTATCGCCGGCGCCCATCTATCATACCGGAACTATTCTTCAAACAGGTCCGGCTCTAGAATTTTTTCTTTGGGCGGGCCATAAAGAAGCATGGGTGGGCCATGAAGGTGAGTGGGTACTGGCCAAAAAACAACAAAGTATTTAATCGCTCTGATATTTTAGGCATTGTCATCTGTCTGCGCTTGACATTTTTGACACAATCAGCACCCAAAGAGCATCATACTTTGCTTTCTTTCATGTGTTTCCAACTTTGGGGAAGGGAAAGGATGCTACTTGTCAAATTTTTAGGATGCAGAACTTTAAGACTGCAGCATGCTCCTGGTCATGTGCAGCAGCAGAAATGTTTCTGCTGCCTTCAAGAGCCACTTTACAGCTTTTCTTGTTTTTAAAAAACTTTGGCAGCTTTTTACTTTGCAAAGCATTGAAGTTTATGCATTTTCGGGATATCCATGCTGGTCATCATAGCAGCTAATAAACATTGCTGACTTCACACCTCTCTCCAGGCTTGAAAGTAGCCTACATAATACTGTTAATCATTAAAATAAATGATAAGGGAGAGCACACAGCAGGGCATGCCCTGCGAAACATAAAGGTGAAGAGCGCTTCTTTTTCAGTTCCGAATGGCCGTGGGTGGGCCAGGGTATTCCTTGGGTGGGCCTGGCCCACCTGGGCCACCTTCTAGAACCGGGCTTGTCTTCAAAGTGTAATCGTTAGCAGCAACCTGGAAGTGCTTGGGCTCATGGGACTAGTAGTTTTTTTATAAGAAGAACTTTCTTACATACAAAACTATGCTTGAAGAGTTCAGGGAGTATCAATTCAAACAAAGTCTTCCGATATTACTAGCATTCTTTTTTTTATATATAAAACACTTTGTTTCACAATTTGTCAAAATAATAAAATGAAATAAATTCAATATCCAACCTCTTCAAAGTGTATTCATTAGCGGTCACCCGAAAGTGCTGGGACTCATGGGACTAATAGTTGTTTTAACAAGAAGAACTTTCTTACATTCGAAACACTGCGAGAAGAGTACGGGGAATACTAATACAAAGGAAGTCTTCAGACAGTACTAACAATGTTTTTTTTAAAAGGACATTTTGTTCAACAGTTTGTTGGAATAATAAAATCAATTAGACACCCGACGTCATGTGTGGCCTGCTATCTATCCTGATCTAGTTTAGTGCAGTTTTACCCCATACACTACTTCATTGAGTATTCTCAGTGGTAAAATGCTAAGCGGACGGAAGAAGGAACCAAAAATAATCCTTAATTTTTAAGTTTCTTTGCATATCCTGAACAATGCGTGTATATCATATTCGAAAATGTCTGGCCAAGAGGATATATACTGATACCAATACAAAGGTGTATCTAAAAATGGTGCCCTTATTATATTCTCTCACGTATATCTCCTTATGGACTCATATTTCAGGTGATTAATACTATGTGGATGGTCAAGTGTGACCTTTCCTTTTGATAGTTTATAATGTTATCATGGGTTATATAAACATCACAGGGATGACCATGGGATATCATCATTAAATCCTTTCAGATGGCTCTTAAGTCTGAAAATCCAACGTCGATCTCTACGATAAAGTAGTGTGTTCATTTGTGTAGTATAGTAGGGTTTATCTAGCACTGTCCATTTGATGTACACACATCATAAGCAACATAAGGGAAGGCCTCCTGTCCAAACAGCAATGGCAGAAGCAGGACAAGTTCTTTGTGCACCACTAACTGTGTGAAATAAAATGTTTGTGCTTCTTTCACTGACACTATGCACTCACACCCCTCCAGGGCCCTGCACTTACTGCTCAGAGCTGCTGAACATGCTTTGAGGTTGGAATAATTGTGTAAAGCTGAACATGCAGTAAGGATCATAGAATTTATTTCATTTTTATTTATTTTTGGAGTTTTATATATCCCTTACAAGACCCGGGGGTATCAGAGCGCTTTACAGCATACATAAAAGTGAAAACATAAGCAATAAAGTACAGTGAGAATCACGGGGATATTGGGTACCAAGAGGAACGAGGTCATTGTCCGGATGCATAGAGATGGCGGTTGAGGAGAAATTGTTTTAGTTGTCTCTTGAAGATCGTGAAAGAGGGATTCGTCCTGATGTGAGTAGGGAGAGAGTTCCAGATTTTTGGGGCATTCCCAGAGAAAGGGCAGGAGAGGGCTTTTTGTTTATGTCTTTTTGGGGGGATTAAGAGGAGTGAGTTGGAGCTTCTTACGTTTCTTGTTTGACCAGCTTTTGTGAGTGTGTCTGCGAGGTAATCCGGTTTGCCTGTGTGCAAGGCTTTATGTGTGAGGCAGGCCGTTTTGAAGGCGAAGTGTGCTCCGATAGGTAGCCATTTTAGGGCCTGTAGGGTAGGGGTGATGTGGTCAAATTTCCTGGTCCCTGAGACCATTCTTGTTGCTGTGTTTAGGGTGGCTCTCAAGGGGGCTGTGTGTGTTCTTGCTGTCCTGGTTAGAGTGGCATTACCATAGTCAAGTCTGGATAGAACTAAAGATTGGGTTACAGTTTTTAGGTTATTGGGGGGTATGAACGGTTTGATTTTGTTGAGGAGTTTTAGGTTGTAGAGGTCGCCTTTTGCTGTGGATTTGATGTGGGAACTCATGTTGAGGCTTGGGTCTAGAGAGATCCCTAGTGATTTGACTGAGTTTGCTGGAGTGAGTTTGCAGTTTCGAAAGGTAAGGTGGTTTCACCATTCTTGGATCTGAGCGGGTTGCTCGTGATTTGAGAAGACAAGGATTTTATTTTTTCCTTTGTTGAGTTTGAGGTGGTTGAGGGTTAGCCAATGTTCTACTTTTGAGAGAGTGGAGTTTAGGCTATTGCATAAAAGATCACTGAAGGATGGGCAAATGAAAATGTGCTATTACTTCTACTCCTTGCTGTATTCTTCTCCCATTGCCAATTTTCGGCGCCATTTGGCGTCTCTTTCTTCTCATTGTTATATAAAATATAAAATAAACCTATAATTTCCTGACGTAACTGACTTGCACTATTATGCTCTGCCTATTATGCTGCCTTGCCTCCGGGATGTTAGGCTGAATAGCTGTGTGCTCCTGTGAAATAAAGGTTTTCAAAAATTAAAAAAAAAGAAAAAAAAGAAAATGTGCTATTAGGCAAATCTAATTTTGATTATTGAGGGATAGTGAAAATCTGAACATATACTAAGAATTAGCCAATGATGGTATCTTTTGACATGTGGATATTTGTGGCACTTGTTGTCACTCCTGCATAATGCTTGCACTGGCATAATAGTGGTAGGCTTGACATCTTTTAGTCATTCTTGGCACTACAGTACTCACTCGTGGTGTAATGCTTGATCTAGCATATTATTGGTAACTGTTATCAATTCAATTCAATTCAAAACAAGCTTTATTTGATTTCTTCATAGGAAACTATAAAAGCATATACATTAAAACAATATTAACAAAAGTAAAAAACAATATACATTCTATACAAAAATACAAACAATATTGTCAACATAAAATATACTCATATTAAAAAGTCTCCCTGCATCAGTCACATTCTTTAAAGACCTTACCTTGAATTCAAACATTTATACATCACCATAAAAAATATGTAATAATAGTCTTTCTGCAGCTAATTGCATTCTTTAAAAACCCTACTATAGACAAAACTATATGCTTATTAGGTAAAGTCTGTAGGAATAAGAATGCTGGGCGACATTGCCTGCACCCATGCAACCTTAATATTGGTAGAACCTAGGTCTTTTTCTGTTTATAGTAACATTTGCAAAATAATACAGTATGAATTGTTGACTGCTGTGACTTTTCATCACAAGGACACTTACAAAGGCATTGCGACCAGTCATTTATCTCTGGAAATGTCATCAGGCGGTGAAAAATGCCCAATCTGAAGTGTATTAGGAGAAATCTGTCTTGGGTCCCCTCAGTAAATTTTAAGTATGGTTGGATGTCATAACTGTTGTCATATTATATGATTATCACTATTCCTGTTTAAGGTCTGACAATGTAACCTTTGTGTAACCTGTTTGCCTCCAACCTCTCACCCATTCATCCATCTCTGCAATTAATCATTTATCCATTCTTTCACAAGCCCATTCATGTATGCACTTGCTCGCGCATTCACCATCAAATGGGTACTCATTCTCACATTGGCCTGCTTACCTATCCAACTAGAAACACACAAACCTGCCAATCAGTAAAGAAGAACGTGCTCAGTTAAGACAGATATATTAGGCAGTTAAAGCTATTAACAAAAGAACAAAAACATTTTGAAAATATTTATACTATGATAAACAATACAGTTCATCTAATGGTACGCCTAATATGCTGTAGCATAATGAGGGTGCAAATAGCTCACCGACCCTCAAATAAAAATAAAATCAATATTAACCACAGTAATCTAGGTTTAATTCCCTGATGTCCACTGATAACGGGACGGTATTTGATTGCCTACTTGAGAGTTAACTGTGGATAAGAAGCTCAATACAACATTAATAAATGTAACAACAAGAGCACATGTGATATTATTGGGCCTTTAAACCAGATTCCTGCGAACTCAGCAGGGGTTCTCATGCTTTCTCTTAAACAAGCATTGGCAAAGCTAATACATTTGGTCTATATTTTGAATTCTGACTAAAACAGTCAGTCAAAATATGTTTATTTCAGATTAACACATCCTCAGAAACACTATAAAAAATGAACAGTGAAGGTCTTGAATGTCAAAGAGCCTAACCTGAACTGGACATACAATCTCCTATCTAAGGAATTGGTGATACAGTCCAGATATTTTTCATACATAGAACTTGACTTGAACTGCACACAAACATAAAAAGCCTCGTGCTGAAAAAATCAACACAAAAAACAGTTGTATTCGGGATGCAATATATGTATGAGAAACATAAATGAATGTATGATGAGTCCGTGTACTTTTGAGAAGCAAAATAGTTCCTCGTGAATTCTCTAAACCTGTCACCGGGCAGGTCGCTCTCCTCACCGCCACGCAGCCCCCTGTGTGCCCAGTCTCCTGCTGCCACCGCCGCCCCTGCTAGCCGCTGCTGACTACACCCCGGTGCCTGCTGACCCCCTACCCTGTGACTCCGGTTGGGCCCCTGTGCCGTCACCGCCACCTCTTTCCGCTGCTTTTTTCGCCGTTTTCTGGCTTGCTTTCCCCTCCTGTGCCCCCTGCCTTCTGTGCCCCCTCCGCCACCTTCTTTCCGCATCTTTGCCGCCGCCGTTTTTTCCTCGCCGCTGTGTCCCTGCGGCCCGCCCCCCTGACCCTATTGGCCGCTCCCCCTCCCAGCTGCTCCTCCGTCCCTCTGACCTACATATGGAGGCCACGCAGCGACCGTGCAGCGGGCACGCCGACTGTGCGCCGAAGGCGCGCCAAAGGCACGCCCGTCTGCGTCCCTCCGCGCCTGGGCCCCGCCCAGCACCAGGAACCCTTGGCCCCCGTCGACGCCAGACCACACGACGGACCAATGATGCCGCCACCCTCAACACACTCAACGTCGGCCAAACCCCCGCCTGCTACCGAGTCACCCCGAAACGCACCCACGGACCCTTCACCGGCCAAGCCTGCAAATTCGCCTGCCTCCGGACCTGCACCACACCCGACAAGCCGAGCACCAGCAGCACCTACCTCAAGTGCATCCTGCTCAACACCCGCTCCGTCCACAGACACGCCGTCGAACTCTGGAACTTGCTCAACACAACATCACCAGACGTCGCCTTCCTCACAGAAACCTGGATGAACGCCTCCTCAGTGCTTGACATCGCCATAGGCATCCCGGACGGATACAAGATCACCCGGAAGGACCTCGTCAACCAGACTGGAGGAGGCATCGCCATCGTACACCTCCAGCAAACACATCTCCTTCAGCCTCTCCACCGGACTCCACTGGACTGACCACAGCTGCATCCACTTCAGCTTCAGAAGAACCACGACCCACCACCACCCGCAACAGATTCCTCGCAGGAGCTGGTGCAACATCACCGCCGAGCAGCTCGCCACCTCCCTCCGCCAGAACCCTCCCACCAGCACAGAGGACCCCAATGAAGCAGCCAACAACCTCAGACAGTGGATCAGCAACTGCGCAGATGACCTCGCACCACTGAAGACCCTCCCAGCAGACCCGGCAGCAAGAAAGCTCCCTGGTTCACCGACGAACTCAAGATCTCCAAGAAGAACTGCTGCACCCTCAAGAAAGCCTGGCGTCATGACCAGACCGCAGACAACATGACGGCCCTCAAGCACGCCACCCGCAAACACCACCAGCTGATCCGCACCAGCAAGAAGACAGCATTCAAAGAACGACTGGACAACAACGCCCACAACAGCAAGGAACTCTTCAGCATCGTCAAAGAGTTCTCCAACCCCAGCGCCGGAAACAACAACATCACTCCCTCGCAAGACATCTGCGACTCACTCGCCTCGTTCTTCCACCGTAAGATGGCCGATATACACAACAGCTTTGGCGCACCAACCATGCACCCAACCACCGAACCAACGCCCCCCACCACCACCATCTGCGCCTGGACCCCGGTCAGCACCGAAGACACCACCCGCACGATGAACACCATCCACTCCAGATCACCAACCAACCCCTGCCCCCACCACGTCTTCAACAAGGCCGACTCCATCATCCCACCCCAACTCCGGGACATCATCAACACCTCCTTCAACACCGCCACCTTCCCGGAGATCTGGAAGCACGCCAAACTCAGCGCCCTCCTGAAGAAACCAACAGCGGAACCCACCGACCTCAAGAACTACCGCCCCATCTCGCTCCTCCCTTTTCCTGCCAAAGTCATCGAGAAAAACGTCAACAGACAGCTTGCCGCCTTCCTCGAGACGAACGGATCCCTCGACCCCTCTCAGTCCGGTTTCTGAGCCAACCACAGCCCCGAGACTGACTTCATTGCAGCCACTGACAACATCAGATCCCTGCTCGACAACGGGGAAACAGCGGCCCTCATCCTCCTGGACCTCTCTGCAGCTTTCAACACTGTCTGCCACCGCACCCTAGGACAGCGCCTCAACAACATCGGAATCCAAGAGAAGGCACTGGAGTGGATCATCTTGTTCCTCACCGGAAGAACCCAGAGAGACCGCCTCCCCCGTTCAGATCCGAGACCACTGAAGTCATCTGCGGCGTACCACAAGGATCATCACTCAGCCCAACCGTCTTCAACGTCTACATGAGCCCTCTCGCAGCCATCGCACGCAAACACAACCTCAACATCATCTCCTACGCCGACGACACCCAGCTGATCCTCTCCCTCACCAATGACCCCGCCACCGCCAGAACCAGCCTACACGAAGGGATGAAAGACGTCGCCGAATGGATGAAAAACAGCCGCCTGAAACAGAACTCAGACAAGACGGAAATCCTCATCCTGGGATCATCGCCCTCCGCCTAGAACAACTCCGGGTGGCCCCCTGCCCTGGGCACCACTCGCAAACCAACGGACCACGCACGCAACCTGGGCTTCATCTTGGACTCCTCCATCTCGATGACCAGACAAGTCAATGCCGTCTCATCACCCTGCGCATGCTCCGCAAGATCTTCCGTTGGATCCCCACCAAAACCAGGAAGACGATCACCCAGCCGGCTGGACTACGGAAACACCCTCTACGCCGGAACCACAGCCAAACTTTAGAAAAGACTCCAGCGCATCCAGAACGCCTCCGCACGACTCGTCCTGAACATCCTCCGACACAGCCACATCTCTGGCCACCTGAGAGACCTGCACTGGCTCCCCGTCAGCAAGAGGATCACGTTCAGGCTCCTCACCCATGCACACAAGGCCCTCCACGACCTGGGCACCAAGTACCTCAACAACCGCCTGACCTTCAACGCGCCCACCCCCAGCTACGATCGTCCAGCCTCGCCCTCGCTGCCGTACCACGCATCCGCAAAGCCACCGCCGGGGGAAGATCCTTCTCCTACCCGGCAGCCAAGACATGGAACTCCCTCCCGATCCACCTCCAGCTGACCCAGGATCATCTCTCCTTCAGGAAGCTCCTCAAGACTTGGCTCTTCGAGCATTAATGGACCCCTCCCCCCCAGCACCTTGAGACCCTCCCGGGTGAGTAGCGCGCTATACAAATGCCCATGATTGATTGATAATTCAATCACTCCTTAGGAGGAGGAATAATACACCAAACACCCAATAGAAGGATGTCAGAGAGAAATGCCACACAAGGATGAGCTAAAACGTACTCGTTTAAAGATTTGGTAACAATAGGTCATGCTGACAGTTGTGCTCCCACGGCAATAAAAAAAAGGCTTTGGAGGTAAAGGCATCTTGAGTCAATACGATCTGCACAAACAAAAAGCATTGTCGTATAGCCTTCGAAGTAAACCCAATAGATGAAGCTTGATGGGAACAAGGTCAGATAATTCATGGACTTTCTAAATTGTCAAATGGACGCATAGTAAGTATGGCACTTGAACACCTACCTTATATTTGTATTATTATTGCCTAGGAGAAAGTGCTGAGGAATACTACTTAAAAAGAAGACAGGACCTATTTAGACATTTCTTGGAGCGTTAGCAGAACAATCTGCCTCAAAATACAATATTTTAATAAATTCTCTAAAATGCGGTCGTATTCCCAATTACCCCCCTGCTTGAACAGTCCAGGGGTAGTGGAAACTCGGATTAGTTCTGTTGAAATCAGACCAAACAAGGTGATGAACAAAGATAGTGATGTTTGTTGTGCAGATCACTCTGAGTTTGCAAAAGTGCTTTTCAGCAGTTGCTTCCACCTCATCTTAAAGCACTTCATGGTACACTCCTCTTCCACCACAGTGAAATGTTGAAAGTGGGAGAACCATCTCGATTATCTTGGGCTTTCACATATTAAATAGCCAGACATACTGACGTTTTTTGGAGCTTGTTTAAGTATAAGAGCAATACAGAATGCAGAACAAGTTACTGAGTTTGTTTGAGCTTCCACCTGGGAACAGAAACTGGAAGGAAGGACTTATGTCTATGATCAAGAGGACTACTGCTCTTGAGCACGTTGTATTGTACATACTACAGAAGGGTGCGCAACGTTTACAACGCGCGCGTTACCACGACCTACTATTACCACGCGGTTGTAACAACGAAAGTTGTTACAACGCATTGCGCTGGGGGGCGCTCGAGGATAGTAAATCATTTAATTTACTATCCCAACACCTTCCCTACTATCCACGCGGACTGGTGTTGGAATAGTAAATTAAATGTTTTAAATTTGCGCCCCCCCAACGCAAGTCGTTGTAACGACTTGCGTTGTTACAACCGCGTTGTAATGGGAGGTCGTTGTAACGCGCGCGTTGTAACGACATATATCCACTACAGAAGTCTCTGACTTTCTGGCTTCTCTTCTTTGGCTTCCTATGCCTCAAAAACACCCAAACAGGGCTAACCTAATGAATGGAATCTCAATGTCATTACTTTTCAAGGCATCACGTGTGGAGCCGGAGTATATATGAGCCGTAACAAGTTATTTTTCAGAGGAGCAGGCAGAATAGGAACGATCAGAGTAGGGCTAGCGCCAGTCTAGTGAAAACAGGCCTGAGTGAAATGACAGAACAGTTGGTCATAAAAGATAGTCATTAAAGTGTTGAAGACATCTCTTCAAGTAGCGCATCTTGTGTTGACAGTAAGAAGTGTCCAGATCCCACTGTCTGTCTGGATCATATACACAGAAACCCCACATTGCTTAATGTAAAAAGTTTCAAATTGCATCCTAGCCCTCATAAAGTTCTGGGAGCTGTTGTTCTTAACAAAGCTTTGAATTTTAAAATACGCACTCACACATACATCCTTTATCAAGCAACTCATGTGGCGTACGCTCCAAGCAGAAGATGAGTCTGTGTGCAGACAAGGCATGACCCTCATCTACTAGTCCATAGTTTGTTCAGGCTAGTGATTGGATGCTGGTGGCAGGCATTTAGCACTTTTGGTTAGAAGTTGTTGGTTCACATTGGATAATATGTGTATGTTTTTCCATGGGAAGGCAGTGCCAGGTTTTGTTAAGGTATGTCTATGGGTTCATCCAGCCTGCTAACCGAGTGATTTAATATCACAGGTGCCAGATCTGAGCTGACCTCTATTCCCTGGTGACACGTCTGATGCTTTGGTGATATACCAATTGAGCACCTCTGTTTCATGACATTCATCCTGCCATCTTCACTTGCATGGACTCATTCTCATCTGTTTTCTACTCCTTGAGCTCAGTATAGGGGTAATCAGGTTTAGTTCAAAGGCATTTATTCTCCTGCACAGACAGAGCTACCACTAGCACATAAGTGGAGAAGGGCAACTTTGTGATGATTTGTGGAATCTTAATGGCCTGAAAGCCTTCAATTGCCCAATGGCTTTCCAGAGATTTCTAGATGCCCAAACAAAGGACATAGAAAAATAGCAATACTAGAGCAAACACAACTCTTTTTAGATTTGATGTCATTCAGTATTGACAAATGTAGTATAAAAAGATAACTTTTGGGGCTTAGGCTGTGCTTCTATTGTCATCATGAATTTAGTCTCAATAAGAGATTTCCTTGACATCCATAACTCACTGGAAGAAAACCTAAATCACTTTGATGTAATCTTCAAATGTTCTGCTTATGCACCCCCACATAATTGTGAGGTGTTTGTGCTGAAGATCACAACTTTTGTCTTGTAGGTGATGAGTTTTAGATAGTTGGACTTCATCCAGTTATTGATTTCAGTCATGTAGGCGGTAAACTTGTTCCATGTCTTTGGAGTTTTATCCAGAGGGAGAGTAGGAGTTGTATGTCCTTGGCATAGTAGAGAATGTTGATGTCGTGAGCGTGGATGACAATTCCAGAGGGGTCATGGATGCGTTGAAGAGGGTCGGGCTGAGGACCAGCCCTTGAAGAACTCCACAGATGAGGTTTAGGGCATCCAAAAAAGAAAGGAGCCAGGCTGGCTATCTGTCCTCTGAAAGTCTTGAAGGAAGCAAATCCAGTGAAGAGAGGGTCCTTGGATTTCAATCTTGTGTAGGCATTGTATGCCGTGGGAGACCATCTTGAATGCTGTAGAGAGGTCTATGTGGATAAGGGCTGCTGTGCCTTGTCTGTCCAGGATCATGCAGACGTTATCTCTGGCAACAATGAGGGCTGTTTCTGTGCTGTGGTAGCCAGAGTGTGTGACCTTGAGGAGTTGGTAGCTGCTTAGGGTACCTATATGAAACATAACACCACTTCCTGAACACCTGTAAACACGCCCCAGTCCTCCAACTACTCAAGAAACGCTCCATGCACCTATCTTCACTCACCAAATACAAACTGATCTCCTTACTGTTATACCAAGGGAAAGTCTTAGAGAAAGTCATCAACAGACATCCCACTGACCACCTAAGCAACCACCAACTCCTCAAGGCCTGCAGAGATGGAAGATTTGAGGATCAGTGTGAGTGCTTCGCTGATGGGTTGGGATCCACTAGTGAAGATGCGATGGGAGCAGGAGTCTGATCTGGCCCCGGAGTGGATAAACTTCATGGTATCTCCTCTGTGGATCTGATGGCAGGCCATCAGGTCAAAGTCTCACCTTTGGTGGAGATCTGGCGGAGAAGAGTTTTGAAGTCAGCAGGGTTCGGTGGAAAGTCGAAGTTCCTGTATATTGATGAGTATTTGTTATATATGGTGCAGATAGTGTTGAGAGTTCTGGCTCTGGGGAACTTCTTCTCCCCGAGCATGGTGACACTCTTCCAGGCTACGCACCGGGCAGGGAGATATTTGCGCGTGGTGAAGACATCAGTTGATGTGCGATGATCCGCAAAAGCAGATCAACCAGGTTGCACTGGCAGTCAAAGATGGCCCTCTAATGCAAACGAAATGCCTTTGAGTGGTTATTTCTGTGAGCAGTACAGAAGAGAAATAACCGTTTCCTGTTGCCTGGACATGCTACAGTTTGATAAGGTGATAAGAGGTCAGAATAGCACAGAGGTATTTCATGTGCATTTATGTTTTCAACACTGCCAATCTCACTAGAATTGCACTCAGCAAATTACACATTATCCACAGTACTTTACAAATGCCAGGAAATGATTACAGGTTCAGCCTGGGCTTATTTGAGTGCAATGCATCGCACAGTGTCTGAACTCAGCACCACGCATTCTTTTCTTCATGCTGCAACTGCGCTCCCCCGCTGGGTGGCTATTTACCGCGTGCCTCTATCATTAGCAAAATGGCCGCTGCTCCGGCGGCGACGGACGCGCGCGCGCCTTCCCCGGGCCCCTGCCATGGGTCAGGAGTCAGCCCATCGAAATCTGTTTATCTGCCATCATCTTCCTCCAGAGGCTCGGACCACGAGCTCCTACCCTGCCTCCCATCCGAGCGAAAGAACAAAAGGTGGAAAATGTCGCCAAAACGCAGTAATGAGCCCTCTGTCTTTACCTTCTCTTGTCAAGGGGCACAGCAGTGCTCTCCAGGAAGGGGGGACATTAATTTATCTTTGATTGCGCGCCATCAGCGCACAGAACGGCCTTGCTCTACGAGCCGCTGATACTTAATCTCGAAGCCCCTAAAATCTCATTAAACCATTGTTAAACTGCTTTTATTTTCCAGTAAAGTTCCCGCTCTGGGTCTTAATTCGCCGCCATAAGTGACAAGTGATGAATTGGCCACCCTGGGGTAAAAAAAGAGCTTAATGAATTGATTGCACGTAAAAACAGATGGGGTGATCAATTACTATCGTGGTAAAACCGGCGTTAAGCGTCATGGAGCTAATCAAGGGATGCTCTCTCTCACCTGTAATGTGACAGCCCATTCCCTAAAACAGAATTGAAACCTACTGGCGTGAGAAACTAGAGGCGGTTTGCATTTATGTATTTATTATATCTATTGCTTGTTGTTTTAAACAAGCGTACAACAAAAGAATCTGACACAACACAGCTGCTAGGACTATTTGCCCCATGGGGGAGGGGGGGGGGGGGGGGCAGATGCCATTTTCCTCACCACCGTGGTGCTTGACAGCTGACCGCTCTCCTCCGCAAATGTAACTGCAGACAAGAAATATAGTTGTATACTGGGCTGGTTGCAGGCACCTAATGCTGTTTAGGACCTTTGAAATGAATATATATATATTTAGTTGTCATTTTCATTCTCTGGTCATTTATTTTTATTTACTAAGTTTTGTATAGCGCAAACCTGACCCAAGCAAGGGGGGGCGGGAGGGGACAGTCCGCCCTGGGCGGCATGAGTTTTGGGGCAGGGCCCCCCACTACCACTCATATCTGCGGCCGCAGCAGGGCGGCAAATGAACATAGGAATCCCAGCTCACTTTTAACCCCTTCGCAGCGGGGCTAATTCCCCCGTGACGTGGGGGGCAGGGGGGCTGCACATGGCACCACGGTGCTTGCGACGAGCGCGGCTCTTCATGCAGCACAAGGGCGCTGTGCTCATGATGAGCTGAGCTCGTCATGACTCCACCCACTCAATGGAACGCCCGCACAGGTGGGGAATTATCCCTGCGTGGCCGTTCCGCAGCAGTCATGAAGAGCTCAGCTCGTCATGAGCACAGCGCCACTGTGCCTCATGACGAAAGAGTTCACAAGCGGCCGCCGGGTGGAAAAAGCAGGAGCTGCCACAGGCGGCATAGGGTCTAGCTATGCCACTGTGTGCATCCCTGAATTCTCACTCCCCATTGGCGAAGGGTCAATACTGTTTTGCATATGGCTGGGTCCAAACTGAGGTGGCTTGGCGTGCAAAATAATGATGGACAGGAATGTGGCTCGAGTAATTACTAGTGACTGAGATTAATTCAAGCATTCCATTCATTACGTTTTTTTGTATACTTTAGAGTGTTATCCTGAATGGGATGGGTATGTCCAGATGTGGTCAATGGAACCAATCTCTACCTGTCTGATGAGCCCTAACTTGAGTGAAACCGGCCCTTGGTTGCATGTGTTCCAGTTCAGGGAGACCTGGCCAGGCAGCTTGGCCTGGATTGTTCCTAGTGGAGCAGGGTCAAGACTGATTTGTATATGACAGGGCCCAAACTCAGGTGGTATGGTATGCAAATTAACAATAGACTGGAATGCGGGCTGAGTAATTACCATTGACCAAGATTATTTCAAACATTCCATCCATCACTTTTTGTGTACTTTAGTATGACACCCTAAGTGGGATGGGTATGCTATGTTTTGTGCACATTGTGTCTTTGGAACCAAACTAGGCCTGGCTGATTGGCCCTAACGAGGGCAATGCCGGTCCTGGGTTGCTTGTTCTTTCGTTCAGGGAGGACCTGGCATGGCAGTTCAGGCTGGAATGTTCCCATTGGAGAAGGGTCAAGACTGTTTTGCATATGGCTAGTTCCAAAGTGAGGTGGCATTGTGTGCAAAATACCATTTGACTGGGATGCAGCCCTCAGAATTTACCAGTTTCTCAGATTAATTCAGACATTCCACCCATCACTTTTATGTATGCTTTTGTCTGTAATTAAATCCTCCATACTTTCTTGCCAGCAGGCTGAGCCTATGGTTCTTTCTGAGGAAAGTTAATCCACTCTTCATTAAAGTAGCTAATTAATGCCACTGGCTCGAAGTGATTAATTACTGTTCTTCAGTATGATTGTTTTCTACATAATGGGGACTTGAAAAGGTGTTACCATCAGTGAGCAGATTTTTGGACGTTGTTAATTTAATTGTTTTTGGTTACTTTTGCATACACATTCTGCACTCTTCCCGGAGACTCCTGGTTCTACTCAAATGAGATTCAATTTGAGGTATACCTACTGAATCTGATTGTAATTCTAGGAACAGTATGGTTATTTGTTCATTAGATCATTACATTGCAACCATTAAAAAGCTTAAAGGATGAAATGAACATTGTGAAATTTCCAATAGGAACATTAAAAGAAAAAAATAAGACTTGAGAACGCCCGCCTCCCTGCTGACCCTCCCTCCCACAAACTATACTGCCTGCCCTGACCCCGCTCGCGCCGTGACCGTCCTGAAGAGCTCAGAAGCGGTCGCTCCCTTTACCCTGCTGCCTGCTCCTGCCTGGTATCGTTGCTCAGAGCCGCATTGTTGTGTGATTTGCCTTTGCCATTGATATTTATTTAACCCACTACTCTGGTTAACGCTGCAGCGCGAGGGATATTTACTCCTTTTGGGACATTTCTAAAGCCTCTGGGGGACTGCTGACACGGCGCTCACTGTTGCACAGAAAGGAAAGCTTTGAGGGCATTGTTTGTACGGCGCTCGATTTTCTAACGCTAATTGACATAGCGCGACCCTACTGCTAGCACAGTCAGTCACCTGAGCCTCAGCCTACCTCCAGTTGCGTTTCTCCCCACGCTGCCGCCATCTTACGCGTGTTGTTGTTTGTTGTTTGTGCCTCAGAGCCTGACCCCCACAGCCCGCCCCGCCTCCCTGCTGACCCTCCCTCGACCCTCCCCCTCCTCCAACCATATATGACAGATGCATTCTCGCGCAGCGTTCACGCGCAGCGGTCGCGCCCCAGTTGCGCCGAAGGTGCGCCAAAGGTAAGCCCGTCTACGCCCGTCCGCGCCAGGACCGCGCCCAGCGCCAGACCCCCTGGTCCCCTTAAGTCCCAGCCCACCCGCATTACATACGGTTCCTCCTCCCTCCTTGCACTAAACCCCGGCCGACTCCCCAACGGCGCCCAAGCCGCACCTGGACACACCCATGGACCCTTCACATGCAACTCCTGCAAGTTTGACGGCACAAAAACCAATTCCTCACCCACTAGCACAAAACATAGATCTGTCACCAACCACCTAAAATGCATCCTACTCAACACCCGATCGGTCCACAGCCACGCCATCGACCTCTGGAATCTACTAGACACCATCTCTCCAGACGTCGCCTTCCTAACAGAAACTTGGATGAACGCCTCTTCAGCCCCAGACATCACCATAGCCATCCCGGAAGGCTACAAGATCATCCGAAAATATTGCACCATCCAAACAGGAGGAGGCATCGCCATCGTTCATAAGAACTCCATCCGCATCTCAACCAGCTCGGACGTCAACCTCTCTAGCGCCGAACACCTTCACTTCCAGATCCACACCGACCCCAAGACCACACTCAGAGGCACCCTCCTCTACAGGCCACCAGGACCCCGTGCACAATTCACTGAAGACATCACTGATTTTATCACCCAACACGCCCTCTCCTCCGAGGACTACATCCTATTGGGAGACCTCAATTTTCACCTGGAAAAGAGCAACGACAACAACACCACCACCCTTCTGGACAATTTCGCCAACCTCGGACTCAAACAACTTGTTAATACCCCCACACACCACGCAGGACACACTCTCGACCCTATCTTCACCTCCAGCAAACATATTTCCTTCAGTCACACCACAGTTCTCCAATGGACGGACCACAGCTGCGTTCACTTCGTTTACAATAAGACCACAACCCCCAACCATCCGCAACCTACCCTGCGAAGAAACTGGAACAAAATCACCATCGACCAGATCTCCACATCGCTTCTTCAAAACCCCCCTGCCTACTCATCGAACCCCAACCAAACAGCCATTAACCTCACTCAATGGCTAAGCAACACTGCCGACAACCTAGCACCTTTGAAAAAACGTCAAATCAAGCTAGGCAGCAAAAACGTCCCCTGGTTCAACGAGGATCTTAAGAAATCCAAGAAACTCTGTCGCTCCCTTGAGAAGGCCTGGAAAAAAGACCCAAACACCAACACCAGGGACGCCTTCAAAAACGCCACCCGCATACACCACCAATTGATCCGGACTGCCAGGAAAACCGCATTCAAAGACCGACTAGACAAAAACGCCCACAACAGCAAGGAATTATTCAACATCGTCAAAGAGTTTACCAATCCCACTGCCAACTCCAACGACATCACCCCCTCTCAAACCCTTTGCGACTCACTAGCTTCATTCTTCCACGACAAAATCGCAGACATCCACAACAGCTTCGACAACCAACCCGAAGACCAACCCACCCAACCCTCTGCCGTACCTTCACCCCCCTTGAATATCCTTAATGACTGGAACCCAATCACCACTGAGGACACCATCCGCCTAATGAACTCCATCCACTCAGGATCCCCCACAGACCCATGTCCTCACCACATCTTCAACAAAGCAGACTCCATCATAGCACCACACCTCCGAGACGTCATCAACTGCTCCCTCAACTCCGGCACCTTCCCAGAAAGCTGGAAACACGCCGAACTCAGCGCCCTTCTGAAAAAACCCACAGCTGACCCCACCGAACTCAAAAACTACCGCCCCATCTCGCTCCTTCCATTCCCGGCCAAAGTCATCGAGAAAGCGGTCAACAACCAGCTTGCCGCCTTCCTCAAAGCCAACAAATCCCTCGACTCCTCACAGTCCGGCTTCCGAGCCAAACACAGTACTGAGACCGCACTCATCGCAGCAACAGACGACATCCGAACTCTACTGGACAATGGAGACACAGTCGCCCTCATCCTCCTCGACCTCTCCGCAGCCTTCGACACAGTCTGTCAGAACACCCTGTTACAACGACTCAGAAACATCGGAATCCAAGGAAAAGCACTGGAATGGATCACCTCATTCCTTGCCGGAAGAACTCAAAGAGTACGCCTCCCACCATTCAAGTCAGAGGCCACTGAAGTCATTTGTGGCATGCCACAAGGATCTTCTCTCAGCCCCACCCTCTTCAACGTATACATGAGCCCCCTCGCGACCATCGCACGCCAACACAACCTCAACATCATCTCCTACGCTGATGACACTCAACTGATCCTCTCACTCACCAAAGACCCAAACATCGCCAAAACCAACCTACATGAAGGAATGAAAGAGGTAGCCGAATGGATGAAGCATAGCCGTCTGAAACTGAATTCAGACAAAACAGAAGTCCTTATCTTAGGTACCTCCCCCTCCGCCTGGGACGACACTTGGTGGCCAGAGGCCCTTGGAAAAGCACCCATGCCGACGGATCACGCACGGAATCTAGGCGTCATCCTGGATTCCTCACTCTCGATGACCAGACAAGTCAACGCCGTCTCTTCATCTTGCTTCAACACTCTTCGCATGCTCAAAAAAACATTTCGCTGGATCCCCACCGAAACTAGAAAAACGGTCACCCACGCACTGGTTACAAGCCGCTTGGACTACGGAAACACCCTCTGCGCCGGTACCACCGCAAAACTTCAGAAAAAACTCCAACGCATCCAGAACGCATCAGCCAGACTCATTTTAGACATCCCGCGTAAAGAACACATTTCTGGTCACCTGAAAAACCTCCACTGGCTCCCCGTCAATAAGAGGATAACTTTCCGCCTCCTCACCCACGCACACAAAGCTCTTTACGAACTTGGACCCGAAAGCCTCAATACACGTCTTTCCTTCTACACCCCCCCCCCCCCCCGCCAGCTGCGCTCTTCCAACCAAGCCCTCGCTGCTGTTCCCCGCGTCAACAAAACCACCATGGGAGGAAGATCATTTCCCTACCTAGCGGCCAAAACCTGGAACTCACTTCCCATGCACCTTCGCCTCACTCAAAACCACCTAGCATTCAGAAAGCAACTTAAAACCTGGATATTCGAGAAGTAATTCCCCACCCCTCTTCAAGCGCCTTGAGACCCTCTGGGTATGTAGCGCGCTATATAAATATTGACTTGACTTGACTTGACTTGAACCCGGCCCGCCTCTCTAATCCGCCGGGCAGATTTTACAAGTACAACTTAAAACAACCTTTGGGTGCTGAGTACGGAACAGTAAGGCGCGAGTGCGCTATAAAAAAGCTAAAAAACGTAATAAAAAAAAGAAAAGCCAGACCAAAGAAGATTAGTCAGGCGGGTGATCTGCGGGTGAGGAGGAGGGAGTGGAACCTGCAACGCTTCACTTGTCCTGTTTTGTTTCGCTGCTTGTGCTGTCTCTGCCTTCCACCGTGAATTGGCCCGTGTTGCAAACATTAAATTAACTCTTTCTGCATGAAAGCCGTTGTATGCGAATGTGTTCTGGACAGATCAGGCAAAATATAGTGCGAACTCACCCAGCCAATCCCAGGAGAAAACAAGCATTTACAAATGCAATAGGACTCGTATTTACGCGAGACCTATTGCATTGTAAACAAAAGTGCAGGTGTCCAAGAAAGTATGAACGGGAGTGGGAGGTAGTGGTGGAGGGCGGAGAGAAGTCATGGACTGCGGGAGGAATGGGGGGAGGCAGGGGAACAAAAGAGTTTTCAAAGTAAAGGGGCCGATAGCCATGGAAGGAGAAAAATGACGACATGGCTGTCAGGAGGAGGGACTAACCAGCCGAAAACGAATGAGAATGCAGCATTTACAATTTAAGCCAGTGAAAAAGATGTGCTGAAAGTGGGCAGAGCTTCCCGCCACTATACTGTATACTGCATGCCTCGCAAAGTGAGTAGTGCATGCGCTGCACCGCTAGACGAGACCTAAAAATGGCAATGTCTCATCCCTGGCAAACAAACCTTTAGCTAATGCTGGAGATCCTAAGAACCTCTGCCCTTGTCATGCTTTCCTTTCCTCACAAAGATCATTAAAAGTTGTTTAGTTTAATGTATGGAATGGCTAAGAATTGCCATTTCCAATTGTGACTAATGTACAGGAGCAGGCAGTCTCAGAAATAGACCGCATGACCATAGTTCACTGCCTCATTCTGTCTAGACTTGATTACAGCTGCTCCCTATTAACAGGCCTTTCAAAGTGCACTGGGCAGGTTTGCACTCAGTCACTCACTTTGCCACTGGAAGCAAATCATTTGAACACATCCTGCTTCCTTAAATACCATCCCATGGTTTCCAATTGTGGCTAGATCAGTCTATAATATGGCATGTATCACTGGTAAAGTCTTGCACAAAAGCACTCTCTACTTGACCTAAAAACTGAGCATTTGAAAACTTCTGGAGGATAATGGATGCTAAGCAGAACTGAATCTCTTCTGTTGGAATCAACAGCATGTATAGGTTGCATACTTTTCTTTTGATGAGTGGACCATGACCCTATCATTTCTACTCTTGTGGACTTCAGGCTCACTTTTGGAGGTTAATAGAATTGTGTATGGTCATAATAGATGTCTCCTCTCTCTAAAAGTATACAACTTTTTGTCCTTTACCTCTTAGGCTGAAAGTGGTTTCCACCTGTTCATTTTATCTTCATTGGAAGTGAATAGTATTGTGTAGCTCTGTTACTTCTAAGATCTTTGTCTCTGCAAGGGGATCCAACCCAGCAGCATAGTGGATGGCACTCCCTTCATGATAATTCTGGCTGGAGGCTAGCTTCTCATCCCCACATCTTCCCCTATTCCCCCCACAGAAGCCTTTCTCATCACCTCCCACCCCACGTCGCTATTCTGAGTTCCATTTTCAAGCACAGTCATGGATCCTACCTCACAGAGATTGCTTGACGCCAAGTTGAAGACATTGGGGCACAATGCAGTTACTTGCTTAGTGCTTTCCTTAGTCACATGGTGCAGCTTCCTACCCACCTCCCATAGTTACTTCTGTAGTGTTTTCCTTAATTATTTGCTGTAATGTCTTCCCTTTATATTGGCATACTTGCTATCTTATATATATATACATACTGCTGCCTTGTCAAAGCATTCTTGTAGCTTTGTCTTTCAATTGTAAGGCACTTCAATCCCCTCGTGCCATATCTGTGATGTTCAAAACCACAAAATTAAATAAATAAATTGTTATTTGGGAACATTTCATTCAGACGTGAGAGGTTGTCTAGTACAGCAGTTCTTAATCTTTTGGTTTCTGTGGACCCCCACTGAATCACTACTGGAAGCGGAGGACCCCCACCTGAGCGATTTCTACGTTTTGAACCTTAAAACAATGCATAAAAATACTGAAACAAATATACATCAAACAAATGCACATATAAGGACATATTTTATTTAATTCAAAAGTAAAAATAAATAAAAGGTTTAATAAGAAGGGTTGAGCTTTCCAAAATGCGGTTTTATTTCTAAAAGAAAAACGATATGCTACACTCTGGCATATCACTTTATCTTTGTCGCGCCTAGTGCAGGCTCTCTTTTTGGTGGAGTATGCCAGTGTTTCAATGGAGACCGCTAGTCGACCATGCTAGATTCTGTTAGCTATGTCTGTGCTGCTCTGACAAATCAAGCTAAGGATACAAACTTAGGGGCAGATTTATGTCGGACTTGCGCCACGTTTACGCCGCCGTTGCGTGACGCTTGAAGCAGGCGTAAGGAGTGACGCACCATGTTATGTATGGGTGGCCTCTGTTATTGCAGGAGTTGCGTCGCACTTGCGACGCTACTCCAGCAATGCGCCGCCCGTACACCACAAGATGCGTCACGCATCTGCCCTTCCTTGCACCATGGTGCGCCGCATTGTAAATGCGACGCATCTGTGGTGCCGCAAGGAGGGAATTGCGTGACGCATCAGTTCTGGCGCATCCCTGCTGATTTGCAGAGATGCCCCATTATTTCTAGATGGTCCCTAGAGAGATGTGGACAGTACTATTGGGTTCTCCCAACACCTAAAAATAAGAAGTTGAGCAGGAAATTTGTGCTTCAGGGCTTAATAATAGCAAAGAGACGCATTGGAATTGAATGGCAAAAACCAACGCCGCTGAAGCGTAAAAGATGGCTGAAAGACATGTGTGACTGGGCAACTGCCGAGAGAGTAGGAATGAAACAAGTTAGGAGATACAACAAAGTAGAAGACAACCGCCAAGCATGGGCGGTAATGATAACTGACCTACAGCCCCCAACAGAAGTGATCTCACAGACTGGGAGAGCCAACCCATAAAATTCATAAGGCACACAAACATAGGATAGTTGAACAGACGATACATTATTCAGACAGCAAAAGGAATACAGATGTCTGATGGGGTGGGGAGAGTTAAAGGGATAAGTTGGAATAAAAGCAAATAAGCAGGAAACACCGACATTAAAGGTGTTTATCATAGAGTGGGAGAGAGACACAATCTAAAGGCCGCAACATCAGTAAATCATGTCTTAACCTGAAGGATACATAAGTATGCATAATGACCAGCGGAGCACGAACCCGTTGGAAGAGTTACTGTACGATCTATGCTAAACAACGCTGTTGTATGTATTTTTGAAATGCCAATAAAGATGTTTTAAAAAAAACTTAATTTCTTGACTCAAATTTCAAATTCTTCATATTTACAAAGTGTTTTAAAAAAGTTTAATTTTACATTATGTTTTCCTAGTGAATATACTTTATTGATCTGCTAATATTATTTAACTTTCTAAACAGTTGCGGACCCGACAGTGGCCCATGGACTTCAGGGTTAGAACTGCTAATCTCGTGGACAGCCCTAAGGCACATGAAATTCGCCATATAAAGCAAGTAAGCTTCCGAGGACAAACAATGCAATTAAACAGGGCAGGAGCACCAGAGCTGTTCTGTAAGGTGAATATTTCATAATATTTAATGATGCACACTCTCACGGTAGAGTTAACACCATCTGAGAAACCCAATTATGAAGCAGCCAATTGCAAAACAGGAGGTAATGGAACAGCAGCCAGAAGCTTTGCTTTGCTTTGCTAGCTAGAGTGGACCAGGATGCTGAGTGGATGCATTTTGATCTAGTGTTACTGCAAATGACAAGCTATGTAACTTAATTAAAAAGCATATGCTGATACCCAATAAGCGCATTAGATGGTACACGTAGGATACAAACTTTACTTAGACATGGAGATATAGTGATAACATGTATAGCTGGCACATAGTCCAGATGCGTTTGCTCTGTTGGTGCAATAAAAACTGAGGGGCAGACAAGTCTCAAGCTGATGGCACAAAGATAAATAGAAAGGGATCAATAATAAAGCAAGGATGTTCAATATTTACAGGTTTCAGTGGAAGGATACTGAAATCCTGGAGTTTTAGACGCGACAAAGGAGTTTAAAGTGTTTAGGAGCACTGAAAACAATAGTAGTGTCTGTATTTGGGAGAATCACTGGAATAATAGGAAAGGAATGAAAACAGATATGAGCGATTGCTGTTTATATCTCCTGCCATAATCCACTGCAATTTTTTTTCAACTTGTTGTAAAGCGTACTACTCACCCGTGAGGGTCTCAAGGCGCTGAGGAGGGTTAGGGGGGTGCTACTACTGCTCGAAGGGCCAGGTCTTGAGGAGCCTTCTGAAGGTGAGCAGGTCTTGGATCTGCCGCAGATGGGAGGGGAGAGTGTTGCAGGTCTTGGCGGCGATAACAGGAACACAATCGTGGAAATATTAGGTATGGGGTAAGAGTAGCAATAACCAAATACAATGCCCAGGACAAGATTGACTCGTGGTAAAGGTAGAACTTTAGAAGTAGTGAGAGTCAGGGATAAGACCCATATAATTTTATTAGTGGGAAGCTGTGAGTATCCTGAGTCCTTATGCAGTATGGCCGATAGAAACATTTGTGAGTTCTTGGCAGTCCAGTACCCCGCATTGGTTAGATGTTCAAAGGTCCTTCAGAATGCCAGCCGCTAAGTAATTGGGTTACACTAGAATAATTCATCAGGCTGGGTTTGTGCCCCTAGTTACTTGAAGGAGTCTGGCCTGCTGGGTGTACCTCATCTGCAATGTTTGGGATATTAGAGTAGCAAACTGAGCCTGGCCCCAGCAGCCTCTCTCAAAATGGCAAAGGTCTTAATACCTCAGTGAGAGTTTGTAAGTCAATTCTGGCAGCCCGCTATCCTCCACGCACTGGCCGTGTATTGACATTCAGTGGATCTTTAAGAGGCAGCACTTGGCCCCTGGCATTCAAGGCAGACTCGGCATCTGCTGTTTACCAGGGACTCACCAAAGCCGCTGTTCAGCAATCACCGTAGGCAGAATAAGAATAATGCAAGCGCCCTTTTATTTAAAAGACCTTAGCCTAGCGATTTGAAGTTGGGGGCAGCACCTTAGGCCATGCTTCTCCAGTCAATTTCACCAGCTGGAGATCCCTAACAGTATGTGGTCACCATCTTTGCTCATCTCTGGGTAACCAGGTATCTTGACTGGCTCTGGATGAGATAACCTGGCCAGTGTCCACACTACACTGGAGTACGCCCTCCTTCACGGTTGAAACCCCAGGCCTTGGAATGAAGGTGGCTTCACCGTAAGGCCTGCCAATCCAATTGACAAGATAATCCATTGCAAGGCGGGTTAAGGGCCAGATTGTGAAGTGACAGCAAGGGTTATTGATCATGGCATGGTGTCCTTTCCATTCAGTATTTTTCCAGTGATATTTTAGGCCTGGAGCTTTTTGAGGAGTGTCCATTCTTGGGATCCACCTGAAGACCCAGTGTCAGAGCTACACCTCGAGATAAACTGAGACTGGTTGTCACACAAACATTTTTGGAAAATGAATTGTACATCCAAGAACTGAGTCAGAACCATCCAACTTGTCTCTATTTGAGGACTCCGTCAACTATACCTTGAGCACATAACTCCCAAATAATCAAAATTTGGGACACCTTTTAGTGAAGCATGAATGGTAAGCTTCCAACACCTTGGATCCTCTATTAGGACTTTTTTTTTTACTGGTGCAAATCATTATATTCATTAAACATATAGGGCCAGATGTATGACAATTCCGTTTTGCGGGTCGCAAATTGCGGTATCTTGAGACTTGCAATTTGCGACTTGCAAAACGAAATGTACTAATGTGTCTCAGACACATTTAGCTATTCCCAATGGGGTCACAAATGGCCTGCCTCATCAATATTCATGAGGCAGGTCGCAATTTGCGACCCATTGGGAATGACCAGCACTCACAGGGATGGTGGTCTGCTGGCATCAGCAGACCCCCATGTCTGTGGCTGCTTTTTAAATAAAGCAGAGTTTTTTTTAATGCAGTCCATTTTTCTTAAAAGAAAATGGAATTCATTAAAAAAAGTAAAATAAAACATTTCTGTTTCATTTTTTAAGATTAGGAAGTGGTTCGTGGAATCATTGGCTGCTCTTCAAAAATATTTCCTCTACCCCACACAGAGGGCAAGGGGTCCCCTGGGGATCCCTTTCTGTTTGCTACTGGCTTACTACCTATTTGAAGTAGGTGGTAACTGCAATTGTTTTGCAACCTCATTTGCGGTCGCAAAACAGTCGTACATACCAGTGCAACTCGCTGTTAGGAAGGGACTCCCTTGGTACGACCCTTCCTAATAGCGACTGGCAAACACTCTTTTGCGAGTCGATAATAGGTTGGTTACCGACTCGCAAAATACGGTTTGTACATACCACAAACCTTTTCAGAGGTAGCAATCGGGTTGATTTCCCATACGCTACCAATAAAAAGGGTTGTACATCTGGACCATAGTTGTCTGCAAAGGTCTTGGATTGCATGTGCAGAGCTTTATCGGGATGCCAACACAATTGCGTCATCAACAAGGAGCAATACTGGGACAGGAAACTGAGTCACTAAAGGAAGATTGTTGAGATGAGACTGAAACGAATTGGGGTCTAACTCCTGTTCTTTTTCTCTGCATTAAGATCATATCCTCTTGCGTCAGGATGATGAGGTAAAGAAGACTTGTAACAGGCAAAAATAAGAACCAGAGATGGGTGATCAAGGCCCTCTGTGCAAAGAACTGCCCATTAAAGGATTCCTCAACTCAGTTACAGTTATGTCATGTAGTGAAGGTGGGGAAGGTATATGTAATACTAAAGCATGCATCCACAAGCATTGTTCATCTGTCCAACTCCCATTTTCAGCCTAGCATATGTCACTGAATAAGTGTTATTACCGCTTTATTGAAATAACCCACCATTTTCGTGAAGCAACTAAGAAACTTTCTTCTTCTGAAGGCCCCCTGCTATGGCAGCATCCTTTCTGAAGCACTCTGTATTTGAACCTTATTACCTGCAGCTGAAGAATCGCTGAAACCTGTGCCTGAAACCACCCACTTCTTCCCACGCCCTCCCCGAAGCCAGGCTGCACTCACTGGCGGTCAGCTGAAAAAGGACCCTTGACGTCAGTCACCCAGACTGATTTTTTTAAAACTCCTTCCTCGCAAACCAGTGGAAATGCAACTAAGAGCTCCCCAAGCACCGCATCTTCTCAGGTACAAGGCGTTTTATTTCTGTATCATCTTCACAAAAAAGAAAACAGATCGATAGACGACATGGTGAGGGGACTAGGCTTTCGTCACATTTACCTCTCACAATAAGAGTATCCATGAGGGCCAAATCCATGCCAAAAGTTTTAGGGTAACCACTGACTATGTAATAAAATAGTTCCATTTAATATTCATCATGTGTTAATTACCTTATGAGGCCATCCAGCCACCCTACACCAACGCTTTTTTACAAAATGGCGTCCGGGACAGCGGGGGCTGGAGGGTTGTGGCGGAAGATTGTCAACTGTTCAAGATACCCACACAAGAGGGGTGTTTCAGCTCTTTCCCTTGCTTTATGAAAAAATACTTCATTGCTATATGTGTAGACAGGAAAGCCTCCCCTCTACTGGACAGTGTTTATCCTTGTTTAATTTTAAAGAGGACTTTTAGTTCATATGAAGTGGGTGATCCCACCAAGATCCAGTCAAGTCTTGGGTTTATAGTAAACTCCTGTTATGTACAGGCCCATTGCCTGTCAAAAGAGACACTGCTCAGGCCAAGGGCTCTGTATTATGTGTTAAGCGACCACCTTAGTGATATGTTAAGGAGCCATCACCAAACTGTGCAGTGGGAGCCTGTCATTGAGCTTGACACCTCCTGTTCTGAACCAAAGGGTGTTATTAAAGTGTATCAGTTTGCAAGAGCCCTTAGGGACTACAGCCGTGGCCGCTGCAGGTAAGAGTGGTGGGGTGGGTTGGTGGGGCCGGCTGAGGGGATTTCAACAGACGACCATAAATTATTTATTTAATTTTTCCTTGTGGTCATTTCTCAAAATCCCCCCCCCTGCCAACACCCGCTGCCCCATCGCTCTTACCTGCAGCGGCCGTGGATGAGGGACTGTGTATAAATGAGGGGGTTTGAACCTCGCAGACCAGCGTCTGCTCGAAGTAGTGTATAAATGAGGGACTATCACAAATGTGCATGTTGTTGAGCATGGTCCAGGGCTGACCCAGGAGATGGTATTAAAGAGACACTAGATCCAGACCTCCTAGGGATTGTCGGAAAAGTGCATGTTTCTAGGCAGTGTCTGGGGCTGGCCGAGAGGTGTTATTAACGTTTCTCAGTTTACAAGGGTTATCACAAATGTGTATATTCCTGGCAGGGTCCTATGCCGGGCCAGAGGGTGATATGAGAGTGTCTCAGTTTTGAAGACCTTTTAGAAATGATCACAAGTGTGCATTTTGTTGAGCATGGTCTTGGGCTACTCTAGGTGGTTTCACCCATTTCAGGACTTCTTAGGGATTGTCACAAATGTGCATGATGCTAGGCAGGGTACTGGGATCGCTCAGATGGTATTATCAAAGTGTCACGGTTTACAGGACTCCCGGTGGAGTGTCACAAATATGCATGTCACAGTTCACAGGGCCCTTTCAGGATTATCACAAAAATATATGATATTCAGCAGAGTCCTAAGTGTGTCCAGGAGGTGCTATTAAAGATGAACAATTTACAGCAATCCTTAGGGGTTCTTACAAATGTACATGTTGCTGGGCAGGGTCCTGGGCTCACGCAGGGGGCGTTATTAAAGTGTCACTGTTTACAGGAAACCTTAGGGACTGACACAATTGTACATGCTACTGAGCAGGGTCATACAATATAAAATATTAAATTGTCACCGATTATAGCACCCCGATTATCAAAAAAGTGCAGGGTCCTGGACTTGCCCATAAAATGCTATTTTAAAAAATCACAGTGTACGAGACCCCTTAGAGAATGTCTCAAATGTGCATGCTGCTGGCCAGGGTCCTGCGCGGGCCCAAGGTTTTTGTCAGTAGTGTAGCTCCATTGCTGCAGCTTCGGTCCCCAGAGACATGAGGAGGGTCCACTGAACATTGATATGCCTTTTCAAAGCTTTTAGACGATGTCAACGAGCTTTGGCCAACACCGGCCCCACTTATCATCTGAAAAAGTTTAAATGGTATAATATACGGCCTGGGCAGAGTTCACAGAGTCGTGCTACGTGGAGCTCTGCGAAGTGACAGGAAAACTCAGCCATGCTATGCGGAGTTCTGCAAGCGGTGGAGTCTGATATGTCACGCTGTTTGTACTGATTTTTGGTACCAGGAGTTTTTCCCTTGCTGTAAAATCAACGCGAACGGCATCACACGGAATACCAGAGGCTTCTTTATACCGCTCTAGTAGATTTTCTACTCGAGTGGCAGATCCCTCAACATCAGCGGCAGCTTTTTCAATGCAAGCGGTAGTGACCTGCTGCAACCACCCGTATTAAAAAAACTCACAGGGAGGTGGTCTAGCACACGATTTCTCTGACCCTCACTCACCAACTAAATGCAAGCCACATGAGAGAAATAACTGTGCTCCGCATTGCTTTGGGGAGTTTTTGGGAACTCCAAGCTCCACGAGGAGCAGGCAAAACTCTGCGAACTCGACCTGCGGAGTGTAATTCTTCGCCCACCCTTACATAATATACTTAGCTGCAGCCATACAAACGTGGCGTCCAAATTGATGCTGCTCTGTAGTTTCGGATAGATATGGAATATGGAACTCAAGCTGGCTAGTGATTTTGTACCGGTGTTCGTTTGAGGGCCGGGATTGTTTCCGAAGTTCCTCTTCGTCTTGGGTTTCAGTAATTTCGTGACTGGACTCTTGATTTATTCTGAGCCTTCTGGATTGCATTTATTTCTCCATTGACGGTGAACTCTTTAGTCAATAATAGTGAATGAGATCTTAAATAAAACTCGTTGTTGGATGCTCTATCAATTATTGTACTGTCCTGATGATGACCATTTAATTTCTATTTGGTCGAAACGCCATCAGCACTTACCTTTGGCACCTATTCAAGAGGATGCAGTATTTGCCATTCCTGGTTTTGTGTTTTGTCCAATCAGTGATTTTCTATTAATGTTTTTGCCTCTGCCATTGTCTTTCTGTTTTACACTGGTTATTGTATGTACTGAGCTGGTTTTGTGTAAGTGTGTGAGCACCGTCAGTTAAAATTTGTATTGCATTTTTTATACTGTGTTCTTATTAAAAAGTGTATATATATTTTGCATGGGTATCAATGTTTTTGTGGTTTATTTTTTCTTCTTTTATTGCATTTTATTTAAGTGTTGTATAATTATGTACCTGAACCACTGTTAGTATTATAGCTTTCATTTGGCCCCAGATTCGGGTAATAGGGCTGCCCCTATTGATGCAAGCATCATAACTAGTGGCACCTTTGAGACAACCACAGCTTGTTTGTAGGCTTTCAAGTAGTGAGGAGGTGGTGGGTGTTCCAGGCTTTGGCTGTGATGTAGAAGAAGGACTTTCCTCCCATTCTAGTCTTGCTGATACATGGGACAGTGGCCAGTAAGAGCTGGGCTGATCAGAGGTGTCTTTTGGGTGCGTGGAAGGAGAGGCAGCTATTCAGGTATGCAGGTCCGGTTTTGTGAAGGAGCTTGTATGTGTGGGTGAGGAGTTTGAAGGTTTTTCTGTTATTGGGCATCCACATTCCGCCGCCCTCAAAATACTGTAGTGGGGTGTCTGTGTAAATATTCATTCATTCATTCCATTCAATGGCTGTAGCCAGGAAAGTCCACCAGTCTAATTTCCTCCCTCGCTTAGCTTGAGTACTTAAAAAGCATGCAGTTTGCTGGTCCCTGTTTCTGCTTCTCTCATGCGCCCCCCCTCCCCAGCTCCATGCCACCCTCATGTTGGTGGTTGTTGCAAGACTGATCCGCCTCTCCACCCCCTTCCACCTGTGAACATCCTTCATTCAGTAGATCTGACATTCTCTTTTTCACTGAACTTATGCCCCCATGTAAAATAAGGTTCACATTCAGACAACGATGGATCACAACCTTAAACTCTCTCTCTACACTGATTTGCTGAATGAACTGACATCACAACCATATCATAGCAAGAGGTACTCGGCCCTAATGTGAGCAATGAAAAAAGGCCCCAACCCACTGTTTGGGAGTACAAATATCCATAAGGGGGTGCCAAGGACATTTTACAGCTCTGGGCTCTGGTGCTAATGCACCTACTGCACAGTTGATAGCTACAACTTTGCATGTGTAGTCATTTTTTAGACCAGTGCCCCAGAGAAATGATCTATTTTCCCAAAGCCGTCACAACTGATTCACATTTTGTAAATGAGGAAGGCATTCTGTAAGGAACCCCTAATGCGAAATATAACTATCATCTCATATGACGGTTTGTGTGGCATAAAGGGGCATGTTTACAATAAAGTTGTGCGGTATTTCATTAAGCCAAGAAGGCTAACAACAAGGGTTTGTGACTTTACAAAACACAGGGCTGCACCATATTTACTAGGATATGATGCAGCCCTGTGTTTCCCCCTGTTCTGGCGCTAACTTTAGCTGCATAGTACCAACGCAGGCACCCTTGCACCATAGTGCAAGGGTGCCTGTGTAGAGGGGTGGATTGTTTATGTGCAAGAAGCTCCCCCTTCCTGCCCATAAACAATCTTTAAATGCCATTTTGTAACTTTTATGTGTGCTGCTTAATGCAGCACCCAAAGAAGTTGCAAAACTGCATTTCTTTTTAAATGATTGTTTATTTACAGGGAGGGGGACCTTCCTGCATATAAACAATCACAAGGCAGCACACATGGAAACAGCAAAAAGGAGGAGAAATAAAGCATTTATTCTTGTTTTGCCTGTTTAAGACCAGGTTTTCCCTGGTCTTAATTTTGACACTGCCTCCTATTTACGCTGCCCTTGTAAATTGGAGGCAGCGCCATCATTAATGGGTGTTGCGGTGGAACGCCCACTGCAACACCCTTTGCTCTCCCCTTCACGTTAAACACAGCGAGAAAGGGTGCCTTAGTTACAAGGTTAGCGTTAAGTCGTGTTAAATGGCTTAACGCTGCCTTGTAAATAAGGAAAGGCCCCTATTGCCATGACAGCGTCACTGAAAGTGACAGTGTGGTGGAGATAGGTGCTTTCAAATATGCCTAAATGTGTTTTACACACTGCTTTATACCGCACTTCTGTCGTTTCTAGCTACTTGCAAAGCAATCCTTGCTATTACTCAATTTCTTACTAGCCAGTTTGGTGACCTCAGGAGAAAGCATGGTTTAGTAGCTCAGTGGACTAATGCAAGCACCGTCAAGATCTGTGCATTGCCGTCTCCTTACAGGTTTGAAGCCCAGTAGGTCCAATGACTAGGAGACCTCCTTGGGAGTAAATGTGCACTCTTCAAATACACCTGTTAAACTACTGTTATACCGCACCAGGACTAAAACTTTTCACCTGCAGAAGACACCGGATGTCAGAGCCAAGTCTTACTTCACTGAGCCATTCCTGGTGGTAATAGATGTTCTTTGTCTGCACTGCTGTGAATAGCCAGGTAGCGAGTAGCTATACTTCTTTAATTTGAAAGGGAGACTGCCAGCTCTTCTCGGCAGTGTTACAATATGTGTATTGGTAGAATGCCAACAATTCTTAGTGCAAACTCAGGGGGTGATTTACTAAGATTTTGCGCCATAAAAGTGATGCAAATCGGCGCAAAATCTTTTTTTTTCCAACTTACTTTCCAGTGCTAAACTTGTTTAGCGCTGGAAATAATGGAAAAGTAATGCAAAGCAGCTGATGTTCTGCCTTGCATTACTTTGCACCATCGGGCTGTACCAAGGGTGGAGCATAGGTGTTCCCATGCAACCACATAAGGTTTCTCACGTCAAACCCAATTTACTAAATAAGAATATTGGGTTTAGAATGAGAAAACTGTACCCTTTTCAAGTAGACACAAGGAAGGTGAAATGCTTTCATTTCTCCTTCCTTTTACGACTTTGCATGTGTGCTGCACTTCACAGTACACATACAAAGTAGGAAAATGGTTAAAGTGAGTCTATACATAGTATTTTGTACTGGAAGGATACCGTTCCAGTACAAAACCTATGCTAGACACACGGAGACACCCTGGCACCGTAGTGCAAAGGTGTCTCCGTGGCAACCGGCAGCTGATTTAATCGCCGGCCCCAGTAAGGTTGGAGAAGAGTGCCTTATTTTAGTAAATAAGGTGCTCTCCCCCTCTCTCTTTTCCAAGTAGCGCTGCATTTGTGGCTGCTGCAGTGCGCTACGTGAAAAAATATAAAATCTGCCCCTCAGTGCATAATTTGTAAAAGAATGAGCGCCGGTTCCCGAAGCTCTGCTTAGAAGCCAGCGTCTGGTGCTATTAAATATGATCGCACTGAATAACAAGGCTGGTAGCCTAAATCCACCACATGCCTCTTTAATCCACTTTCAGACATTCCCTGCACCTTTAGCTCACTCTTGCAGGTTCAGGTCCCTGCTGTCTCCAAACCACGATCAGTGAAGTTTCTTAAGGTGCAGAGACACATGGCAGAATTTACTACGCCCCAATACCAAATGGTATGGACTATCTGTAACCTACGTTCCCTCTAGGGCGCTCGCGTCCGCGCGAGTGCACCTGCCTTGACGTCACAGCGCACAGCCTCGCATGGAGCGCGCACATGGGACGTCCCGCGAGAGAGGCGAGCAACACAAACATCAGGCACTTTTGAATGCGGTGGCGGAGGAGTGCAGGTAAGGAGGCGGGGGTGGCTGGGGGGGCTTGTGGTTATGTATGAGCGCGGGGCAGACTGTGGCCTTTTGTTTAATATTGCTGTTAATCAGAGACCCGTCACGGGCTCCGATTAACAGCAATACTGAAACAAAAGGCCACAGTCTACCCCGCGTTTACTAACAAAGGCGTAGTCAGTTTCCAAACACAGCGTGTACTTTAGCACACGCTGTGTTTGGAAACTGACTACGCTTTTGTTAGTAAACGCGGGCAAGACTGTGGCCTTTTGTTTAAGTATTGCTGTTAATCGGAGCCCGTGAAGGGGCTCTGATAAACAGCAATACTCAAACAAAAGGCCACAGCGGCTGGGGAAACGAGCGGAACAAAAGGCAAAAGGGGCAGAAAGGCAGAAAAAAGCGAGTGGGACAGAGGGCAGAAAGGCACACAAAAATGAGTGGGACAGAGGACAGAAAGGCAAAAAACGAGTGGAACAGAGGGCCGAAAGGCACAAAAAACAAGTGGGACAGAGGGCAGAAAGGCACCAAAAATGAGTGGGACAGAGGACAGAAAGGCAAAAAAAACGAGTGGGACAGAGGTCAGAAAGGCATAAAAAAAGAGTGGGACAGAGGGCAGAAGGGCACCAAAAACGAGTGGGACAGAGGGCAGAAGGGCACCAAAAACAAGGGAAAAACAAGTGGGACAGAGGGCAGAAGGGCACCAAAAATGAGTGGGACAGAGGGCAGAAGGGCACCAAAAACAAGGGAAAAATGAGTGGGACAGAGGGCAGAAGGGCACCAAAAGCAAGTGGAACAGAGGGCAGAAGGGCACCAAAAACGAGTGGGACAGAGGGCAGAAGGGCACCAAAAACAAGGAAAAAACGAGTGGGACAGGGGGCGAAAGGGCACCAAAAACGAGTGGGACAGAGGGCAGAAGGGCACCAAAAACGAGTGGGACAGGGGGCAGAAGGGCACCAAAAACAAGGGAAAAACGAGTGGGACAGAGGGAAGAAGGGCACCAACAACGAGTGGGACAAAGGGCACCAAAAACAAGGGAAAATGAGTGGGACAGAGGGCAGAAGGGCACCAAAAACAAGGGAAAACTAGTGGGACAGAGGGCAGAAGGGCACCAAAAACTAGTGCGACAGGGGGCAGAAGGGCACCAAAAACAAGGGAAAAACGAGTGGGACAGAGGGCAGAAGGGCACCAAAAATGAATGGGACAGAGGACAGAAAGGGAAAAAAACAAGTGGAACAGAGGGCAGAAAGGCACAAAAAACAAGTGGGACAGAGGGCAGAAGGGCACCAAAAACAAGGGAAAAACGAGTGGGACAGAGGGCAGAAGGGCACCAAAAATGAGTGGGACAGAGTATAGAAAGGCAAAAAAACGAGTGGGACAGAGGGCAGAAAGGCACCAAAAACGAGTGGGACAGTGGGCAGAAGGGCACCAAAAACAAGGGAAAAACGAGTGGGACAGAGGGCAGAAGGGCACCAAAAATGAGTGGGACAGAGGGCAGAAGGGCACCCAATACAAGGGGAAAATGAGTGGGACAGAGGGCAGAAGGGCACCAAAAACAAGTGGGACAGAGCGCAGAAGGGCACCAAAAACGAGTGGGACAGAGGGCAGAAGGGCACCAAAAACAAGGGAAAAACGAGTGGGACAGAGGGTAGAAGGGCACCAAAAACGAGTGGGACATAGGGCAGAAAGGCACAAAAAATGAGTGGAACAGAGGGCAGAAGGGCACAAAAAACGAGGGAAAAACAAGGGGAACAGAGGGCAGAAAGGCACAAAAAACGTGTGGAACAGAGGGCAGAAAGGCACAAAAAACGAGGGGAAAATGAGTGGAACAGAAGGCAAAAGGGGCACAAAAACGAGTGGCACAGAGGGCAGACGGGCACAAAAAACTAATGGCACAGAGGCAAAATACAGAATACAGAAATATAGGGGCAGCTAAGAACAGAAGGCAGAATGGGCAGAGAGGACGGGGACAGCGAGGGGAACAGAGGGAAGAAAAAGGGTCCGGACCACGTACAGGCAGCGGGGAAGACAGACAACAGCAGTCAGAGACACAACAATGAGAATACAGGCAATACAATAAATTTGCAAACTGCCCTTAAGACCCTTATTGTGGCTCTGTATGTGTGAAAATGCACTATCTTTTCACTTTTTAAAGTAAACGTTTTGAGTGACATTTGGCGCCGCAGACACGCGCGGTTTGGTTCCTGGCGTACATAGCCATGGTTGCAGAGCACAGAGACCCTCCACTGCCGCACACAGAGGAAAAAAATTAGAGGGAACATTGTCCGTAACCACGAAATATGAGCTTCAGGCTGACTAAGAAGCGAAGCATTACAGCAGTCAAGTCTGGATCTAATGGAGGCTTGAATGACCATTTTCCTGAATGCTTCTTGGATCTTTTTCACTCTTTGTAATGACTTTTTAATAAACCAAAACAGGTAGAAACTATTTTTGAGATGTGTTGATGAAAAGACAAAAAAGGTATCAAGCATCAGTGAGCAGGAAACTGGTGGGAGATCTGCGGGAACCATTCATGGCTTCAGATTGCTGACTTTCCAAAAACAACATTTTCTGTTTTTGATGAGTTCAGTGTAAGTGTGTTTGAATTAAATCACTTTGCAATATCTGCCAATCAGGCTCTGAATTTAACCTGTAGCTGAAGGAAGTCACAGTTCAACTTTAAATAAGTTGGTTTCATAGTTGTAAGTACAAAAATTAAAACTATAGGAATGTACAGTCTTTGCCGGCAAGCGATATATAGATTGAATAAGGAAGGGCTGAGCCGTAAGGTACACTGCAAGAAATGTATTTAAGTTCAGACTGAAAAGGCAGCTTGATATTGGTCTGGAAAAAAGGCGAGAGCTACTCCAATGTACAGGCTCCCACTTCTGATGTTGTTAGTCGTCATGCTAGAATATTGTAGGAAACCATATCTAACACTGTTGACAAGTCAAGTAATGTTGTACTACTGAATATGGACCCCCCCAGAACATTGTCAAACACTTGTATCGCTGTATAAATTATCAAATGGTAAGTGCGGATAAAGGAAGTATAGATTTACTGTTCCTAACCAGTGGTGGTCGCAGCCCATTTTAGGTGGTAGGGCAGCTGCGGGGGAGGCAGGGGTTTGGGGAGGGGGGGTTGAAATATAAAAGAAAAAAAATAAATCATATTTGCCGCTCTGCTCCTGCTAACACCACCTTGCTGCTCCTTGGGTCGCCGTCAGGCCGTCGGGCCGACTCCACATCCAATCCAGAAAGCAACAGGATTGGTCAGAGCGGCCTTGTTTGCCGCTTAGACAGTGCATTGGAGCCCGTGCCTTTTCTCCAACCCTGCTGTGTAATGCAGCCAGGTTGGAGAAACATAAGTGGGCATGTGTGTTTGGCCGGCCTAGGACGGCTGGCCAAGCACACTAGTGCAGTTATTAGTGCACTTTACTCCTCCTCCCTGACAAGCCCGTCCCTGCCCTGCTCTATAGTAATTGTAATGCGGGGCTCAGACAAAATAAATGAAATGTATTTATTTTTTGGTTTTTTTTATTTAACATGTTTTATATAGCGCTGGCTGGACCCGGGGGTATCAGAGCACTTTACACGAGTTCTCATAGCAGTATAGAAAATTTACAATGAGGTAGTATTCAGAAACCAATACAGAACGGTAGAAAGAAGTTTAAATAATACACAATAAAACAAACAAATTGCTAAAAAGGGTTAGAAATAATCAAGAAAGATTGGGCTAGAGAGAGGGGGAGGGGATATCGAAGAGGGCGGTATGGGAATGGGGAGAGGCAGGGGAGGGGGAAAGTAAGGGGATATAAGACAGCTATACGTAGATAAATATCTTGCATGATACAGGATTACAATGAGGTAGTATTCAGAGTAGCTCAAGTTTGATACCGTCACAGTCAGAGAATGGCAAGGGTAGTCCCAAGACCAGAGAGAATTAGCCTAGCGTAGGAGGGAAAGCATTGAGAAGAGGGGGGAAGGGTGTGTGAATATGGGGAGGCTGAGGGGGGAGGGGGGATTAGGTAAGACTTGGAGGGACGGGCAGGTCCTGTAGGCAAACGCTGGAGGGGGGAGTTGGAGGGTGGAGGAGGACGAAGGAGGGGGAAGAGAGCAAATAGGATGGCAATAACTGTGTTATTGTCATTTTATTTATCATCTGCAGGTGCGGGAATTGAGGTGATGCTCCTCGGACATTGTGGAGGAGCCGCCCCTGTTCCTAACTCCACATCTATGTATCTTGAAGGTATATATCGAGTAGGTACATATATGTGGAGCTACATATAGAACATCTAGACTTCATTTTTTGATATTCTTTCTTTGCTATTATGTCCTACTGATATTCTGGTGTCGATATTCTGGGTGAGCACTGTCAAGTCATATCAGATTGGTGGAATTTCCTGCACCAGCACACATATGAATACCACCCAGTACTCTAGTCAGCACTGATTCTGTACTAAAACCCTTACTGTATCCAGAGTGATTTGGACACAGGATCAGTAGTGGCTGATAGATAACAGGGGCGGGGAGGTGAGGGTTAAGAACATTAAAAAAAGAAAGAAAACGTACCTACTGTCGCGTTGCAGCCACTGCTTCTCCTCCGTTGCAGGAAGCACCAGGGCTTCCCTAAGCCAATCACAATGCTGCAATGCAGCGTTGTGATTGGTCTGAGCACCTTGGTTCAATGCCCATATGGGGACAGGGAGCCTGTGCATGTTCCTCACCAGGCTGGTGGGGAAGATGCAAAGTGCGCATGACTGTTTGGCCGGCCCAAGAAGGTCAGCCAAACAGTCATCCACACTTAGGGAGTGAAAACTACTCTTCCCTCTGGCCAGCCCCGCCCCTCCCCACACCTAGGAATGGAAAAATAAAATGATAATAACGTTCAGTTGTTATCATTTTATTTTTCTTCTGCACTGCTCTCAAAGCAGTGGGAAAGCGATTGCCGAGGGCGGAGTACGGAGGAAGACGTTCGGTTGCGGAGCGCAGCTGGAGGCTTCCCGAGGAAGACGCCGTCCGGTAAGCGCTGCTAAAGGATGTTTACCCCCACTGCCTGTACATGCGTACAGTGAAGCGCATAGAAAAGCGGGCATTACGGCAGGGTGTCCGAGAGTGAAATCACACAGACAGGGACGCAGGCACTCTCACTAAGTCTCCAGCGTAGCTCTGAGCAAAGAGTGCTCGAAACTACATAGCGAGACGTGGAGAACAAACTTTTGCAGGCATTTACTGTCATGTTTACCGATTCTGAACGCCACACTGCGGCACAAGGAATGTTTAAACGGCGAGAGCAGCCGCCGGCTACAGCAGCAGCAGGCACATCAGCAGAACCGGTCTGTGACAAGCTAACAGCGGTTATGGTGAAACTTGAGAGGCTCTACGAGCGTGAAATACGCAAGTGGTGGGAGGCGACTAGCCTCACCAATTATGTAGAAGAAGGAAGGGTACCCAGAGGCTTGAGGGTGCACACAGTCCCATCTTATGAGCACCCGGATCCACAACTGCTCACTGATTGGTTTGAACATACAGCCACGTACTGCGAAGGGACCCTGAAAATCCTGATAAAATATGCATGGAGTGACCGTGAGAAAGTATTGGCTGAGATCTCATTAATTAATGAGGAACTAGATAAAGAAAAGGACTCGAGCATCATATTGACAATCACTGAGAAGAAAGAACAAATGAAAGCTCGTCTGGTAAAATACGAGACCAAAATAAGGAATCGGAAACAAGAAAAGTACGAGCGTGATGCCAATGATTACCTAACAGGACGTGTCCTAACTTATGCCAAGAAATTTGACGCCCCACGCAAGGCCCTATTGAAAAGCTCAGGTGCAACCACCGGAACATCTACAAGACCGGACATCGCCACCTCGGAATCTGAGGTAACTGAAAACGAGTCAGGCGATGAGCAAGCTGAGCAATCACAACAACGGGGACAGAACCGCGGAACACAGCAGGGCAGGAGTAAGAAAACCCCTTTTCAAGAGGAGTACGAAGTGATCCAGAGCACGTGGCTCCGGGGAGGAAAGAACAAACCCCCGGATACGGAGGAGCGGGCAACAGGAGCACCAGGAGGACGAGGAGGTCAGGGGGCGGACAAAGGAGGAAGAGGAGGAACAAGGAACTCCCGCTGGGTCAACCGCAACCGCACCAAGAAATAGTGACACCAGATGCGACTGGCTCACAAGAACAAGCCAACCTAACAGTTGTTAATCTGACATCTAAACAACTGACCGACCAAGAAACTGAAGTTCTCAGCTTAGGACTAACCTTTTGCCCCAACAAAGAACTGGAATATACCCAAACCCGGATTGACCTGTTTCGCTTCACGCGAAAACTTAAACTTCATAAGTATTTCAAATTACGACCCCACACCCAAGATCCCAACAAGAAGGGGGCTAGAATAACAGCAACGGATGCACTGAGCAGTAGAGATCTAGTAACAGTAGAAGCTCTGGAAGATCTTGAAAGAGAAGAAACACTAGACGTGCAACATTTGGATACTGCTCAAAGGGCAGAGATGCAAGGGATCGATCAAGAGAGAGAGGAGAGCAATTTCAAACCTCCTTCCGTATTCGTTCCCCAGTCTCCGTGGGACGCTGTGGATGCGTTTAGCGAAGCCATGATAAATGACCTTATGAGATACCGCAAGTCTAACCATACCAGTCACAACTTCAACATCACTGAACAGCAATATGAGGCATTAATGAACCTAAAAAAAGACAATAACATCGTGGTGAAACCTTCTGATAAAGGTGGGAACGTTGTTTTAATGAGTAGGGATTATTACAAGACCGAGGCATTGAGACAGCTCTCTGATGATAACTTTTATACTAAATGTACTATGAATACATACCAACAGAGCATAAAAGAGTATGATACTCTTATCAAAAAATGGTACGACCTACAGATGCTGGGTAAAGATGAACACTTATTCCTACGCAATAACTGTCCAATGATTCCCACCTTTTACCATCTACCCAAGCTGCACAAGAGCAAAGAGAGTCCACCCGGACGCCCCATTATCTCTTCAATCGGCAGCTTGACAGAGAACATGTCACGCTTCATAGACAATATCCTTTTCCCTTTGGTGCTAAATCTAAAATCATACATCAGGGATACAAAGGATTTCCTGACGAAAATACAAGATCTGCAGTGGAATCCAGGATATCTGCTTGTGGTGCTTGACATCACAAGCCTATATACAATCATTGAACACCAACAGGGTTTGAAAGCAATAAGACATGCTCTAGAACAGCGCCAGATGCGCTTCGCCAGACACAATCTCATGATATTGGAATTTGTTGAATTCTGCCTAACCAATAACGTATTCCTGTTCCAAGAACAACTGTATCTACAGAAGTTAGGGACGGCGATGGGTACTTGCTTTGCTCCCAGCTACGCGAACCTTTTCGTGGGCTGGTGGGAGGAGCAAGTACCCAGGAGCTGTAAGGTTGGACAGGAGGTGGGCACCATCGTGTGTTGGCATCGATACATCGATGACCTTTTCATCGTTTGGGATGGCAATGTCACAACAGCCACTGAATACATCAAGCTGCTCAATAACAACAATCTCAACTTACATTTTTCGGGATCTATTTCTCCTGTGGCAGCGGAGTATTTGGACCTGAAGGTGTTTGTTGAAGATGGGCAATTACACACGAGCCTGTTTAGGAAAGAGACTGCTGGCAATTCTACACTCTTTGCCAGCAGCAGCCACCCACCGCAACTTATCAATAGCATCCCCTATGGAGAGCTATTGAGAATTCGTAGAAACTGTTCCAGAGATTGTGATTTCGAGGCGGCTGCCTCTGAATGTATATCCCGCTTCAAGGTAAGGGGATATGGCGAAGACCTACTGTATGACACGCTGAGAAGGGTAAAAAAGACACCAAGAGGGAGTTTACTCACTGCCAGACCAGATGGATCAGGCCGTGACAAAAACAGAACCACCACCATCAATAAATTTAGGTTGATCACTCCCTATTCTACAGGAGCAAATGACCTGAAAAGAATGCTTAAAAAGAACTGGCATATTCTGCAAACGGACACTGTATTAAAGGATGATCTTCCACCTAATCCATTAGTTACATTCAGTAAAGCAAGGTCTGTGGGTGATATACTCGTCAGGAGCCATCTGGAAAAACCTCCCCCTAGGGTAAACACCTTAAAAGATCAAAAAGGGTTTTTTCCCTGTGGGAGATGTAAAGCTTGTGCGAGTAGCAAGAGAGTTCTCTCGTACACTATACCAGATACAGGAATGAGCATACCAATTAGAAAATTTATCACCTGCAGCACACAATACGCTGTTTACTGTTTGCACTGCCCGTGTGGCCTCCGCTACATAGGCAGCACCATCAAAGAACTGAAGCTAAGGGTTATGGAGCACTTGAGAGCCATCGACAAGGCAGACCCTAGCTACCCAGTGGCCCGCCACTTCGCGGAGGTCCATGGACGAGACCGGAAATTATTACAATATTTCGGTCTTGACACCATACCACCCAATGTGAGGGGCGGAGATCGCCTCAGACGACTCCGTAGACTTGAATCGAGGTTCATAATAGACCTCTCTACGAAGTACCCCAGGGGCTTGAACGCGGGGAGGAGATGGCTTTTCACCTGGGTAAATAAAATAGGAATACATAGTACCGTTAAGGCCATGTAGCGTCCATATTACTTCCCCATCTGTAAGAATCAACAGGGAAGTACAGTAGTAAGAACTTTGGATGACTAGATAGCCTATAATTGACTTCTAAATATAGCTGTAATGTGATGTAGAATCCGATGTTCACTGGAGTGGCTGTCTGCTCGTTTTGTGAAGGTAATCATAACTGTTTATTGAGCACATACCTTTTGTGTACCATTGTCGCCTAATTGGCAGAACACTCACTAGATCGAATCATAATTTTATGTTGAATGGACTTTGATCATTTTCCTAGGGTTTTTCCCTTACCTAGAACCTTTATATGTCTTAGCATTTAATAACGCTGTGTTCTAAGGATTTTGGAACTTCTTATTACTTACATAATCATGGTGATGAACTGAGTTTCAAACCATGTGAGTTGTACTGCTTTGCGACTTATACGGTAACAACAGATGTTGAATGTCTGCAGACATTGGTGGACCATTATATGATTCATTAGATAGAGGACCCTAGCTGATCCACGGCTTTATTTTTGTTGTTTACATCAGAAACATATAATCTATTGTTTATACTCACTACTTGTATGGATTTGCCCATCTATGGGCTTTATTGTACAATCTGTGATAAGTCTTAGGTTGCACATTCCACATTCCAAGATGGCGCCCATAGCGTCTATAGTGGGGTTGTCCTCTATCTATCTCTATGTATAGAGTAAGAAAGTGAAAATGGTGCATTTAATCCATCTAAAAGTGAAAACCACTGTTACCACACTGACGAAGGCAACACGCCGAAACGCGTCTGTGGAGAGTGCCTGCATGAAATAAACCTGCACGTTTGAAAGTACCTCTTGAGTGCTGTTGTCTTCTTTTGAAACAAAGAGGAATTGGAGCGTTATATATATATATATATGTATATATATATATATATATATATTACCTACTGGCGGTCGCCAGTAGGTATATATAGTTAGGATTTTTTCTCTATGGGATTTTTGAAAATTCTATGTCTAATAACTTTGGCGTTTGTGGACGGAATTGGCTGAAATTTTCAGGAAAATGGAACATTTTGTTTCTGAGCAGACCCTGACAATTTGGGGGGGTTTTATCAAGGGGGGGCCCAGAAAAAAGGGGGGTCCCAAAACGCGTTTTTCCCATGTTAATGTCCATAGGGCGGTTGGCCTCACTTTTAGCTCGAACTGCTGAATGGATTTGCACGAAACTTGGCAAAATTGTAGGGACTGTTAGCCCGATGTGCCTTTGCTAGGTCTCAATATATGTGCTCCAGTGGATTTTGAGTAATTTAGGTTAAAAAAAAAATATATATCTGGGCGGAGCCTAACCACACATCTGATCTGATTGGCTGTCAGCACTTCATCCAAGAAGTGTTGGCAGCCATCTTGGGACCAATATACATGATAGCACCTCATTAAAAAGCATTGTAGTTAATAGAGGGTTTTAGGACTTTAGTTACATTATAAATCATTTGTTGATGGTACCATACTCGTTTTAGGAATTGTGGTGTGTTCTAAGGTGATTTTATCATGTGAAAAAACCTTCTGCTGTGATATCATGAATATTGTTTGAAAGAAAACTAATATCTCATGATTTTCCCACAGTGGTTTGGAAGGGGATCTATAAGCTAAACTGAAAGCATATTTTCTGTAAATTCACATTATCTTTATCAGTCATGTGAAAATGAAGTCTGACATTCTCAGTAAAACATGTACATCCAACAAGGACAGAGACTGTCAGTTGATTCCTTTGTGTTCTACTGCAGCCTCCTAGAGTGTTCTAAAGAACAACTAGAGCGCTAACAGTCCTACTTATTACAAAGGTATGGCACACCTGAAGCCATCTTGATTGGAATAAAGTGGTAACTCTTAAAACATTTAATTTAAAAAGAAACAACATGAGGGGGTATATTTTGCCATAGAAAGTATGATTAGTGCTGCAGAATGAAAAATTAGGGCACATTTTGAGTGACTTCTCAAATCCTTTTCTATTTCATTAAAACATTCTGACATGCAGTCTCCCAAAATGGCCACCAGAGACAAAAGAGCCCAAATGTAGCCCAAATATCACCCAGATGTAGCCCAAGTATAGCCCAATGACAGAATGTCCCAGAGTGTTCTAAAGAACAACTAGAGCGCTAACAGTCCTACTTATTACAAAGGTATGGCACACCTGAAGCCATCTTGATTGGAATAAAGTGGTAACTCTTAAAACATTTAATTTAAAAAGAAACAACATGAGGGGGTATATTTTGCCATAGAAAGTATGATTAGTGCTGCAGAATGAAAAATTAGGGCGCATTTTGAGTGACTTCTCAAATCCTTTTCTATTTCATTAAAACATTCTGACATGCAGTCTCCCAAAATGGCCACCAGAGACAAAAGAGCCCAAATGTAGCCCAAATATCACCCAGATGTAGCCCAAGTATAGCCCAATGACAGAATGTCCCAGAGTGTTCTAAAGAACAACTAGAGCGCTAACAGTCCTACTCATTACAAAGGTATAGCACACCTGGAGCCATCGTGATGGGAATAAAGTGGTAACTCTTAAAACATTTAATTTAAAAAGGAACAAAATGAGGGGGTATATTATGCAATAGAAGGTATTATTAGTGCTGCAGAAAGAAAAATAAGGGCACATTTTGAGTGACTTTTCAAATCCTCTTCTATTTCATTAAAAAATTCTGACATGCAGTCTCCCAAAATGGCCACCAGAGACAAAAGAGCCCAAATGTAGCCCAAATATCACCCAGATGTAGCCCAAGTATAGCCCAATGACAGAATGTCCCAGAGTGTTCTAAAGAACAACTAGAGCGCTAACAGTCCTACTTATTACAAAGGTATGGCACACCTGAAGCCATCTTGATTGGAATAAAGTGGTAACTCTTAAAACATTTAATTTAAAAAGGAACCAAATGAGGGGGTATATTTTGCCATATGAATTATGATTAGTGCTGCAGAAAGAAAAATTAGGGCACATTTTGAGTGACTTCTCAAACCCTCTTCAATTTCATTAAAAAATTCTGACATACAGTCTCCCAAGATGGCCACCAGAGACAAAAGAGCCTAAATGTAGCCCAAATATCACCCAGATGTACCCCAAGTATAGCCCAATGACAGAATGTCCCAGAGTGTTCTAAAGAACAACTAGAGCGCTAACAGTCTTACTTATGACAAAAGTATGGCACACCAGAAGCCATCCTGATTGGAATGAAGTGGTAAGTCTGAAAACACTCAATTTAAAAAGGAACAACATGAGGGGGTTAATTTTGCCATAGAAAGTATGATTAGTGCTTCAGAAAGAAAAATTAGGGATCATTTTGAGTGACTTCTCAAATCCTCTTCTATTTCATTAAAAAAATTCTGACATGCAGACTGAAACATGCACTTTGAATACCAGCAGCAGACGTCCCTGGTGAGCAGTAGCTTTACTACAGTGATCTAATGTGCAACTAGAGTGCTAACATTCAGAATTTATGGCAAATGTGTGACACATCTGAATGCCTTCTTGATGGAACCAAAGTAAACAAGCATTGAAAATGCAATAGATCTCGCCCTCGTTTAAGTTAAAGCCATTCTGTTTGTAATGAGGAGGCTTTTTAGCTTTGCTTTTATTAGTGTTTTTTCAACTTTCATGTAAATAACATGCATCTGTATGCATATAAGTATATGTATGCATGCATTTATGTTTGTATTTATATAGATATACAGATGATATATGTTTATATATGTATGTATATATATATATTCACTGAAAAAACCATAGGCTATAGACCATATATAGTTAGGAATTAGCATTTACAAAACCTTGAAAATTCACTGAAAAAACCATAGGTTATAGACCATATATAGTTAGGAATTAGCATTTACAAAACCTTGAAAATTCACTGAAAAAACCATAGGTTATAGACCATATACAGTTAGGAATTTGCATTTACAAAACCTTATTTTACTCACACAAAACCATTGAAATTCCATATATAGTTAGTTGCACTAACTATATATCGCGCACCCGCAATCCACTGCTGATGATGTCACATATTACATCATTCATGACATGGTCAGTGACATCACTGATGACATCACTGATGACATCTCAAATGACATCACTGATGACATCACTGATGACATCACTGATGACTGTATGTTTCTGTAAAGTTAAAATATGTCTTACATATTGAAGAATGAGTGGATGTATAAGTGTCTGGATGAAGGATTTAGTAGGTGCATGACTGACTGTATGAGTGAGTGATTAAATGTGTCTCACTGAGTGCATGGGTTAGTGACTAAACTGTCTCAATTTGTGCATCATTATGTCTGTTGTTCTGTAAACTGTTGCATGTGTTGATAGGTAGCTATATGAGTAACTATATGGGTTATTGATTGGTTGCCCAAGTATTTGTATGGGAGACTGAGTGTGTGTGTGGGTGGCTGGGAGGTGTATGACTCTGTGCATAGATGTGTGAGCAGTTGATTCACTAGATGTATGGTTTCAAAATTGCATGTGGAAACAGCTGTATGGGCGGTTGACTGTGTGCATGAGTGTATTGGTGAGTGAATGGATATCTCAGTGCTACATGTCAAAGTAAGTACATATGTAAAACACAGTACATGTGAGAGTTGACATATATAAATAACTGTGCATAAGAGCCAGTGAATGTGTGAGTGGCTGTATGGATCATTGTGAACTTGTATCAGGGATTGTATAAGAGAGTAAATATGTGTTAGTATATGTTTGAATAAGTAAAGTTTGTATAACTGTATAGTTGAGGAAATGGAGGTGTGATTGATTCTTTGCATGACTGACTAGGTGTGTGAGTAACTCCATGGATGGGTGACAGTCTGTGAGTGTCTGTTTACACTGATTGTATCTAAGGTTATATTAGAGTCTGAAGAGGTTCATCGTATTATCACATGAATGATATCATCAGTGATGTGATCAGTAATGTCAAATGAGATGTCATCAGTGATGTCATCAGTGATGTCATTTGAGATGTCATCAGTGATGTCATTTGAAATGTCATCAGTGATGTCATCAGTGATGTCACTGACCATGTCATGAATGATGTAATATGTGACATCATCAGCAGTGGATTGCGGGTGCGCGATATATAGTTAGTGCAACTAACTATATATGGAATTTCAATGGTTTTGTGTGAGTAAAATAAGGTTTTGTAAATGCAAATTCCTAACTATATATGGTCTATAACCTATGGTTTTTTCAGTGAATATATATATATATATATATATATATATATATATATATATATATATATATAAGAGGAAGAACCAGGGCTTATTTCCACTCGGAAGACAACTGTCCTGACAATAAAGAGAGATTGTAGATCTCAGTGAGGACTGGGACACTTTCATCTGCCCAGCACGTAGACATGGCTCTTTCTTTTGTTTTTTCTTTTAGTGCGTCTGTGCTTTTCAAAGCTTGGCCAGTGCATATTTTCACAGCTTTGGCTCCTCATTTGCCACTATTATGCATATTGCTCTGTTGGTCAGGTGAGGAACACCCACATCCCTGTCCTGTCCACCTTGAATGAACTCTGCCTATCTTGGCAGGTGCTGCTTTTTGCAGTCACCACAGGAAGTACATTCAGGGAGGGGACTGCTATGTTACTTCCTTAGTCCTAGTATGTGCACATTCATTATGGGTGGGCTAAGTTGGAAACTGCCTCTTGTTTGTGTTCCCAGCTCTCAGGGGGAGGGAGGAAGCCCCAATAGGAGGTTAGGTGCTGTTTCTCCAGTCTGCCAGGAAACTTTTGTCTGTCAATCAGTACCTATGCTCGGCAGGGAACTGTGACCTTGCTGGGTTGCATGCAGGGTGCAATCATTATGCACTTTGGCCTCTCACACATAGTAATCTAGTCAATTAATAATTGTGGCTGCAGACAAAAAGCGGCTTATAAAGAGGATCTGAAATCAGGGAAGACTGCAAAATCACCAGATGTCTTAACTGGCTGATGTCTCTCTAAAGCAGGAAGAGCTGGAGTAGGATCAGTAACATCTGGCAATTCTAGAGACACTGACAGATCAGAAAGTCGCTTGAAATCCCCAGCGCCCAGGCCACACCTGACCGTGGCAGATGCAACAGCAGGGACCGGTTGTGACACCTGAAGAAGTAGCTGACCGAGTCTCTAATTTTCATTGTGCCAATAAGCATTAGCAAAGCCAATGGGTCTCCCCTTTAACATGTGAGCTCATTATCAGCACTTGTTTGCAAAGTAATGTCGAAATTGAAAGAACGAAATCCAAATGTGCTGGTGGTAAGTTGCAACGCGTACTCACTTATGAGTAGTCTTCGTTAGCTGAAGTAATATTGGACAAGAAGATGCCCTCTGTGATTTCACAAACTAGAACAAAGAGAAGGGTGCAGTTCAGGATGCAGTAGGTGAGATGCGGCAGTGTGTTGTATGTCGACCAGTGAGGTAAGACTACCCCATCCTGCCCAAGAGAAGCCCCATCATTTATGAGGAGATGTACACAAGGTGGACATGATGAATTGCTAAAGTGTGTCCATCTCCAGTGGGATTGTGGGGATTCTGCAAATACAGTCATATTTCTATTGGGTCATATGAGCTATCTTACAGCACACTGTTCTAGATATATAGGTTAAAATGTTGATTTTACAGGCAGCTCTGAAGAGAAACCTCTGACGTATACATGTATATTTCAGGGGACCCTAGTCCGAAGCATGTGTTTATTTAATCAAAAAGACTTCAGTTGAAGTACAAAAACTCATCACAACACAATTCCATAGCGACACTATTGATGTTGATCAGTAACAGATGATAATAGTAGAAGAAAACTAAAACAGCACACACCAATACAAAAACAAAACACGTTTATAACACACAACACTGCACAGCAACTTAGCACATCAGCACTACACCAGAATATGACAGACTGACACGGTACACCGAATCAATTCAACAAAAAAACATAAAGCAGCAATACAATGCAATACCTATTGCTAACAAGAGAGAGTAAAAGATAACCACCACAAAACCATGGTAACTCAGCACCAAAATACAACGCAACGCAGCAACATGATAAATAACCACCACAGCACACCGACAGAATACAATTACACTAATACAACAACGTGCAACAAGGCAACAATGCAATAGCACAGTAGAAATGTACTGTGGTTTTAGGTTGCGTTTTTGTCTTGTGAGGGTGTGTTGTGCAATGGCGGCTGGCATCTGTGGGGGGGGGGGGGCAGACAAATGGAAAATAAAAAATAAAAAGCACTTACCTTACAAGTCCTCCTCGCTCTGGACCAAGGATCTCTTCTTGTGTAGACTACAGAGCAGACACCAGCAAACTCCCTTGACCAATTCTGACCTCTGATCTCTTCTTATGTCGACTACAGAGCAGGCACCAGCAAACTCCCCTGGCCAATCCTGGTGTTGCTCACATGCTGTTAACCAGCATGAGAGCAGTGCCCTGATTGGAGGGAGCGGCTTCTCTTGACGCTCCAGAGCACACTAGAGGCCTGCACTTGCTCCTAACCCAACTGTCTAAGACAACTGGGTTGAGAGGTTTAAAGTGTGCATGTCTGGCTGTTGCAAGATGGCAGGCCAGAGACATGCACACTTTAACAGTGCAAAGGCAGCCCTCTGACCACTGCTCCTCCCTGCTGCCCCTCACCAGGCCCCTTCCCGTCCCGAGACTCGGTTCAGAACCGGCTGATGAAAAATAAAATGGTGATGAATTACCGTTTTATTTTTCATCTATGGGATTTGGGGGCATTTAAGTGGGGCGACGCCCTTCAGCTCCAACGGAGGAGCCGCCCCTCGTGTTGTGGTGTATTTTGCTGCTGTGTTTTTATGTTTCATTGTTGTGGTCTGTTGTTAATATGGTAATGTCTTTAGCTTAGTGTTTTTTTATTTAGATTTTTGTTGAGTTTGTGGCCAGTTGTGCTTGTCGTTATTGTGTTGTTAGACTGAATTATCTTGACTTATTCATTTCAATTGTGCTGTAGTATTTTGATTCATGTTGTTGAATTAAATTACTGACTTCAATAATAAATGGTGCCAAAAGCAACACAATATATTATAGTTTACGTGAAAAGAAACCATGTGCCACTGTAGAATGTGCTAACATACCAGTGCTCAAGACCTATAACTTTATGGGTCACTAAAATGTCTGATGGACCGTGCTGTGATATGGCATGTCTCATTCTCATATTCATTATTCTAGATGCAAAGGGCCCCGGTGCTAGTTTCCCCACTTCACCAAATTGCGTAAACTTTAGCAGATCATTTTATCTGTCTGTTCATGGTTTTCCTTATTTGCCAAAAATGGGAATACTCTGACATGGGTGTATCTATCTCCAAGGCAAAGACCTGCATAATGACTGGATATTTATATTGAACTGATTACAAACGGGCATCAGTTTTTGCTGGGACAGCACTCTGCCTAACTTGCGTCTGTACTTACAGGCGTATGTGCTAAATGCAATGAGAAAGCTCTCATGATGTACGTCACCTCTGTGAATGGCCCTGCACCAAGAATGGCCTAGGGAAGATGGGCAGCTCCGCTTTAGATCCTCCCTTATTGCAATCTCCATTGCAACACTCTTGTTGATGGTTTTAGTGCATATGGATGGAACAATGCTGTCTGAAATCATGGAGCAGACCAGGTGTTCCCGCAGTAGGGTGTGCTAAAGGCGGAAATTATTTCACCTGGATAGACAGGTTGCCATCTTGACTGCATCTCCTGACTCTGCTGTGAATGAGCCAACGCCAGAAAGCAAAAGGTGGACGGTGTTATCAGGACAGCAGCCAGAAGTATATTTTAGAGGGACATTTCCCTCATCTATGGCCAATCATTAAAGCTGTGACCTATAGATGCATTATTTCCCAAATACTGGTTGTACTACTAAATATCGACCCCTAGTATATCGTGATACAAGAATATCGAGGACAGAATGTTGAAAGGTGAGTGCATATAGGAAAGTATAGGTCTAGTATGTCTAATTCCACATTTACATACCCTGAATACACACACACACACACACACACACACACACACACACACACACACACACATATATATATATATATATATATATATATATATATATATATATATATATATATATATATATATATATATATATATATATATATATACCTATATATATACCTATATATATACCTTTATCTCTGAAGAGCTCTAATTAGAGTGAAACACTGTGTCAGGGGTTGCTTTTATTCATTTCAGGTTGGCTTGAGTTGGTATTTTACCAATTCAAAGCTGTAATATTGTGCCTGGAGTGATAAATGGCTTTTGTCATTTACAGCTCTGCATGGACAGCACTGTGCTAGTCCTATGCTTAAAAACTTTGCTGTAAAAATGGCAAAAAACTTTGTCCATTTCTAACTCGGCGTGGATAGCACTGTGCTAGTCCTATGCTTAAACACATTGATAGAAAAGCAGACATTTGAGGTGAGCAGATCTAGAGTGTCGCTGGTGATGAGAGTGCTCTATACAGGAGCTGCTTTCCACCTAAAGTTGAGAACTACCCAGAGTTCTATTCTTCTTTTCTGCATACTTTATTTGTCACTCTATGCCTGAAAGGTTATTTTTTTGACTTATACTGGGTGGTCCCTTGTGTCTGGACCAAGCTATACCTCTCTGAAGAGCCCGAAAGGTTATTTTTTTGGCTTATACTGGGTCATTTTACAGCTCGGCAAGGACAGCACTGTGCTAGTCCTATGCTTAAAAACTTTGCTGTAGAAATGGCAAAAGACTTTGTTCATTTCTATCTCGGCGTGGATAGCACTGTGCTAATCCTATGCTTAAAGACTTTGATAGCAAAGCAGACATTTGAGGTGAGCAGATCTAGAGTGTCGCTGGTGTTGAGAGTGCTCTAACAGGAGCTGCTTTCCACCTAAACTGAGAACTACTTAGAGTTCTCTTCTTCTTTTCTGCTTATATACCGCAGCATCTCATCAATAGTACCATACGGTGAGATGCTGCGGATGAGACGGCTGGATAGCAATGAAGAAGATCTCAAAATAGCCCAATATGAATGTATGCATAGATTTTTGGCCAGAGGCTGTTCACTTAAAACAATTGAATCGGCCATCAGTAAATCCATGACTAAGACCAGAAGTGAGCTCCTACAAGACAGAAGGGCAGAAGGAGTAGATACTGATGTAACATGCCAGACAGGAGATGAAATTGGGGCCCAAACATCAGGATGGTATTATAATTCAGTAACCAGCAGAGTCAAATAAAAACAAATAAACATAAAAATTGGCCATTGGTCCTTAACGACCCAGTTATTGGTTTAGATCTACCAAAAAGATTATCAATCACACATAGTCGAGGGCCATCCATGAGAGACCAGCCAGTAGATACTAATCCAGAAACCATTGACTCAACCAACTGGCTTAAAACTAGAAAAGGGTCCTATCGCTGTAAGACATGTAAAGCGTGCCAACATGGCACCAACAAGACAGAGTATATAACTCCATTCAGCGATAGGAAAAAGACCATCAATAAATTGTTAACATGTAAAACGGATCACGTGGTATATATTCTGACCTGCCTTTGTAATTTAATGTATGTAGGGAGTACCAAATTGGCGGCACATAAACATATACTGCAACATCTCAGGGCTATCAGTAATCAAGATAATACATATCCTGTAGCCCGACACTTCAAGGACAAGCACTCTTCCAACAACAAAGATCTTACATTTTATGTAATTGATACAATTCCTCCAAGTAGAAGGGGGGCGATAGGGAGAGTGCATTGAGGTTACTAGAGACACGATACATTTTAGAACTTAATACCAAATAACCGAATGGCCTCAACATTTCAGAAGACATGTATACTTGCATGTAAACATGATTATTCCATCACTGTCAACCTGTGTCCATGGATATCATAGAGATAACTAAATTATGAGATTGTTTATATGAAATTATGTGCACTTTATCCAAATCAATGACTCTATTATGACATATGCTACGCCTCACAAGTGATTATAAGTGGTTGGTGTCCATGATATATGTTGTTACCCCGGTTAATGAATGAACAGCACGGGCAGGCTAAGGTCATTGGAAAGGCACTACTATGGTTTGAGAAATTGTTTTTTTATATAAGTACTATTTATATATTTATTGATTATATATAATTTTTTATTGATGTATCTATATGATTGCGACATTGCACAAATTATACAAAATATTTAATGATGTATTTGTATGATTGCGAATTTGCACTATGCACAAAACCAACAACCTATGCAACACATTGGCTCAACCGAGGTCTCACTATAGGAGGCAGATCGGGTATTTTACCATAATCAAACCTTGCATACTACAGACCTAGGACCATGGACATAGGACTTTGGATTTTACATTTTTAATTTTAAAGTCCGTACTGTGAAATTCTAATTTTAACCAGCAAGCAAACTGGGGATTATTTAAACACCAGATCCACTGTAGGAACCACCAGACTAGCAACAATTTCGAACATGGACAACCTACATCTTACAACTCTACATTTTATGTAGATCAGACCCACTTTTCCTACACTGTCACTTTATATTTTACTAGTAGCCCGTCCCGACGTTGTCCGGGTATGAATTGCTGCCGGCCAGTAGTATATTGTTTTGTAGGATTTCGTTTTGATAGCATTTCTTATCTGTGACAGGCCAGTGAAAGCTCCGATTCACAGTGCACTGCTGATGCACGTAAGAGTGCGCGTTCAGTAGTTTGTGAACTCGAGTTTCCCTTCTTTATTTTTCCTTGCAATATTATATAGCGCGAACTCGACAAAATGGCATGAGCACAATTTACATTACAGAAGAACACATTCATTTGTGGTAGGCACAGGGAGACAAAGAGATTTGCCTGGAATCACAGGATGTTGAGCTGATGCCGAGATTCGAACGTAGCTCCCCAGCTCTAAAGTTCCCAATTCTAGAACTTGTGGCGGGAGGTTTGTCTTGTCTCCGCACATCCGGACACAAGGCCCGCCTCCACGGAAATAGCAAGAAAGGAACTATCCCTCCCCGGGAATATGTGATGATATATGATGATATTCCGCAAACCAACATCTCGCATACCATCACTCCGCTATTTTTATAACACGGGACTATTACTCCGCAAAGACATCATTTCTAAATCTTTTACAACGCATATGACTTTATAACGCATGCCTTTATAACTCAAATGCATGTGTGGTAAAGTCTTATGCATTGTAAAAGTACATTATTAAAACATCAAATATACGTTTGTATATATGTATATGTATACACATGTTTTAGTTTAATTAAAACATTTATTCTTTTAAATTGCATTATTTATATTATTTTTATTTATTATTTTATTTTATTACCCTTTACACCCTAACAACAAATCCCACCCTGCTCCCTTTAAATACCCCTGCACCCCATAATCATAACACACCCTTACTCCTTAAAAACACCCCAACACCCTTAAACACTAACCCATCTTAACCCTATAATTATACCCTGTACCCCAAAACCCAAACCTATCCCTAAACCCTAAAAATACCCCTGTACCCCAAAACCCAAACCTAGCCCTGAACCTTATAAATACACCTGTACCTCAAAACCCAAACCTACCCCTGAACCCTAAAAATACCCCTATACCCCAAAACCCCAATCTAGCCCTGAACCCTAAAAATACCCCTGTACCCAAAAACCCAAACCTAACCCTGAACCCTAAAATGCCCCTGTACCCCAACCCCCAAACCTAGCCCTGAACCCTTAAAATGCCCCTGTACCCCAAAACCCAAACCTACCCCAGAACCTTAAAAATGCCCCTGTACCCCAAAGCCCAAACCTAGCCCTGAACCCTAAAAATAACCCTGTACCCCCAAAACCCAAACCTACCCCTGAACCCTAAAATACCCCTGTACCCCAAAACCCAAACCTTGCCCTGAACCCTAAAAATACCCCTGTACCCCAAAACCCAAACCTAGCCCTGAGCCCTTAAAATACCCCTGGACCCAAAAACCCAAACCTACCCCTGAACCCTAAAAATACTCCTATACCCCAAAACCCAAACCTAACCCTGAACCCTAAAATACCCCTGTACCCAAAATCCATACCTATCCCTAAACCCTAAAACTACCCCTGTACCCCATAACCCAAAACTATATATGAACCCTTAAAATACCCAAACACCCCAAAACATATACCCCTATACCCATACTTACCTTATCCAAACATTTTAAAAAAACATGCTTTTACCATTCATGCATTTACAACGAATTTCGTTGTAAATGTCTGCGTGGTAAAAGCATATAAAATATAATGCCATGGCATTGCGGAGTCATGGTACTTTCGTAATGACAGTATGCAGAGTGATGGTATGCGGAAACAAAGTTGCGGAATAATGGGTGTTTACACTCCCCCGGTAAGTACATTGGGGGCACGGCGGCCCACATCTCCAGCAACATACTCATATTTTTTCACCACCCATATGAAAAATGCACAGGTCTCTCTCATTGATGGCCAGCACCGACATACACTTTTAGACACACCTCCCGCCAAAAGTTCTAGAATTGCGAACTTTAGAGCTGGGGAGCTACATTTGAATCTCTGCATCAGCTCAACATCCTGTGATTCCAGGCAAATCGCTTTGTCTCCCCGTGCCTACCACAAACTAATGTGTTCTTCTGTAATGTAAATTGTGCTGATGCCATGTTGTCGAGTTCGCACTATATAATATTGCAAGGAAAAATAAAGTGGGGAAACTCGAGTTCACACACTACTGAACGCGCACTCTTAAGTGCATCAGCAGTACACTGTGAATCGGAGCGTTTCACAGGCCTGTCACAGATAAGAAATGCTATCTAAACGAAATCCTATAAAACAATATACTATTGGCCGGCAGCAATTCATACCCAGACAACGTCGGGACGGGCTGCTAGTCTATACTACTATTATAAAGAGAGAACACAAACCTTTGAGCCAGGTAAACTACAAAAGTAATGCACCAATCACTCCACCCAATACACCATTTGAAAGGGGAGATATAGCAGAAGGACATAGGCTATACATGTCTACACCATATACATTAAAAAAGCAAAAACGCCAAAAGTGTCAAAGTAGTCCCTTGGGGGCGTGGTCGTGTGTAAGAGCGTGACCGTGGGCGTCTCAAACAACAAATGTGGGTGTTTACAGGGCCTGCCTTCACAACACACTTACTTTGCACACATAGACCGGAAATGCGCTTTCACTGAATTTGTATGCAGACCGAGAGAGGAAATGCACACTTACATTGCACACATAGACCGGAAATGCGCTTTCACAGAATTTATAACGCATAATATGCAGACCGAGAGAGGAAATGCGCTTTCACTAAATTTACAACAAACAGTTGCAAATCCCAAAACATACATCGGAAATGCACTTTCAATCTATTTATGTACACACATACAGCGCGGAATGACAAATGTAGTAAAACACACACATTCCTTGCAGTTACCCAGACAACATTGACGCCTTTGTCCCATTACATTAAAAATCGGGCGTGCCTTCCATCCACGAAGACTCTACAATTACGTCACACAGGGGGCAGGGTTAATCAGACAGTACACCAATCACAAGGCAGCAAAAAAAACACACACAGGACTTCGGATACAAAATATAACAACTCTTTAACCATTGGCCAACGACGTCATAAGGGGGAGGAGACAGGAAGAAAACAATGCGACATCGAGTGCACATTCACGAGACATTCCGGACAACATAAAACGCTGAAAGCAATACATACAAAAAACGCATTCGTCCCATTACATTAAAAAGCGGCTGTGACTTCCATCGAAGATGACTCCAAAATGACGTCACACAAGGGGCAGGGTTATTCAGACAGTACACCAATCACAACGCGGAAATAAAAATACACACACGACTTCTCAGAAAAAAACATAAGAACTCTTTAACCATTGCCCAACGACGTGATAAGGGAAGGAAACACGAAGAAAGCAAGCCGACATTTCTTCACGGTCGAAAAACAAACAAGTGCACATTGAACAGACTTTCCTCCCACATTCCGGACAACATTAAACACTGAAAGCAATACATACGAACAAACAAAATATCCCAACTTGCCCTGATCACTCGAACAGTGCCACGTCTTGCACACACAATTGACAAACAGGAAAGGAAAGTTTCTTAAAGGAATACAAAAAGGAAAACAACAGACTTGAAAATTAAAGCTGATTCATTGAACAGGTCACACAACACTTTCCTCCCATCTTGCGGACAATATCAAACGATACTAGCAATACAGAACCATTACAAAAATAACACAACTGCCCAAAAACACTTCAACAGTGCCAAGGGTTGCCCACACAATTCAACAAAGGAAACGGAAACTTTATTTAAGGCATAAAAAACGTAAAACAAAGAAAGAGACTACACAAAAAAACGTTAATCAGAAAATAGGTGACATTTTTCCATTTTGAAACTGTGGCACTACTCACAGCCATCCTAAAAAAAAAATTATGTTTTAAAGGGATAGAAATACGGAAAAAGAAAAATACACTTTCAGCAACATAACAATTCAAGTCTATGTTACCACTACAATAGTCACACTACTTACAAGCACAATAACAACAAAAACACAATCTATACTACTATTATAAAGAGAGAACTGTGTCCTTTGAGCCAGGTAAACTTGAAAAGTACACCACCAATCCAAACACCCAAGACATCTTTGAAAACGTCACGGCAAGCAGAAGGACATATGCTATATAAAAATAAAAAATATACGTTCTTTAAAAAATGTACGAATAAAAAAAAAGTAGTCCCTTGGAAGTAGCGCCGGCTGCGACATGCGTAATGACATCGGGAGAGCGGGTAGGAGCGGCAATCTGCAGCAAGAGGAAGAGCAGCCGACATGAGCGCGGGGAGGAGCTGCGGACAGGCGGGGAGGAGCGGCGAGCGGACAAGCGGTGAGGAGTGGCGAGAAGCGGAAGAGCAGTGGAGCGGTAAACTGAGCAGCGCGGGGAGGAGCGGCGGATGAGGTAAGTGAAGCAGCCGCGGGTGCGCACCAAGGGACGGGTGGGGGCCATGAACATTGAGTGCTCAAAAAGCATTTTCCTCAAAGTCGGGACGTCGGGGAAAACAAAGCGTGGGCAGAAGCGGGCAGGACCTACGACGGGCCGGGGCCATGAACACTGAGTGCTCAGAAAGCCTTTTCCACAAAGTCGGGACGTCGGGGGAAACAAAGCGTGGGCAGAAGCGCCAGGACCTACGACGGGCGGGGGCCATGAACACTGAGTGCTCAGAAAGCCTTTTCCACAAAGTCGGGACGTCAGGGAAAACAAAGCGTGGGCAGAAGCGGACAGGACCAACAATATGGCGGCTCTGCTGCGCCTCTCCTGCTGCGATGCTGCCCCCAGCCCCTTCTGCTCCGGGCAACGCCGGGGCGGGCTGCTAGTATTCAATAAAAGAGAAGGTATCGGCACTCCTCACTAAGAGCCTGTAGTAACAAATAACAAGTGGGTGCCATGGTTAAGCAATTCTCAAAAAAACAATGTGGATTAAGTAGCACTGGTTAGCCCCTATTAGGACTATAAAGACCATTATGTAAGGTGATTTTTTAAACTTACATTAGGATCCATTCTAGAAAATAAAGCGTAGAATTGTGCATTGCAATCACATTGGGCCAGGTATATTGGCCAAAACATGATAAGCTATTTGGCATTGTGGGATAGGTCTTCCGCTGAATAGGCGCAACACAAACAACACTTGTTACTTTAACCTGTCCATCTCATGTCATGATCGATGGGGCTAGTCATGATCATTTTATAGATTGGCCGCTGCATCAACAGGTATTACACCATTCTGGTGCAACTTGATAGTGAAACTAGGTTAATGCACCACTTGCTTTTTGTGTAGACACATCACCTTTTTCACTAGGTCCTGAAGAATTGCTGCCAGATCCACCAGACTAACAGGCAAGAAACATGTTAACCGCATAAGATTGAGCTCAACAATCTGCAACATCATTGCAGAGAGTCACCACTTCAGTGTTTAACCAGGGTGAAGGCAGGATCATTAAAATTATTCTTCCTGACTCTTCCAATTCGCTGCTTTAAATCATAGGGTCTACTTGATTTACACTTTTGCACTTCTACACTCTCAAGGCCCCTTACACCCACTGCACCAAACGGCAAGGAATAAAAGATCTCTGCCAAAGAGCCCCTGCATAGGGTGCCCATCAGGTCATTGCAGCACAGACCCAACGAGGAGCATGCCGGATGATGAAGCATGACACCCAGCAGGCTGGGTGTGTGAGGGCCCTCATTCCAAAAAAAAGGATTCGCTGTCTTTCCTCTCGTTTGACACCTTGGGATCTCACCCCCTCCCTTTTACTTTCTCTCTACCCCCTCAGGAACTGCATACCTATTTTGTTTTGAGGCTATAATTTCCACCTAACATCTCCTATGATCTTTTCTCCATGTGTATCTAGCTCTCATTTTTGTTCCTTTTCCCTATTTCCTAAGCTTTTTCCTCACAGACTCTCCACTACCCCTTTATGTTTGCTGCTGCATCCTTCTTCCCATTTCTGTCTGTCTTGCTCTCTTGCTATCTCTCTTCCTTTTTCTATTTACTCTTCTGTCTTTCTCTCTATTTTCTCTTCTTTTCTAGAACTTCATGCCTCTATCTTCTCTTCTATCCTCCCTGTGTTTCTCAACATTTTTTGTTCTCTCTTCTCCCTAGCCCATGTATGGCAACTGAAACTTTCTCTTGGCTGTGCTTAGGCGTAACAGCACCTGCCACCTTTCTTTGACCACCGTGCATTTTGCTGTTCCCCAGTACCAGAAGTCTATGGTCCTGGGAACTCCTGGAACTGGAGACGTCCCCTACAATCATTGAACAAAGAAGTTAGTGCAATGTGGCCATCATATCTCTTCAGCTTTTTGTCAGAACTTGTTTGGCAGGACATCAGGCTGCATGGATTTGGTTGGTTCAAATTGTTTTAGAACAGACAATGACTCATTGACATCCACCACACTACCTTCATTATGTGGTGGACTTCAACGGATCATTCACAGTACTGGAAACTAAAATGTTTCTGGTAAAAACACCAGAAACATTTTGTTTTGAAAATTAAAGTGGGGACACAGGGAAAGGCTTCCCACGAGTCCCAAATTTGGTCTTTTGTTTTGCTGTATCATGCAGCATGCTGTGTGCGCTAATGTTACACAGTAAAAAAAAAAGTGAAAGCAGACCACCCTAATGGAATCTGCAGGGATCCACAAATGCCATACAACACAATGTTCCCTTACTTCTCTTGAAGACAACAGTACCCTAATTGCTTGACACAAGAAAGCATCAACATTTTCCCTTGCAAAGTGACCCATTATGGCGATGTGGGTAGCTGCGGAATTTAGGCCAGGACTCAATAGGTACCCAGGGAAACCTGTAATGCCTAGACATTTCTGAAAACAAGGCACAGAGGGTTTCCAGAGATTGGGTGTTGTGGCTTGCATGGATCCCATCATCTATCTCACTCGGATTGCCCTGTAAACACATACATTTGGCTATATCGTGTTGACCCTGGCAGGGTCATCTAGAACGTAAACAATTTTTGAAAGGTGGATAGTCTGTTATAGAAGCCCTTTGTGACATGACAAGCTATTTTGAGTCATTTCAGATTCGCACTACTGCTAGTTAGGGTATTTGTGGCGCTATGCAGCAGACGCATTAACCTAACAAACTATGTGGCTCCGGCAAAGAAAATAAAGATCTCTAGAGCAGATACATTATCTAACCAGGCTATATTTCACAACAGGCCAGCGCCCCTAGAAAGGCTATAGGCTGTAGTAACGCCAGTCAAATGTAAGTTGTGCCTGACTTGTGATGACTCTGACCAGGGTCGGATTGGGATCACAATTTGGCCCGGGCACTGACGAAAAAAGTGGCCCACAATTAAGGGGCGTGGCCCACATTCAAGGGGCGTGCCCTTTCATGAAACACCATTTGCTTACACACGTCAATGTCCTTGAATATTAAATGTAAATACATTAGGAATTTTGGACAAGTATGGTAGTGCACTGTTCTTTGGACCCCGACACGCCACCTTGTCCATTCCCTCGTCTTGTACCCTTCTCCCTCGTTTCCCCCTTGACGATCCTCAAATGTTTCTTCCCTTTTCTGTTTTGCCTTTTCTCCATACCCTTGTATCCCTCCCACCCTCCCTTGGTGCTGTGACGGCATCCCCCCTCCAACCCCACTTAATGGAACTCTGCCTGAGCAAATCTACTATGTGTGTATATATATGTATATAGAGAACTCTAATCGCTAGAATATGAAGTAGACCTTTGTACTATCTACCATTCCTATGTGACTCTTAGAGTATATCCATTCGTATCCCTTCCTTAGGTATTTATAGATAACTCTAATCACTAGTATATGCAGTAGACCTTTGTACTCTCTACCATTCCTATGTGACTCTTGGAGTATATCCATTTGTTTCTCTTCCTTGAGTGACTTTACTACTTGTACATTTGCAATTTTTCTTTCTGTTTGTATCTCTTCCTTGTGTTACTTTACATTTGCAATTTTTTCTGCTTGTATTTTTTATGTAATGCATGTAATCCTAAGTCCTTATGTTTCGCAACTGGTTCTTATGTAAAGCGCTCTGACACCTTCTGGTTAAGATCGCGCTATATAAAATCGCATTACATTAAAAACAAAAAAAAAAAAAAAAACCTAACACTGTTTATGTGCTGCGTGGGCCCCAGGGGGGCCGAGGTGAAAATGGCTCAAAGGCCTGAGCAACACCTGGCCCCCAGGGAGGCCGATTTTTTTCAAACAATCACCCCCTCCCCAGCCACCCTCAGCATGATTGCTTTGCTGGGCTGGGGGTGAGGGAGAGGCCACAGCGGATAATCACTGCACAGTGAAGCTGCATTCATCTCTCGGTCTCTGTCTCCGTGATCTCTGTGGGCCGTGTTTTTTTCTCCCCTTTCCTAGTCCACAGAGATCACGGAGACAGAGACAGAGAAATTAATGCAGCTTCACTGTGCGGCTGGGAAAGGGGAGAAAAAAAAACGGCCTACAGAGGGCACGGAGATACAAGCCCTTCGGCCTATGCGGGAATGCCCGCAATGCCAATCCGCCCCATATTGGAATCTGGAAATTTCCTAATTGAACATTGTGTCTGAATGGCTGGTAGGTTTAGGTAGTGTCAACCAATATGTATCAGGAATAGGAAAGGTCATGAAAGTTGCTAGCTTAACAACAACATGACTCTACGTCCAGTACAGTTGTGTAATCTTTTCACACAACAAATGTTTGTTTGACATACCGTATGCCAAAGACGAGATGTAGCTCAGCTAATGCGCATTGAATTCTTGCAAACAATACTGAAATCATTTCTTAAATGGATGGTGTGGAAGACCACTAAAATTCAACACTTCATGGCAGCCTTTCGGCTATAAACATACAGATAGAAACTAACCATGTAAAGACAGATATTATGACCAGCGGACAATGGCAAAAATTCGAGCCTACCACCATATGGCCTAAGGAACACAAGACCCTCAACAATATCAAGAGACGTCAGAAACCATGCGGGAACCATGGATTCATTCAAATGTTTGATATGTCAATAACATCAAACAGGGTGCCTTCTACACAATGAAAACAGTGCGTTGCATCCTCCAATACCTTGGATACTAACAGAAGCTGCAAGCCATACATACACTCGTAATCTCCAGGCTAGACTATGCCAACAGCCTATACCTTGGCGTACTCATATTATGGAAAATAAAACTCTTCCAAAACACTGCTGCAAGACGTCTTTGGCACCTTCACGCAGGAGAACATATGACCCCAGTCTTGCAATCACTCCATCGGCTACCTATAGCAAATAGGGCAACGTACAAGGCACTTTGAATTGTACACATAGCTTCCAAGGAAAATGACCCATATACCTACAGGTTACATTCAAGCAATACAAACAAAGCTGGACATCAAGCTCCAGGCTTGCACCACTTATCAGGATACCACCTTACCATAAGAAATCTGGAGGAGGCACTGCTTTCTCAGTGCAAGCCGCCAAGCTCTGGGACTCTCTACCAGCCAGCATTCAAAGCATCCAGAAGCATACACTTAAGAAGAAAGGCAAACACCTAGCTATGTCCACGACAACTACACCACACATTCCAGCAACAGAACCCTTAAAGACAGTCACATCTTCAAGCTCAAACTTCAGAAACGCAACCAGCAACCTACTTCTGATAGCTAGGTAAGTTAACACCTTAGCTGCGTCGAACGTTCAGCACCCAGTGCTGAACCTTCGAATAACGAGCGCTGGCCCGTCGGCCAACGGTCGTGCGCAGCACTGGCAAGGTAGTGCTCTCGACGATCGTTGGCCGACGGCAGCGCTTAAGGGGTTAAAAAGGGATGACCTATGGTTCACCAGAGTATTATGAAGTTACGTCATTTCTTATCTGGCCCACACTAATACTAATACCATAACACTCCGCAGTCAGTGGCCAATGGTAACTCAAAACTGCTACACTGACATAAGACATTTCTACTATGAAGATTGTTTATCACCAGTACTGTGCATTTAATAAACAACCTGTCACTAAATGCACAGGCATCGAAAAACTGAAGAGATCTGTCACAAACTGCATGTCAATCATAGGACTTTATTCTAGTCCATGAATGCAGGATATATATATATATATATATATATATATATATATATATATATATATATATATATATATATATATATATATATATATATATATATATATATATATATATTCACTGAAAAAACCATAGGTTATAGACCATATATAGTTAGGAATTCGCATTTACAAAACCTTATTTTACTCACACAAAACCATTGAAATTCCATATATAGTTAGTTGCACTAACTATATATCGCGCACCCGCAATCCACTGCTGATGATGTCACATATTACATCATTCATGACATGGTCAGTGACATCACTGATGACATCACTGATGACATCTCAAATGACATCACTGATGACATCTCAAATGACAACACTGATGACATCACTGATGACATCTCATTTGACATTACTGATCACATCACTGATGATATCATTCATGTGATAATACGATGAACCTCTTCAGACTCTAATATAACCTTAGATACAATCAGTGTAAACAGACACTCACAGACTGTCACGCATCCATGGAGTTACTCACACACCTAGTCAGTCATGCAAAGAATCAATCACACCTCCATTTCCTCAACTATACAGTTATACAAACTTTACTTATTCAAACATATACTAACACATATTTACTCTCTTATACAATCCCTGATACAAGTTCACAATGATCCATACAGCCACTCACACATTCACTGGCTCTTATGCACAGTTATTTATATATGTCAACTCTCACATGTACTGTGTTTTACATATGTACTTACTTTGACATGTAGCACTGAGATATCCATTCACTCACCAATACACTCATGCACACAGTCAACCGCCCATACAGCTGTTTCCACATGCACTTTTGAAACCATACATCTAGTGAATCAACTGCTCACACATCTATGCACAGAGTCATACACCTCCCAGCCACCCACACACACACTCAGTCTCCCATACAAATACTTGGGCAACCAATCAATAACCCATATAGTTACTCATATAGCTACTTATCAACACATGCAATTGTTTACAGAACAACAGACATAATGATGCACAAATTAAGACAGTTTAGTCACTAACCCATGCACTCAGTGAGACACATTTAATCACTCACTCATACAGTCAGTCATGCACCTACTAAATCCTTCATCCAGACACTTATACATCCACTCATTCTTCAATATGTAAGACATATTTTAACTTTACAGAAACATAAAGTCACTGGATGTTGTCATCAGTGATGTCATCAGTGATGTCATTTGAGATGTCATCAGTGATGTCATCAGTGATGTCACTGACCATGTCATGAATGATGTAATATGTGACATCATCAGCAGTGGATTGCGGGTGCGCGATATATAGTTAGTGCAACTAACTATATATGGAATTTCAATGGTTTTGTGTGAGTAAAATAAGGTTTTGTAAATGCGAATTCCTAACTATATATGGTCTATAACCTATGGTTTTTTCAGTGAATTTTCAAGGTTTTGTAAATGCTAATTCCTAACTATATATGGTCTATAACCTATGGTTTTTTCAGTGAATTTTCAAGGTTTTGTAAATGCTAATTCCTAACTATATATGGTCTATAGCCTATGGTTTTTTCAGTGAATATATATATATACATACATATATAAACATATATCATCTGTATATCTATATAAATAGAAACATAAATGCATGCATACATATACTTATATGCATACAGATGCATGTTATTTACATGAAAGTTGAAAAAACACTAATAAAAGCAAAGCTAAAAAGCCACCTCATTACAAACAGAATGGCTTTAACTTAAACGAGGGCGAGATCTATTGCATTTTCAATGCTTGTTTACTTTGCTTCCATCAAGAAGGCATTCAGATGTGTCACACATTTGCCATAAATTCTGAATGTTAGCACTCTAGTTGCACATTAGATCACTGTAGTAAAGCTACTGCTCACCAGGGACGTCTGCTGCTGGTATTCAAAGTGCATGTTTCAGTCTGCATGTCAGAATTGTTTTAATGAAATAGAAGAGGATTTGAGAAGTCACTCAAAATGATCCCTAATTTTTCTTTCTGAAGCACTAATCATACTTTCTATGGCAAAATTAACCCCCTCATGTTGTTCCTTTTTAAATTGAGTGTTTTCAGACTTACCACTTCATTCCAATCAAGATGGCTTCTGGTGTGCCATACTTTTGTCATAAGTAAGACTGTGAGCGCTCTAGTTGTTCTTTAGAACACTCTGGGACATTCTGTCATTGGGCTATACTTGGGGTACATCTGGGTGATATTTGGGCTACATTTAGGCTCTTTTGTCTCTGGTGGCCATCTTGGGAGACTGTATGTCAGAATTTTTTAATGAAATTGAAGAGGGTTTGAGAAGTCACTCAAAATGTGCCCTAATTTTTCTTTCTGCAGCACTAATCATAATTCATATGGCAAAATATACCCCCTCATTTTGTTCCTTTTTAAATTAAATGTTTTAAGAGTTACCACTTTATTCCAATCAAGATGGCTTCAGGTGTGCCATACCTTTGTAATAAGTAGGACTGTTAGCGCTCTAGGTGTTCTTTAGAACACTCTGGGACATTCTGTCATTGGGCTATACTTGGGCTACATCTGGGTGATATTTGGGCTACATTTGGGCTCTTTTGTCTCTGGTGGCCATTTTGGGAGACTGCATGTCAGAATTTTTTAATGAAATAGAAGAGGATTTGAAAAGTCACTCAAAATGTGCCCTAATTTTTCTTTCTGCAGCACTAATAATACCTTCTATTGCATAATATACCCCCTCATTTTGTTCCTTTTTAAATTAAATGTTTTAAGAGTTACCACTTTATTCCCATCACGATGGCTCCAGGTGTGCTATACCTTTGTAATAAGTAGGACTGTTAGAGCTCTAGTTGTTCTTTAGAACACTCTGGGACATTCTGTCATTGGGCTATACTTGGGCTACATCTGGGTGATATTTGGGCTACATTTGGGCTCTTTTGTCTCTGGTGGCCATTTTGGGAGACTGCATGTCAGAATGTTTTAATGAAATAGAAAAGGATTTGAGAAGTCACTCAAAATGTGCCCTAATTTTTCATTCTGCAGCACTAATCATACTTTCTATGGCAAAATATACCCCCTCATGTTGTTTCTTTTTAAATTAAATGTTTTAAGAGTTACCACTTTATTCCAATCAAGATGGCTTCAGGTGTGCCATACCTTTGTAATAAGTAGGACTGTTAGCGCTCTAGTTGTTCTTTAGAACACTCTAGGAGGCTGCAGTAGAACACAAAGGAATCAACTGACAGTCTCTGTCCTTGTTGGATGTACATGTTTTACTGAGAATGTCAGACTTCATTTTCACATGACTGAGAAAGATAATTTGAATTTACAGAAAATATGCTTTCAGTTTAGCTTATAGATCCCCTTCCAAACCACTGTGGGAAAATCATGAGATATTAGCTTTCTTTCAAACAATATTCATGATATCACAGCAGAAGGTTTTTTCACATGGTAAAATCACCTTAGAACCCACCACAATTCCTAAAACGAGTATGGTACCATCAACAAATGATTTATAATGTAACTAAAGTCCTAAAACCCTCTATTAACTACAATGCTTTTTAATGAGGTGCTATCATGTATATTGGTCCCAAGATGGCTGCCAACACTTCTTGGATGAAGTGCTGACAGCCAATCAGATCAGATGTGTGGTTAGGCTCCGCCCAGATATATATCTTTTTTTGAACCTAAATTACTCAAAATCCACTGGAACACATATATTGAGACCTAGCAAAGGCACATCGGGCTAACAGTCCCTACAATTTTGCCAAGTTTCGTGCAAATCCATTCAGCCGTTCGAGCTAAAAGTGAGGCCAACCGCCCTATGGAAATTAACATGGGAAAAACGCGTTTTGGGACCCCCCTTTTTTCTCGGCCCCCCCTTGATGAAACCCCCCCAAATTATCAGGGGCTGCTCAGAAACAAAATGTTCCATTTTCCTGAAAATTTCAGCCAATTCCGTCCACAAACGCCAAGGTTATTAGACATAGAATTTTCAAAAATCCCATAGAGAAAAAATCCTAACTATATATACCTACTGGCGACCGCCAGTAGGTAATATATATATATATATATATATATATATATATACAAGGCTGATAGTAACAATGCATATCAAAGAACATCACTCCACTTCTCTCTCCCTACAACCATTCCAGCCCAGGCCCACAACTACATTTAACCTTTATGATTGGACAACCCAGTGCAGTAACTATCTAACTATAATCATTAGAAATACCATAGAGTGACCTACAGAGCAGTTCAAAGCTACCAGCATACTGAAAAACAAACACTTTGTGTGTGTGTCTCTCACACCTCATCATCCACCACATTGCTATGTTCTGAGTCCCAGAACACAATAACCACACCTTGGTGGTCATTATCCACAACATAGAAACACATGCCACATAAGCTCACAAAACAAAGACAACACCCTTCCAACCACACACCATGCTATATGGCATAGTTTGCCGCCCATGTAAGTAAGCGCTGTATAAAAGCTTCAATGCAACACAATATTTATCATTTGTGCATTCCCATGTTTTGTTTCAATCACACTTCAAAATTACAAAACAAAATATGCTTCATTTTTGCTTTGGTAACTGCTGATATATGTTGAAATATCTGTACAGTTAATCTATTGATATATATATTTTTGTGTGTTAGAAATAAATTTACATCTTACAGTCTTTCTTTTCTCATTCCCAGTCCACATGGCACTGGAATTATGCGGTTTTGAGGCTGCAGTGCTTTCCACATATTTATCAATTTTCCACACTTGCCACATAATTCATTATCTGCTACATAACCTGCAGATTTTAACAAAGAACATGTTTGTCTGTAGCTCAAACGGTTCGAAAGTTACAAAAAATGCAGCAACATGTTGTGCCAAGCAGTGGAAGGTCCTTACACAAAGGTTGACTGGTCACCTTTCAGTTGCATATAGTTGTATTTGGTTGTGGAACTGGTACTAATGAAGTGAAACTTTTGCTCAGAGAGTGCTTACATGTGATAATGACAAAATAATGAAGTAATAGTATCACAAAATGTGCCACATTAAGACACATCATTTGTGTTTTCTTGCCACATAATTTTGTGAACATTGTCATATAATGTGAGACTCCCCTGCCATATCATTCCAGTGCAAACACAATACAACATCAGGTGGTTATGTGATTCAAAAGCATCTTTACTTATGCATGAGGGACAGCTTACTCAAAAAAACATTACCTCAGATGTCTTTAGTTATATTTGGAAAAAGCACATTTAAAACTTTCACAATTGGTGTGATGAAAGAAAAGGAAAACCACATTCAATTCAATAGCTGCACAATGAATAGCTTGTGAAAAACCTTGTGCTAAGTGTTAAAGATCAATAAAAACAAACTAGGTTCAAGCTCAAAATTGATACAAACTAAGACATAAACGTTAAAATTCAGTCTTCACCAATCCTAAATTTGAAAAGCCAGAGCAATAAATTCACAGAAAATGCTCTTGGTGATATAATTCTAGTGGGCATGCCTATACCCCCACTAAATAGTCACATATTTCACTTTATAAAATCTTCCCAATTTGCAGCCAGAGAAAGAACAGTAAATAACATCTCCACGTTTAAAAAAATAAGCCGCAATTTGTCAGAAGACATAGCGTGACATTTAAAGTTTTTCTGTAAACATGCAGCAGATATAACAAGATGAAAAAGGCATCTTTATTGCTCATTCACCTTCTGAACTCCAGCATGTTCTTTTCTGATTAGACTGTATGCATTCAAATGAGAATGAGTTTGTTCAGCTAAACTTAATTTTAAATGTTGTTTCGATAAATCCTGTGCCAGCTGCCTTGGTCATTTGGGGGTGTGGAGGCAAGGATTAATATGGGCTGGCCAGGCCCTCAAATGCTTCTCCTCCCCACCCCCGCGGCACAGGCCCTGGGTGTTACCGCACTCCTGATGCTCAAATGAAGAACTAATTCTGGACATCTCTACCTCAACCGTGCCTTCCCGAACTGAAATCCGTAACTCACAAGCCTCCACTCTGCCGTCACCTGGCAATGCTCCTCCACTCCCTACCTCATCCCCTCTCCCTAACCCCCTCCTTGTTTACCGCCACTAAGAGGAAGATGAAGCTTAAGACTTTGTCCATGCTTCGAGACTACCTCTGGACCTCTCTACCTCAATGGCGAACCTCGGACGCACAGCACAATGCAACTTTTGAACACTTACGAACACTTATGTTTATTTTTATCTCCTTTATTTGATTTCTCTCCTTTCTGCTGTAAAGCGCTTCGATACCTTCGGGTCTGGCCAGCGCTATATAAAACCTCTTAAATAAATAAATAAAAAAAACAACAAACCACAGCCACTTGCAGAAATGAACCACTGCAAGAGATATACCCTTCCTAGATGGATTGGGCAGGGTGTGTTACTGTAAACAAGGCAGAGATGTTGCCCTGGGCCAGGAATATTCTGGGGTCCCGTATTCGAAACAAATATGAATGTTATTGCCTATTTGTTTTTTTTATTCAAGCCTGTATGATGCCCACCCATATTGAATTATACTTTAACCTTCACACAAACCCAGCTGAAAGTCTTTAAAGGGACTCCAAAACTCCTGAAAATTACACGGGGCAGAGAAAGTCAGAGGTAGAGATAAGCAGATAGAGGTTCTAATAGAGAAATCGACAAAGGTGTGATAGAGGAGGAGAAAGATAATCTTTCCAGGGATCCCCTGCGGAGTGGGGGCCTTCGGTATTGCCCATTTTACTCATTCATGAAGATGTCTGTATCGGAGAGCCGGGGCGTGGAGGATCCATGTCTGCTGCGGCATCAATACCACCAAAAGCATTTCTACACCAGCTGGTAGTCCTCAGGAAAATATCCAGAGCTTCATATTTCTGGGTCATAAAGACTCATTTCTCAAGCCTATCAGCCAGTTGGAACTAGCTCATAATACAAAGTGCAGGCCTTTCCGCCCTTGGGATTACAATGCACGGTTCCCAGCATGGTTTCCATGCCGGCCTGTCTGACATGGAAACCATGTTGGAAAACGTGTTTGGGAGCTCCCAGCAGAGCCCCCTTGGGCGTGTGACCTCAGTTTCGGGGCCGAGGAGGCACCTATGGTGCTCCCTAGTTGATCCATGCACCCCGTGGCAGGCACCTTATGAACAGCACCTCCCATTTCTCTATGGGAGCATGTATTACGGCTAGTTTACGGCCATAATGCATAGTCCCATAGGGAAATGTAGGAATGCGACTGTACAGTGTTCGGGTGGCATCCTAATTAGGCGGTCAGGATAGCCGACCAGAGGACGATCAGTCCCAGGACTGAAATGGTGTCGGACTTAAGTCTGCCCAACATCCTAATCAGTCCTTTCGTGTAGTAAATGAGTATGTGTACGAAACCCACTTAGTTGCTCATGGGTGGGAGAGGAGAGAGTCCCCCATGACTCAAGCAGAGCATAAATAAAGAGAGAAAGATTACAAAATAAGAGAACAGGGCCACACACTGAGATCAGCAAACATGATGGAGGACGTCCCGGATGAGCCGCGGAAGGGTTGTGAGCCAAGATAGCGCCGGACCGAGCTGCAAGAAAGGGCCGGAGGTCGAGCTACGCCGCAGGGAGGTGTCTTCTACAGCCCATCAACCGGGGAGACGGTTGGCAGCAGGGAAAGTAAATTCCAGGTAGGCGGAGAGCCCAGGGCAGCGCTGCGTGGTATCAGTCTGTCACTCCTAGGACGGCAGCAGGGGGCGGTGGACGATGCCTGGAGGCCACCCCCCTGGGTCCCCGACTCCTTGGAGTGATGTTGCGGGGGTGAAGGAGTCCTCATGAGAAGTTTACTGAGCGAGTGGAGAAAGACACCGGGGGTGTGCCGTCTGATCTTAAAATGGCGGCCGTCTCTCTCCCTTGCAGCTACATCACAGTAGGCTCCCCATGAGTCCCCATTTAAAAGGTGGAGTGGCTCTAGAGGGGTCCCAGGCCCAAGCCTGTCACAAAGAGTTCAGACCACTGCAGTTTGAAGGCAAAGAGAAAATCACTTGATGCCTGACCCTAAGATGGCCCCCAGAAGTAGCCTCCCCACCATGGAACCTCAATTCAGAAGGCCTTCAGGACAGGAGGCATTGGAAAAGTTTCAGGGGGGCAGCAAGACATCACACAAGGGTGCGCTATAAACCCCACAAAGGAGAGATACGGTGAGGGGCGAACTGAAGAGAAGGAAATGACAGCATCTATGCTGTGACATAAGAGTGCACCAGCAGAGCTTCCGAGAGAGGTATGTCTGCAGGAATATGCAGGGAGACTGCTCCGGAGTATGTAGGGGAGGAGCACTCCGAAGCGCCCAGAGTCCCCCTGTTACTGGGACCCTGCTCAAATGCCACACACTCACCATTGTTGCTGGAAAAGGGGAAGATTTGCAGACTTTGGAATTGTCCCTTCCACCTTTCCTCTCTCTGCTCTTTGCTTGGGGGCGAGCTGGAGGATGAGGCAGACGGCGTTTCCCAGCAACATCGTCACCGGTGCTCTTGATGGAACTTTGACGATGCCCCCTGGGTGGAAACCATAACTGTTGGTACTTACTGCGGTGCCCGAGCAACCTTGGCTGATGCCCAGTGGAGCTGTCCTATGCAGCTGTAGAGGAGTTTGGCTCTGGTTCACCCCTCGGCAGGCACCTACCCAGCCGGACATCGGACATCGGACATTGTTTTCCTTGCTTCCCCGTTGTGTTTCCTACCTGCATTCCTTACCCGTTTACCATTCCCCCTCTACCTTTTCACTCCCCATAAGAAGTGTTTACGTGCTAATAATTCACATTATTGCATAATTCTCATGTTTTTTTCCTCCTATGTAATTATGTAACCAGTAACTCACTGATCCTCACTGATCCTGATCCTCATGTAAAGCGCTCTGATACCTCCGGGTCAAGCCAGCGCTATATAAAACTTTGCAAAGTAAAGGGCCAGATGTAGGTAATCACATATTACCGATTCCTAAATACCGAATTTTACCGATTCGGTATTTAGGAATCGGTAAATGTGATGTAGCTTATGATTCGGTAAATTTTACTGAATCGGTAAGAATCGGTATTTACCGATTCGGTATTTACCGAATCGGTAAGTCCTATTGATTCCTATGGGCTGGAGGCCCATAGGAATGAATTGGAATTACTGATTCGGTAAATACTGAATCGGTAATAGGGGTAAGACCTACAAGGGTGGCAGGGTGTCACATTGACACCCTGTTGCACCCCTGAATAGTGCATGGCACTGTTAAAAAATGACAAAAAATAGCTTTTTTCACGGTTTTTGATAGTTATCACCAACTTGTAGCTGGTGGTAAATAACGAATCCTGAAATGAGAAAAGCACTCATTTGAGTGCTCCCTACATTAAGGATTCGGTAATTTACCGAATCGGTATTTTAAGAATTCTGTAATTTACCGATTCCTTAAATTACCGATTCGGTAAATTACTGAATCCTTTGTTTTGGTCTCCTACATCTGAAAAGCCTAATACCGGTCGGTAACGGCCGAAATTCGGTAATTTCGGTCATTACCGACCGGTATTAGGCTACCTACATCTGGCCCAAAATAAATAAAATAAAATGAGTAGAAAAAATTTGGGGCAATAAGCTGAACCGGATAAGAGGGAGCAGAAGAAGCAACGGTGGGCATGAGTGGATGATGGAAGAACATATACAGCATGGAGCAGGGCAGAGGGCACAGATTACACTGGGGAACCAGGGAGGTGTTGAGGAGCAACGAAAGAGCAGGGGTTCAGCAAGAGAACGAAGCAACATAGACCACAGTGGGAGCACTTGGATACGGGGGTGACATTAGCACACACAGGAGAGAGAGCTGAAAAACAAATGCCTTCTGAAACTGTGCTTAACGAAAAAGAAAAAGGTAGCTCCCTAAAAGTGAGCAGTGGAGGGATACAAGTTGACCAATGAAAATTATGGAAAATAGTCTTTGCTCCAGAGGAGGAGCAAATACAAGAAGAGGAAGGCAAGCAGTTGAAAAAGAGGAAAGCAAATGAGAGTGACAATCAAGACAACAAATGGTATACAAAGGGCGGGCAGTGAACCCACTGTAAGTTCACAGCATGTCTTTCCCATTGATTCAGGGCTCAGTCTAATAAAGGGCATCCCACTAAATTGAGGTGCCAATTTTGAGACAGCCCTATTGAGGAAGGCCAGGAAGAAAGGAGGTGGTCCTAGTTCCCTTGCACTATCCTTAATAAATCTGATATATTCTACGGATGAGATAAATTAATTATTTTAAATTCTGTATTGTAGGGGAGTCGACCTTCCTATTACTAAACATTACAGGTATGGGGTGACCCTAATGATCACGTGCCACAGATGACTACAATCTGTGATTGTACCAACGAATGTAAATAGACCATGTAAAATATACAACTTGGCCAGGACACCCAGGTTGAGACACTCGATCCATCTTTCCTTGGATCTATCGGCTTTCTCTTCTAAGACTTCACGTTGGGATTAGTCCCCCACTCACCCATACTTTTGAGCACAGTTTCCTTTGCTCGTTCCCCTCGGAGCAAACATTGGTTCTCATGATGAAATGTCAGAAATTTGGACTGAAAATAAATTTGATGATTAACTGTTAACCAAAGCTAAGGCTCTGCACATCCATCATTTTCCTTGTTTTTGACAAATATTAAATTTACTGTATGTATAGAAGTGGTTAACATTGCAAATACTATATTACTGGGATAAGGTTACCCCAAAGGAGTACCAACCTTATTCTTTTTTTGCTTCAAAACTAGAGAATGTATTTGGTGCAAATAATTGGTTTTTGGGCCCCTGTTTTTCTTTATTTTCCATTACTACCGGTAGAAGCACAGGCTTTTAATGTAAAGTTGGAGGAGATGGTAAGAAATAATCACGCAGCAAATCAGGTCATACAATGTATTGTACATATGTTCATTATATGGAGCTGGATTAAATCACAAAATTCAATTTGACTTTAGATAATTTTATTGTTTTTTATTTGACGCTGTTGTTCATAAATTGTTTATGGTTGTTGGCATAAGAATGAATTGTTGTGCAGATTGTCTTCCAGAATGGTGTTCATTTTACCATCCAACACATGTTTCACCCTATTGTGACATGTAAACCTAGGGCTTTTTCAAGGAATTGTGGTGGCGCGTAAATAGAAGTCTTAAAGTCATAAAGTGGTTGCTCAGTTGTGTGTACATCGGCCACTCACAAATGACTAGTCCGGATGCTGTCTGGTGGTGGCATCTATCTGTTAAAATCCTTCTCCTAAAAGTAAGTTGCTATTTTTTAGTTTCTGAAAAGCATATGCCACTTTTTATTAAGTTTACAAAGTTTGCAACATGTAAAAAAAAAAATCACAATGCTGGCAGCCCGTTACGAATACCATTCACAAAAATTAAACATCCATGAAAGTAATTCAGAATCTCTCTACTTCGTGGTGTCATATACTATGCCCCCTACTTAAAAAATACTAAACAAGCATTGGCAAAGCTAATAGTTAAAGGCTAAGTTTTATTTTTTTTGTAACTGCAGAACTTTAGCTTAAGACTGTACCCACTATGCTACATTGACTGCCACCTAGGTGGGAGGTGGTGGGAACTAAAAGGCTGCAAATGCAGTAGGGCAGTCCCTTGATGAATGTGTGACTACAGACAACCCCCCCTCCCCCCCCACACACACACACACTTTCCCAAGTGAGAGAAGAGTATCTAACCTAGTGAAAGTAGAGACAAGAATTGTCCCCATAATAAGTTCGCTCACTGCCAGGACACTTGCATACATTAAATATTTTTGTGTCAAGTAGACTTTATACACAGACTTTTCGGATTTAAATCCAGAGATTAGTTTAGGTCATGAAGAAAGCTGTGAGACCATTTTTTTTCTTAAATGGCTGAAACATATAGACCCTTTCAGCTGATAAGCCACTAGGAACCCCTATCCACTGCTGATAACAACCCGTTAGTGTTGTTCCTTCAGTTTTAAACAGTCATAGTAATGATTAATAAATCATTTGGCAGTGTTATTGAAGACTGTTTTCATCTTTGTCCTCTGGCTTCGGGAGGCAACATCTCTCTCTCAAATGTTGAAACAGCTCTTGCTCTGATCGATGATGGTTGTAGCCCACTTGGACTCCTATGACTTTGACTGTGTCAATGCCCTGTGGTGAAGCTTGCCACATTATGTGGGTGAGGGCCTTGCAATGCCCAGTGGCACACTTATCCCAAGTAACTGACAAGGAGTAAGCCCTATTCTTCTTGTGAGTATACACCTAAGGCTATCAGCTGCACTTTAGATCGAAATAAATAAATCAATAATGACATCATAATTCTCATCGTGTGGTGATCTTCTATGTGGAATCCAGTTAAGAGCGTCTGAGTTACCACAACAAACATTCTCAGTGCTTGTACCAAAGGGAGTTTGTTAAAACCTGACATATTATCGTGAGGGATGGAGAGAAAAGGGTATCCCTTAGTATTCCCTTAGAAGATGACAAAACAGAACCTTTACCCTAAGAGAGTCATTTGAGGAACAAGGAAGAAGAGCAAAGCAAAAGAGGTGGAGTGAAGTGCAACTTAAGGTGAGGCGAGAAGTGAGCCAGCTGACAAAAATGTCCTGAAAGCTGGAGAAATAAGTTACTCTGAGGGTCAGAGGAGAGGGTTGGGGGAGAGGGTATTCTGCAAAGTTGTTCAGAGAGCATCCTTTGGAGATAGGCAGGGGTTCACCTGAGGAAGGGCACAGAAGCCTTCACCACGAGAGAGGTGGGTGATGACAAGAATGAACAAGAAAGAAAATAGGGGTGCAAAGAACAGAGCACCAGATTGGGACAGAGAGCAGAAAATATGCCTAAAAGAGGGCAGAGAAGAGACCCCTGGGGGTAAACAGAGCAGAGAGTGTGCATGCGCTTGTGCAGTGTGCAGCAGAGATCACAAGATAAGATGATCATAAAGAAACACCAGGGTGAGACAATTCCCTCAGTGTGAATTTAAAAGTGCAGCGTGAGGAATTCTTTCATTATTATTGGGGATATTCTTGATGGAGTTTTAAAAAAGAGAGTGTAAGACACGCTGGTCCATACCCCTTTCACCCCAGAGGGGTGAGAGAGCCCTTCAGAAGGTGCACAGCCTAGGCTGGAGCAGCTTAGGCTGCAATACATCATGGTGGGTTGGAAAGTGGGGAAGAAAATCCATCAATGTGGTGTTGGTTAAAAAAGTCAGCACTGTCTGGAACTGTTGCAAATGGGGAAAAACAACTTTCAGAGGAGGGTCAAAGGGAGTGTGTTTATAGACCATCCAAGTTAGAACCCCTGCTGAGACTATGAAGAACAATAAAAAACTTGAAGGTCTGGAGTTAAGCTAAGTCCTCTAGGTTCTCACTGAAAAAACTACAAACTGACCATGCCCTGAACCAGCCCCCAAGTGGTCGAGGACTCTTCTCCTTATGATTTTTTGGGAGACAATAGAAGTATGGTACCACCGGATGTGCCGTACTGAGATCCCGCAACAAGAGACTCTGGATTGCATTAGGAGCTTGTTAGAGTCAAGACAACTAGATACATTTACACCAGTATCTTTTATCATGGAGTGTGCCGGATTGGCCATGATGGAAAATTACTTTCAATATCAAGATGACCTCTACCTTCAAGTCTCAGGAACATCAATGGGGAGCGTTTTTGCCCCAAGTCTTGCTAATTTGTACATGCACCAGTTTGAGCAAGACCATGTTCTGAACCACAGCAACCCTTTCTTTGGGCAGGTGTTGCTGTGGCGCAGATACATTGATGACATCATCGTCATCTGGAGAGGTTCGTGCATCGAGGTCACTGATTTCCATACCTGGTTGAACTCCAGGAATCAATACCTCAATTTCACGATGGAATATAGTAAAGAGCAGTTGCCATTTCTAGATCTTCTAATCTTCCCTGGAGAGGGAGGCTTACACAGTCAACTCTATAAGAAGCCCATGGCACGCAATTCACTTCTATCATACCGGAGTTTTCACCCGCAGTCACTCCGTGACAACCTACCTGTAGGGCAATTTCTGAGGGTGCGAAGAAACTGTTCCTCCAACACTCTCTATGAACAACACGCTAAGGAGCTATCCGTGCACCTGAAAGAACGTCACTACCCAAATCATCTGGTACGCCGAGCGCACAAGAGAGCGTTCAATAACAATCGAGAGGCACTCATAGAACACCGACGCAGTAAGACACCTACAGATCGAATGACGATGGTGCACACTTTCAGCACCCTATCCAATGGGGTTAAAAAAACAGTGCTGAAACACTGGAAGATCCTCAATACAGCATCTGGAGAAATACCTAGGCCTTTGTTTGCCTATAAAAGAGGGCCAAGTATCAGGGACAGTCTGGTACACACCAGGCCCACGACCCAGAGAAGAGAAACCTCTGCTACTCTCGACACCATCTGGAACACTTCTCCAGTTCGGGGCCATTACCCCTGCGGCGGATGCACCGTATGTCCCCAGACTCAGAAGACCTTATCAATTGATATCGGAACAGCGAGACCATGGAGATTGAACAACCATACCAATTGCAACTCCGAGAAATTGATCTATATGATCACGTGCCCTTGTAATCTGTCATACATCGGACACACCACCAGAAAAGTTAAACTACGCATCAGTGAACACAAGAGCACAATACGTTGCAATAAACAGTCTACCTGCCTAACTAATCACTTTCTAGCCAAAAAACACAAGGCGGATGATCTAAGGTGGGTGGTCCTTGACCAGCCTTTTATCCCTGCACACATCACTGATGTTTCACGTTTTCTTTTTGTTAAAGAACAACGTTGGATTTTCAAATTAAAAACTGATGTGACAGGGTTAAATGACAACATTCCATGGGTGTCTATATGACCAGCACACTTACCATTGGGTATTGATCATCATAATTTCCAGAGTTAATGAAACATGGACTATTTTCATATTTTTGAAACTAATGTGATTCAGTTTCCTTTTTGCAGGCAATCAGTGGTTAATACTGTTAATAGCCTGAGTAGTTTCGATCATCACTCCAGGAATGTTAACTGCTTTAATTGGTCCTACTCAGACACACCCATCAAGTGATCGAGGGGCATTAAGTGTCAGTTATCTTGACATTCCACAGGATATAGAGTCCAACATACGTTCTATAGCTCGGTGTCTAAGACACCACTCCTCTCTACCACAAGATATAGAGTGTGAATACGTTCTACAGCTCGCTGTATAAGACACCTCTCCTCTCCACTTCACTCAGCCAGTATGGCCTCAGAGGTCGACTATGTTATATAATATACATAGGGGATTGTTCCATCTACACCTAGTTCACATCAAAACTCGGGACTGCATGACTGTCTTATGAGTAATGTCATTGCACTTGTCTCGTTTTTACAATCAATATACAATTTTCTGACAGAACAGAGGACTGTTGGCCTTATACGAGTGGGGTTTCAATTGCTTGGTTCCCCGGGTGTTTCCTTAGTAATTACACGTGTGTCAACCATTTGACCACGTGTTGATTGAGTTTTGTAGTACCCCAGGCTAATGCGAGCATGCATATACTAGCAGGTACTGTAGAGCCACAGCTCTATTGCGATGGGGAGTGTCTATAAACGGAGATGTGTCTTCAGCGCATGCTCTATACTAAGACTAGTGATAGTATCGGATGCGCATGCGCGCATATCCATTTGTTCTTTAACGGGACACACCTCCATTCACACTGGGAGCGTCTGAAACCGAGACGCTTTTTCAGCGCATGCTCCGGATTGAGACCACAATCATCGATGAGTGGTCCACCGGCGCGCACGCGCATTGGCTACAGTTTTCGGATCAAGATCGGCATGACGCGCACCAGCACGCCAGCTGAACCGAATTAATGTCATTTCCCACCAATGAACGTGGGTATTTAAACGCGACTCTCGCCTCTCCTTGTTGCCCCCCCTTCGGCTCAGGACTACGCCGAGAGGTACCGACGGAGAGGTGAGTGTTCGCGCTACATGGCTGCCTTGCACGCTTGTTTGTTTTGCTTTTGGGCCCCTAATAGTCGGGTTAGCTGGCGTTTATACATTTACACGCCGAGATATGGTTTTTCACCTTGAAATACTATCTGTTAATGCTACACCTTATGCTATACTTAGGGACAACCTTGAAGTTTACTGCAGGTACAAGCATGTTACCAGCATAGGCTTAAGCACTAAGGGAACTTAGATATTCGTTTCTCTCAGTTTCAGATAACTTCACACAACACCCCCAGTATGAATAATAAGACAGCCATCTTGTTGACATCTCAACGACACTGTGCAGGATTGAGCTTTCTTAACATCAACTCATCCTGATTGTCAGTAAAGAATTTCCTTCTACTTAGCACTTGATGCTACACCTACCTTCTTCTCCATGGCAGAGTGATCACTGTGGGCAATTTACAACCAAGTTTCATGCACATTTGAACACACACCAATGGTTTAGGACACCTATCAGGTTTCTGAATGTGTCTTTTATATTTATTTTGATGTGCATAGAGCGGGGCCTCATTCTCCGAGCTGTTGCCGGGCGAGGTGAGGCTATATTCCCACACATAGTTGGGTAAGTCTATTTGTTTGTTTAATTTACTAACAGATTTTTTGTGGTTTACCCTCATGGCAACCGTTATCATTGTAATGGCCGTCAGAGGTATGACTGGCTTAGCTGAGTCTTTTAGATTCTCACTTTACTGTACCATAGTTGTGTCCAGGGCTGATCGCCTCCTGGAATCTATCATGTACATTGATATAGCAACAAGTTGTTGTGTTTCTCTGTCCTTTTTTGCAGGGATTGCATCCTCTATTATCACACAGCTCAAGAGGATACGGTAGGATGGTCCAATTGACCATATTCACTGTTGATAGACTTGTTTTAGTCTTATAGTTCACTTTTTATGCACCACAGATCAGAGTGTATCTTTGCAGTAGCACTTATATAATCGTGGCCCTGAAGAATGCCGGTGTACTTTCACCCAATGGCAGAAACATGTTGGCCTTATTGACCACCTAGCAAAGTAGACAGTGATTTTGTCACACTGTTTTCCACCCTTTTTAACGTGACGTCCAGGTGAATACCAATAAAAGGATTTTTCTTTTGCCTTGACCGTCATTTTAACACCACCTACTTAATTTTCACTGCACTGCACTGTATCAGCACCGCCAGTGGCGAGGACACTTTCATTCTCTGAACCTTAGCCGTGTGATATCTAGCCGATACATCTGGGCACGGATACACTGGCCTGGTTCTAGACGTCCTAAATGACGAGGCTCCGCCACGAGGGTGGGCTGATAGGACTTTCATCAAATCCTTAGTGTCTTTCGACCACTTGGGGGCTGGTTCAGGGCATGGTCAGTTTGTAGTTTTTTCAGTGAGAACCTAGAGGACTTAGCTTAACTCCAGACCTTCAAGTTTTTTATTGTTCTTCACTGTTGCAAATGGCCTGGGGCCAGTGGGTGCCGGCATGCCTCGCGGGTGGCGGGGCGGATGCGGGGGTTGTGGGGTTTCACGTCTCTGCTCCTGCTCTCCTGCCTCCGACTCCAGGAAGCAGGCAGCCATGCTACCTCCCCTAAGCCAATCACAAAGCTTCAATGCAGCATCCTAAGGCAATCACAATGCTGCATCACAATTCTGCAATGCAGCATTGTGATTGGTCTGAGCACTGTGACACGGCACTCAGCCTGGGGCTGGAAGGGTGGGTATGTTCCCCATGCAGGCTGTAATGCAGCCTACATGGAGAACAGGGAAAGTGCCCATGACTGGTTTGGGCAGCCCAAAAGGTTATTGCGTACTTAGGAGTGGGCAAACCACTCCTCCTCTGCTCCGAGAGCAGAGCAGCCCAGCCCACGTGCCCACTTGCCCGCCCGCAAAGCAGCAGGACACGGAGCATGAAAACTCTAAGTTAATATCATTTTATGTTTCTACTTGACACTGCTTAAAAGCAGTGGGGCGACGCTCCTCCGCCTTAGCAGGGGAGCCAACTTCCAGTGTTGATTATGTCACACAAAATCAACATGACCTCTAGGTAACTTTCTCTGTGGGTTCCTTCTGCCACTGGCTGTCCTGGGCCTTTTGGGTCTTTGACTGTGTGGCCGGCCATCCTCTGCCCATTCTCTTTGCATGATGTGCTAGGCCATTTGCCACTGTTGTTTCTCCATCTCTGGCACAGACATTGGCAATCGACAAGGGGTCTGAAAGAGTAAAAAAAGACAAGTGGCCAAGGGTCTCATCGCGAATCTCAAATTTCTTGCAAAATCAGCAGCCTGCAGTGGTGCCCATGCAAAAAAGTGACTATAACAAACATCAGTGGGGGGATGATTCTATTATTTTCAGCAGAAAGCATTGGTCCTGCTGTGCACCACGCCATTTGGCTCTCTGTTCACCCCACCACCAGGAGACCCACCAGCACAGTAGAAACTATGACTGTGCTGCACAGGCGAGACGACCCCCGGCTCCACCTCCAAGTCTTTTCCACTGACCCGAGCAGTGTGTGTTCCATGTGTGACCCAAGCCAGTGAGCTGACTCGACTCTGATCACATTAAACCTGGAAGCAAATGCGTTTTTCCTGTGTACATGTTTATCAGTGTAATTGAGAAAGGGTTGTAATTGTTTTCGATTGAAACTTTGATCTACAGGTTAGTGATTTTCTGCGGGCTCCTTTTACTTTCTTAGGAATCAGATAAGCAGATCTCCCAGATCTCACAGATGGGTCTACGTTGCTTGGTATCTGTAAACAAACACTAATCTGTGTCAATCTCTCAGAAAGCAAAATATGCAAAACAGCCTTTGTGAACGCCCCTGTCCCCACCGGCCATGCAAACGAGACCACAGCCTATGAATAGAGAGTCAGTCCAATGACTGGGGTAGACTGCTGCTGGCTGCACCTGGCATGCAAGCGACATTGAAGCCCTAAGCATGACAGGATTCTTGGATTTCTCACAACTTCTTAATAGGCAAGACAATGTCTGAGCTTTTTCAATGCTTGTTGAACAGCATGGCATACCTAGCTATTGGGGCAGATGCTGGCCACAGTTTGATCTTGAAAAACACACCGAAAATGACAAGGGGATGAGACTTCTCTGGCTCCTTTACTATCAATATAAACTCACTCAACAGAGAAGTGCAAAAAATGTGGTCCTATCTATGCAATGTCAAAGACAGGCTGAAACTATAGATCATATAGTAGTCACATAGGAACAGTAAATATCATATCTACTTGAACCTAAGACAGAACAAGGGAAGACAACACATGTCTTAATACTGCCCTCACACACTTTGCAGTGTCATGCTTCATCATTGGGCCGCATCATACATCCAGGTGCAGACCAACACACTTGATGGAGCGCAATCTTTTTTTTACGAAGAACAGTGATGAGGGTAGAGAAAGAAAAAAAGTGATAGTGCACATACAACACGTGAAACAACGTGAAACAAAAGAAAGAAGGGAGGTCTAATCCCCTCTATAACGGGACTAAACTGTGCAGTACTTTGACTTAAAATCTCAATCTTTTGGTACTCTCCAGAATTTCTGAGAGGGAACCACTTCACAAGTTCATAAAACTTTCTCTGAACCCGGGACTTAGTGGGACTGTGCTCTCGCCGTCACATAGTCACAAGAGTCACCAGGAATCCTGCCCTCACTTCAGTCCTACGAAAAGAGTACCAAAAGATTGGGATATTCACCTACAGACCAAATAAATTGAGGTAAAAAACACCCGATTGGGGTGAGGACGGCAATTGGGGACCAACACCCTGATGAAAGCCAGTTCTACCCTTGTGTGGGCATAATATTGGCAGAAACATGTTGGTAATTGCAGTGGGGCTATAGGGATCGTCACTTTCCCAGTATACCCCGATGCATATATTTTTAATCCTAACAGGGGTCCACAGACAGAATAAAAGAATTTATGTTGACCCCTAGGTTGTTTTAAGTCAAAGTACTGCAGTTTGGTCCCGTTATAGAAGGGATTAGAACTCCCTTCTTTCTTTTGTTGTTTCACGTTGTTTCACGTGTTGTATGTGCACTATCACGTTTTTTCTTTCTCTACCCTCACCACTTTTCTTTGTCAAAAAAAAAGATTGAATAGTTTGCTACACAGTTTTAATTTATTGGTGCTGCAGAATGTCCTAATTTATGCCTCAATATCCTCGGGGTCTGCTCAATGGAATGTGTCAATGGTTTGCCACTGCAATAGCTGTAGTAAGCCATTTGTCAGTTACTGACTCCCTGAGTAGGGATAATATCTGATTGACAAAGGCTGGGGTTATTTAAGAATTATGTTATCTGGCCTCTGAGAGGCAGGCATTTGGAGCAAGTGCCTGTCAATTTAGGAATTTTATCGACATAAGAAATTACACTTTGTCACCAGCAGAACCCTGAACAAAACATCTAACAGCAAGACAGGACAACTATTAGAAACTGTTAGAAACAAGGCATTTGCATCTCCTTTACATGTGACATCCGCTCCACCCAAACTACCCCATTAAGGCATCCTTTGAATTCATAGACCTTCTTCTCTGCCAACATGCACCTACCATGTCCTCCTCACAGGTTTTCAGGCCAGGTGGCTCCTTTACTCTTCGATGCTTGGAAATATTGCATTTTGTGAATTTTGACTTGCTGGGAATGCAATTGCAGAGATCTTGTGCCTCTCAGATGTTCATCCCCACATTCACACCCATTTATAAAGGATCGCAAAAATGTTACTTACCTCATTATTATTCATGAGTCAGGATTTTCTGTGAGCAACTGAATAGTAATTGCAGTTTGTCCAAGGACGCACTGTATTTGCGACGACTATTTCCAGTTTCCTAAATTAATGAATTTAGGGCCATATGTATCAACATCCTCGTTTGCAATTCTCAAATAGCGATTTTTTAGAAATTGCTATTTGAGAATTGCAAAAAGGGATGTATGTAAAAAATCACAGTTTTTTAGCGATTTCTTAATATTCCTTAATTGCGATTCGCAAATTGCGAATCGCAATTAAGGAATACTTTCCCATTCATTTCTATGGGCCAGGAGGCCCATAGGAATGAATGGGAAGTTATTCTCAATTTGCGATTCGCAATTTGAGAATCGCAAATTGAGATTAATTTTAAGGGTGCAAGGGTGTCATAAGGACACCCTGATGCACCCCTGAAATTTACATGTGTGCGCATATGGCGCACATACATGCCCTAAGGGCATGTATGTGCACCACATGGCACCTTTAAAAATGCCAAAAAGTGCATTTGTGAAAGAAATCGCAAATTACCACCAACTTGAAGTTGGTGGTAATTTGCGATTTCTTAATGAGAAATCGCACAACTTGGATGCTTAATACATAGCATTTAAGGAATCGCAAATGCTGACGCAAAATTAAGGAATCGCAAATTGATTTTGCGATGCGATTTTAATCATACATAGCATTTTCCGATTTTTTTGTTGCAAACACTGCTTTTTTGCGAATCGCAGCGTTTGCAAGTAAAAAAACGGATGATACATATGCCCCTTAATAGCATCTGATTTAGGGAATAACACAGCAGCACCAAATTTTCCCTAGAAAAGCAGATTGTGATCATCTTATGTAATAAAATTCACATAGTAACTGCTTCCCTCATATAACCTTACCCCTTGCAACTTTTTATGTGGCATAAAATCCATGTGAAAAAATGCAATGCCAAAGACATATAATCTAAAAGAAAGAAAGAGACCATTTCAGGATCAGGTTCATTATGGCAGAACAAAAGAAATTACAAAATCAGGATTCTTTATTTTGCTCCAAGACAGGGAAATAATGCACATTTGTGCTTTTACTTCCTTGAAATGTTGAACTTGGTTTATTATTTCCAGGCTGAGACAAACATACCTATGGTGTGACTGCTAAAACATTGCCCTGATGTCAAGCAGGACTCGGTTGCCAAGCGCTGGGGTCACAGCAAGAATTACACACATTTGCTATGCATGAGTGAGAAAACAGCTAATTCTAACACCAGATACCCTGCAGAGAGGGGGTTTACACCTGACACTTGTAACTGTAGCTGCAGTAGGGAATAGGAAAACTGCAAAATTGAACATAGTTGCGAAGCCCGGGAAAGATGGGCAACAGCAATCCACCACATCACCTACTTTCAGACCTGCAAAGGAGATACCTGCTCACTTTTTAGGTCTTGCCTATTAGACAGCGCAAGCTACCTGTTTGCAAAACGACCTATTCCATACTTGAAGTGGTCTTAGAACCCACCCATTGTTTCCCATTGGTTGCCTTTGTCTTTCTTATATTCTTGCTTCTTTTTATTCATTATCTTGCATGGGCTTTTCTTCATGGTCTGTTTGTACCTCCCCTTTGGCAAAGCCTCATTAATTCTACTGCTTTCTTTTCGGGTACTACTTTTTAGGTGTGACATTTGCCAAGACCTTTTGATTTTACTAAACTTATATGCATAATACATTTAAAGGGGCTTGCAGCCAACTCTCTTCATCCATTGGTCTGTTGTTGTGTTGTTCATACTGTACTTCCAACCACAACAGCATTCAGCATGGGAAAATGAGTAGGCGGACTTCAGCCACTGGTTAGCATCACTTTGAGTGACTGTACTTTCTCTTTCACAATGGACACATCCACACACAAGGTAGTTCCCTTCAGTGCCAGGGCTTTTGTTTCTACTTTATAATAACTTTAGTGTTGCCTTTATGTGTAGAGCCTAACAACCTTTCTGCCACATGTGAGCAGAGGCCACATTCCACACTTTATCAGTTCGTGTGTCCTGCCAATCCCATTGTAAATTCCTTTTGAAGTGTCCTTTATCTGGCTGCTGGTATTTTACAGCATAACAGATTCCGTCCATTTGAAATTGTTCAGTATTAATTTATTCTCTTTTAGTAGTAAACAAATTGAAAGCTTCAATATTATACATATGCATTAATAAGCAGCAATTCTTCAGACTCCAGAATTCTACTGGACTAAATTTCACCAATGGTTCTTAAATACACTTTTCCCAGTAAGAAAATCAGCCTATATTGTGTTTAATTTGCAGCACTTTTTCTTTCTTTCTTTCTTTCTTTCTCTCTTTCTTTCTTTCTTTCTTTCTTTCTTTCTTTCTCTCTTTCTTTCTTTCTTTCTTTCTTTCTTTCTTTCTTTCTTTCTTTCTTTCTTTCTTTCTCCCTTTCTTCCTTTCTTTCTTTCTTTCTTTCTCCCTTTTTTCTTTCTTTCTTTGTTTCCTTGTTTCTTTTCTTTCTCTTTCCTTCTTTCTTTCCTTCTAACCTAATTTCTTTCTTTCCTTCTTTCTTCTGTTCTTTCTTTCTTTCTTCCTCTTCTTTTTTTCTCTTCTTTTTGTACTGTGTTCCTTCTTTCTTTCTTTACTTTCATTTTCTTTATTTCCTTTGTCTTTCCTTTCCTTTCTTTCCATTGTTTCTTGCCACCTTTCATTCTTTCTTTCCATCTTTCCTTCCTTCCTTGCTTCCGGCAAGAGCCTGCCACCTAATGGCAGAAAAATTAGCTTTTGTAGGTCTGTTTTAGCCAAGACCTTTCGACTTGACTGATTGTCTGACTGTTGAAGTCGCCATAATGCTTTATTTTGCACCTTCGTGATTGGCTATCCCATGATATCGGTTTTTGTAATGGCAGGGCAGGCGGTTAATGGGAGTGTTTTCGTATCCATTATTAATGATAACATGCTATTTGCTGTGCGTTTCCTTTGCTTACAAAATTACTTTTCTTTTTAAATCAATACACTTTCTGGGAGCAGCAACAGGTGATTGGCGTTTTACATATAAATGACAGAAATAGTCTCAAAATATGTTCATTAAAATCAACTTCAATTCTGTTTTTTAAAGCCTACGGGGAGAGGGACAGACAAAAAGAATAAAGATGCGTTTGAGGACCTTTCATACACTGTTAAAAACAAATGTGCTGAACACCAGCAGAAAGGAAGGAAGTCATGTTTACAGATGACTTAGGAACAAAAGCTAGGCCTTTGAAGGTGGTGGTGTGGCAAACCTGTTAATCCACACTTACACCAGCAGAAACATCTGTTTCCTCGAGGGCTCCACTGTGACTCTTAGAGAAGAAGGCATCGCAATTTACAACCCATTACTAACAGGTGTAAAAAATCTAACTTCCTGTTGCTAAAAGGTTCATTTCAGAGGAATGTAGGCTTTACTTTGAAAGACGCATAGTAACAGTGTCCCTACTCCTTACACTGCGTGTTAATGTTGCCATCCACTGTACATTTCCTGACTACAACATCTGTACTGACAGCTACAATACAGCCCAATATACAAACTGTACAAAAACAGCAGTGCCACGCACGATTGACTTTACTTTATTTTTTCTTATACAATCTCTGTTTGTTTTCAATTATATATAGTATGCCTATCTGGGATATAACATGCTTGCTTTCTGCTTTTTACAGCAGACAGGAAAAGGTTAACCTACATTACATGAGCGCCAGACATGTTCTTGTATGTGAGATGCACATGGCTTCAAGTTTTGATGGATACATCATGTCTTTTTTTTGTTGCATAAATTCTTTCCAATGTTGAACATTGCCTTTGTTTGTCATCCACGTCTTATTTAAAACACAATTTTTGCTTTATGATTTCAATGCTTCCAGCTTGTTTGAAGTGAATGTCTTTATTGTGGTTTTTAGACCTTCATGCCAGCAGATTGATTTGATTTTGGGTTTCGCGAGGCGCGGATACCCCAGGGTGTCCCTGGCGCTGCCGCCTGTAAGAGGAGAAGCCGACATACAGAGACAGGCACAGGAGAATTATGGAAACAAATGAGTTTTCAGAACTTTGCGGAACATAAGTGCGATTCCATAGGGATGGCGGGAGGAAGAGCGTTTCAGGCGTTCGCAGTAATTACAGAGAAGGAGCGGCATCCAAGACAGGCTCGCCAAAACCTTGGGACCGGTGGCGGCTGCTCCGCTAAGGCGAAGCTGTCTGGACAGTTTCCCTACAGAAGTACCTAGTGTATAATTCCAAAGGTCTGGGGTTTTACACTTGATGCATGTGCTTTAAGGGCCATGACTCCTAACCTTTTACATATTTTGTAGTTTTTCAGCACTATCAGAAAAAATAAAATGATAATAACTCAGTTATTTTATGTTTTCATTGTTAGGGCGCGACAGCTAAGCTTTGTGAGGCGAAGCGGGGGCGGGGTGATGGAGCTGCCGAGGAGTGGCTTGCCCCCACTCCTAAGTGCACAATGACTGTTTGGTCGGCCCTTTCGGTTGACCATAAGAGTCATGCACACTTTCCCTTTTCTCCACCCAGGCTACATTACAGCCTGGGTGGGGAACATGCCCATGCCCCATGTCCCGTCTGAGCGCCAAGCCACTGCGCTCAGACCAATCACAATGCTGCATTTGTGTTGTAATTGGCTCAGGGGAGCCTGTGTGCTTCTGGGCTGCTTCTTGTTCCTGCCAGTTGAAGTAGGAGAGACGAAACCAGGAGGAGTGCCAAGGAGGACGTTGCAAGCAGGTAGGTTTCATTCTTTTTTATTCAACAATACCCCTCCCCTCCACCCCCTATGCTGCCCTCCACTCCCGATCAGTGCCGGCCACCACTGCTTAGGACACAAATCAAAAAGGAGGTAGAGGAGCGTAAACTTCTGGCAGGAGTATACTTTGTGAACAGTGAAGGTGAGCAGTTCTTGTGTGCAGTTGGGTGGACTGCCTAATGGCAGAAAAAGGGCATTTCAATGGCTCAGGGCAGTGTCTTAAGAGGCATTGAAAGGCTAGCAAATTTAGGAATATTCAAGACTTAAATGGCTGCCCGGTTTGGAAAGAGTTGCCGCCTATGAGGTAAATGGAGAGGGAGTCCCACAAATAAAATGTGTCACTTTTAATCTCCGTCCTGGCGCCAGGAAACCCTTTTTGGGTAGCTGAGCGCATTACAAATTAAAAAAACAAATAAATGATAAATAAGATGTTGTGATAATCCAGTCTGCTTATGACCACTATTTAGATCAGTTGTTGCCAGAAAACGGGGATCAGAGGTAAGACTTGTTTTTAATATTTTCACAATAAAGAAAGAGGTGGAATTTTCCGAATCTGAGCCTCAAAAGACAGATTGACATCAACAGTGACTCCTAAGTTACATCCATTAGTAGCGGAACCAGGGCTAGCACCAAAGAATGAGGCCACCAGGATGAGGACCAGGAGGTGGAGTTTCAAACATGAAACGGTTTTGTCTGAATTGAGTTGGAGCTAGTTGGAATTCATCCTCTCCGCCACCATCTAAGATTTTAAATCATCGTGGAAATCTGATCCATCTTCCAAGTGACGAATCAGCTGAGTATCACCAGCATGAGCATACAGTTGGACGCGAAAGGATGAAACTAGATCTGCTAGAGGTTGAATAGGCTCGGACTGCAGACAGGGCCTGGGGTAACGCCGTCCCTTTGCACTGTGCCGGATGAGCGATGTGGGCCATGAAAAACCATCTGTGAATGAGAGCTCAAGAATGACTAAACCCATCAAGCACTGTTCCTAGCAGAACAGCTAGGGAAGGCACTGCATCGCAAGGTTGCGAAAGAATCCAGACTCATTCGCATGTTACTGCTGGTTGCGACCAATAAGGTCTCTGCACTCAATGTGGGTCTAAAGCCTGATTGGAAAGTATTGAGAAGAGTCCCATATAGATCTCATTTCAGGTTTTTTTTTGCAGTTTTATATAGCGCAAACTCAGCCCGAAGGTGTCAGAGCACCTTACATGAGCACCAGTTGCATTACAGACAGACACATTCATTTTTAGGCATGGGGAGTTTACGTGATTTGCCCAGAATCACTGGATACTGGAGCTCCGCCCCCCCCGCCAGACTCGAACCTGGTTTCCCAGCTTCAAGGTCGGCTGCTCTAGTGGTTTAGAGACATCTGCTTTATTGTGCATAAGCTGGCATTCGCAAAGCTTGTTTCTTTTTGTTCAAGCTGTGCAATATCAGCAACAAGCACTGACAAAGCAAAGAGTTTGGTTAATACATTTCAAAGGTGAGACCAGTTGGCTCTGCCACTGCTTGTTGAATCTCCAAACCAGTCCATGGCGGTTCCCAGCACTTCCGATCAGACTTTACTTTCACTGCAGCACTGCCAATGACAGTACCAACACAACTACTAGCCATCACCCTCCTATAAGTGTGACAATTCAGACTATTCCAGGAACCAAAAACTATGAAAATAGCTAGGGCCGCATGTGCCATTTTTGATGTACATTTAATTCATAATAAACTGCTGTTGTGCCCCTCTCTAAATTGAAAAACCAGCACCACCAAGTGACAGACTATCGTAAGTGCTGGAGTAGACAATTAATTCCTGGTGCCAAGCACCGGAAACCACTGGCTCAAATTAAGCAATGGGTGACACTAGGTAGCACCAAATCCCAGGTGCCTGTTTTCTAGTACGGGGTTTATGGAATGTCTCCCCCCCTCAAATGTCGATTTTTCAGGCTGGTAGTTGAGTCTGGCAGTCGGATTAGCCTGTGTTTTTGTTAGGTTCGCTGGGAATCAGCAGCAGTGAAACACACAGGCACGTGCCTCCGAGTTGATAAAGTACCCCCATACTCCCTTTCACAGGCAGATCAGAGATTGAAATTTTAGAGCCCTGCAGGCTCTGCAGTCAACTATGAGAGAAGCATTTCATACTGTAAAACCAGGCTTCCTACATTTTCAGCCCTGTGAATAATTCCCGCTTATTTATTTTGTAACATGCTAAGGGACACAATTTCAACATGCATTTGCTTTGATGGCAAGTGATGAACAGGATCTCTGTTGATTTCTCGTTTCAGTAACTTGCCTTTGTTGTCCAATGGGCAAGATAGAAAATAAGGCAAAAGTACATAGCCTCCAATAACACTTTACTATTTGCATGTACTCATTTGTATCTTCTTTAGCCTGGAGACTGGTTAAAATGTTGCCCCTTCCTGTATCTCATATTGTGAATATTATATAAAAATTGTGATGTTAAACTTAACTGTCCCTTAGTGTGCTGCCTAGAAATATCCCACTAACATGCTGCTGTTCTCTACATCCTCAACACATTCTGTTGTATGGCGTTTTAGGACCCAAGTGAAATGTTCCCGATTCATGCCCTTATATAGGTACTATTCACATTGCCCTAATATAGGCATAGAAATCATACCCATATTTAGACATAGCCCATGCAGTCCAAATACAGGCATGGCTACTTCCACACGTACCAAAAAGTCAGAATGATTTCTTGGAAAATCGGCTTAAGCAGTCAGGGACATCCCCTTGCTTGAATATTGATTTGTCTAAGAACTCATGGGGTTTACAAAGAACTACCATTCCCTTGGGGTTCTTTACTGACGTTATTATGCCCATCTTTACATCAAACGAGGCACCTTCAAGCTATAAATATGCCTTCACTTGCTCTGGCAAGGACACAGTAGTTTGGAGTAGTTCGACTATCTACTTGCCCGACGAAGCTCACTACAGCAAGTGCCGAAGGAAGCCGACCCTCCAACTGACGCACTGATCGAGAAGCTGTCCTTTCTCTCGCTGAGAATCCAGCTCCAGTGTTTCCAAGCTCCCCTTGCGGGGTGTTGGGAAATCGAGTCCGAGACAGAGATTCTTTCTAAACTAAGGTATGGAGCTGATTAGACCCTAAGAGAAATCTTGGATAGATTCTTGGCAAAGAAACTAAACCTATGCTACACCACACTTACTTCTTCCTTCGTACTAGACTTAGGTTAGGTACATTGGGGTAGGCGTATTTTAGAAGCACCAGTTGAGTACTTTTAGCCATTGTTATTTATGTATGTATTTGTATGGCTTAGAAACCATACAATGCTTTTACAGTATTATTTTATAATACTCTTCTCGCTGTACGCATTATACTTTGCAGCCTGAATTACAATTGTAGCAGTTCACTTTATTTGCATGAGAAAGAAGACTGTTCATTAAATCCTTTTATTGAAAATGCCCGCCTCTCTATTTTCTCTGCACCTCTGTAGAAATGAAGCATGCATGATTGACTGAAAATATCTATCTATTGTTTCCACGACTCTGAAGATACGTTTATTCTTGGGGAAACAAAGTTGTCATGTTTATGCGGTTGTCAGAAACGAATCCCTTCTTGTGAATTCGAGAAAGTTCCTAGTGACCTCTGAGCTAGCTGCCACTCACTATTAAGTTTAATATATTCGATAGAGACCTAGTCGACCTCAGTCCTACGTCAAATCTATAGGATATATTATTCCAATGCGCAGAGCCTATTGGGAATATAGGAACTACACTACAATTCTTTGTTTTGTAATCTGGTTCCAACAACACCACCGTCACATAACACGCTTATTTCTATTGCATCTAATTTTCCTGCTGATATTAAAATGTTCTCTGTAGTTCCCTGCATTGATCCAAGGAGTTAGGATCAGAAAATAACAAACACTGAATACAAAATAAAAATAACCAGAGGGCTGCTCACTCCCTCGTATTAACACACACTTACGTCACTCACCACACTCGCGACACTCTCTCACACATTCACAAGCTCTCCCTTTGTGGCCAGTAAGTGCATCAACCACTCAGATTACCTTACTGGGTCGGAAGCCTGTGACGGCACCTTACAAACAGATCACAATACCAGACACTACTCATTGGAATCAAAGCCTGTGGCCTGCAAATGTCAGTTTATATGGCTTGTGCTGCAGGTGCAATAACCCGCCACGCTCTCCCGCAGGCCTTGTAATCTATGACATGTAAGTTACAACCAGAGCATCGCAGGAAACTCTTCGCCTTATCTCATATCCTTAGTGATCTTATTGGGACTGGAGCCTGTAAACAGGAAGTGGAACAAGTTTTATGTTATGTGCTCAAAGCACCACAATACTGCCATCATTTCTCAATCTCTTTTTAAACAAAGAGCCCTGAATTCCTTAATATAATTGAGGGACAAGAGGGACATTTAGAATATATTCCTCCCTCCCACTGGCACTGCTGACCCTCATGAGCCTTCCAATAGCCGTCTTGATTTCTGCAATCCACTCTGCGCCTGTATGTTGCACCATTGTTGACAACAGACAGCTTGAAGTTGTCTGTAGGTCAGCCCTGACATAGATACCTGATGTTAAGCCACAGTTCTTTGATCTAGTAAGGAGACTCAGTCAAAAGCCCTATGCCTCCAGTGGGTCACTGGACTTCTCTATAACTAGCCATTTGACATATATGAGAGACATACCTAAGCATTTGCCTGCAATAGGAAACGCTAAGGGGTGGAAACTCATTTTGATCCCAGAAAACCCTTTGACCCTGGCCTGATGCACTACTGTCAGTGTGTCTGTTTCTGAACGAACACATATGAATATAGTCCATAGCCATCCCTAAAACTTACCTAAGAAGTATCACCAAACCATTACCTTTAAGCAAGACAAAAAGCGTTGTATTTGTCAATGAAACAAACACATTTTAATACTCCCAACCAAGGTAAATGCCTGTTTTTCAATTGTTTCAATTTTCACCACTTTTGATCATGAAACAGATACATGCGATTTAAAGTAAGTTAAAAAAAATCTGAATATTATTTCCGATTTCTGAATTGATATGTGTGTGTTTATCTATGTGTGTTGTATGTGTGTGACTTTTCAGTCCTATCATTTTGAAGACTTCCTATTCACCGTAATGAATTGTGTATTCACTACTCTAATGCCACACGCACTTTGGCACTGGAGTAGGATATAAAGCAGACAGAGACAAATATAATCAATCAACCAGGGAATTGTAAGCGTGCTACTCACCCGTGAGGGTCTCAAGGCACTGAGGGGGGTCCGCAGATCTGTTTAGCCGAAGAGCCAGGTTTTGAGGGTCTTCCTGAAGGGATTCAGAGAAGGGGCGCGTCTGATGTCTGCCGGTAGCTGGTTCCAGGTCTTGACTGCAAAATGAGAGAAGGATCTTCTGCCTGCTCTGGCTCCGTTGATGCGCAGGGTTTCGGCCAGTGCGAGGTTGAAAGATCGGAGGTTTCTTTTGGGTATGTGGAAATTTATTCTGTCGTTGAGGTATTTGGGTCCGCTGTTGTGTAGGCAATTGTAGGCGTGAGTGAGGATTTTGAAAATGACTCGATTCTTCCCAGGGAGCCAGCGGAGAATTAGTAGGTGTTAACTGATGTGTTCATGTCGGGGATGCCAACTATGAGTCTGGCGGCGGTGTTCTGTATTGTCAGGAGTTTGCGGAGTAGAGACTTGCTGATTCCGGCGTAGAGTGCGTTTCCATTGCCAGTCTGCAGGTGATGAGTGCGTGGGTGTCTGTCTTCCTTGACTCAGGGGAGATCCACTTGAAGGTCCTGCGGAGGATGCGGAGGGTGTTGAAGCAGCCGGAGGTGACGGAGTTGATCTTTCGGTTCATGGTGAGTGATGAGTCAAGTACGATGCTGAGGTTCTTGCCGTGGTCTGAGGGGGTAGGTGGGCTTCCGAGGGTAGTCAGCCACCAGGTGCTGTCCCATGCAGAAGGGGTGGTACAGAGGACGAGGACTTCTGTCTTCTCGGCGTTGAGCTTCAGGCAGCTGTTGGTTATCCAGCCTGCGACGTCTTGCATTCCTTTTTGGAAGTTGAGTTTGGCAGTGGTGGGTTCTTTGGTGAGGGAGAGGATGAGCTGGGTGTCTTCAGTGTACGATACGATGCTGAGGCCGTGTTGTCGGACAATGGCTGCACGGGGGGCCATGTAGATGTTGAAGTGGGTGGAGCTCAGGGATGAACCCTGTGGGGCTCCGCAGGTGATGTTCGTGGGGTCGGAGAGAAAGGGTGGGAGTCTGATCCTTTGGCTTCTTCCGGTGAGGAATGATCGGATCCATTCCAGGGCTGTTCCTTTTATGCCTGCGTCGTGTAGTCTGGTGACTAGTATGCGGTGGGAGATGGTGTTGAAGGCCGCTGATAGGTCGAGTAGAATAAGGGCTGTGGAGTGGCCTTGGTCAAGTAGGGTGCGAATGTCATGTGTGGCAGTGAGTAGGGCGGCTCTGTGCTGTGGGTGTTTCGGAATCTGGATTGGGACAGTTCAAGGACGCCATTCTCTTTAATGAATTGTGTCAGTTTCCTGTTGACTGTTTTTGTAGGAGAGTAGGGTCTGCTTCCTATGGTTACCCTCACTTTTTGCTGTGATTCTCTGTTTTTTTTTACTTTAGTCTGGCTGTGGCCCTGCTAATCAGGCCCACAGCCTAGCTGTTCTCTCTCTTAATTGACACCATGTACTTTAGGTACATGCCAGATTGGTTACTAGGTCATCCTTCTCAGCCCCTGTATAGTGTACCCTAGGTACACAGGGCATAGGTGCACCCTAGGACACCAGGGGCTGCAGCATGTATTGTGCCACCCCTGGTGTGCCTTCCAAACTGACACCACAGCCTTGGTAAGGTGGTGTAATCACCCCTTACTTAGATATAGTATACCTATATCTATATACCTATATAGACACATATATACCTACAAGTCACTCCTATGGCAGGCCTTGAATATCCTGGAGGCAGAGTGCTTGGTTTTATGTGAGAGGGTGCCCTTCCATGAGCTGAGCCCCTCTGCAGCTTTCGGAACCATCTCCTTATATCTGTTCCATGATATAGCCATACCATATACTCTTAAGTGCATTATAATCCTCGCGGTTAATGCTAACTTTGGTTTGACTTTATCAAAACATGTTGTGTAAGGTGTCAAACACTTTGGAATACTACCCCCACCAGTCCTGGCGGCGGGGGTAGCATTCCACACTTCTAGAGGGAGAAGACATGTAGTTACTGGTAAACCCGGTTAAAGTTAAACAGAGCCTCAGCATCACAAGATGGATGCTGCTGCCACAGATACGTGTCAGCCCTCTTGCTGCTGGACGAAACTCCGGCAGGGGAGACCTGACAATAGGTTTTCTGTCCAGGGAGGTTCTGGCACCTCCACAGACAGGCTTTTGTGTATTGGGGCAGGGAGGGCTGCATTCAGTGAATGCTTTCCAGACACTGCCTGGGGCACACTAGGTGCTCCATGCATTTCTCAGTTCAAACCAGTTGCTGGGGCACTCTGCCCCAGCTCTGGCGTGAAACTGGACAATGGGAAAAGGGTGTAACCACCCCCTTCCCAGGTCCACCCATTGGAGGGACCTTAAAGGTAGTACAGCCCCTAAACTTAGTATAAGTATAGGATCCCACTCCCTAGGACTTTAGATTACCCTGGCCGAAACTCTGAAACATATATCCTGGACCTTCAACATTCCATTTCGACTGGAAGACGGAAGACATCTCCCTTGTGGTCAAGGAGTGATGTTCAAACAGGACCCAACAGCAACTTTGCTGGTCTGCATTCATGAGGCTCCAACCGGATCCCGAAGAATCTGTAACACAGGACATGGACTTCCAGACAACTCTGACCTGAACTTTGCTCAGAGCAAAGCTGAGATCTGTGGCGAACACGAGAGACGTGGGACTGGAACTCCTGGACATCCTGCATTTTGCAAGCTGCACTCACTTCACGAAGTATTTTGAAGTTGTGCATTGCGGTGCTTAAAGCCCTAGACCTGAGCACCATTTGCACCAAAGTTCAGAGGCCCGCCCTCCACGAGTGTCCCGTGGGCCCCACTTTTGCATTTCAGCTCGACGCGTCTTCCTGGTTTCTAATTCGTTGGCAAGTGAGCTCCCAGAAGACTTACTTTTGAATATAACTTGCTTTCCTGGTTGCCCCAGGCTTGCTCCAGCTTTCCTACAAAGAAAAAGCACCCCAGACCTTGCTGGTCTGCAAGGAAGCCAATCTCGACATCCTGCATGGATTGTGTTTGCCAAGGCTTGTTAGGTCCAATTCGGATACCAACACCGCAGTCAACTAGATCCTTTGGGGGACAGCTCAAAACCAGCTTCTGGTCAACAGCAACATCTCCTGGACCTCGTGGCTGAAGAGACAAGCTTCACCTTTTGACCTGAAATCACCCGACATTGGCTGGCAGTTTTCCATCGCCATCCTGGTCACTGGCAAGTGACCCAGACTCTGTCAGGTTCTTCAGATCTTCAATCCACTCTTGGAGCCACCTGGACACTTTCCCTCTGGTCGCCTGCAGCACTTCTTTGCAGCTCTCTATTCAAATCAACAATGAAACCCGACATCAAAATACACCTAGGTACCTGGCTTCCGTGGCTGAGGTAACACGAGTACTCTGGAAGTCTTGAGGGTATTGGCCCTCTTAGTGTCTAAGTCTAAAAGGGTTCCATCGTAGTCCATCCGGAAGTATCCTTAAGTTGTAAAATTGTAACTTGATTCTTTCACATAGAAAGTCAATGGTAACCCGCGGATGTTTAGACACTGCACGCGTCTTCCGTGGGCCTCCTACTTCCTAACCCTTGGTTGTTTCTAGAAGCCCCAGCGATTCCTTAGGCCCTAGGCCTACCTTCTATCTCAGACGTGGTTCTTATACCACTATTTTAGTATATGGTTTGTGAGGCCCCTAGGGCAAAACGTATACTGTGCAACTTATCGTATGCTAATTGAGTAACTTGTATTGTACTTTTACCTCTGACCTCATAAAGAGTGCAGAGGGGTTCTGTTTAGAATAAATACATATATATTTGATATATACCTTGTGTGGTGTCCTTTCATTTGGTAGTCAAGGGATTATAATTGGTAAAACAACTTGCTTAATGCGCTCTCTGAAGTCTTAGCCTGATGACTGCTGGTCCGTGCTACCACTAGGATAGCTTTCTACAAGGTTGACTTTACAACCACCATCAATGAGGGTCGATTAGACTGGTGCAAGGTGCCCACTAGAACTAGTGGACATCATATGTCAGGGTAATTTCTCACATGTTTTCTCTGCAACTTTGGCTGCAAAGGGGAGGAGCGAGATGGGCCGATAGTTCTTGAGGTTGGTGGGGTCAGCTGTGGGCTTCTTGAGCAGAGGTCTGACTTCGTTGTAGTTGACGGTGCGTTCTAGTTCGGGTGCGATGGCAGCCGCTGCTCTGTGGTAGATGTGAGGGGGGCAGGGTTCAGAGAAGGCCCTGAGTGGATGCTTTTCATGGTCGAGGAGGTGTCTTTGGCCATGATCGGTGTCCAGTTGGAGATGGTGGGCTGGTTCGAGTTTCTTGGGGCGGGGGTGGATGGTCGATGAAGTTGTCGTCGAGGTTTTTGATCTTGAGGTGGAAATAGGTTCCAAGCTTGTCGCAAAGGTCTTGGGATGGGGTGATGTCTGTGGCTTGGATGCGTGGGTTGGTGAATTCTTGAATGACACTGAAAAGTTCCTTGGAGTTGGTGGAATTGGCCAGGATTTTGTTGTGAATGAAGTTCCTCTTGGTGGCTCTGATCTGGTTGTGGTAGTCCGTCATGGTGTACTTGTAGGTGGTGTGGTTTTCGGTTATCTTGGTGTTTCTCCAGTTCTTTTCCAGGTGTCTGCAGATGTGTATGGCTTCTTGGAGAGCGGTGGTGAGTCAGGCGGCTTTCCTGAGGTGTTGTCTGTCGGGGTTGCTTGGTGGGGCGAGCTCGTCTGCGCAATCGGAGATCCAGATGTGAAGATCCCTGGCTGCGTCATTTGCGTTAGGTGTCCAGGTGTGGCTGGTCGGTAACCTTGCTCCAGTTCCTTCATGGTGGGCGAGGGGCAAGTTTGGGTACCTTGGGTTTGTTAATGGCGAAGTGTACGCAGTGGTGGTCGGTCCATGGCGGCTGCATTGTGTGGCTGAATTGGATGCTGTTTCCTGCCGCAAAGATGGGGTCAAGTGTGTCCTGCTCTGTGGGGCGGTTTGTTGACGAGTTGTTTAAGTCCGATGCTGGCGAAGTTGTCACAAAATATAGTGGAGTTTGGCCACTGGGGTTGTTGAGGTGGAAGTTCACGTCTGCAATGAGTATGTAGTTTGATGAGGTGATGGCGTGGGGCGCGATGAAGTCAGTGATGGTGGTGGCATATGTAGATGAGGATTCCTCAGAGTGTGGCTTTGGGGGTGGTCTGGATCTGGAAGTGCAGGTGTTCGGCGGAGGGGAAGGTTTCACTGGAGAGAGGTGTGGCTCACTGGTTAGAGGCGGCAGACCCGGAGGCTGAGAACGGCCCGGGACCAGGGTTCGATTCCCGACGCGGCAGGGTCGAGGACCAGGGTCAGCGGACTGATAATTCTCGCCTCGGTGCCCACTTTGGGCAGTGATCACACTCGGTAACTCTGGGCATTAAGCTTGCCTCATCTCTACAACGGCCCCCCACAGACGCCGGGGATGCCTGGCTTCACCTTGGAGATACCCAGCATGGGACCATCTCACAGGGAAAGCCAGGACGGGTTCCCCAGCGGTCATTCGCGCCAGGATACTCCGGTAGTAATTGAGCGCGCTACAAAACACCTTACATTTACATTTACATTTACATTTACATTTACTGGAGGTGGTGAGGGGGAGGGTGCTCTTGTGGGCAATGGCGAGGCCCCCTCCTGGGTGGTTGGGGCGATATTTCCTCTGGATCTTGTATCTGTCTGGGATGGCGGTGCTGATGTCGGGGCGGAGGATGCGTTGGTCCAGGTCTCTGTGAAGAAGTCAAGTAGGTTCCAGATTTCCATGGCGTGTTTGTGTACGGAGTGAAAAATGAGGAGGATGCATTTTAGGGTGTTGCCAGTGCGGGCGTTGGCGGTGTTTGAGGTCAGGGTGGCGGTGAGGGTCTGGCGGCAGTGGAGGCAGGAGAACTGGTCATGGGTCGTGTTTGGCAAGGCCTGTTGGCATTCTCTAAGTCTTCCAGGGTTCAGTGCGAGGAGGTTGGTGGTGTCGTAGCGATGGGTATTGGGAGGTCCAGGGTTCCTGACGCTGGCCGGAGTCGTGGACGGGTGCAGACGGGCTTGCCTTTGGCGAGCCTTCGGCATGCCGGTGGCGCGCCCGCTGCACGACTGCACAGTGCCTGCCATTAAGTAGGGGAGGTGGGGGGCTGGAGAGGTTGGGAGGCGTGAGCATTCCGGGAGAATTCCGGGGGTGAATTTCAAGGGAGAATTCCGGGGCAATGGATCACAGGGGCAGCAGCGGCGAAAGGTGAAAGGAATAGGCAGGCACGAGAAAATAAAAATAGTGGTGGAATTAGAGCAATACACAGATGGGCACAATAACAGTGGCATAACAGGGAAAAATTAAGAAAAAAAATGGCTGAGCAAGGTTACGGTCGTTGCAGGCAGTCTGGTCCCAGTTGGAGTGGGCAGCAGGCGCAGGAGCGGACAGCAGCCTCGAACCTCCCAAGGAGGAGGTCGGGTCTGAAGGCAAGAGACGGTACAGCAGAGGTGCAGGGAGAGAGTGGACCTAGACTAAAGGTAGTGCTGCCGTTAAAAAATATTTTCGCATGCATTTGCAAAGGGAAAGAGGTCCCCTGGGGACCCCTTCCCATTTGCAAATGCATTACCACCTACTTTAAGTAGGTGGTAATTGCGAGTGTTTTGCGATCGCAATTGCGGTTGCAAAACATTAGTACATGATTTTGAGACTCGCTATTTGGTAGGGAATGTCCCTTCCAAACAGCAAGTTGCAAAACCTATTTATCAAGTTGCAAATAGATTGCAACTCGCTAAATAGGCTTTGTACATGGCCCATGATGGTTTTGCATGCGCAAACGGGTTCGCAAACCTGTTTGCGCATGCATGCAAAAACGGGTCGTACATCTGGCCCTGAGTTGTTTGCTTCACTCGCTCTAAAGTACCTAAACACACTACAGGGACTGGTCCTCATAACACACCGGTCCTCACAAAGATAGTGTTTGTCTGGTCCTGGGTGGGTTTACCCACATTACAAGGTCCACGGTGTTGGATATATATATATATACACACACACGCACACACACATACACACACATGTTCAGGAATGAAGGAATCTCTTTATTCTTAAATTAGTGTTTCATTCATTGCAGGACACATGTGCTTGTGTTTATTATTTTATGGTATATAAATAATTGTTCATAATGCATGTATTATTCTGTAAATTTTCTTTAGATATAGGTGTGACTTGACAATCAAGTGCATATACATGAATGTTTGGCTTATACATGAATAAATAGATCGAATGTTTTGTAGTTTTCCCGATATAAATCCACACACACATATGTACATATATTAAGTATATACCTACATGCTTAAGTATTATACATAGCAAAATGTGCACCTCTACTGTGACTAAAGCCATGACATTAAGGCTAGGATAATGACCTGGTTGTGAAAAAACATCTTGGGACATCATTATGCATTCCGTATGATAATTTACCTCCCTTTTATAATTTTTAGGAGCTGGCATGAAAAGTAATTCTCTTGGAATCGATGATAACACACTTGGCATAAACAACACTGTTCTGAATGTTTTCTTAACTTTCAATTGCAGAGGACAAAAATAAATGATATAAAAAAGTGCTTGGAAGCAGATTTGCCTGTGTCTTCATGTGTACTTGCAGATTATTTTTAACTTCTCTCACATTCCCTGTCCAAATATAACTCTGAGATGTAGCCTGGAAGGCTAGGTGATGTCTTGAAGACGTCTCATCTTCCTTCATACCACAAGGCAGAGCTGGCCCCTTGAACCGGGCACACCCAGACATTTACCCAATTACCTAAGGCAACAGGAAATAAGAGGCAGACAAGCTCGGCCTCTTAAGTCTCAAGCCTGCCAGAGCGCTTTGAACACATGCACTGCCCCCTAAAGTTCATGAAAGAGCTGGACAAGTTGTGGGAGCCGATGAGAGGCACAATTCCCAGTTTTACTAACGCTTTGCATCGGGTTTACTTTACTGTTGTAACACAAACCCAACGCATAGGTGGGATTTACTATCCATTGCCAATTAGTGTAATGCGCTGCCCTGCATTACTTTGAACCGTGTGTGGTGGATGGGCGTTTCCCTGCAACCAACCATGAGTTTTGACACAAATCTCTATCTACAAAGAACCATAGACAGGGATTTGCACCAAAATCCTAAGCCTTCTTGAAGTTCGAGCAACATGGAGGAATGTTGTCATCTCTCCTTGTTTTTCCTACTGTGCATGTTTATGCATTGCACAGCACACACATAAAGTGGGAAATGCATTAAAGAATAGTTTTTGTAGTGGAAGTAAAGAACCCATGCTTTACACCCTTGCAGTATGGCACAAGGGTTTCTGCATTGGCACACAGCTGCCCAAAGTGTGCAGGCGCAGGGAGGGAGGAGACCACCCCACATCTTAATAGATAGGGCATGGCTGTGCTCACCCTTTCACCCAATGGAGCGCGTTAACTTTAGGTGCAGCCCTGCACTGCATGATGTCTTTGAATTTGAATAAGCCCCCCCCCCCCCCTTGCTACAAGAATTCAACCTCCTGCCCCTACCCTGAGGGCGGGCAGATGTCATCAACTTTCTATCATCCAACTCTTTCAACTTTGGTTTAAAGAATTTCACTCCAGTAAAAGGGAGATGAAGCAAAATAGCTTTTTCAGAGCTTTTTGGGAGTGCTCAGCCTCTTATCCATAAATGACATGCTTGAATTCAAGGAGCTCGGTGATGAAGCGAAAGGAGGTTTCAGACACAAAGCAGACTTTGTATTCCACATTAAAAAAAGATGAGTCAAATAGTCCCCCACTGACTGCATCTCGACATACAGAGGCTGGAAATCTCTGAGCAGAGATAGGACAGTATCTGTAGCAATAGGTGGCTGCTTTTGAGATATTAGAGGCGGAGTACACTCCCTTTACTGCAGACTCTACTCCCTTGACTTTCTGGCCTAGAGGTGTCTTCTGATGTAATGGGACCCAGAGAAGGGAGACCTGCCAGGAGTGCGTGCATTTTGACATTAGAGAAAATATAAGCAGAATTAGCTATAGGATTACATCTTGTTAGGAATCAGGGAAAGATTCTTTTCATTCCCTTTGCTAGACTTTGCAAATTCTCCCTTGGAAATGCAAATATTCAGGGTCCTTCCTTCAAGTCTGTTGAAAGAAATCCCCTTGACGATGTACGAGACAGCCTCCTATGAGCGGGTCATCTATAACCTGCAGGAAAAGACAGATACCTTCCTCCTCACCTGGGCACCTTTTCTCTGGGACGAAGCCCGCTGGCTCTTAGTTGATTGCGGCACTGACCCCCTAATGCAGTGGCGTAGCTATGGGGGGGGGGGGCAGTTCGCCCCGGGCCGCACGAGATTTGGGGGGCGGCGGCCTCCCCAGGGCCGGACTGGCCATAGCGGGCACCGGGCGTTCCCCTGCAAAATCGGCCCTGTACCAAAATCGGCCATAAACCGGCCTCGGCAAAGAGCTCGGCGGCACCTCCAACCCCCCGAGAGGGGCGGGAGGGAGGGCTGGCCGAGCACTTTGCCAGGGCAGGTTGTGGTTCCCAGTCCAGCCCTGGGCCTCCCCCACTATCACCGGCCATCTCGGGACAACAACAGCCCCGATCTTTACTGCGGCCGCCGCGGAACAGCAAATGCAGAGACCGCCACAGGCACCCATAGGGCTATCTATGTCACTGCCCTAATGGGATGACTAGGTACTATATTATGCTGACACTCCCTTGGGACCCTGTCAGGTCATGATCCTCGAGGGTGTGTGCCTACTCCCACCACCTCTCACTTCCCTCTTCCCCTCCCATCTTTTCCACATTTCTCTTTTCTCTGCCTCGCTTCTCTTTTTTCTCTCTTTCCACCTCTCCTCCGCCTTCCCACCCTTTTCCTGTCTTTCTTCCCTCCATTCCTGGTGTATGTGAGAATGTGGGCTCCCTGCTTGGTTTTGCTTTTTTTTGCTTCTTTTTTGTCATGTCCTATCTTTCTGGCCCTCCCATCTCCCTGCAGTTCATCCTGTGCACAGATATGGACCTACCTGCCTTCCTTGATATTGCCCTTTCTTGACCCCCCAGAGCCCAGCCTCGTGGGACCTAAATATGCCATGTATCTAGTGCTGTGATTCATTTTGCATTGTGTTTTTCGTACATCAATACTGTTTTACATATTGTGCCTTATGTTCCCCTTTCCTTTATACATTGCTTTGTTCTGTTCTTCCAATAAAGAATTGTGAAAAATCCAAATCAGAAGAATTTTGAATATGTATCTTCCATTCTGATTCTGAAATTCCTCTGTTACAGGATCAGGTCAGAACCCCACTGTTCATCACTTGTGTGCTTAGAGATTGCCAGATCAATTACTTGTTTCAGCAATGAATAGGAAGGAAGACCTGAAGGTGGAACTGAAGGAGGAAGCTGCTTCATGTTCAGAAGTAGAAAACCCTCCCTCTTCACAATGCTTACACTTTCTAGACGAGGTCTCCAACCTTTTCTGTACGGAGAGCTACTTATGTTCAATGAAACACATTGAGAGCTCCTAATATTATTAGTGTTGAGTAATTTCAATTTTCTTATATATATATTAATTCAACCAAGCAAAAACTTGCTAATTTAATAAGCTGGGCTGCACACAGGTGAGCTACTCAGAGGTATCTGTAGAGCTACAGTAGCTCAAGAGCTACTGGTTGGAGAACCCTTATCCCTGATGATGGTCATCATTTCTATAGAGACCTAAACGTTGCAGCTCCCTGTACTCTCAAAAGCCGGTCACTCTGAAAAACACAAGGAATGAGGAGGCTACGAAAAAGAACTCAGAGAAAAGGACCCACAGCATTATCACTCCTCTCCTCCACTCTGCAGAAGAGGGGACACAAGAGCTTCACAAAGATGCACCAGTGGAGGGTATCGGCATCAAGGCCGGGCTCTGATCCTGCAAGAATCCATGGAAACAGGAGGATGAACCCAGCAGGCTTCATAAAGCAGGTAGGTAGCTCTGCAGGAATAGACCGCTAGAGCAGGTATACCGCCTGAGCGTCTGCCTAAAAAAAGAAATAGAAAACACTACGCTGGCTGTAGTGCAACCATAGGGAAACCTGAAAGGTAGAAATTATAAAGCAAATAAAAGCAATAATAAAATAAACTCTTCCCTGACCCCTAGGCATGGAAAGACATTCTAGTAGAAACGAGGCAGAAAAAAACAGGATGTTGTGTGGGGCATGTTGACACTTGATTACTGGCTGTAAGGGAGGAGCTAGTACAAGGATCTTAGAGGGTACAACATTTGTTTTTTAAACTGGGTTTTGATAGGCTATTTTCTGACTGTGAGATGCAATAGACCGCATTGGTCATGGACTGGGACGATGAAGGCGAACAAGGAGGTCATAGGAAGTTAGGCATACCCAGGTCTTTTCTCCCTTGCTCAGCAAAAATTCTAGGACTTGCCCTGATGTTGCATAAGTCAGGTTTGGTATCTCCAAGGCCATTCCTTCTCACAATGAGAATCCACAGGGATCCACCTCCCTGATTCTTTCTCTCCTTGCAGTTTCATGACAGATTTGGATGCTGGATCTCATCCTTATGCAACCCATTAGGAACGATGCGTCGGAGCTATGCATGTGATGTGCATTTTAACGATGGAGGGATCACAAGTCCGCAGCGGATTAATGGCGCTGTGTTCTGCTGCAAAGTGTTCGCTGAGCCGAGGTAATGTAGGGCCAAAGTGACAGTATCCGTGCCACATCTCATTAGCTGGCACTGCGGCAACTCATTTTCTACTTCATTAGGGTCGCTTTTCATGGCTTTCTGTGCTCATCCGACTCCCATGCAAATGATGGCGAGTGTCCTAATGGTAAATGCTTCCCAAGGGCCGGCCCAATAACACACAGCAAACACAGAACAATAGGTTAGAAGTGGAGCCATTTAAATGGAAGTACATTTCACCCCTAGTTGAAGCCCAGAGCACCTTCCACCTTACTAATGCAATTGGAACACAAATTCTCAGCCTGTTAATTTGCATAAATTAAGAGCATTCGCAGGATTAGCCACAACAAAAGAAAATATATGGACTCAAGTCAAGTAGTCTGCCACCCCTCTTTCAGTTATTTTATTTGTGAAATTAGCTTCATTCTTCAGGAAATTGACACCTGGTGATTGGTGTGGCTAAAGCCGCTTCGTGAGGTTAAACGCCTTTGTGCTCATAAAGTGAGTCATTCCACAACAGTTATTAGGGTAATAGTGACGACACTCACCCTTTGACCTAGCTCCAATGACGTCGCAGGAAGTGACATCACATACATTTTGATCCTTGTTAGAAATGGGATCTCTAGTTAGCAGAGGTATGCCCCCTGTCCAAGTAGGGACCCACAATCCTAGTCTAGTTAAGTGTAGCACATACTAAGTTTACCTGTGCTCCCCTTCTGGTAACTTGGCTCAGAGTAGTCAGGCTAACTAAAGAGGCAATGTGTAAAGCTTTTTGGCACAAACAGAGTAACACAGCGAAAACACCACAAAAGTACTGCACTCCAGTTTGGAAAACAGACAACATTTTTTTGAGTAAAACAAGATCAAAACGACAAAAATCCAAACTACATAAGTCAAGATATGAATTTTCCAATATTAAGTGCAGTTATAGCACTTAAAAACGCAATAGTTCTGGTCGGAACTATCTCGACGTGCTTGACAGGAACAAATCCACAAGTTCAGGTCAGCAACGATGGAGCACAGGCTGGCTACGGAGTTGCTCAGACCCCAGTACAGTTTCTTGGAGACACTGAGAGCCAAAGATGATGCATGGCACCGGGGAGGAGAGGCTTCTCTGAGGCAGTAGTGCATCTGTTCCTTAATGTGATGCATATTGTTGGCGTGTCGGTGCTCAGGGATGGTGCACTGCACAACAGAGCTGAGGCATCACTGAAGCAATTGAGGTGTTAGTTCCTGGAGGCAGAGCAGAGTTGCTAAACCGCTGACAACCAGGCACGAGGAGAGGTACAGGGGAGGTGATGCTGCGGTTGCACTGAGGTGTTGTTTCCGATATGGGTGCAGTGGCGATGAAGCTTCGAGGGTCAAGCGGCTAGGTGTCGACTTAGCAGCGTCTATGTCACAGCACGGGGCCACAGGTGTTGCGGCGAAGTCAGAGTCGGGTATCACGGACTTCGATGAGTACTTGAGACTCACACAGAGACAGTTCTTTGGGGGTGCTTCGGCAGCATCAGGGCTTGTGCTGTAAGTCGCGGTCGTTGCTTTGAGTGGGGACCATGGCTTCTGTGCAGGCAGCGGTGCCGGTTCTTAAGTGGTGCTTGAAGTCAATGTGCTGATTTTCTTCTTTTTAGTACATAAACTCACTTCCAATGCACCAGGAACAAGATTTGGCACCACTTGGCAGAGTAGGGCTCTCATCAGAGGAGCCCAGGAGCCCAGGTGCTGCAGGTGAAGTCTTTGATGACCCTGAGACTTCCAAGAGGAGGCAAGCTCAACTCAAGCCCTTGGAGAAACTTTAGAAAGCAGAATGCAGAGTGCCAAGTCTAGTCCTCTCACTCCAAGGACAGAAGGAGCATTCAGCAGGTCAACACGGCAAAGCAAGCAGCAAAGTGGCAGTCCCTCATGGCAGCACAACAGCCCTTCTTCCTGGTAGAATGCCCTCAGTCCAGAAGTGTTTGTAGTGTATGGCATCAGAGGTCCAGTACTTAAACCCATTTTAGCCTTTGAATTAGGGAGACATCAATGAAAGGTCTTTGCAGTGCACAAGACCATGCCTCCCCCACCCCCCCAGGCCTGGCTCCAGGCACTCTACAGGGTGAATGAAGTTCTTTCTGTAGGGATAGGCACAAACCTATTCATGTGTAAGTGTCACCTCCTCCCACCACTCTAGATCAAGAAGACCCATCAGCCTGGTAATGGGTCATCCCAATATGCAGGACACACTTCAGCTCCCTTTGTGTGTGACTGTCCAGGGTGAATTCACAAACCCAAATGTCATCCAACCCAGACTTGTATATTAGGGTTAGGTAGATGCTCAGAATGGTTAAGTAAGAAAATGCTAACTTTCTTGAAGTGGCATTTTCAGACCGGAAATTTTAAATTTTTCTATATGCTCCCAATTGGAAGATACACTTGTAAAGTGCTACAAGGCAGCTTAAATGCTAGCGTAGGGGAGAGATAGGCCTACCTTAGGGGTTCCTTACTTGTAATAAAAGGGAGGGGTTGGGCCTGGCAAGTAGATCAACTTGCTAGGAAGATGTGGCAGTTTACAACTGCACACACAGGCTCTGCTGTGGCAGGCCTGAGACAGATTTGAAGGGCTAATCATGTGGGTGGCACAATCAGTATTGCAGTCTCACTAGTAATATTTTATTTACAGGTCCTGGGCACATAGTGCACTGTACTAGGGGCGTATGAGTTAAATCAAATATGCCAATCATGGAGAAAGCAAACATACAATGTTTCAGAGGAGAGAGCATATACACTTTAGCACTCATTAGCAGTGGTAAAGTGCCCAGAGTCCTAAAGCCAACAAAAAGTTTGGGTATAACCTTGCAAACCAGCCATTTTCAACTATCCTGTTAAAATGCAACAAATTTTTCTTGAAAACAATCTTTATAACTATTGCACTCACTTGGTCCCTGGCATTCTTCAGGACCTGAACCCTTGATCTGACCGCGCAGCGGATCTAGCGCTGCAGCGGAATAGCCAAATTGAAAACAATCCTGCCGCCATTGACGGCGTGCTGCGAGGCCACGCCCACTCCGAGGCCACGCCCCCCGCCTACCGGTATAAAACGCTGACTGCGAGCATTCTTGCCCAGAAACACATTTCCTCCTGAGGCGGAAGCCGGGAGCCTGTATTGCTTATTTTAACCTTTGTGTGTCACGAATACTTTGCTTACTTAGTGGAGAAGTGTGGCTCAATGGTTAGAGCGGCAGACCCTGATGCAGAGGTCTGGCCCGGGACCAGGGTTCAATTCCCAACGCGGCAGGGTCTTGGGTCAAAATGTCCGCGGGCTCGATAATTCTCGCCTCGGTGCCTACTCTAACCATGGGTTCCACTCTGCAACTCTGGGCAATAGCTTGCTTAATCTCCACAACGGCCCCTTCAGCGCCGGGGATGCCTGGCTTTACCTTGGAGATGCCCAGGAGGGACCATCTCACAGGGAAAGCCAGGATGGGTTCCCCAGCAGTATACAGTGCCAGGACACTCCTAGATGGAGTCACAGTGCGCTTTACAAGTATACACATTTACTTTAAAACTATTGCACTCACTTGGTCCCTGGCATTCTTCAGGACCTGAACCCTCGATCTGACCACGCAGCCGATCTAGCGCTGCAGCGAAATAGCCAAATTGAAAACAATCCTGCCGCCATTGACGGCGTGCTGCGAGGCCACGCCCACTCCGAGGCCACACCCCACGCCTACCGGTATAAAACGCTGACTGCGAGCGTTCTTGCCCAGAAACACATTTCCTCCTAAGGCGGAAGCCGGGAGCCTGTATTGCTTATTTTAACCTTTGTGGGTCACGAATACTTTGCTTATTTTAAAACTATTGCACTCACTTGGTCCCTGGCATTCTTCAGGACCTGAACCCTCGATCTGACCGCGCAGCGGATCTAGCGCTGCAGCGGAATAGCCAAATTGAAAACAATCCTGCCGCCATTGACGGCGTGCTGCGAGGCCACGCCCACTCCGAGGCCACGCTCCCCGCCTACCGGTATAAAACGCTGACTGCGAGCGTTCTTGCCCAGAAACACATTTCCTCCTGAGGTGGAAGCCGGGATCCTGTATTGCTTATTTTAACCTTTGTGTGTAACGAATACTTTGCTTATTTTAAAACTATTGCACTCACTTGGTCCCTGGCATTCTTCAGGACCTGAACCCTCGATCTGACCGCGCAGCGGATCTAGCGCTGCAGCGGAATAGCCAAATTGAAAACAATCCTGCCGCCATTGACGGTGTGCTGCGAGGCCACGTCCACTCCGAGGCCACGCCCCCGCCTACCGGTATAAAACGCTGACTGCGAGCGTTCTTGCCCAGAAACACATTTCCTCCAGAGGTGGAAGCCGGGAGCCTGTATTGCTTATTTTAACCTTTGTGGGTCACGAATACTTTGCTTATTTTAAAACTATTGCACTCACTTGGTCCCTGGCATTCTTCAGGACCTGAACCCTCGATCTGACCGAGCAGCGGATCTAGCGATGCAGCGGAATAGCCAAATTGAAAACAATCCTGCCGCCATTGACGGCGTGCTGCGAGGCCACGCCCACTCCGAGGCCACGCCCCCGCCTACCGGTATAAAACGCTGACTGCGAGCGTTCTTGCCCAGAAACACATTTCCTCCTGAGGCGGAAGCCGGGAGCCTGTATTGCTTATTTTAACCTTTGTGTGTCACGAATACTTTGCTTACTTTAAAACTATTGCACTCACTTGGTCCCTGGCATTCTTCAGGACCTGAACCCTCGATCTGACCGCGCAGCCGATCTAGCGCTGCAGCGGAATAGCCAAATTGAAAACAATCTTGCCGCCATTGACGGCGTGCTGTGAGGCCACGCCCACTCCGAGGCCACGGCCCCCGCCTACCAATATAAAACGCTGACTGCAAGCGTTCTTGCCCAGAAACACATTTCCTCTTGAGGCGGAAGCCGGGAGCCTGTATTGCTTATTTTAACCTTTGTGGGTCACAAATACTTTGCTTATTTTAAAACTATTGCACTCCCTTGGTCCCTGGCATTCTTCAGGACCTGAACCCTCGATCTGACCGCGCAGCGGATCTAGCGCTGCAGCACAATAGCCAAATTGAAAACAATCCTGCCGCCTTTGACGGCGTGCTGCGAGGCCACGCCCACTCCGAGGCCACGCCCCCGCCTACCGGTATAAAACACTGACTGCGAGCGTTCTTGCCCAGAAACACATTTCCTCCTGAGGTGGAAGCCCGGAGCCTGTATTGCTTATTTTAACCTTTGTGTGTCACGAATACTTTGCTTATTTTAAAACTATTGCACTCACTTGGTCCCTGGCATTCTTCAGGACCTGAACCCTCGATCTGACCGCGCTGCGGATCTAGCGCTGCAGCGGAATAGCCAAATTGAAAACAATCCTGCCGCCATTGACGGCGTGCTGCGAGGCTACGCCCACTCCGAGGCCACGCCCCCCGCCTACCGGTATAAAACGCTGACTGCGAGCGTTCTTGCCCAGAAACACATTTCCTCCTGAGGCGGAAGCCGGGAGCCTGCATTGCTTATTTTAACCTTTGTGTGTTACGAATACTTTGCTTATTTTAAAACTATTGCACTCACTTGGTCCCTGGCATTCTTCAGGACCTGAACCCTCGATCTGACCGCGCAGCGGATCTAGCGCTGCAGCGGAGTAGCCAAATTGAAAACAATCCTGCCGCCATTGACGGCGTGCTGCCAGGCCACGCCCACTCCGAGGCCACGCCCCCCGCCTACCGTATAAAACGCTGACTGCGAGCGTTCTTGCCCAGAAACACATTTCCTCCTGAGGCGGAAGCCGAGAGCCTGTATTGCTTATTTTAACCTTTGTGGGTCACGAATACTTTGCTTATTTTAAAACTATTGCACTCACTTGGTCCCTGGCATTCTTCAGGACCTGAACCCTTGATCTGACCGTGCAGCGGATCTAGCGCTGCAGCGGAATAGCCAAATTGAAAACAATCCTGCCGCCATTGACGGCGTGCTGCGAGGCCACGCCCACTCTGAGGCCATGCCCCCCCGCCCATTTTTCACTCTCTGATTAACATGTGTATTCACCAGACGCGCAGCGGACGGGCACAGCGGGCGCGCCGTTTGCACGCCGAAGGCGCACCTAAGGCAAGCCCGTCTACGCCCGTCATCGCCAAGACATCGCCTCTCGCCAGTCCCCCTGGTCGAACTCCTCAGGTACCCCTTCATTACGATAGAGAACACCTCCTTACCTTGAACCCTGGGTGGAGATGTGTTGACATTACAGGTACTTTTGGCTACACGCGCCTCCATTGTAATTCTTGCCACTTTACTACCATTAGCCCCCGTCGTACTCAAGAAAAATGAGACTCACCTAAACCTACCCCCCTCACGATCCTTCAACTCAATGTCAGGTCTCTCACCAAACATCACCTTGAGGTTAACTCTCTCATACTTGATGAAAACCCTGACATCCTTTTCCTCTGTGAAACTTGGCTACGGGACGGCACGTCTGCCATACCCAACCTAACGCTTCCAGACGACTACCACATGTCAACTTTAAATCGAGATGCGAGAGGCGGCGGCATTGCTGTAATTTACAAAAAGCAATTTTCTTGCTCATTCACCAAAGAAGACCTCCCCGGCTGTGAATGTGCCCGCTTTAAAATTACAACTAGCCTACACTTTGCCCTGTCTGGCCTTTACATCTACCGCCCACCTGGATCTGCCTCTAGATTTATCGAAGCTCTTCTTGAGGTAGCAAACTCACTAGTGACCAAATCTGCTAATTTCATCATACTAGATGGCCACAACCTTCATTTTGACCTGTCTAGCGACTCTACTATTAAATATCTTCTTGCAGATCTTTCTGCCTTACAACTTACCTCCCTAATTCAGGCCCCAACACATTCAGCTGGACATACTTTAGATATGGTTTTTACCAACATCCAGGAGGTCATAACAGAGATGCCTATACCAATGGGATGGACGGACCACTACCTCATTAAACTGACTGTACTAGTCAATGGTCGAGCGCATAAAACTGAACCAACTCGCCGCCTTAAAAGACCATGGCACAAACTATCCACCAGTGACTTTCACGTCACCCTTGGTGAATTCCATCGGGAGGCCAACCAGGACATTAATATGACCTATGGCGCTTTTAACGACTGGATTACGGGAGGTCTAGACGCTCTCATCCCAGCTAAATGGACCAAAGGGCGCACCTCACCCTCCAATCCTTGGTACAATGACACCCTTAAATCCATGCGCAAGGACTGTAAAAAAGCTGAGCGTCTCTGGAGAAGGGAATTCAACAGTGGGGACAAAATCAACTATATATCAAAACAAAAATTGTACCATAAAGCTATCTGCGCTGCACGCGCAGCTTTCTACGCAGACAAAATCAACTCGAGTCCTAACCCTGCTAAAATAGTTTTCAAACTAGTTCAAGAACTTCAGAGCACTAGGTCACCTTCCCCCAGTATTTAGTCTGCGCAACAATGTGAGGACCTCGCCACGTACTTTATAGAGAAAGTTCAAAATATTTACAAAGCATTCTCTCAGCACTCCCCCAATCCTATCAACCCCACCAACTTCACCTCTAATTGTACCCTCCTAACTCATATCCCTGATATCTCTCTTGACGACCTTACTAAACTGTGCAGAAAGGTGAAATCAGGCTCCCCTGCGGATCCTATGAGCCCTACTCATTTCATGGACTCACTTGACTTCTTTTTGCCTTCCATAGCTGCCATACTCAATCTTTCCTTCTCCTTAGCTAGTGTCCCGACGGCCTGGAAACAAGCGTGAGTCTCACCCATTATCAAAAAACCCACTTTAGATCCATCTAAACCGGAAAACATCCGACCCACATCTCTGCTCCCATGGCTGTCCAAACTTGCTGAGGCCCATGTAAATAGCGTCCTGTCCCAACATATGGACCAGAATAACATCCTGGACCCATCCCAAAATGGGTTCAGACCGGGCCACAGTACGGAGTCTGCCCTCCTGGCTACTTCCGAATACCTCCGGACGATCTTAGATTCCGGTCAAAGTGCTGCGCTGATTCTTCTCGATCTCAGCGCAGCCTTTGACACGGTATCCCACGACATCCTTCTTAATCGTCTGGAGACGGTTGGAGTTTCCGGCCTTGCTCTGACATGGTTCTGCTCCTTCCTAAAGGACAGATCCTTCCGGGTGTCAGCCCCTCCATTCTTATCCAAACCCCATCCCATTGCACAGGGAGTCCCTCAGAGCTCTGCGTTGAGTCCCTCCCTCTTTAACCTTTACGTGCAGCCACTTGCAGCAGTGGCCAAAGAGTGGGGCCTGACACTGGTGTCGTATGCCGACGACACCCAGCTGGCCATCACTCTCATGGAAGGCCCCTCCATCTTGGCCTCTAGATTCAGGGATGGCCTTGCGGCAGTGGCCCAATGGATTACGGATAACTATTTACAGCTCAACGCGGGAAAAATGGAAGTGCTGCTCCTTGGTAAAAACACCAGCCACTGGAATGAGCACTGGTGGCCGTCATCCCTAGGCCCCATTCCTCCTCCCAAGTCCCTAGTAAAAAATCTAGGAGTCTGGATGGATGCATCACTCAGTTATCAGACTCACACCAAGAAAGTGGCTACCACCTGTGTTGGTCTGTTGAGGAGTCTCAGCCCTATACTTGGCTTTTTCGGCGCTAAAGTCCGACAACTTATTATCCAAGCGACAATCCTCTCTCGCTTGGATTACGCCAATGTCCTCCTCTTAGGTGCCAACAAAGGAGAAATAGCACGACTGCAACGTGTGCAAAATGCGGCGGCAAGAGCATTAGTCGGCCTTACCCGCAGATGCTCGGTTAGAGCTACTATTCTCAAATTGCATTGGCTACCCGTTGTCTCCAGAATTCACTTCAAAACCCTCACCATGACCTCCAAAATCCTTAAACTGGGAAGCTCTACTCTCTTACAATCTCTCCTCACTCCTTATGTTCCACGACGTGATCTGCGTTCCTCTAACCAGTACTTACTGAACGTTCCCCGCACAAAGCTTTGCCGCATTGGCGGACGCTCCTTTAGGGTTTTGGGAGCCAAGCTTTGGAATGCACTACCTCTCAATATCCGCTCTTTAGAAAGCCTTCCCACTTTCCGAAAGGCTATTAAGACCCTCCTGTTCCCCTCTGTTTAAATTTACCTCGTTCCCTCTTTTCCTAGCCCAGGTGGGGGTCTGTGATTCTCCTTAGCGCCGGGACGCCTCTTCGCTGGGGCAGCTGTTTGCGCTTTACCAAACCATAGAATAGAATAGAATAGAGAATTGGTAACTGGAGTTTCTAGGAAGTGAACAAAGTGCAACTAATAAGAGGCAGAGAGACAGCAACTGAATATATCAAGAGCTGAGAGAGGGTGAGAGAGGGAGGGAGAACCGTTACTTCATTATTCTCCTCAACCAAAAGGAAGGTTCAGCATACTGCTCAGGGACTTTGCAACTAGATGCATGTTTACACTTACTTCAGAAAGACAATCAAATACTGATCAGGCAGCGACAAAATATGATCCCAGATCAATCTAATAGGCTGAGCTGCTCTGAGCAGTCCCTGCTTTTATTTACATTCCAGATCAGGCTCCTGTATTCACTTTTTTTTTTGCACCACATTAGTCTTTATTTAGTCAAGTGTTGCTTTCAGAATTAGTTAATTGGTATGCAGGCAGTTAATAATATTGTGTACAACCCTGCAAAAATGATAAATTTACGATTTCAAATTTCAGATGCAAACACGTAAATGAGATGTAGACCACTACTTTTTTGCCTCGCACAACTTAAGCTCAAATATTTATATTCAAATATGTTTCAAAATATAAACAGCGTATAAATAATCCATAACTCCCTATTAACAGAACTTTGGGGCTTCCTTTTTTTTATTTTATTTTTTATTTTTTTTATTTTTATACCAGGCGAAAAGCAGGAAACATTTGCAATAATACAATAATGTTACAGAAATATAAAACAGGTAATACAGCAGTATAAGCAGACAGCAGGTATTAAGATTCAAAGAATGGTTCAAGGAAACAAAGAGGATGAAATAAAAAATAAAAATTAGATACAGCGCCAAGCTAATAAACCCTAGGATCATTTGCAAGCATTTTTCACAATCAGCCAATACCGCTGGGGATAATACAGTTTTTCCATTCAGTTATTGGACGCCAAAGTGTATCCCCGCGCAACTTAGATTGTATTCCTCTTGTTTCAAATATTGCAATTTCATATCTATAAACTGCCAAAAAGCGTGCTAGCCACATCTGGAAGCTTGGAGGATCTACGTCTTTCCATCTTGCGGATAAGATTATCCTAAATACTGCCATACCAATAAAAAATAATTTTTCATCAGATTTCTTCAGATTTAAAGTATGGTCATGGCCGAGTAAAAATAAAGTTTCTGATTCTGGCATTTTGTGCCTGAATATTTCTTCCCAAAAGGAGTTTATCATGTTTTTAACTAGAATCAAATCAGGGCAAGTGTAGAACATATGAGTGAGAGTTGCCGGCCCTTGAGTACATCTAGGACATAGATCATTCTCACGTTTACCCCACACAAACAATTTAGCGGGGGTAAAATATAGGTCAAAAACAGTTTTATATAGTTGTGCTTTAAGATTGCTCGCCATCAGTAATTTTTGACTCATATTTAATACTTTATTGATGTCTACATTCGGGTTATTCAATTTTAGGGCCCACTTTCTTTCTGTTTTATCAAGATCATCATTCTTCATACTTAAAAGAATATTATATAAAGTTCCAATTCTAGTATTCAATCTAGATATTACATCCATGATTTCAATTTTATATAGACAAATTAGGGATTCTTTGGCTTTTAGTGTAGCAAATATCTGTGCAAATTTTAGAAAATCTCCATTAGGTAACTTGTATTTTGCTTTTAAAGCTAGGAAGGCTGTGTCATAATCATTTATTAAAAAATCGCCAATTGTCCTAATTCCTAGCTTAGCCCATTGTTTTAAGAAGCCAGCTAGATCCTGTCCCTGAATAGCGTTAGAGTGCAAAAGTGGTGTATATCGATTAAATTTCTCAATTTGGATATATTTAGCAATTTTATTCCACGTTTTCCAAGCATTAACCATAATTTCTCCTTTAAAATCTTTATAATTTCTTGTCTCGGTCTTTCGTAGTAATAAGCCATTTGCCTCCTGACCTACCAAAAGCTCATATATTGAGGGCATTTCAGCAGAGTCTTCTAAGTTCTCTAAGTTATATCCTCTAATCATAGGCGTAAGTTGTTTTATCTGTGCTGCCCAGTAATATAATATCATATTGGGTATAGTAAGGCCACCTTTATCAACAGGAAGTGATAATAACGCAAGGGATCTCCTAATCTTCCCATTCTGCCACACAAACTTAGATATAAGTGAATTAATCAATATTAATGTTTCTTGTTTAATAGCTAATGGAATTGCTCGAAACAGGTAGAGGCATCTAGGTAACGTATTCATTTTAACATAGTTGGCTCTTCCTATAATGGAAAGATGAAGACTATTGACCCTTTCAAAATCGTTCTTAATCTTTATCAATAATGGATCAAAATTGATTTTTGGGATTAGCTTAGTGTTTGCGCAAAGTTCGATTCCCAGATATGTAGCTTTTTCAGTTCTTCGTGGGTCCATACATGTTGTGTTAGCTGTGCTTATAATAATCGTCTTTCCTTTATTGAGAGAATATCCAGATTAGGGTCCAAATTCAGAAGTTACTTCCTCTATTTCACGAATAGCCTCTATTGGTTCAGATGTAATAATCGCGATGTCATCGGCGTAAGCCAGTATTTTTGTTTCAAAGTGATAGCTAATAACAGGTTTAATATTAGTACTTTCTAGTCATTTCAAAATGAGAGGATTAATATATAATGCAAATAGTAGAGGCGAGCATGGGCAGCCTTGTCTAGTACCTCTTGTTATGTTAATATATCCAGAAAATAGTCCGGCTGCCAAAACTTTTGCTTTGGGGCGGTGATACATTGATTTAATAGAATTAATAAATTTAGGGCCAAAATTATTACGTATCATAACTTCCCAGAGAAAATTCCAAGTGACACGATCAAAAGCTTTCTCAGCATCAAGTAGGATCATCGACATTCGCTCCCCCTTGGCAGCCGTGGCATCGAATAAGGCAATTGCCCTACGAATATGTTCTGTGGTTCCTTTCCCAGGAATGAAGCCATGCTGCCAAGGGGAAGCGAGTTGTTCAATGACCCTACTGAGTCTGAGCGCTAATAATTTTGCATATAATTTAGAGTCCGAATTAATAAGGGATATGGGGCGATACGAAATGAGCTGTTCAGGGGATTTTCCCTTTTTAGGAAAGACGATTATATTAGCCTCCTCCCAAGAGATTGGAGGTATACCATTACATTGTATCCCAAGAAATAAATCATGTAAAATAGGTACTAATTGATGACTAAAAGGCTTGAATAGCTCAATCGGTATCTTGTCGGGCCTGCTGCTTTGCCAGATGCCAGTAGTGATAATGCAGCACCCACTTCTGTGAATGTAATTTCTTTTTCAAGATCCTCCTTTGTGGCATCATCTAGTAATTTCGTGGCCTCAGGATTAATGAGAAAGTTATCTAAATAGACTTTTATATCCTCCTCGGAACTTATAGCATCCTCAGTATACAATTTCTGGTAGTACCTCTGAAACTGAGAATTAATTTCGACTGCATGAGTAAAGGTCTGCCCATTTTCTACTATAGTAATAATATCTTTCCTTGCAGTTTTTTGCCGTGTACTAAGTGCCAGTTGTCTGCCCACTTTCTCTCCACTTTCGTATATTTGTTTTCTATGTGATTGATATGTCTGGGCAGCTTTCTGGCTAAGTTTGGAATTCAATTCTGATTTCAGTACTGCTACCTGCATCATCACATGACTAGTATCTTGTTTTTGTCTAATTTAACAATATTCACTGGGAACGTTTGTGGCATAAGGCCGGGTGCCGAAAATAATGAATTTACTTTAAAGGCACTCGGACCAAAGGTGCTTAGTTCTCTTTCCTAAGCTCTAGCACCTAATTGATGCATGTGGCTACCACAAATTCTTAACCTTCTTTTTCACTGCTCTTATATTAGAGGAGGAGGAGGTTGCTTGCCTGGTACTCCCCACCCCTCTTTCCTGGGTCTCCAAAGATCAGAGGGAAGTGGAGGAGGGCCGCAAACGGATCCACTGCCGCCCACCATTCCAGAGACCTGAAGACGCTAGCAGGCCAACAGAGGAACCACCAACAATTCTGTGTCTTTTACGCTTCCTATCTGGTCTCAGTTGACCTGAAGAGGTGGGGGAATGGCAGATGAAGCAAGCATGATTCCCCAACTTCTGGTGCCTTCTAACCTCTGCTGACCCAAAGGAGGTGGGGGAATGGCAGATGAAGCAATGAGGATTATCCTCATTTCTTGGTGCCTTCTAATCCCCACCGACCCCAGAGAAGTGGTGGAATGGCAGATGAAGCAATGATGATTCTCCGTCTTCTTTTTGTGCCTTTTGGTCTGCACTGACGGGCGAGGGATGGGGGAATGGCGGGTGATGCTGTGCCGTTGCCACTCGTCATCTCTACTGCCTATGGTGGGTCAGTGCTTATCTGCATGGCACTGAGATCTATGCTGTGCTGGGCACCGGCTTTCAGGAAGCTGCTGTCAGCACAGCACCTTTTCTCCACTCTCTCTGTCTCTCAGGCAGAAACTAACAATCATGTGAAAAGGGGTGCAACAATAAATTCTCTCAGATCTGTTTAACACATGTACACATGTTGCTCGGAGAGAAGGGCACCATCACCAAGAAGAAAAGCAGAGGGAAACCCAGAAGGAGTTAGGAAGGGTGACCAGGCCCACAGTAGCCCACATGAGTGTGCTATTGAAAGAGACGGGTGAGGACAGAGGAGTCGGGCATACAGAATATATATGTGTGTATGTATATATATATATATATATATATATACAGTCTCATTATCAATTCCAAAATCGCAAAGAAATGAGCGTGGATCCAGCATATGTGCAAGATGTTTATTGCCACCAGTATATATATATATATCCAAAACACCAAAGTCTGCCCCTCCTTCGCCCCCTCCTCACTAGGGACGCAATTGAAGGGCACGAACTCCACTTCAGGTGTGCAATAGTCTTTATTACACGTTCAGGCAGTCATAACGCGTTTCGGTAACAGCTGTTACATTGATCACATGGTTACAATGCATTTCTGCCTTACATAAATACCACCTCCCTACTGTGACATCATATCATGAACATAGTAAATAACCTGTTCAACAAATGCTGTCTTCTAATTCTTTATGCGTGACCACAAATGCGGACCCCACTGCCTTAAAATCCAATTAAATAGATATGTTTATACATGAAAGTTTGTTTATACACGTTTGTAGTATATAAATATATAAAAAAAATATATATATTGAAATATAACCCAGCCACCCCTCCCCCCCCCTCCCAATTAGGGCAGAGTACCGTCATCCCCGCAGCAAAAGTAAAAAATGAAATGGTAATAAAATAAATTACCGTTTTATTTTTCGCTGCTCCCAGCCCAAGCAGTCTTTGGGGGCAGGGCTGCTGCTGACTAGCAGCAGGGGAGCGGTGCTCATGTCACCATTTTACACTGCGCATGACTCTTTGGCCGGCTGTGGAGTGACGGCCAGTCTGACGTGAGCAGTGTAAACCTCTCCACATAGCTGTTTTAGGCAGTTGGGTGGAGAGCAGGCAGAGGCCCCCTGTGCCTCCTGGACCATCGAGGCAGCCTGCTCCAGCCAATCCAGTCACTGCTCTCATGCTGCTCTACTGCAGCATTAAAGCAGCGTCAGGATTTGGAGATGGGAACAATCTGAGGCTCGAGGAGGATTCGCACTGACTGCAATCATGACTGCAATCCAGACGAAAAAAGTAAGTTTTTTTCATTTTATTTTACCTTTTTCACCCATTGACAGGCGCTGTGATAAACTTGCGTTGCCTTTAGCCTTAATTCCAGAGTTCAGGCAGTCATAACGCGTTTCGGTAACAGCCGTTAACTTGATCACATGGTTACAATGCATTTCTGCCTTACATAAATACCACCTCCCTACTGTGACATCACATCATGAACATAGTAAATAACCTGTTCAACAAATGCTGTCTTCTAAATCTTTATGCGTGACCACAAATGCGGACCCCACTGCCTTAAAATCCAATTAAATAAATATGTTTATACTTAAAGTTTGTTTATACACGTTTGTAGTATATAAATATATAAAAAAAATATATATATTGAAATATAACCCAGCCACCCCTCCCCCCCCTCCCAATTAGGGCAGAGTACCGTCATCCCCGCAGCAAAAGTATAAAATGAAATGGTAATAAAATAAATTACCGTTTTATTTTTCGCTGCTCCCAGCCCAAGCAGTCGTTGGGGGCAGGGCTGCTGCTGCTGAGGAGATGTCGCAGTTGCAGTTTTGCAGAAGATGGAGCCAATTTCGAACACCCCAAAGAATTCCCTTGAAGTATGGAAGGTTGGGTAGCCACCTCACCCGTGGATGCCCTGGGAACCAGATTACCTACACCAAGGAAGCCAGGTGCACGGGGTGAAGAGACGTCGGAAACCTCCGTAGATAACCATGGATGACTTGGAAGAAATTGCCTCTGGAAAAGAAGTTGAAGATGCCCAATGGAATCCAAGGGTGTATTCTGGAAGTGTAGAACCAGCAAGCAGAGTGGACAAAGTCTATGCCACTCAGGAGTGATCAGAAGGTATGAAAGAGCAATGCCCACCAATGTCGGAAGGTTCAGGAGAGTCAACAGTGACCTTGTTGCTGCAGCTGTGAGGACCAGGAGCTGTGCTCAAGTTTTCTCAAGCTTGTTGTTGGTGACTAGGTGGCCAGTGGCTGGCAGGAGTACCAACAAACCTTGGTAGCTGCAACTGGTGTGGAGAAAGGAAAGAAGCAACATTGGACCCAGCAAGGTCCAAGGGACTCACCAACAGCAGGAGAGTCAGAGCAGGCCCCAAGAAAGCAGGAGGCCCACTGAAGCAGCAGAAGACCCTCAGGATGAGCCACAGGCTGAAAGCACAGGAGTTGCAAGAAGAGATCAGGCAGCTCACCAAAAACGAAGGCCCACGGTGCAGAGGATGAGGTGAGGATGCTGATGCGGTGCACACTGGTGCGGTTCCAGCAGTTCCATATGGGATAGTGGCCTCAAAATTGCAGAGAGGACATGTCAGGCTTCAGGGAGTTGCAGAACCACCACCTGTGTTGCTGAGCTTCGGGAAGTCCATAGGACAACAGGAGCAGCAGACCGATCAGCTTCAATGCTGTGCCTGCAGATGCAAGGGAGATTACTTTGGGTGTCCGTGATACTCACAGGTCTGTCAAAGAACCTGGAAGAAGCACAGACACAAACAACGAAGACTTGCAGAACAGCAAGACCAGCAGCAGCAGGAGTATTCCTTGATACAGTGACTGCAGTCGCAGTTCCAGCCAAAGTCCAATGAAGTCCAACTGTCCAGACAGTCGTAGGGTGACATGGTTTCATTTTTTTTCTTTTTTTTAAAATCTTTTTATTGTCAAATTTTTTCCCCAAATTTTTTACAGCCATACAGGGCACAACCATAAATTTTACATTACATATATCAAGGCAGATTAACAAAAAAGAAAATAAAATAAGATACAATATTTTTTAGTTTCCATATACATCAAACAATATTAATAAATTCTATCCGAGTCACTCTAGGCCAGAAAAAATATTTACATTAAGCATTTAATTCCAATCTCTCCTCATTCCACTGAGTAATAGGTCCCCAGATCTGCCTACCAATTTTCCTACCCTTTTTCCCCTTTCTTTCGTAGATTCCTTTCTCCAAATTATATATTGAGAGTAATTTAGCCAGCCATTGGTGGTATGTCGGAATTTTAGGATCTAACCATGACGATGCAATGCAGAGTCTAAGTACTGCCATAGCCACAAATAAAACATACTCCCATCTCTCACCTACCCTGTTGTTACTCTGTTGCTGTCCATCCCCTTCTTCCCTTACCCCCAAAAGAATAACTGAAGAAGTGAGGCTCACATCTATTGCTAATCCTTGATTTATAAAACCCTCAATATCCTTTATCAATGGCTGCAGGTGAGGGCATGTTGCAAATATGCGTATTAAGTCTGCTTCTAACTCCCCACATCTGAAGCAGGTAGTTCCAGTTGTGCCGCCCCATTGTGCTATTTTAGCGGGCGTATAATATAAATGATATAATGTTTTGTAATGTTGCGCTTGTAGAGGTGCTGAGCATAACAATGTGTATCCCATTTCTAAGGATATATCAAAACTTTCCTCATCAATTCCCAAACCATCTTTCCACTTATTTGCCCATTTCTCCATATCATCCTCTTTTGAGGTCAGCAATTCTGCATAAAATCTCTTAATGGTACAATCCTCCCCTGCTTGTATCACGTCCATAATTGAATTTTTGTTGAAACCTAATAAACCACCTTTCTTATTAAATAAAAAACTCCTAATTTGTAGGTACTTAAAGAATTGTCTTCTATCTATTGCAAACTTAATTTGTAATTCAGAAAACTGGTAGACTCCCTGCTGACCTAAAATGTCTCCGACCTTTCTAAGCCCTTTTCTTTCCCACTCTGCCAATATAGTCCCCGATGTAATTTCCTCGGATAGATTCGGATTCCCTTTCAATCTTGTATACGCATTATACCGCCCCATCCCGAATTTTTTTGTGAAAGCTTTCCATACATTATATGCAGCAATGAGTGTCTTAAAGCGTGTTCTTTTATAATAGCTAGGTTCAGTATACTTCAAAAAAACATTTTCTGCTTCTGGCCCTAGTAGTAAACCATATATTGCCAATGAGCCTAACTCATTCCCTCCTTCGTATTCTCCCCCACCCACCAAACCCACCATATTTTGTAGAGCTTCTGCCCAGTAATTAAACCTTAGATCTGGCAGTGCCCACCCTCCCCTCTCCCTTGGTAACATCATGAACCTAAGTGCTCTCCTAGTTTTACCCTTTTCCCATATAAACCTATTAATTACATTTATGATCTTCTTAAATAAGTTGTTCTCAAATAATAAAGGAATTGCTCTAAAAAAATAAAGAAACTTCGGTAACACCAACATTTTAACCACATTAGTCCGCCCCAAGATTGTTAAGTGTAGATTATCTATTCTATCTAAATCCTTTCGTACTTTATTTATTAAGGGGGTTACATTTGTTTCCACTAATTTATCTAACTCAGACGATATACTCACCCCCAAATATGTTCCAGATTTAGTTACTCGATCGTCTGTACATATGGTGTACCGATTTTTAATGATCTGGGTCTTAGCAGTGTTGAGTTTATATCCTGAGATTGTTCCAAACTCCAAAGCTTCTGCCTCTATTTGAGGGATAGCCTCCGTTGGATCTGGTGTAATTATTGCAACATCATCGGCGTATGCCAATATTTAACAATACCCAAGTCGTGTAAATAATGGTTTTATTAAAGCACTCATTTCTATTTTTCGGATTAATGGGTCCAGATACATTGCGAATAGCAATGGGGAGCAAGGGCAACCCTGTCTTGTACCTCTCTTTATACCAAAATGGGTAGTGACCCCCGCATTCACCCTTACCGAGGCCACAGGATTTACATATAGCGCTTTAATTGCTTTAATAAATTCCTTTTTAACCCCTACTCTTTCCAGTGTATACCACAGATAGTCCCAGGAGACCCAATCAAATGCCTTTTCTGCATCTAATAACATAATTGCCATCGGATCCCCTGAGACTGCTGTGGCGTCAAACAATGTAATTACTTTGCGCGTATAGTGGATGGTGCCCCTCCCAGGTATAAAGCCATGTTGATTTTTGCTCACCACTCTGTCTATGATCTTAGCATATCTTGTCGCCAGTGCTTTAGAAAAGATTTTGGTATCGGTATTCATTAGCGTGATAGGCCTATATGAGCCAGGCTCTTCTGCTGGTTTCCCTTTTTTTAATATTATAACTATTTCGGCACCTCCCCATGTCATAGGTATTGAATTACCGTCTTGCGCCTTCTGCATTGTCCTAAGCATATCTATTTTAAGAACCTCCCAAAATATTTTATAAAACTCTACTGGGATTGTATCCGGGCCTGCTGCTTTACCAGATGGGAGATTTGATATGGCATTTTTTATTTCTTCCTCCATAAAAATTTCCTCTAAACTATCTACCTCCTCTTCCGTAAATTTAGTCACCGGAATATCCTGTAAATAGTCCCTGATTCTCCCGGGGTCACTCCTTATCGGCTCCTCATATAGGTCTTCATAAAAAGATCTGAAGACTTCCCTTATTTTCTCAGTCTCTGTGTGTATCCTGCCAAAGGAGTCCTTAATCTCCCTTACCGTGCCTAATGCGTCTTGTTGTCTCGTTCGGACTGCTAGAGTTCTTCCCACTGCTTCACTAAACTCATAACATTTTTCTCTTTTACTAGTATAGAGTTTTGCAGCCCTTCTAGCAATATCCCCTTCAGCTTCCCCCTTAGCTTTTAATAGTTTCACATACGCATTTTCTACCGGGGTTCCACTCTGAATGCACTCCTCTAAGTCCTCCTCAGCTTTAAGTACTGCCTCGGCTAGGTCCACATTTTTCTTTTGTTCCTGTTTTTTCTTATGTGAATCAAAACTCAGCGTCTCTCCCCGCACCCCTGACTTGAAAGCATCCCATACCACCCCCACAGAGGTGCTATCTCTATTAATCTCAAAAAATTCTTTTATCCATTGCTTCATATGCTCCATGTATTTTTCTTCCGATAAGAGTGCCCTTTCAAAGGTCCATTGCCTATGTTGTTTAGTATTTATTGATTTTCTCACTGTGAGTATTAGGGGGTTGTGATTGCTTAAGATTCGCGGAAATCTATCTATCCTGGATTCTATTAATACTTCATTTGAAACAAAGAAATAATCCAGTCTCACGCATATTTTGTGTGGGGCAGAATAATATGTGTAGCCCTTATTCCCTGGCATTCTTTTTCCCCACACATCATATACAGAATTATTAGTTGCTAATTCTTGTAGGGCATAACACACTTGTTTTTTCCTACCACAGTATTTGCCAAATGAGCCTACACCTAATCCATCAGCACCGTTAATATTCAAGTCTCCCGCCATTATAATTCTTGGAGCCCAAGTAGCTAATTCCACATCTAGGAACTGAAAAATCTCCGGGTCATCCTCTGTTGACCCATATACACTTATCATTGTTGTCCACTCCCCATCAATCATACATTCAACCATTGCCCATCTTCCCCATTGATCGTATGCTTTTTTTCTCAAACATATGTTTTTATCCCTAGATAATATAGCAACTCCTCTTTTTTTAACATTTTGCTGTGAAGCTACCAATAGTTGAAACCCCAATTGTTTCAAAAAAAAATCTTGTGAGCTCATGACATGCGTTTCCTGAATAAAAATAAAATCTGGATTCATTTGCCTTAACAACAGTGATACCTTAAGTCTTTTTTGAGCCTCGTTTAACCCACATACGTTCCATGTCACATACCTCGTCCCCATAAATGTTTCTTTGTATGTCTATTGTGTACCCAGCTATACTTGTACTCACACTCAAACTCATACTCATACTCATGCTTTATCACTCTATATCTTTTACTTTCCGCTTCCGTCAATAACTCTGTCTTTTTCTGCCTTTTCTGCATTGTCGTGCCCTGTCCCTCCCCCCCCTCCCCGTCCTCCCCCCACCCTAGACCCCATCCCTCCCACCACCCCTCCCTACTGGCAAAGAGGTCAATATTGACCTCTGTCTGACAGCCGATCCTCCCCCAGAGGCCCTCTCCGTTCCCACCCTCCCGAAGTGTCAAAATCATGTTGTACAATCTATATCATTAATACATTTTACCCATACTGCCTCACCCCTGATACTTCATTTTCTTCTTTTTACATTTCATTTTTTCTTTTTTTGTGTCACATACTCAGTTTGTCTTATGGCTAATGCTCTCTCATTTTGTGTCCTCCCATCTCTTTGTGCTTTCACTTCTTTTAAATAATTCAAATACTCCTGTGCGACTACTTCTGAAAAGAAGACCCTGGATTGGCCATTAAGGCCAACTCTGAGACGGCAAGGGAACATTAGATATACTTCACATCCCAGGTTCTGAAAAGGCGTTATTAGTTGCCTCATGCGCCACCTTCTCTCCACCGTCGTGTGGCAGAAATCTGGGCGAGTAAAAAATTTTATATCCTTAAATGAGCGCTTAGTCATGGGTTTTGCCTTTTTGATTATTTCCTCTCTAAACAAGAAATTCCCAATGTATACTAATATAGCCCTTGCTTTCGGACTTGTGGTTTTCTTTTGTACTAAGGGAAACCTATGTGCGCGCTGCACCTCTTTGTCCCAGTCCCATTTATCAAGCTCTGGAAAAGCCCCTTCAACAATTCTACAACAAAAGCACGTATGTCCGACCCTTCCTTTTCTTCATCAACGCCCAGTATTCTTATATTATTGCGTCTCTGCCTGTTTTCAAAGTCTTCAAGTTTCCACAAGACATCAGATGATGTTTTTTCCTGTTCGTCTCTGTACTCCTGCAATTTTACCATTTCATCTTCGACTTTGCCTGTCCTCTCCTCAACTTCCGCCAATCGATCAGCCATTTCAGTATACATTTTATCAACCTTGCGGAGAGAACTTTGTATTTTTTTGTTAGCCTGCTTAGCTCTTTGGCTCTCCTGGCGGGCCTCTCCCTGGATTTGTTTTAAAGTTGAAAACAGGAGCCCAAAATTTGCTGCGTTGCTATTTTCCTGAATCTGCGGGGTTACTCGCGCCTGATTTTGCGATTTATTCGGCTGCTCAGAGCCTCCAACTGCGCCCTCTTGATACATCTGTAAAGTGGCTGCATTATCCCAGTCCAGTTTTTTCGCAACCCCAGCTTGTACTACATTCCCTCTTTTCTTTGTTCTTCTACAAGTCCTTCCCTTGGCTCCCTTTTTTCTGCTTAACTTAGACACCAGGTTTCGTTTTAGTATAGTATTGTGCTCAGGGTTAGACTTAGTTTCTAGTTCTGATATGTCTGTCTGCGAGGACTCTGACTCGCTTTCCGTGGTAGTTGTTATTGGTGTATCCTCCTTGTCAGAGGATAAATTGGAGGCCGTCTCTTCCAGCTCCTCAGACTCGATTTCTTCCTTATCCTCATTGTTACCAGTAAAGAAACAATCATCACTAGGAGAGCCAGTGATTGCTGGGAAGGGATCGCCATTTCTGTCACCCTGTTCCTTATCTACCCCCCTGCTAACACCTTGGTAGCCATCCAACATGTCCTCTGTAAGTTTACTAGTAACTTTATTAATTGCATCCTTTTTATGCACTAGAGCAACTGAAGGGGTTTCTTTTGATGAAACGGGGTCAATCATAGTTGCAGTTCCCTTATTGCTATCATATTGTATAGAGATTTCAGGAAGTTCAGGAGTGCTCTCATTTAAATAGGATCCCCCCTCCTGCTCCTTACCTAATTCTTCTACCGGAAGAGATACAGATTCTGATACCTCTCCCGCACCCGTTTCACCATAAGCATCTGTTCTGCCTGCTCCCCCGCTAACACGGGTCTGATGCACTTTCATCGCGCTCGACTGTGCAGTCTCAATTCCTGAACGTGAGCAGCTTCCCATATGCCCTTCCTCTGTTATTGCTGCCAACCCGCTATGCTCGGTCTGGTCGGGCTGCTCGGGGTGTTCATTATGTACAACATTTTCATTCAAGCCGGTTTCACTTGCCCCTCGCTGTGTACTTTGAATATTCTCCGGAGCGTCTTCCCGTTCTTCCGCCTTACTCCTGGCGGCCGCCCCTTCAGAGAGCTCCGTGCTCTTTCCTTGAATGTCGTCTCCTGTTGACTTCATCCCGGCCTCTGAGTGGTCAGCCGCTTCTACAAACCTCGCTCCCGGGAACTGCTCTGTAATCCCGTCCAGACCGTCACAGCCACTCATGCCGCTGACTTCCAGTATGTCGGGGGCGCCCTCGGCTCTCAGCCCCGGAAAAGCTTGGAACAGCGTCTGCTGTCGGAGGGAGGATTCCTTTGCTGATTCGGATCCTGCTTCTGTATTCCTGGTAGAGCCTTTTTTAGCTGTTTCTTTCTTTTTCTTCTTTTCTTTTCTGTGTCTTTGTCTTGTTTTCTCCTCTCTGCTACTGATATCCTCAAATCCTCGCGCACCTTGGCAGACTCCCTTCTCAGCTGAGCTCTGTGTCTTGTCTTCGCCCTCAGCTTCTCCGATGGATTCTCGGTCTCGCTAGTCAATGGATCCTCTTCCTCTGACCTAACCATGTCCTTAGCTGCTCTTGCTGTTTTTGAGGCCATGTACTGCCTTCTTGCTTGCCACGTACCTTGGGCTCGCTGCAGTGCCTCTTCTATCGATGCTCCTAGCAACTGCCAAATAATCTGTGGTTCTTTATCCAATTCAGCAAACACTTGTAGAACCGACCACTTCACAGAATTAGCCCAGCTCGTTAGAGTCTTAATCATGCTCCCTTCATATATTAATTTCCGCTATCTTTCTTTACACAACCAGTCGCTCTCCTTCTTCCTCTGCTCTCCACACTACTGGTTTGTTGCAGTATATTCCAGAAATTCACTCCATTCTCCGTGATTTCACCATTCACCTCGGGAGAGTGTACAGGAGCTGCTGCCTCCTACGGTCCGTCGGCGGCCATCTTGCCTATGGGTGACATGGTTTCAGTCTTGAGTCTTGTCCCATGAGGAATCTAAGGAACCACCCACAGGAGGTAAGCCCTTAAGTACCCTAGGGAAAGGACTGGAACGACTTAGGGGTCCCACCCAGAGTAGGGGCTGGCTGAGGGGAGGATACTCCCATGTCCTTTGTCCAGTTTCTCACCAGAGTGGGAGCCAAGGAATCCCTGAACTAGCTCAAACTAGAGTACGCAAGGAGGGCACCAAATGTGGCCTTCAAAGCAGTCTGGTGGCGCTGGCAATAGCCCCCACTAATACACTAAGTCCAGCCTGAGAGGTGGTCACACCTCTCTGTGGTAGCATATATATTGCTCTATTGTTCTACCTTCCTCTGCTTGAGCTTGGCTCAGCAGCAGGAGGATAGGACTGTGTCTGTAGTCGGCAGCAGCACTGGCTTGGTATCAGACCCTGAAAGGCTGTTACCGGGCATACAGGTGGGTACCCCAAGGGCGCCCCCAGTACATGGGTTCATACTTCCAACCCTGGGCGTCCACTATATGTATTAAAATGGCTGACCACATTTACAAAGCCTGGAGAATCGGCTCCAGGGTTTGTAGTGGTGTCCTGCTCGTGCAGGGCTACCCTCACACTTATAACCAAGTACCCTGCTCTCGAGCCTTATAGGTTGTAAGTGCAGTGACCTCAGATATAAGGAAACATATCTGTTGTGAGAGGTGCAAGCACCAACTCACACAGCCTACAATGGCAGGCCTGTAGTCATAGTTTAAGTGGACCCCCATTGGTGGCACAATACATTCTGCAACCTATGAAATACCCTTGGTTTGCTTATGCCCTGGGTACCTTCTTACCATATAGTAGTGACTTACAGGCAGGGGAGGAGTGGCCATAGCGGGCATCGGGCAATCACCCGGTGCGCCGCACGGTTAGGGGCGGTTTTGGGCCCCTAGGGGCTGTTTTTTGATACAGGGCCGTTTTTGCAGCATAGCTGCAAAATCAGCCCTGTACCAAAATCGGCCGAAAACCGGCCCCCTCAAAGAGCTCGGTGGCACCTCCAACCCCCCGAGTGGGGAGGGGGGGGGGGGGGGGCGAGCACTTTGCCAGGGCCAGTTGTGGTTCCCAGTCCGGCCCTGCTTACAAGGGCACACCAGTAGCCAATTGTGGTTGTACAAAAGTAATTATCATGGTCAAGTTACAGGGAAAAAGCTCAGTCACTGGGGTCTTGATTAGCAGGATCCTAGTCAGACAAGGTCAAAAACACACTGACACCAGGCAAAAAGTAGGGGTAACCATGCTAGCAGGATCCTACCTTCCTACATGCCCCCACATCCTTACGATGACTCTGGGTAAAAATATAAAGTCTGACCTAGCGGTAGGCTGAGAGAGGAAAACAGGTTGAGCTAGACTGAAATGGAGGAGACAGAGAAAGACAAGCATTGGCATAGCTAATAGGTCTCGCTTTTGGGACCTTATAAGTGTTTAGCCATGCAACAGTTGTTGTTGCACCAAGAATATTGTGCTGCATAACTAAATACTTATAAGGTCCCAAAAGCGAGACCTATTGGCTATGGCAATGTGTGTTCTTTATGCTCCTGAGTGTAAGCATAACACCCTCTTAAACAGAATAAACAACAACAAAAAATTGCACATCCTGGCAACTAAAAGCATGTCTTCAAGTTGCTTCTCCAGCTGTTAAAACTGAGCTCTGCACTTCAGTGCAACATGCATCATGCATGTGAAATGCCCCATCCCGGCACATATACACACAGCCGCCACTTCCCTTCCTGAAACACTGAGCCAAGTGATGCATATTCTGACCAACGACTGAAGGGTTTATGTGAGGGAAACAATAATTGGATAGAGCTTACGATCAAGAGTAAGAACGTTGCCATAAAGGTAACATTAACCCTAGCCCTCACCTTGTTTGAATTAGTGTGTAGATTCCATGGAAAATGAAAATGAGAAAGAAAGATAGCCCTGGGCAGCCAAGATGTATCTTGCATCACAGCATCGAGTGTGTATTTAGTGCTGGCAGAAAGCTTGTGTGTACAGTCCGTGCAGGTGCTGTTATGTGCCTCTGACAGGTAAAGACCTGGTTTTGACTTGGAAGTGGAGGAACAGAGTGGTGAGATTGATGGGTATGAAAGATGAGACATCCTGTGATTCTAGGCAAATCACTTAATCTCTCGGCCTTAAAAATGTGAAATTATGTTTGGTGCTTGGGTAAGGTGCTACATAAATCTGCAAAAAAAATGATAAATACGGATTCGCAGTACACAGAGAGATGGTGAATGAGAATTATGGGTCTGTGATTCCCGTCAATGAGGGGACATACACCACTTCTCAATATAGTGCTGCTGCCTCAGCTTCTGTGTATGTTTATTAACATTCCAATACTGCAGACACACATATGCTATGGGCAGCCCATACAGGTAATGTAAACAACAAAGAGTAAACTGGGGACGCACACTCACGGTATCTTAGCACAGGGTTTGGGCGGGGAAAGTGGCACTGGTACTGTCAGCAGTGTGTGCTCATTTTTGGTGTCTTTCTGCTGTCCCGCTGCCGCTTGTGGAGGTGGACAGACAGAAATGCTAGTGAGGGAGGCGGCAGAAGGGCGCCATAATTATAAAACAAAAGGCGAATGGCTACCACGCTGGAACAATAAGTGTGGTGGCCATGCCCCTTTCTTTTGGCAACAGGGCGCCCGCTTCACGGATGCAGAGCAATGGAGAATAAGCGGAACAGAGGCCTGGGGAAACAAACAGGCATGCAGGGGCAGGTTGGGGGATGAGAGGGGGGGCCATGAAGCGACATGGGAGGAGGTGGCAGCTACGGGTGCCGAAGGGCAAACAGTATCACACGCTGAGCCAGGGAAACAATGTTCATCATTTTTTTTTTTAAGTTCCTGAACAGAAAGTAATATAGACAAGCATTGGCCAAACTGCCATGAAAGCAACGTGGTGGCCCCCGTGAAAGTGAAAGCGATATGCGAGTATTGCGCGCTCACGAGCGATGCTCTTGGGAGAGCGATGTGAGGCTTTAAACAAGCATTGGTCGGGTTGCCGCTGCATTAGCAGGCCTTTCCCCAGCAGCAGGGAAAGAAGATCAAATTAACATATGCATAGCCAGTGCCAAGCACCTTCTCCCCCAACACTCCAGGCATTTTGCTTTAGGTATTCCAGAAAGAGGACTTTAGGAAGCAGTCCCCGCGTCTTGAGCCGGCAACATGATTGTAGTGTCCTGCTGGACACGTTCTAGTTGTTTTACTTTTTAACCCTAAACGGTACACCCACCCACCACTGGTGTCACGAGTCAGGTGACCAAGTCAATAAAGGGGGCGGAGAGCAGATGCTCTTGGCCATTAACTAGCCAACTATCCCTGTGTCTGTGTCTCCATTCATCACCATAATGCGGGCCTAGGGCCCGACATTACATTGGCGACGAGGTGGCTGTACCCTGGCGTGCTACAGCCCAAGAAGAAGGGGGAGAGAATAATGCCCGCCTAAGGGCACCCCCTACAACAATTGGCGCCAGCCACCGAGAGGCCCGAGGGGCATGTGCTGAGCCCCGGGCCGAGATGTTCATGAGGAGGTGACCGGGAGCCAGCCCCGTACCTCTCAAGCCTGCCGTGAACCGCCCGCCGTGGGAGTACCACGAGAGAGTTCAGCGGACTGACCGGAGCCCACCCGTGTCGGCCGCGACAGCCTGGCCCCCACCGACGAGGAGGCCGAACAGAGCCCACCCGCATCGGCCGCAACCAGGCGGCGACTAAATGCCCCACGAACATGAAATGTAAATGTAAATGTAAAATGTAAATGTGGTATACTTGTAAAGCGCACAGCTGCCCGCACCACGGGCGTCCCGGCGCTGTATACCGCTGGGGAACCCGTCCTGGCTTTCCCTGTGAGATGGTCCCTTCTGGGCACCCCCAAGGTGAGACCAGGCATCCCAGGCGTTGAAGGGGCCGTTGTGAAGATTAAGCAAGCTATTGCCCAGAGTTGCAGAGTGGAACCCAAGGTTAGAGTAGGCGCCGAGGCGAGAATTATCAGGCCCGCGGACATTTTGACCCAAGACCCTGCCGCATTGGGAATCGAACACTGGTCCCGGGCCGATCTTAGCTTCCGGGCCTGCCACCTCTAACCATTGAGCCACACTTCTACACGAAGTGACCAACGCGGAGCCCACCCGCGTGGTTGAACAGGCCCGTAGGCCTGAGGTGAGCCCAGGTGCAGGGAAGTGCCTGGGGGGCCGCGCAAGCCAGAAGCGACCCCCCCCTTATGACTGTATACCAGCGGAGCCCACCCGCATAGTCATGACACTTTGCTGGGCGCGATGGGCACAAAATAAACATATAGCTTAGCAAGACCAGCAGAGCCCACCCACGGCCTGCCTGCAGCGACCCCTGCCCCGCAACACCTACAAGAACCAGAGGTAAAAGGAAGCAAGAAAGATCACAACGACCGGTCCAGTCACAGAAAAGAAAAAGACAATGTCCGAAAGCCAGGACAAGACCAGAAGGAAGCAGGCAGAGTGAACGCTGCCTGGAGAAGCCTGGTCAGGAAGACAAGGACAGCGAGATGACCAGACCACTTCGCGAAAAGGAAAACAGAGAAGAAGGGCACGACACCATGAAGGAAGGAGGCGTGGCCGTGGAGCAGAATCTTGAAGGCTTCCCAAATGACACGTTATTTATTACGCTAAATAGTGAATAATATTATATCATTAAAATTATACTATATTATTCACTATTATTGGAATAAAAAATGAGTTCTTGTTAGGATATAGTGCAGTGTACCAGGGTGGTGTCCACAGGAAGCAATGCAGAGAGTTGGGCTACTCTCACTAGGACATGCTTCAATTTGTCACTGTGTCATGTGACCCTAGGAGCCAATGCAGTGTGCTGGGTTACTCTAATTGGATGGTGTACAATGTGCCAGGTTAGTGACCCTTTAATGCAGTGCAATCTGCTACATTACTTTCACTAGAATGTAGTACAGTGTGCAAGGTTAATGTCCCTAGAATACAGTATTGTATTCTGGGTTACTTTAAATAGGATGTAGTCAGGGCTTAATTTGTGGAAAATTAGTGTCTTGGCCCTTGTCAAGAGGCCACTGCAGCTAGCACAACCCACTGCCCCTTGTCGTGCTTCAAATGTCAGTACCAAAACAACTACTAACTCTCACACTCTTACAAGTGTGACAAATTAGACAATTCCACACCCTCACACCTTTAAGAATAGCTTGGGTGGCAGGTATTGGTCACTTTTGATGTATATTGAATCAATAAACAACGATGGTGCTGATCTGGAAAGTAGATAAACAGTACCACCATGTGGCAGACTGTTATAAGTATTGGTGTTGACAATTACTTTCCGGTGCGGAGCACTGGAAACCACCGGCTCAAATCAAGCACTGGATGTAGTACAGTGTACCAAGTTAGCATCCATAGGATGCAGTGCAGCGCTTTGCTATGGGTTACACTGACTAGGATGTAGTACAGTGTGCCAAGTTAGCATCCATAGGATGCAGTGCAGCGCTGTGCTAATGGTTACTCTGACTAGGATGTAGTGCAGTGTGCCAAGATAGCATCCATAGGATGCAGTGCAGCGCTGTGCTATGGGTTACTCTGAGTAGGGTGTAGTGCAGTGTGCCAAGTTAGCATCCATAGGATGCAGTGCAGCGCTGTACTAATGGTTACTCTGACTAGGATGTAGTGCAGTGTGCCAAGTTAGCATCCATAGGATGCAGTGCAGCGCTGTACTAATGGTTACTCTGACTAGGATGTAGTGCAGTGTGCCAAGTTAGCATCCATAGGATGCAGTGCAGCGCTGTGCTATGGGTTACTCTGACTAGGATGTAGTGCAGTGTGCCAAGTTAGCATCCATAGGATGCAGTGCAGCGCTGTGCTATGGGTTACTCTGACTAGGATGTAGTGCAGTGTGCCAAGTTAGCATCCATAGGATGCAGTGCAGCGCTGTGCTATGGGTTACTCTGACTAGGATGTAGTGCAGTGTGCCAAGTTAGCATCCATAGGATGCAGTGCAGCGCTGTGCTATGGGTTACTCTGACTAGGATGTAGTGCAGTGTGCCAAGTTAGCATCCATAGGATGCAGTGCAGCGCTGTGCTATGGGTTACTCTGAGTAGGATGTAGTGCAGTGTGCCAAGTTAGCATCTATAGGATGCAGTGCAGCGCTGTGCTATGGGTTACTCTGAGTAGGATGTAGTGCAGTGTGCCAAGTTAGAGTCGCAGTTGCAGTGCAGGGTGCTATTTTACTGTTACTCTTTAATCTCAGTTAGCTGCAATGTGACCTTCCATGGCAGCTGAGGAAAGTAAAACTGTATGTTGTGTGTGCGTGCTTGCAAGTGAGAGTGTGTTTATGGGAGGGAGTGTGTGTAAATGTGAATGTGTGTGTATGTGTAAGCATGTATGTGTGAGTGAAAGTGAAGGCTTCCCCTGGCATTTTGGTGAATTGACGTCCATGCTTAAAGTCGTAAAAACTCATTGCCTCGGATGAGACTGACGTGACGATAAAGTTACCGGCTCACTACTTATCTTCTCTGCCTCTCGACTGACTGTTAAGAAGTGTCATCTTGCCAACATTTTTTTTTAAATTGCAAAAGCCTCAGAGCAGCGTCTAAAAAGTGAATATTAATCAGCCGGGACCCGAAGTAGAATTCCTCAACCTAAACTGTTGCTGACTTGCTACTGGCTTGAAAGCAAGCACTGAGCACAATCGGACAATCCCTCCAGAAAGGCAGCACCTTCCAAAAGGAACACGGAAAGGCAAGAAAAAGCTAAACAAAAAAAATCACATCAATGGGCTGCAGGGATCCCTCCTAAACTGAAATTTATCCCGGGTTCTGGCAGTGCTTAATTTGTAAAAGTTAGAGAGCCGGTGCCCGCAGCAGGTGAATTTAAATGTAAGCGCACCTAATATCAAGGCTCGTAGTCTTAAATCCAACTCAAACCTCTTTAATATGCCACCAGACACTCCCTAACCCTGCATCTCTTTATCTCACTCCTATTGTTTTCCACGTTCTCCATTTGTGACGATTTTGCTGTTTCTTTCTCTTCCTTCGTCTTTCTGATTTGTGTTCTTCTTTTCTTGCACTTGGTAAAAATCTGAAGAGGGAAAATAAGTCCTGCCAACCCCCTCCCACCCCCTCCCAAAAAAGTGCAGCTGACACCCACAAGCAACCACCGGCTCAAATTAGGCACTGGGATTAAGTAAAATAGTATAAAGATGGCGATACTAGTCTGGGGCAGACACAGAAGTGGGAAACCAGTGGCTGTCAATAAATCAGTGCTTGAAGTGCGCTACCTCCTAATGCGGTTGAGGACTGAGGGGGCGGGGCATATTCCGGACTCCAGCTACAGCTGATATAACTGAAATTGAAATTCACAACAGAGGTGAGGGTGTAGTGCACTACTTGGCAGGCGGAAATCCACATGTACACATGCAAAATGCCATTACCTCTACGTCCCTCATCTTCTACCTAGCTTTACCTATAAGGTTTTGTTGTCCAATCCCAGCACAGGAAATGCTATCTTACCCCACCCACCTGCCCTGGGATTGGGCAACTAAACCTCAAAGGTAAAAACTGGGCTGAGGATGAATAGGACTAAGAGTAATGAAGATTACCGGTATGTAATCATCGGGGCATCACTCGCTGTGAAGAAAGCTAGTGGCAGAAGTGGACTGCTCCATTGCCCTAGTCTATAGGCTGTGGTGGGAGGAACTAAATCGTGAATGACACAACAACAGACCAATGGATGAAGTGGACTGACCAGAATCCCATATATATCTATATGTATGTATTTTTAAAATATTTATTTGGGAAAAACAAAAGGTCTTGGCTAATGCATCACTTAAAAACTACAGTTTCCTCTAGTGCCTCTGAAGTAACGTGATGAGCATAGCCTCCCACCAATAGTATGCATGGTAATATTTTCTGAAATTGCGTTAACCATCCAGGAGCCAATATCTGGTGTAACAGGCAGAAATAGTCCTCATAAGTTATATAGATTCCTTTTAGCAAACTCTTCGTCCTCCATATCAAGTCTATTCTCATTGTCTTTTAAACTAGCATTAGTGTCTATGTTGAATTCAATATTACAGAGCCTATAATTCATTGACAAGTGTGGCACTATATCAATTTTTTTTTTTAAAAAAGGGAAAGTTTAGAGACGGGGCCAGAGAAACAAAAGATCAGTTTCAATGATCACAATGTCCCAATCACACTTGGCCTACAATCACAGTATATCCTGTCTCCCACACCAATGCACAACAAACAACAGAAAACAAAAGGAATCAATGGAGCAAAACTTTCTGGAGCCTAGCTGAAGGGAAGCACCGAATCACAAATGATTAATGGAGCACAAAGCCCTGTAAAAAATAATAAAAGCAAACGAGCCACAGGAACAGAACAAAAGTAGCACAATGCACTTGTAGGTAGCAACATGCCCCACCCCACCCAACCTCCACACAAACCAGCACATCTTGCAGGACCCCCCTCCCCCCCCTAAAATGCATCTTAGCAGGCACCTAGAAGCAATCACTAAATAAGTAATTAACACTTTCCCCCGTCATTAACTTTATTGTGGGCCAGTAAGAAGCAACAAAAGAGGTTGTCAATTGGATTTTAGAAACAGCCTTTTAAGGACTAGTGCTCATGCTGATAGGTTACTGTTAGTACTGGCATTTCTGGTTGTGAGAGTAGGCACCCTGTACAAGCAAGAGCTACCACTCTAGTCAGCGTAAACTAGATACACAATAAAAGATAACCTATGCTCACCCTCTGGTAGCTTGGCACAGAGCAGTTAGGTTTATCTAAAGAGGGAATTTGTGAAGTATTTGTGCAATAAACACACACAGTAGTACAATGGAAACACCACAGAAATACTCCACACAGGGTTAGAAAAACTAGATTTTATTTTTATGAGTAAAACAAGACCAAGCGACAAAAATCCAATCAGTTGAGCTTAAGATATGGATTTTTAAACAATAAACTTCAATATAGTGCTTAGAACTCAATAGCGCTTAGAGGTTATTTGTGGTCACGCTGGTCTGGGGTAAATCAAAAGTTTAGGCCGACCACTATGGAGGGCAGGAACACTACAAGATCCACTCAGGGCCTGCTAAAAAGTACCTTGGATGGGGCAAGCGTTGACATTGAAGACTCGATGTGTGATTCTGATTCACGCAGTTGGGCCGAGGCGTCATCATCTAACCTCGCAGTCGGGTCCCGCATTGTTATTGAACCTTTATGATGCAGGCACTGTGTCATTGTCAAGCCTCACAGTCTAGTTCCGTGTCATCATCGAACCCCTCATGATGCGCACGCTGTGTCAGTGTCGATCCTCGCAGTAGGGTCCTGAGTCATTGTCGAGCCACTCAGGGATGTCCTCGAAGCAGCTCTGCGTCGCATCAAAGGGCACTGTGTCGGTTCCGATCAGCACAAAGTCATCACTGCATCGTAGGAAAACAGCTGCCTGACCCACATTCAAGGCCCAGGACTGGATTGGCACCTCTTGGCAAGGCAGGAATTACATCATCGGAAAACAACTGCTGAATCACATTCAAGGCCCAAGACTGGATTGGTCCAAAATGGAGGATCCTATTTGGCTAACCTGTATTAAGGAATATGATATTATAGCACTTCCGGAGACATGGGATAGAGAGTCTAATTTTTGGTTGGATGGATACAAATCGTTTTTCCAACCAGCCCGAACGTCCGCGTCAGGGAGAGCCAAGGGGGGTTTAATGTTACTTATTTCTATAAAATTGAGGTGTTTAATCAATAGGCTGGAGGGAACCTCACATGACTGCTTGATACTGCTTGATAGTGGAACTGTCCCCTCCTAATCAACCAAAGATGCTGATCCTTAATTTCAATAATTCAGCGGAGTGGAATTTTTAAAATGAACATTTGTTCTTTTTGAAAGATTTTTTGGATGAATATAGGTCAAAGCAAACCAATTCTTTCTTTTATACTGCATTAATGGGTGATTTTAATATTCATTTATGTGGGGCAAACTGTATTACTAATGACCCATTGTGCCCTGAGCATGTGGTGCCCCCCCATTTTGAACATACTTTCAAGGGTGAGGCCCTGGTGGATCTTTTGGCTGACCTAGATCTTTTTGAACCTGCATTTATTGAGACATCTGATCGTGTTCAAACTTTTGAGGCTAAGGATAGAGACACCATTATTGATTTTATATTTTTACCCCCATTTATCCCCTGCGTTGTTCGATAAGGTTGAGTTTTATAATGCCAAGGCTTCACCTTTTAGTGACCATAACCCGGTCATCATTGAGCTAAAAATTGATATGGGTCCCTCTCCCCCAACGACAAGGAAGACTGATCTTACAGGGCTGGTGGCAACGCAACAGGGTAGAAAGATTAAATGGGCCAAGATAGTTCCGGATTCCTTTTTTCTAACCTATGCAAGAGGGCCGAAGATGACATGGCAATATGCCTCGACCCCCTGGCTTCACAACAGGTGGTTATTAAAGCCTTTGAAGCCATTTGTGCTCTGGTAGCAGCAGACCTGACAGTTACCTCTAAACCTGGAGTAAACATAGGAGAAAAGTGGTTTGATACAAAATGCTCAAGCGCCCGTCGTAATTTAATTAGAGCATTAAAAACTAACCCAAGAGATAGGGCCCAAATCACAAGTCTTAGGAAAGTATACAAATTAGCAGTAAACACACGAAAGGCGGAAATCAAAAATTAAGCCTGGGATGCCCTTTTATCTGTAGAAATACTCAGGGATAGTTCTAAATTTTGGGCAATTGTTAATACCCCCCTTTTTCAGGGTCTCGAAAATGTTTGTATGGAATCCAATATCACAGAGGATCAGTGGCTAACACATTTTCAGAACATCTATGGTATGAGCGAGGAGCAAGATCTTCCTGACGATGTTGATTTATCTGGTGATCAGCGTTTGCTGGTCTTTAATGAGGAAGAGATAGAAAAAGCCATAGTAGGGACTTCGAGTAATAAAGCCCCAGGGCCAGATTGTGTCCCTGCAGATTTATATAAAGGTGAACCCAAATTGGGCCAAGGTACTGGCTAGTGTATTTAATGCCTCTGTACATCAGGGGTTTCCGGTATCATGGTCCAGGTCGATTATTATCCCAATATTTAAAAAAGGCCAGAGAGGGGACCCATGGTACTATAGGCCTATATCGTTAATTGACTCAGCGGTTAAAATTTTATTGAAAGTGATTTTAGAGAACCTTTCTAGCTGAGTCAAGGAGAAGGGGATTTTGTTGAATCTCCAATATGGATTTAGGCAGGGTCGTAGTACCATGGACCAGTGTCTCAACCTATATTTATTGATTAATAAATATACGGTAGCTAAGAAAGGCTCATTATATATGGCCTTTATGGATCTCACTTTAGCATTCGACCTGGTCAAAAGACGTAAATTGTGGTCAATCCTATTAGAATTAGGAATGGACCCTTGTCTGGTTCATTTGCTGGCTGAATTATATAGGGAGCTTTTCGCAGCTGTCAGAATTACCCAGGACAGTCAGGGAGAGGTGTCAGACAGGTGTATATTGGCACCCCTGCTCTTTACACTCTACATAAATGGCATGGAAAAAGATCAGCTTAAGGCAGCCCAGATACGCCGTGTGTAGGGGACTGGATTATTCCTGTCCTATACGCGGACAATGCAGTGCTTCTTTCCCGTACACACATAGGCCTACAGAGACTGTTAGATGCTTTTAGAGCATATATATAATCCCTGGATCTGGTGGTGAATATGTCTAAATCTCATGTAATGACAGCTGGTTGCCACAACAGAAAATGTAAGACCTTTTTTTGCAATGGGGTTTCGGTATCTAAAGTGCCTTCTTTTACTTACCTGGGGGTGTTATTTGATGATAAAGGGTCCTGGGCTCCTCAATATAGAGCAAAGAAAAATGCGGGGATTAGATCAACATCAGCCTTAATGGGGTTCTCACACTGGCTGGGAGCACGGCCTTTTGACGCAATTCTCGCTATCTATAGATCTAAGTGTCTGGCTATCGCCGCATATGGTGCTGCCATTTGGGGCTATAGACAGCCCCGAGAAATTCAACTGGCTGAAAACAAGTTTCTATGCACCATTTTGTCGGTACCTCAATTCACGCCGACTTTCTCAATTCATCAGGAATTAGGTCAAGGGTACCTGACTGACCAGGTGAGATTGGCCCCTCTAATATGTTGGATTAAAACCTGGATTAATCCTGAGTTAACATTGAATCATCTCATTCTAAGGGACTGTATCGCTCTAGATGAGGCCATATGAATTCCCTGGTTGTCATACATCAAATCTATGTTTAACAATCTGGTGCGGGCTGACATCTATAACAACCCTGCTGGGATCATAAAGGAAGATGTAAAATGGGTAAGAACACAGTTCCTGAATCTACAAATGGCAGAGAGGGAGAAGTTAGAGCTACAAAAACCCTTGGTAAGGGCTCACTTTTTATTAAATACCTCTCCTCTGATTGAACCATATTTAAGAATTTTGACGAAACCTTATCATCGATGGCTGTTGACGAGGTTTCGTTTTAACTTAATTCACTTTTCATTGGGGAACCTGGTTGGATGGTGTAAACCAGAAGACCTAGCTGTGTGTCAATGCGATGATTGTTCTATTCAAGACACACTGCATGTCATCATGTTTTGTGGCTTTTATGATTCCATCCGACGGCGGTTTCTAGTTCCTCTTTTGAGAGGAAAGGGATTTCAACACGTAAAACCAGCTTTATTATATCTCCAATTGCTTGATGATGTATGGTCCATTTTTAATATTGCCAGTTTTTTGGTTGCTGCTGTGAGGTTAAGGAAAAAAAAATTCCTTAGTATTATGACAATATGAATTACGTTAGAAATGTAGCTCCAAGCGATCCATGAACTAGGTTTATCTTATCTGTGATTGGTTTTTTTAATAATAGAGGATGATCAGCTTGGATTTTTTTAAATATGGTCTGATGGAGCAAGATGAAGAACACAATTTTGTTCTGACTTGCAAAGGTAACCTCTCTTAATAAATGTAATATTATCAATAAAGTTTGTGGTGTGATTATTAACCAACAACTTAGTTTAAGATGTATTCATCATGGGTTTACACGTGGGACTAACATGCTTTGTGTTGCAATTGCAAAATGAAAAATAATAAAACTAATTTTGTCCATTGTCTTTGTCAGTATTAAATGCGGCCTTTTTATGATAATGGCATGTGCTTATTTTCATGTTGCTTATGTTTTGTCTTTTGTGATAAAATGCTCAAAGAGTTCCAGAATCGTTATGGATATGTAAATATGATGCTGCTTTTTGTGCTAAGCTAGGTAACATAATTAATCATGTTAAATTAGCAAAGGGGGAGGGTAACAGAATGGGTTTCAATTCTTTAATTAATTGATGTCTTGTGTTTGTTTAATAAACAGTTTTCGAAGCAAGGCCTAAGTTGAAATATGGTTGACAGAAATGCAGACGTGAACGAAACCATTTCCGGAGATGAGCCTTGCGTTGTGTAATGGAAATATTTGCTGAATAAAAAAGACTTTTGCCAGAATGAAATGTGTTCACGGAAACAAGGCCCCAAGGACAGTATCTGTGTATGTCTACCAAGGTTAGGAAGTAAAAAGAACAGTGCTCGTACCAAAGTAACATTTTGAAGGAAGCCGAATGTCACCGAAAAGAAAAGACAATGGAGCTTATGTAAAAGCTTGAACGTGGTCAGGAGCCGTATGAGCTAATGTGGACTGACCTGGATCAGCCAATGAGGGTTGAGCATTTTGGAAAGAAATACAAATTATAGAAAGATAAGTTAGTAAAAAGGTATAAAGTCTGACGTTGTGTTTGTGGAAAAAACTCTTGCTTTCCGATTCCTGAGACGCTGACATGCTGTCGGACTTTTGGCGCATGTAAGGATAGCAGACTTATTAATCTTCCCTTTTAGGTGAAGTTTGAGTTAGACAGGGAAATAGATTGAAGGAAATGGAAACGATCTTTTAATAATAATTCATGTTTCTGAGCTTTCTTCTGAATTAATTAATTATTAATTCATGTTTGAGCTTGTAAAGTGCACTGCTACCCTTAGGTTTCCTGGCGCTGTATAACGCTGGGGAACCCGTCCTGGCTTTCCCTGTGGGATGGTCCCTGCTGGGAGTCCCCAAGGTGGAGCCAGGCATCCCCGGCATTGGTGGGCCATTGTGGAGATTAGGCAAACTAATGCCCAGAGTTGCTGAGTGGGACCCCTGATTAGAGTAGGCACCGAAGCGAGAATTATCGAGTCCGTTGACCCAATGTCAGTTCTAATTTTGTTTCTCTAATAAAATGCTGCTTATCTTTTACTTATGAAATACAAATTTGAATCATTCTAAATGTCTTCCCTTTGAAAATAAAGTTAATAAAAATTAGATTTGAAGTGACAAGCTGGTCTATTCATGGTCTAGTTACTATTAGTTGATCCATCCACCTTATGTGGCTTGATTTAAACTGCAGTATGTAAATATAAATATAAATAATGTGAATAGATCTTTAAAATCAAACCACCTGATTCAGTCGCTCTAAATTGTCTCATTGGTGTTATGGGCCTGGATTTATGCGTTTAGAGATATATGGTGAGTACTATGGTGAAAGATGGTGTAAGTGAGACAGTTTTTCCATAGGAGCGCTGGATCAATTCCTTGGTAGCAGAGTTACGGTTTCTATTTTAACTGACATGCTACATGGTAGTTGCATAGGATTACATGTCTAAAACATGTTAAGTTAGTCTTGTTTTTATATGTAGTCGAATGGTTTTTTCCAGCAGTGTGAAAACTCCTAGTCGTGCCGGCATGAGAATAGTGTGACAGGTGAAGTTACACAGTGCATTTGTTCTGTTTCATAATAGTGGTATTCTTGTATATCGCTAGTGTTGTGGTCGTACAGCACAAGCTTAGAAAATTTAGGTGTGAAAGGTAGAATGTGTAGCGAGGGTTGTCTATGAAATTGTAGCTTTTGAGTATAGGAACTACTTTTGTTCCGTTCTAAAACTCACTGTGAAAAGAGTAGTAGAATTTTATTCAAGCTTGAGTGAAGGGTAAGGAAGTGTTGTCTAACTTACTGGCAAATCAGGATTTCTTCTGGTAGGTTAGAGTCCTGCTAAAAGATTCATGTATGCATGGTTAGGGATTCTGTATGAAAGTGCGTAAATGAGTTTGTAATACTCGATCAAGTGAAACTCTAAGTTGTCTCAGAGGAGGTATAAAAATCTCTGTATGTGCATTTAGAGTGAAACAAATTCGATATTATCTGTTAGAAGGGTAGGGTAAGTTATTTACTTTATCAGCGAATAAAATATTCTGTGAAGAATAGCTTAGTCTATTTCACAAAGAATATCTGTGTATTTGTAAAAACTATCACTTTATTTTAGCGAAACAGACAAATGGTTTGTTATTTGTGAAGTCATTAACCGAATTACATCGAAAGTTTTGAAATGATAGCGTTGTGAAAAATATTTTGTAAAGGAGGGGTCAGAGTAAGGAGTGCGAGACGGAGCAGAGAAGTCTGCAGTGGTAGTATACGTCATCAGTGCCGCGCTGTGATTGGCTCACGTGATTAAGCAAGCTCGTAGCTGATAGGCTCTTCCAGAAAAACAGTAAATTCGATTGGTTGGGCAAAGCACTGACGTAGCTTAACATGATTGGCTCGTTGGTGAGTTTCGCGCACGGATTGGTTGGTGTTGCGGAAATACAACTTCCTTTTTACGATCCTTTCGGAAGTAAAGGAAAATGTTTAGAAACATGGAATTTTATTATATGAGAAAGGAAAAGAAGCCTACATGGTTTCAGAAACTGAAAAATCTGACAAGAAAATTGAAACGCGTCGCAGAAAATTGATTTATAAGTACAAAACACCTGCAGCTTATATGTTAGATAAATATCTATATATATATATATATATCTTGTCTTTGGATGGAAAATTGGATGGAATATACAAAAGATGATGGAGTATTAGCATGGCCAGAAGATGGTTCATTTAATACGGCAGTTTTGAAAAACATGAGAGAAAGAATGATGGATCTAGTACCAAATCCTAGACCAACTCAATTTAAAGCTTTGGTTGAGTGGGAAGATGAGATGCATGAATTAGATCGAGAGAATAGGGGAATTCCGAAAATAATAAATTTAGAAACACATCACGATAGAATGCATAGTTGGCGAAATGCAGATATATGTAATGGCCTGTATCCAATGAGACAAATTGAAGAGGCTTCTGGGAAAAAGCATTCCCTAAAGAAAAATAATACTAGAGAAGAAAGTGATTCAGAAGATATGGTTTTAGAAGATATTTATACTAAAAAACCATTGCCTTATCGTCCAGCTTGTACATGGACTACCCCAACTGCCCAAACTGTTCCGACTTCCCCAACTTCCCCAACAGCCTCGATATCCCCGATTTCCCCAACTATTCCAACCTCCCCAAGTGCCTCACCCAGAGAAATAATTGAATCTCCTGAAATAAATCAAGTTAAAACTCCTGAAAGAAGCAAATCTCCTGAAAGAGTAGAAATAGAACAAAACTTAAGTGTATCTCCAGTAAATAGTAATTTTCCTGAAACTCCTATTCAAAGAAATGAAATCCCGAGAAATGGATTCAGAACAGAAAGGGGTGAGGATGTGCAGTTAACAAATGCTTCTGAATACATCCGTTCTGCAAATGATTTAATACAACAGTTAACAAAAAATATGGAAGCAGTTACAGTGCCAGTAACTATTGGACCTGTTCATCAAAATGAAATTAGACATTCAGCTTTAACAGTCCCATTGAATACTGAAATACAGAGAGTGACTGAAAAATTTTATTCAGATTTAACAGAGTTGCATCGCGAAAAAATTATGCCTGATTTAACTTTTAATCAAAGCCTGGCGTGTAACACTCCAGTTGGTGCAGAATCTGATCCTGGAGCTCCAGAAAAGAGTTCTCCAGAATGTAAAATACTTGATGTTGGTAAATTAAAAACAGACCTGGAGGAATTAATAATTGGTACAATTGGAACTGAGAGTCTGAGGGCATATCAGGATGATGAATTGTTATTTATTTGTAAAAGCATAACTTGGAAAACAAAAAATAGATATGAAAAGTTAGAAGAAATTGCTTTTGAACTTGATGTAGCTTTAAATAAACAAAATAATTTGCAGAAACATTACAGGGTGGATTTCTCTGATAAAGACATTGAACATTGGAATAAATCAGGAAGAATTATGCACATAAAAGATTTAACTGCAGTTTTAAGAAAATGGGGTGATCTAAGTAAATGGAGAGCAAAATGGACAAAGAAAAGAGATGAAGACAGTGTAAGTCTAAATTATTTGGTAAAAGAAAAAGAGAAGGCAACAAATGAATTTCCAATGAGGGAAATAGCAGGTGGAGGTTTTGTGTATGTTCCTTGGACAAGACAGGACATTCTCTTATTCACAAATGATTTTCCCCATTTGAGAGAAAAACCTGTAGAATGGTATCGACATATAGAGAGATTTGTGAAGGTCTCAAAAGTTCTGTGGGTAGATTTAGATGGATTATTTGACATAATTGTTCCATCAGATCTCTGGACAGAATGCACAATCTCTATAGATTGGCCTAGAGAGGAGCCTCAAAGAGACAAAGTAACAGGTGCTCCTTCACCAAATGTAATGAAAATGTGTGATAAAGTGATTGTGTTCCTAAAAAACGAGATTCCCCCAAAAGAAGTAGATTGGGTTAAAATTGACAGAACAATCCAGGAAACAAAAGAGTCAGTACATTCATTTTATGAAAGGTTACTGCTGGTGTTTAAACAATGCAGTGGTTATGAGCATCTGAGTGAGAAAGATATGAGCCATTTTATATACAGATTTGTATATGGCTGGAGACCTGAAATTAGTGAAATGATAAGAACTGGAATAGTTGATTGGAAATCAAATACAGTTGATGATATCCTGGGAAAGGCAAAATACTGTAGTGATGAGATAGAAGCTAAACAAAAGAAATTAAAAGAATAAGCAATGTGGGCTCAAGTGAAAGTGGCTGAGCAGCAGATAGCAACTTTGGGAAATAAAAATATTGATCAGAATCAAGGGAAATTTAAAGGTAATTATAATAAGCCAAAGTTGACAGGAAATATAGAGGAATTAAAACAGAAACTCCCATGTTTTAATTGCGGCGAAATTTGACACTGGAAGCGTGAGTGTAAGAATCCGCCCAGAAATTTTGTTAAAAGTCAATAATTAAATCCACAGATGCAGAATGAGATAAATCAGCAGCAACAGCTACAGCGACAGTTAAATGAGATAAATCAACAGCAACAGCTACAGCGACAGGTAGTGATTCAGCAAAGTCAGTTACCACAACAGATACACCAGATACCACAGCCGCCACTTCCAAACTGTGTAAATTTGCAGAGATACAATACAGAATCAGGATTCAGCGGAGGTGAACAGGTAAACAGATCACAAAGAGTGAATGTGTCGAATGTTTCTCAACAATTCTGCCTGAATGATGGAAATGAATCTGATGATTACTTATGACGGTGCCTGAGAGAGGAAGAAGAGTGTGTTATTGGAGCCACTCTTGAGGTAGATCAGTCTGGTCCATTTGTAAATGGTAAAGTGAATGATGTAGAAATCACTTTCCTAGTGAATACAGGTGCTACCCGTTCTACTGTTAGATCAGTGGAAATAGAAAATCTTCCTCTCTCTGGGGACACTATCCAAGTAGTAGGTGTAGCTAATTAGCATATCAGTACAGATTTAACTGAACCAGTTGAAATTGAAATTGGCAAATTTAAAGACATGCATAGATTTGTAGTTTGTGATAGCAGTCCAGTAAATCTATTAGGTAGGGATATATTGTGCAAGATGAATTGTGCAATATATTGCTCACCGGATGGTATTGAGCTACAAACTCCAGAAGAAGATGATCTTTATAAATTAACTATGTCAATGGTTGAGGCAGAAGAAAAACGATTGTTTCCCGTGTTTGATAAAAATAACTTGCCTGATGAATTAAAAGAGACAGTGAATGTTAAAATTTGGGATTTCACCGGAAATTAAATTGGTTACAACAAGTGGAGTAGATTATCCAAATGTTCCACAATACAAAATGAAAGCAGAGACAATTGAGGGAGTAATTCCTGTAATTGAAAAATTCATTAAGCAAGGTGTTCTAAAAGAAATTGAGAGTAGCCCATGAAATTCACAGATTATGGGAATCAAAAAGCCAAATTGAACTTACAGAATAGTTCAGGACCTGAGAAAAGTTATCAAAATTGTTGTTCCATGTTGCCCAGTTGTTCCAAACCCAGCGGTAATTTTATACCAGATTCCGCATGATGCAGAATGGTATACGGTTATTGATTTGTGCAATACATTCTTTACCGTTCCATTGCATCCTGAAAGCCAACAAATTTTTGCGTTCAGATTCCAAGACCGTATTCTAGCATGGTGTAGAATTCCTAAAGAGTACACCGAAAGTCCATCTATTTTTAATCAGCTGTTAAAGAAATCTTTGGAGAATCTAGATTTGCCTGGAAAATCAACATTAGTGCAGTACATTGACGATCTCCTTGTTGCTGGAAAAACGAGAGATAATTGTGTAACAGATACCATTACTCTTTTAAATCACCTGGCAGATGAGGGTCACAAAGTTTCTCCTGCAAAATTTCAGTTTTGCAAACAGGAAGTAAAATATCTTGGTCACAGAATTGCAAAAGGATCAAGACAAGTAACAACGGAAAGAATAAAAATGATCCAAGCAATGCAACCCTCAAAAACACAGAAACAGGTTAGAATGTTTCTATGTCGCCAATGGATTAGTGGTTTTTCAGTAATTGCAAAACCATTGCAGAGACTAACAAAAGCAGACATAAGAGACCCAATTGTTTTGACAAAAACTGAATTGGAAGCTTTTGAGCAATTAAAAAGAAGTTTGTGTGAAGCTCCAGCTTTGGGAATGCCTGACTATGAGAAGGAATTTGAACTGTATTGCAGTGAATGAGAAGGTTGTGCATTGTCAGTTTTGATTCAAAGACATGGAAGAATGAGAAAATCAATACTTTACTTCTCAGCAGTTCTTGACCCTGTTGCACAAGCATTACCGGGTTGCTTAAAAGTAGTCGCTGCAACCAGTGTAAGTTTGGAACAGAGTGAAGGAATAATAATGGGATTTCCAGTAAAAGTATACGTGCCCCACTCAGTTGAAATTCTGCTTACCAGAAGCAAGACTCAACATTTGACAAGTAATAGGTTAACCAAATATGAGAAAATTATTCTTGGATCAGATAACGTTTCTATAGCAAGATGTGTAAATTTAAATCCTTCTACATTGTTACCTGATACTTCTGAGACAGAAATCAGAGATGAAATTATTGATCATGAATGCCTGGATGTATTAGAATACTGTACAAACCCAAGGCAGGACATTAAGGATGTTCCGTTGCCTGTGTCAGACTATGTTTTGTTTGTTGATGGATCATGCCTGAGAACAGACAAGGGTTTTCTGTGTGCAGCATATTCTGTTTGTACAGTGTCAAATGTGATTGAAGCTTCAAGTCTCAGAGGAATTCGTTCAGCTCAAGTAGCGGAATCGATTGCTCTGATTCGAGCATGTGAATGGGGCAAAGGAAAAAAGATTACCATAGTGACTGATAGTCAGTATGGATATGGCATAGTCCATGACTATGGCCAGCTTTGGTCTCAAAGAGGTTATTTAACTTCTGCGGGATCACCAATCAGAAATGCTAAACTAATCAAAAGACTGATCAATGGCATCCAATTACCAGAACAAATTGCTGTGGTAAAGTGCACAGCTTACAAAAAGGGAAATGATTATGTAACTAGAGGAAATTCATATGCTGATGAAATAGCAAAGTTTTGTGCAAAGCACAATGCAGCAGTTAATCTGGAAAAGGAAAATGAACATGTTTTGAACTCACTTATGCCAATATCTGTAGTTGAAAATTGGCAGGGAGTAAGACAGTTACAAGATGAGGCAAGTGAAGAGGAAAAAGACACTTGGTTAAAAGCAGGATGGATGCAGACAGAGAGAAGAGGATGAAATCTGGGTTTACAAAGATGACAGAATAGTAATGCCAGACAGTATGATTTCAAACATGGCAAGAATGTATCATGGTCCAGGACACATAGGCAGAGATTCCATGATTAGGTTGTTTAGACAAACGTGGTACAACCCAAAATTCAGAATGATTGCAGAATCATTTTGTCAGAGATGTTTGATCTGTCGGCAGATCAACCCAAACAGAAAAACCTATGTAAGCATGGAAACCATAGGACGGGAGGGTGGTCCTTTTACCAGAATTCAGATTGATTTCATTGACATGCCACGTCACAATGGATTGAGATATGTTTTGGTCATTATCCGTCTGTTTTCGAGATGGGTGGAAGCATTTCCAACTCATCACAATGATTCAATCACCGTGGCAAAATTGCTATTAAGAGAGTTCATACCAAGATATGGTTTTCCAGTAACTGTGGAAACAGATCGTGGCACACATTTTGAAAACAGACTGCTGAAACTAATTTGTGAAGCATTAGGCATTAAACAAAAATTACATTGTGCCTACAGACCAGAGGCATCAGGTGTTGTTGAGCAAGTTAATGGTACAATCAAAAACAGAATTAGTAAAATGTGTTTAGCAACTGGAATGAGGGTGGACTTATGCACTCCCACTTGTTTTGATGACTTTAAGAAGCATTCCAGACAGAAAAACAGGTTTGAGCCCTCATGAGATATTAATGGGCAGGGTCTTGAGGCAAGCATTTGTTCCAGTTGCAAAACTACTAACCATTAATGATAGTATCATTATGGATTATTGTAAGAAACTTTCTGACGTGGTGACTTCTGTGTTCCCTCATGTAGGAACTGAAGTTCTCTCAAAAGAAAAATAACAAGCTCGTGATCTGTTACCTGGAGATTGGGTCTGGAAAAAAGTTAATTGAAGAAGAAATTGCCTAGTACCAAGGTGGCAAAAAGCAAGACAGGTAATTGTAGTCACTACAAATGCAGTTAAGTGTAAGGGTTTGAAAAGGTGGATACATGCAAGCCATACAATAAGAGTACCACCACCTGAAAATCCTGACGAAGAAGGTGATACAACAGCTGAATCAGATTCAGAAGAAGAGTCTGAAGAAAATCCAGATCCTGAAGATCGACAAGATAGTCGACATCTGGAAGATTCAAATGCGAATGAAGCATTGAATGAAGAAAATGATGGAATTGTGATACAAATCTCCGAAGAAGAAAATGACGAAGATCATTTGAATAAAAAAGCAGAAAAAGAAACTGATCAAGGGGTGATTCAAGATCAAGATCAGGAGAGTATTGAAAAGCAGTCTGGAAACTTTGGAAGAAGGAACGACGATTCTAAAACTGGCGGATTGGAAGTAATTGATGAAGAAGAAGAAGTAATTTCAAGTACCAGCTATAAGGATGCTGTTCCTAACAAAGTGAAGCTGCCGAGTAAAAAAGTAATACCTGAATCTGATGAAGAATCTGACTCGGAAAAACTGATTATTGATGAATCAGCAACTGAAACAGATGACAGTGAAGATGAATCAAATTTGAAGAAAACAAGAAAAAGAGCTTGGAGACTAGAATACAATTTGAGAGAACCGAAAAGGAAGCTGACTAGAAAAGGAGATAATTGGCCAAAAGAAATTGAAGGCATAAAATTCAAATTAGTAAACAGAGCAAAAGAACAGGTGAATGAAATCTCAAGTCAGAAAGAAGAAAATTTAGATAAGAAAAATCTAGCAGAGAAGAAAATAGAAGTTATAAGTACCAGAGCTTAGAGAATAATCAGACCAAATCAAAAATATAAGTCACCAGATTGGGCTTATATAATAATCCCACCAATTGTAGAGGTTGATAGTAGTAGCAAAGAGGATTTAGCAGATGACAGTGACAATGATTGAGAAAATAAAATTTGATTAATTGACACAAGGTTGAAGAAACTGTGTTAGGAGACACAAGGTCGAAGAAATTGTGTTAGCTGAAAAATTCATTTGACGTATGACATAAGGTCGAAGAAAAGCTGTTAGGAAATAGATTTATCTGATTTAAAAAAAAAAATAAGGAGGGTATATATATATAGATTTTTCAATTTTTATTTTTTATAAGAAAAAGAAATGGCATACTCTTATACTGGCAAAAATTTGAGATGCTTTATTCTCAAGAGGTGTTGCAAAATGTTTTCAATATGTGTGGTACTAATTATTTTAGTCTGGTTAATTTTAGCAGTCATTTTTCCGTTAGGTGTTGATAAAGAAATGTAGAAAGCTAACATGACAAGTAAAGCTGAGGTTAAGTCTGATAGTGTTGACAAATCTAGCAAAATTATTGATCATAAACCAGAGATACATCAAGATAGATCGGTTGGAGATTTCTCTAGTAATACCTTTTCTAGACTTTTATCTGAATATGTTAAAGTAATGGATGCTAAAGATTGTTATGTTTGTGTAAAATTACCTACTTCAGTTTCTGAGGGAATCTATACTACTATTATAAAGGAAGAACTTTGAGGCTTTGAGGTGGGTAAACTCGGGAACCACAGCGCCAATCCACACACCCGATACATCGTTGTAATCCTCAGGGTGTGCAGATGGACATAGACTATATAAATTAAAAAGAAATACGTTATTAAAAAATATAAGTTAAAAAAAGGAGTCCCTTCAAAGTAGCGCCGGCCGCGACGTGCGTGCTGACATCAGGAGCGGCGTACACGCGAGGAGCGGCGGAGAACAGCGCGTGGAGGAGCGGCGGAGATCCGCGTGGGGAGGAGCAATGACGAGGAGCGGCGGAGATCAGGGGAGCTGCGGACATGACCGGCGGACAGGCGGTGACGATCGACGGGCAGACAGTGAGGAGTGGCGGCAGGGAGGAGCGGTCAGCAGCGGATGAGGTAGGGCGCCAAGTTACCAGTCAGCAAAGCAAACGTGACGGAGGAGCGGCGGCGGGGAGGAGCGGTGAGCGAGCCACAGGTACCGGAGGAAAAACAAACGTGTGCAGGAAAAAGTAACGTGGGCAGGTTAACAGGAGGAAAAAGAAACCTGTGCAGGTGACAAAAGCGTACAAAGTGAAGCGGGGAGCAAACGGGCCATTACAGGACGAAAAAGTGAAACGGGGCATTACAGGGAGGAAAAAGTGACGTAGGCAGTGATGTGGGCAGGTTAACAGGAGGAAAAAGAAACGTGTGCAGGTCACAAAAGCGTATAAAGTGGAGCGGGGAGCAAACGGGCCATTACAGGACGAAAAAGTGAAACGGGGCATTGCAGGGAGGAAAAAGTGACGTGGGCAGTGACGTGGGCAGGTTAACAGGAGGAAAAAGAAACGTGTGCAGGTGACAAAAGCGTACAAAGTGGAGCGGGTAGCAAACGGGGCATTACAGGACGAAAAAGTGACGTGGCCAGTGACGTGGGCAGGTACCAAATGGGGCATTACAGCAGGAAAAAGTGACGTGAGCAGTGACGTGGCAGGTTACACGTCAGGCTGGGCGGGGGCCCTGAGCCATGATTGCTCCCGGAAAACGTCGGGACGGGCTGCTAGTAACTTAAAATATGCTCCCTCTTACATATGGTGTGACATGTAGTGTAATAGCTAGCTTGTTTTATAAAACAGTTCGTTTAGAATTTTATTATTCTGACTTTGATGAGATTTTTGCAAATTTAAAAGTTGAAAATAACCTGAATAAAGTGAGACCTGCTAAACAGTTGAGGGAATTTTCTTAGTAATTAATGAACTCACCTATGAATACGCTTATAGAAATAATGTAACATGCAAATTAAGAGCAGAGGAGAAAACTTTCTTGAGTTTGGTGGAAGAGAGAAGGGCAATTTACAAACGAAATGAGGCAATGAAAATTGCTAAATCAAAGTTTTGGCAAATCGAGGATGAGAAGCTCAATGGTAGAAATGTAAATATTGCAATCCATATAGATAAACCTGTTAGTGGAAAATTATGTATTAGAAGAGATAATACCCTGTATGACAATTATTTTGTAGGAGCAAGTCAATGTGAAGATACTTATCAAATTGTTGGGGGATGGGGATTTAAAGGAGGTAAAGATCCAATTTTTCGTGGAATTTATTTTGTTTGTTGGGATAAAGCATATTACAGCCTTCCGGACCACTGGTACGCAACCTGTTTTGTAGGTTTAGTTTTTCCAAAAAATGTTCATGTGGAAAGAAATGCTGAAGATTCATTTGAAATTAGCAAACATGTAAAAAGAAACAAAAGAGAAAGTTTTTCAGAAATTTTGGGAGACATATTTGGTGCAATAATACGTATGGTGGGAATAACTCTGAATGCAATTAGAATCAGAAAAATGTCAACAATTGTAGACAAACTGTCAACTGACACTGCAAGTGGATTTCAATTAGTGAATACCGAACTTATAGCCATGAGGACTATGGTAATGCAAGATCGTCTTGCACTTGACATCCTGTTAGCTAAGGAGGGAGGAGTTTGTGGGATCTTACATGTCCAACACTGCTGTACGTACATTCCTGATAAAAGTAAGACTATAGAAATGTATATAAGAAACATCACTGAGTTACACCAAGAGGTAGAACCTCTAGAAGATGAGAGTTTTTCAGAACGTCGTAGTAAAACATTTACAGCAATTAAGCACTGGTTTCAAGAGATAGGTTGTTCAATTATAGGTAAAATATTTTTCCTTTGATAATTATAGCTTTAGTGATACTTTTGTTAAAAATTAGTTGTATGTTACACAGAAGAAGAAAGCATGTCAAAGAACAGAAGAGAATTTACAAGCTAAGGGAGGAAAGGGAAAAAGAAATAGAATTAGAAGAGTTTCGTAGAGCTCAATATGATAGTTGCAAAAGAACAGCTGAATATAAAATTTTGAAATACTAACACTAATAAAGTGTAAAACATGTTCTTTGATTGAAAATTTATAGAGACATAAATTTTGGGTATAGTTTGGTGATTTTAAAATCACCAGATGAGGGAGTTGATGGAGCAAGATGAAGAACAAAATCTTGTTCTGACTTGCAAAGTTAACCTCTCTCAATAAATGTAACATTATTAATAAAGTTTGTGGTATGATTATTAACCAACAACTTAGTTTAAGATGCATTCATCATGGGTTTACACGTGGGACTAACATGCTTTGTGTTGCAATTGCAAAAAGAAAAATAATAAAACTAATTTTGTCCATTGTCTTTGTCAGTATTAAATGCGGCCTTTTTATGATAATGGCATGTGCTTATTTTCATGTTGCTTATGTTTTGTCTTTTGTGATAAAATGCTCAGAGTTCCAGAATCGTTATGGATATGTAAATATGATGCTGCTTTTTGTGCTAAGCTAGGTAACATAATTAATCATGTTAAATTAGCAAAGGGGGAGGGTAACAGAATGGGTTTCAATTCTTTAATTAATTGATGTCTTGTGTTTGTTTAATAAACAGTTTTCGAAGCGAGGCCTAAGTTGAAATATGGCTGACAGAAATGCAGACGTGAACGAAACCATGTCCGGAGATGAGCCTTGCGTTGTGTAATGGAAATACTTGCTGAATAAAAAAGACTTTTGCCAGAATGAAATGTGTTCACGGAAACAAGGCCTCAAGGACAGTATCTGTGTATGTCTGCCAAGGTTAGGAAGTGAGAAGAACAGTGCTAGCACTAAAGTAACATTTTGAAGGAAGCCGAATGTCACCGAAAAGAAAAGACAATGGAGCTTATGTAAAAGCTTGAATGTGGTCAGGAGCCGTATGAGTTAATGTGGACTGACCTGGATCAGCCAATGAGAGTTGAGCATTTTGGAAAGAAATACAAATTATAGAAAGATAAGTTAGTAAAAAGGTATAAAGTCTGACGTTGCGTTTGTGGAAAAAACTCTTGCTTTCCGATTCCTGAGACGCTGACATGCTGTCGGACTTTTGGCGCACGTAAGGATAGCAGACTTATTAATCGTCCCTTTTAGGTGAAGTTTGAGTTAGACAGGGAAATAGATAGAAGGAAATGGAATTGATCTTTTATTAATAATTCATGTTTCGAAGCTTTCTTCTGAATGTCAGTTCTAATTTTGTTTCTCTAATAAAATGCTGCTTATCTTTTACTTATGAAATAAAAATTTAAATCATTCTAAATGTCTTTCCTTTGAAAATAAAGGTAATAAAAATTAGATTTGAAGTGACAAGCTGGTCTTGTTTATTCATGGTCTAGTTACTATTAGTTGATCCATCCACCTTATGTGGCTTGATTTAAACTGCAGTATGTAAATATAAATATAAATATTGTGAATAGATCTTTAAAATCAAACCACCTGATTCAGTCGCTCTAAATTGTCTCATTGGTGTTATGGGCCTGGATTTATGTGTTTAGAGCTATATGGTGAGTACTATGGTGAAAGATGGTGTAAGTGAGACAGTTTTTCCATAGGAGCGCTGGATCAGGTGTCTCTCTGATGTTAGCATTTGTAAATAATTGTGTCTCTGTGTTTTTAAAATGTATGCCTTTACTTTGTATGATTTTAATTAATCGAATAATGTGGTTTGACTGACTGACTGGATTTGCACCTCTTGGCAGGGCAGGAATTACAGTTGGCAGAATCCAGCAGCTGAAACAGAGTTGAAGGAAGTCTTTACAAACCTGTGACTTCAAAACAAGAGACAAGCCCTTGGGGAACTTGGGTTCAAGGATGTAGAGAGCAGGTCCAGTCCTTCTCAGGTAAAAAGCAGCAGGCAGCAGCCCAGCATAGCTAAGCAGGTAGCACAGATGCAGTCTCTCCTGCTGCACAGCAATAAGCAGGCAGTAACCAACACAGCAAAGGAGTTAGCATAGTGGCAGTCCCTCCTACAGCACAGCAGCTCTTCTCCTTGGGCCGAATGTCCTTGGTTCTAGTAGTGTTCTGATCTCATGGTGCCAGAGGCCCGTACTTATACCCATTTTGGCCTCTGAAGTAGGGAGGCTTCAGAGAGATGCTTTGAAGTGCACAAGGCCCTGCCCTTCCTGCCCTGGCCTCAAACTCACTACAGGGGTAGTAACCAATCCTTTTTGTGGGGACAGGCACAGCCTTATCCAGGTGCAAGTGTCAGCTCCTCCCACTCATCCTGCCTCAGGATGACCCATCAACATGCAGAAGGTTCCTCTGTCATACCTACACTGCCTTTGTGTGTAACTGTCTACAGGGAATGCATGAAGCCAGCTGTCACCCACCCCAGATGTGTATTCCAGGAACAGGCAGAAGGCACAAAATGGTTCAAGAAAATGCCAACTTTCCAAAAGTGGCATTTTCAGAACTACCATTTAAAAACCTACTTCCGGATAAGTTGTGTTTTTAAATTGTGAGTTCAGAGACACCAAATTTGATTTTCACATCTTATCCCAGTGGGAAACTACACTTATAAACTGTATACGGCTATCCCCATGTTAACCTATGGTAGAGATAGGCCCTGCAGTAGTGAAAAACTAATTTAAGACCATTTCACTACTAGGACATGTAAAACTTAAAAGTACATGCCCTACTTGTTAAATACATTTCAGTCTGCCCTTTGGGCTGTGTGGGGTCTGCCTTAAGGGTGACTTACATGTAATAAAAAGGAAGGTCTGGGCCTGGCAAATAGGTTAATTTGGCAGTTCGAAATGGCAGTTTAAAACTGTGCCCACAGGCTCTGCTGTGGCAGGCCTGAGACATGTTTAAAGTCCTACTGAAGTGGGTGGCACAATCAGTGCAGCAGGCCCACCAGCAGCATTTAATGTACAGGCCCTGGGCACATGTAGTTCACTTTACTAGGGACTTATAAGTAAATTAAACAGGCCAAAGTGACCATTTTGTAAGTAGAGAGCATATGCACGTTTGCACTGGTCAGAAGTGGGACAGTGCCCAAAGTCCTAAACCAAACAAAAACAAGTTCAGCACAATATGGGAGGAGGCAGTAAAAAATGTTTGAGGGTGACCCTGGAGAAAAGGCCATTTCTAACAGTTAATTTCCCCCTCCTTGTTTCAACAATGGATAATGCTAAATGTGGTCTGTTTTCTGTGGCTGCTGGTAAAATGAAGCAAGATTTGAGACAGCATAGTAAAAAGCCTCTGAATTTGCAATACAATTATGTGTTAATGACTTTATTATTAAGCATGACAGTGTGCTTATTAGTTAAATAACTGAGCTTAATTTTGTAAGTAAGAAATATAAATTAAACAAAGACAAATACTGATGAGATGAGCAAGAAGGAAAATAGGCTAATACAGACAGAAATGCAAATAAAACTGGAAGACAAATTTACTGGGTCACCTAATGAACATCAAAATAGACAGTCTATGCTCTAATTATTACTGATAATGAGAACACTGCACAGAACAGTGAGGAAGTGCAGTGGACTGATCCTTATAATGTTTAAAGGGTTCCTCTGTCAATTGGATAAAAGAAGCCATGGAGTCGCACATGTAGGAAGTTACATACAGGGACTATCCATACGAGCTGGGTGGCTCACACAGGCTCTATCCATATGATCCGGGTGACTCACTGTAGTGTATTTTGTTTTTCTTCCTCGCGCTGTATCCCAGCGCGAGGACACTTCATTACATGATTGTACTTGTTTGAATATGGTTCCAGGATCATACTCTGCTGTGTGCGTTCCAGGGTCGTGAACCAGGGTCAGCGGACTCGATAATTCTCGCCTCGGTGCCTACTCTGGGCATTAGCTTGCCTCATCTCCACAACGGCCCCCCACAAACGCCGGGGATGCCAGGTTTCACCTTGGAGATACCCAGGAGGGAATATCTCACAGGGAAACCAGGACGGGTTCCCCAGCGGTCTATAGCGCCAGGACGCCTCCGGGTAACAGTGCGCTTTACAAGACACACACATTTACATTTACATTTACATTCTGACAACGTTATTCAGTTGTCTGGAGTCCTGGTGCGCAGCGGGAGCATTCGGTCGTGGGTGCTGAATTAAATATAAATAAACTTCTAGCTTCCTGCCACAAGAAGTCTCCTGAACTTATTCACTACAATTGGCAACGAGCGGACGAAGATGAGAACTTACTTAAATTTCCAACTCCTGCTGGAGAGGCTGGTGATGCAGATCATTGGGATTCGTATAGGGAGGCTTTATCTCGTCTTGCACAGCATTATGATGAGGAGTCAAATATAATGCTAGAAAGGCAATATTTTGTTGGAAGAAGACAGGGTGAAGACGAGACAGTAGAAGAGAATATTGCTCAATTAAGAGTTTTGGCCTCAACATGTGAATTTGATGCAAATCCTGAAATTTACATTCGTGGTCAATTTGTTTTTGCTTGCCACTCAAAGAAAATTCAGGAACGCTTACTTAGTTGTTGGAAACCTACACTTCAAGAGACTATCGATATTGCCAAGAGTATCGAGAGGTCTAGTACCACTTCCAAAGTTCTTCATAGTGATCAACCTCACAATTCTTTTAAAACTCCGTCACAGGATGTTACAAATTCAGTCAATGTTGTTAGTGCTAACAAACCTTTTAAACCAATGTTAAAAAAACTAATGCTATTTGTTACAGGTGCAAATTTAAATCACACTTAGGAAATAATCCCTTGTGCCATGCTATTGAAAAGAGATGTGTACTATGTAAGAAATTAGGGCATTTTCAAGGTTCATGTAGGTCCGTTAAGAGACCTACCAGAATCAACAGTATTGAATATTCTGAAGTTGTTGATGATTGTGTAGATCATTTCCAGAATATGGTTGTTTCAATTGAATGTAATTCTATTTTTACCCCACAGTTGGTCAAAGGGCCTTTAGTTACTGCACTCTTTGGTGACATTGAGATTCCTATCATGGCTGATTCTGGATCTCCAATAACGATCTTATCAGATGTCATGTTTTATGAAAAATGGCAAGGATCAATTTCTTTGTTTCAAACAGACGTCAATCCAAAAGCTTTCGGCGAGTTTGATATTGACATGCTGGGTTATTTTAATTCTAGGTTAGAATGTTTGGCAAGATCTATTGTTACAAAGGTATATGTTGCAGTCAAAGGACGCAACTTCATTGGGTGGCAAGACCTTGCAAAAATGGGTCTATATTTGATTCCAGGTTCCGATAACCCAATTGCTGTTGGTGAATCTCCTAAAGGTTATACCCATATTCCACTTTCTAAAACTGACTGCTTATGTCTTACTGATCACACGTCTTACATCAGAAAAATCTTGGATACATTTCCAAAATTGTTTTCAAATAAGCTGGGGACTGTCAAAGGGTTTCAACACCAAATCAAACTCAAGCCACAAGCCAACCTATTGTTCACAAGGTGCGACCTTTGCCCCTTAGTGCAAAGGATGAACTCAAGTCAGTTCTCAAATCCTTGTGTGACAATGGTGTTATGCACCTTCTGACTCTTCAAAGTGGGTTTCACCCATCGTTATTGTCCGAAAAAATTCTGGTGAGGTCCGGTTATGTGCGTACTTGCGCACATTAAATAAAAACATTTTGATTGACTGTCACCCCCTCCCTAAAATTCATGAACTTCTTGCTAACTTGGGGGGGAGCAAAACATTTTTCAATCATTGACTTATATTCAGCCTACCACCAGGTACCTTTAACTAAAGATTCACAAGAACTCACCACGTTCATTACACCTTTTGGGGTTTACAAGTACCTAAAACTTCCCTTTGGCCTGGCCTCCACAGCCAGCGTTTTTCAAAAGATCATGGACAATCTTTTCAGGACATGCCCGGAATCCAGGCCTACCAAGATGACATCGTTTTTTTCTGATGAATGGGAGTCACAGTTATTGAATCTATCTTCAGTTTTAGCTAAACTTGATGAGGCAGGCATGACAATCAGAGCTGACAAGTGTACATTTGGAACTCAGTCATTGGAGTATTTGGGACACACTTTGTCCCCAGAGGGCATCAAACCCAAAGTTTCCCTTATTAAAGCCATCAGTCATGCCACCCCGCCCAAAGACAAAGATTCACTTCGATCATTCTTAAGCCTAGCAGAATATTACACTCGCTTTGTCAAAGGATATGCCTAAACAGTGGAGTCGCTTTGTGCTCTTTTACGTAAAAGGTCCAAGTTTGAGTGGTCAGTAGAAACTGTTTCTTCATTTGATCAAGTCAAAAAGCTGATTATTGAAGCACCGGCTCTGCATCCTTTTCATGACTCTTCTAGATGTTTCATAATGGTGGATGCCAGTCTTACGGGCTTGGAGGCTGTTTTGGACCAATGGGTTTCAGGAAAGGAGCACACCATAGCTTTTTCTTCAAGGATGCTAAAAGCTTCAGAAACACATTATAGCACCATTGAACGCGAGTCGCTCACCTGCGTACGATATTGATAAATTCAAAAATTAAATTTGGGGACGTGAGATTAATTAACAGATCATAAACCTCTCACGTAACTGCTCAATGGTGATGGGCTTGGTAAAGCCTCAGCCAGGCTTGTCAGAGTTTTGTCTAAATTACATGAATTTAATTTTTGCATTAAACACATTTCAGGGGGAATAAATTTCAGGGCGGACTGCCTTTCGCACATGGCGTTTCAGGATCCCTATGAAGTTGAGGATGTTGAAGACATTGAATTGAATCACCTCAGACTGAATGCAGACAAAACGGAGGTACTGTTTTTTAATCAGAGAACCTCCATCCCCTCCTCTTGGTGGTGGCCCACGGCGCTTGATCCCGCCCCGTCCCCCGTTCACTCGGCTCGGAATCTGGGTTTCCAGTTTGACGACTCCCTGTCATGCAAAACTCAGGTTAATAAAGTCACCTCTGCCTGCTTCCTGAAGTTGCGCATGATCAGAAAAATTCTCCCCTATCTCCCCCTGGATTCCCGCCGTACAGTCACCCAAGCCCTCATCACGTCCCACTTGGACTATGCCAACAGCCTCTATGCTGGTGCCCCCCAGTACTTGGTAGGTCGGCTGCAGATTGTCCAGAATGCTGCAGCCAGACTGATTGGTAACATCCCGTACCGCCAATCTGTTTCTGCTTATCGGAGGGAACTCCACTGGCTTCCAGTGGCTAGCCGCATTCAGTTCAAGGTCCTCACCCTCACCTATCGAGCCGTCAACGACCGCGGACCTAACTATCTGAAAAAACGGGTTTCGATATCCCGCTCCACCAGATCCCTGAGATCCAATGACCTTCGCCTCCTGATCTCGCCCCGTTTTAGATTATCTAGAACGGGTGGCAGAGGGTTCAGTGTCATTTCTGCCAAATTGTGGAACTCCCTACCAATCGAGCTGAGATTCTGTCCCTCTGAATCCATCTTCCGAGCCAAACTCAAAACCTGGCTCTTCTCCGGACTTTGAGTCACTCCACTGCTTCTCCTGCTTTACTCCCTACTTTCCCTTGGAGGCTCAGGATTTTAGCGCCGGGACACCCCTTCGGGGGTAGCTGCGCGCTCTATAAACTACATAAAATAAAATAAAATAAATGTGTGGTTGCTGCCCTTGATGCTACTAAATTGTGTCCTTGTATTTCTGAACAGTCCTATTTTGAAGCACATAATCAGGATGAACGTTTAAGACTAGTAGCTGAATATATTGTGAAGGGTTGGCCAGAAAATAGAAAACTTTCTAATGAGTTAAAAGCATTTACTTTGGTTGCTTCAGAGTTATCCTTGGTCAATGGCTTAGTAATGAGACACGATTCCTTTGTACCTCCCTCCAGTCTCAGAAACGACATTATTCAATTTGCCCACCAAGGTCATCTTGGAATTTCTAAAATCTCACAACTCATTAAGTCTCATTATTGGTGGCCATCTCTTGAATCTCAAGTCAAGTTTCACATTGACTCGTGTCCTGAATGTCTGTTATCTGATAAAAAATGGAAAGTTATGAACACGCCTCTACATCCTGTTACTTTTCCCGAAAAACCTTGGGAAAAAATTGGGTTAGACTTTTCTGGACCTTATGATGTTCTTTCTCATGATTTAAAATATCTCATTTTGCTAATTGTTTATCATTCTAAATGGGTTTTCCACATGTTCTATGATTTAGCTAATTCCAATAATGCTGTTAAGTTTTTTTTTTTAAATGTTGGTAATAGGTTAAACTTCTATTGTTGTTACAGACAATGGCAACCATTTCATTTCTGAAAAGTTTACTTCATTTTTAGCTGAACATGATGTCATTCATTATAAAGCTGCTTTATATTCCCTGACATCGAATTGTTTAGTGGAGCGAGCAAATAGATTGGTTAAAGATGCCATTCAAGCAGCCATTCCTCTCATCACGATGTACAAGATTTTCTTGAAGCGATGTTGTGGTCCTAGAACATTTTGCCTCATTGCACCACAGGTGTTTCTCTGTTTTCCCTCTTAAGAAACAGAACTGTTCACACCAGTTTATGTCCCAATTGGTTAATTCATAAGAACAATAGGAGCAGTATTGAGAATGGAAAAGTGGCAGCTACAGTTTTGCAAAAACAAAATCTCATGAAGTCTGTTCATGATTCTGCAATTTTTTTTTATTTACTCTAATTGAAAATCGGTGATTGGGTTCCTATTAAAAATCCCTAAAAAGTCACTAAAGGTTTGTCGAAATTTTCTCCGCCGGTACAAGTCACCGGAGTCAGCAGAGGGTCAGCTTTACTTGGTCCCAAAGGATGGTGAAACAAAAGATCTCTTGTACATCTTTCCGTTTCACAGGCCCATTCATTACTCAATTTGACCAAAATGGAGTTTGAACACTGCAACTGGTCTTTTTTGCTAAAAAAAACAACATTTGATGTTGGAAGTTCTTCCACACCCTGCTTTCAGTTATGCTTTCTAACACGTCTAGTCCATCCACTTCTACCACTAATGTTATGAATGCTAACACTTATTCCCCACCTCCGGATTTAGGAGTTCACTACAGAAAATTACCTGCAAGACTGAATGATTATGTGTTATCATAATTCGAAATTTCATATATTGTAATTACTTGTTGCATTTACTGTATACATATATTTATTTCTGTTATACTTCACATAGTTTTATTATTTAGAATTTTTCTTTTCTCCCTTGTGAAGGGGGAGAAGTTGTAGTGTATTGTGTTTTTCTTCCTCGCGCTGCATCCCTGCGCGAGGACACTTCAATACATGATTGTGCTTGTTTGAATGTGGTTCCAGGATTGGACTCTGCTGTTTGCGTTCCAGGGTTCTGACAACATTATTCGGTTGTCTGAATCCTGGTGCGCAGCGGGAGCGTCCGGTCATGGGTGCTGAATTAAATACAAATAAACTTCTAGCTTCCTGCCACAAGAAGTCTCCTGAACTTATTCACTACACTCACACAAGTACTATATATATGAGCCAGGTGTCTCACAAAGGGACTATCTGTACTAGCCGGGTAGCTCTCTATTAAGGGTGGGCGTAAAATCCGTTTCACGGACGAATTTGCGGATTTTCCGCGATTTCGCGATCCGCGAATCTCGCGAAATCGCGGTAAAATCCGCAAATCAGCGGGGACGAATTTTCAGCCATGCAAAGGGTTACAGCAGCAGGTGCAAAAGTTGAACCTAATTTCTTTGTAACCTTTTACAAAAGGGTTACAAACAAATTAACTTCAACTTGGACACCTGCTGCTAATTGCTTCCTGGCGCCTCATTGCCTACTTGCAACTATTCTCTGACCCTGCTCTGACCCTTGAAGCAGGGTCAGAGAATAGTTACAAGTAGGCAACGAGGCACCTGTCCAAGCAATTAAACCTCATCAGGAAGCACTTACCGATATAAAAAACAGGAAGAAGGGAGAGGATGGCAAATACACCCATTTTGAGTTGTCAGGAGGGTTAAATTAAAAGAGACCTTTACAGCACAATTTTCATATGCATTTTGCTAAAAATAAAAAGCTGTATGTTCTGTAGGGGCAACTCAGGAATCTGGCCCTTCAGAGATCCGGCCTCTCTTTCTTTCTCTCGTTCTCTCTCTCCCTCTCTCTTTCCCTCTCTTTCTATCTATCTATCTATCTATCTATCTATCTATCTATCTATCTATCTATCTATCTCTCTCTCCCTCTCCCATAAACGACTGCATGGGTAACTTCGCTATGCAAGCGGCTCGCGAAGATGCAAAAATCCCCGCGAACACGCAAAAAACCCCGCGAACACGCAAAAAACCCTGCGAACACGCAAAAAAACAAAAATCCGCAAATTCGCACAAATTTGCGAATTTTGCGGATCGCGAATTCGCGAATCCGCAAATTCGCGGATCGCAAATTCGCAAAATTCGCCCATGCTTACTATCTATATACCTCCCCACTTTAGTTAGTCCCTCCATTACAGCCATTTTGTTATTTGTTATTTGAGTTTAAAATGCAATTCTAGGGCCAGATTCACAAACCTATTTTGCCAGCATCCTAGTCATCCGCTTGGCTGCTGATGCTTCACGCCGGCTTCTCAGAGGTACTAGGGTTTGGGAGGTAATCACCTACAAGGCAATGGATTAAGGCAGGAGACTCCCGATTTGTAAGCCAAAATGGCTTTATTTTAAAACCCACCACCTGAAACTGCCTCTGTTTCAATAGAAGTGAATGGGAGAAATACATTTCCTGATTTTTATTTATCTCCCACTTTCCTCTTCTAAAATGTTAGTGAGTATGTAATCACCATCCCTGTGGCAAATGTATTAGGCCTAAATCCATCCTGGACCAATAAACCACACTGCACACACTGTTACTGCTTGGTGGGAGTGACCCAAAATGGTCGGTCAGCTGCTCCTTTATTTAATTCCTGTGTCAGTACACGGGGTGCTTGATGCATTAAGAAACCATCTGTGCAATTCGGGTGGCTCTCTCCACTCGCCTAGGAGCTTTGGAAACTGCAAACCTCAGATTTACGCCACAATGCGATTCGTTTTTTGTTTTTATTTTATAGTTTTTTTTATTGAAATCCAGTATGACAAATAGACAACAATCATCACAACCACATAATTTCGTAGTGATACCACAGGTGAATGCCAGAGGAGGTGCAACTCACTCGAGAAACATCAGTCATATTGATTACAGTTGCAACATGCTTAGTTGTTGGGCAATGGCATCATCCTTAGTCAACGGGGATTTGCAGATCCCACCCCTGTATGCTTTCCAGCTGTCCCAGACCTGTATCCATTTGTTGGGGCACCCTCTTGCAACATATATTGTGTTCCCAGTGACCATGCACCAGTCCATGTCCTTGCTTCAATTCACTAGTCTGGGTGGTTCTTGCGCCTTCCACAGCCTCACTATATTATGCTTTGCTACCATCAATCCCGAGGTAACCCACAGGCTCTCTTTGGCAGTAAGGTCAGTTGGTCCCCAAGCGTTCAGGAGAACTAGTTTTATATTGCAGTCAATCTTTTGGCCCATTACACTTTCCATAAGTCCCACAATTCCCGCCCGATATCTCTGAATAACTGTGCACTCCCAACGTATATGTATGAAGGTGCCTACCTGTCCACACACAATGCGTATAGTTGATGACCTATCAGAAGTAGGCCTGGGCTCGGGCCTTCAAGGCTGGAGCGGGCCTTTAATGGCTGGTAGAGCCTGCTACGGAGGGCTCTATGGCTATATACCTGTATGACATCTGCAACACCAGCCTTAAAACTGGATTCACAGAAACAGGCTTAGTACCACCAAGATCAATCCCTAAACATTAAAGGCATGAGTCTGTTAGGTAATAAAGCAAAGCATGAATGTTTTGTTGGCCACCATATCTAAATAAATGAAAAGTTTTGTGTTCAATAAAGTAATATAAACCTAAACTATTGCCTATGTATAGCTGAAACAGCCCATTTTACATTAAAAAACCTGTAAACTCAACTAGGACGTATCTAAAGGAAAAGACAAACTGAACTCTGTCAAGTCTGCATAAACCATGCAGGCTAAACTCCCAAAACCAGAGATGTTTTAAGATATTTGCAAGGTGGCCAATTGCCCAGGGCCCCCATCTTCCAAGGGGTCAACCTGGTAAAGTGATTTTTTAGGTCTCACCTAAGCAGCGCGCATGCGCTGCATAGGAGAGGACCTCATGTCATCGATGACCTTTTCTCCCGATAAACGTGCACGTGTTGCATTGCTTTCTATTGTAACGCGTGCACGTTTCTCGATCTCCTCGCGTCAGCCGCTCCCTCCCGCCAGTGAATCGCGCAGGCCCCCTCCTTTCTCCCCCCCCCTGCTGCAAGGCACGCGCGCTTGTTACTATTTAACTTTCACAGGGGTAGCCGAGGATGGAATGGTGCTATTGAGGCTAAACACATATTGATAAAACTTGCTTTTTGGGTACTTGGGCGCTCTGGCTTTCTGTGCAATCTGTTTATACACATCAGAAAATTGCTTTGGGCGTAAAGATGTACTTTGTTAGTGTATCAAATAAAACAAAAGTTGGAAAATTATCTGACATTGTGTGGGTATCCACTACCTGACTTACCTGAGTCAGAAATAGCATTTCTGCACCCCGAGGTGTTGAGAGACTTTGGGACAGCAACGTTTGATGAAGATTGAATACAATCCAAGTAGCTGGGAAGAAAGCAGCGAGGCAGGGGGTTTTCATGGTGATGCCCGCCATTCTGTGCAGTCGCAGCAGGCCTATCCTGCTACTCAGCAGATGGAAACGCTGATTACCCAATGGGGAGCCTCAGTGTGTCACCTCCCACAATCCTTTGTGCTGAGATGCACACATGGTTTTTCAGCGTGTGAATCCGAAGACAGACTATGAGTAATTACTCCACTCTTTGTTAATTATGAAACCGTTTATTTATATTCTTTTTTCAGTGTTTTTTTTACAGCTCCAACATGTCCCAAGAGCACACAAGCGCTTTACAAGATACCATGTACGTTACAGTGTTTGAGAGAACTGAACATTTTGCAAACCTTTCAATGTTCGGTTGTCACCCCATTAACACTCACGAAATTAAACTTCTCATGGAAAAATGATAAGAGAGAGCAGGGCTTTAACTGAGAGGAAAAAGGGGGAGGAGATCTCTCAAAGGGGCATGGCCGACATGATTAAGGGCGTGGCTTAAAACATGTAGTTAGAAGTCTCTGCTTAGCATTACTTGCGGCCCGTCTGGTATTTTGCTGCTTCTGTCTTTGCATCCGGATATATAATACAAGTAATATTACACCTACAGCCAGCCAAGACCATTGGCTTTCTCAATGTTTGTTAGCTGCATGAGATAAATGAGCAACAACAATGGCATCTTTGTATCACATGGTTATAATGCTTCCGTTCTGAAATGATGAGACTGAAAGAACTGTGACGGGTCCCTTTAAAGATGCATCAAAGGCAGTGAAGGGGGGGGGCTGCGGCCAAGTTAAGAGGTTTCTTCCACTCGGAGGACAAGAGCAGCGATGGAGAGCCCGGAAGAGACCGTCTCAACTCCTGATATTTAGAACGGACGGCGAGGAGCACCGGCAGGACCCGGCGCATTATGAGCGTCCAAGCACCGTTTATACTAGAGACATGTCGCTTCCTGTGAAGCTTTTGACACTGAGCCGGGACTCCCGCGGGGGTGTCGTGGTGACGGTGACAGAACATTGCTGAGCAAAGTTCTGGCCGGAGTAATAGGAATTCTTATAAAGAATCTGGGATCTGTGTGCTGGGCAAGTAGTAACATTATCTGTCCGTATATCTGTCTGTCGTTCCGTCTATCTATCTATCTAGGTATCTATCTGTCTGCCTGTCTATCTATCTATCTCTGGCTAGATATCTATTTATCGGCACGTATTTATTTATTATTTATTTATTTATTTGTCATTTGTAAAGCGCCTGAATCACCCCAGATGGGGTATCTCCGCGCTTAGGACAACTTTTAGTATGAGTGACAAAATTAGAAAAGTAACGTTTTGAGTTTCTTTCTGAAACCTAAATAATTAGTGGTGAGACGAATCTCAAGAGGTAGTTGATTCCACAGTTTGGGGCCATTTCTCTCAGTAGCAATGCCTATCTATCGCTATCTCTCCATCTCTGTCTCTATCTCTCTACGCACAAATCTCTGTACACAGCTCACTATCTAGGTCTGCTTCTATCTGTAACCATTTGTCTATCTCTCTGTCATTCTGACCCTCTGTCCATCCTTATCTACCTATATATCTATGTATAGGGCTGTATCGTACCGCTCTCTCTCACTTTCATTATGTCTCCCACTCTAATCTGTCTAGTGATCTATTCTGGTCTCTCTATTCACTTTGTCAATCCTTTTCTGTCCCCTTATCTCTGTGTCTCTGCTGTGAGTGGGACAATAGTTTCAACTAACAGTCAAAAGTGAACTTGAAGCATCCACGAAATATGAGGAGGCTGTTGAATGTATCCACCATTTGGGAAATGATTGAACAGTATTCCGTTTCGCAGCATCGTATTGGAATACAGTGAGAGATTTTAAAAGCTTGTGACTTCCATTTCCGATTTAGTCACACCTTGTGTCTTCTCAGTTTTGGAAAACGCATTTTTTAAATTCTTTTATGCCAGCCTTATGGGGAAAAGTGTAGTCTTTCTGCACAACGTCACTTTGAAAATAGTTTAATAGTCCGAGAAAGTTCCGCTTATAACAATCCGTGTTGTTTAAATGTGTTTGAATTCCGTTAATATAGCGCTTACTATCACAACTGAATTGTAAAAAAAAACACAGGCACCTTTTACATTTTCAAACTGTGTGTTCCATTTTAATGACGCGATTCAAATGACATCATTGTAATGTCGGGCCCTAGGCCCGCATTATGGTGATGAATGGAGACACAGACACAGGGATAGTTGGCTAGGTAATGGCCAAGAGCATGTGCGCTTCGCCCCCTTTATTGACTGGGTCGCCTGACTTGTGACACCAGTGGTGGGTGGGTGTACAGTGTAGGGTTACAAAGTAAGACAACTAGAACGTGTCCAGCAGGACACTACATTCCTCCCAAACTTTAATAAGAATTGAGGAAAAGCAAAGTCCGAACCTGTGGGAGGAAAACCTAAATATGCAATATCGTAAACTTAGAAGGAGGCTCTTCAGTTGCCTGCTAGATTACGACGGTGGAAACTTGCAGCTGAAACGTTCGTTCTCTTGGGCTCGGCGTCCTGGTTCTCGATGGGTGTGCTCTCCTGGACTTGCCCATGGCAGTGTGTTCTTCAGTCCATTGAGATCTTGCTTTTGGGGTGACGCCGAACAGGATGACCAGATGGTAGCCTTGAGGGATGTTAACTTCTACTAGTCCGTCTGGTTTCTTCAGTGTAGGCAGCTTGGCTTCACATTGCAAAGGAGGGAGTGGTTGTAGGACATCCCTCTCACTGGGATGCCCCTCTCATGGGGGTTCTCTTGCCACGAGATGTCCCGGAGGCCCTCTTCTTCTGGTTTCCGCTGGGCTGGGTGTTCTCTGCAGCGTTGCTCCAACTCCACAGTCTGGGTGTGAATGGAGGAGGCGATGAGATTACTACCTCGCAGTCCGTAGCTCCACCTGGAGGGTGGCTGTTGACTCTTGCCTTTGTGCACAAGTTCCTCTTCTTCCCAGGATGTGCAGGATAGACGGCGGTGGATCCATCTCTCTTGTCGGGACCCTCTGCCACCAGTGTCCCTGAGGCCTTTGCCCCTTGGATATCCACAGGCTGGTGTGGAGTGGTCAGTTCTCCTTCTGCCGGACGTCTGAGCGCTCTCCGCATCCAATCTTCCGCTCAATCCAAAGGTAGGTGTCACCAATGGTCCAGCATGTACTCTCCTGTAGTCGACCGGTCGTTGGGGAACTTGTAAGTAGATACCTGTTCTGTTCCTAGTGCCATCAATGTTCTCCTGGACATGTGGGTCACTGTACGCTGTGTTGTGGTGCGTGTCACCTCTTCTTCTGATGGGTGTGTAGACTTGTCATACCTCTCCTCACCTTTCTGGATGTTGTTGATCTTGATGGTGTCGTGCCAGATCGGGGGAAGAAGAAGTAACAGTGACCAGTGGCGTAATGTACCTTGAGGGGGCCCCCCTACAGGGTACATGAAGGGGCCCCCTCCAGACTCAATCTAGAGCTCCCCAGCCGAAGTGCGGTGCTGACGGGGCCCCTTGTAGGGGTAGGGCCCCCCTGCACCACCGGGGCTGCAGGGGCCTGTGTTACACCCCTGACAGTGACTATACGAGGCACTAGAAAATTAAATTGCTACACTAGAAGCTCGGTGGTTGGGTATGTCGTCCTATCAAGGCAACATTATGGAGTTCATTATTCTTCTGTTGAGGGTGTAGCGGAGGGGCAGACAGTACATTGGGATCAATAGAGAATACGCTGGGAGATATCATCTTATTAAAACGACATTATAGAGTTCATAGTTCTATTGTTATTGGGGTGGAATAAGAGTCGATTTGAGATCAATAGAAAATACAGTTAAAAGGTGCCTCTAAAAGAAGCCATTATTATTCCCAGTTCTCAATTATTCATTTAACTTATAAACCTGTATAGAGGAAAGAGAAAGGATGAGAAGAAAAAACAAAAATAAGGTACTTTTGAGAAAGAGGATGACATAAAGGGGAATAATTGTCAATAAAGTTCTCGAGGGGAAAAAGCTGTTCAATCTGTATTATCATTATTTGTTGTAGGAAGTCTTGCCAAATGTTATTTTGTCCAAAGCATTAGACTGAGAATGTCCCAATAGTCGCCTTAGTCAGTCATTTTGCGGGAACAACCATGGTGACCCTCGGAGTCAAATAGCGTAGTCTTTAGACTTTTCAGAGTCAACAGTGCCACTCTGGGTCTTTATTTAGGCATTGGGCCACAGTTCCAAAACGGATAATGAGGCCAGTCTCTTGTTTTCTAAGTTTCAGTTCTAAGTTTCCACCTCGTGCATGTTGTTTCAACTTCATCAAGCCACAGAGAGAGGAGTAATGGTGGTGTGGATGGTGTTTTTCTAAATGTTCTACTAGCCTGGCCACTGCCTCAAATAAGTCAGTCCATTCAATGCTGTCAAATGCCATTTATGCATCTAATGACAATAGTACCACATTCTCAGCTGAAGACATTTGGTCATATGAGGAACCCCATATACGCATCGCAGATTCAACCGGATGCTCCTGTGCGGCATGAATCCGGATTGCTCCGGATGAACCACTGTGGTGCCTTCCAACTACTTGCCAGTGCCTTTGCCAGTACCTTAGCCTCCATATTCAGCAGCGACATTGGCCTATAGGAGCTGCAGTCAGCAGGCAGCCTCCCTTTTTTAGGAATAACCACAATCGTGGTCATTCTCTGATCTACTGGCATTTGGCCCTCTTTTCTGGCTGATTGGAACATGTATGTGATTCCAATATGGAACCATTTCAAAATGGCGCTCAACATTTAGCCTTCTTAGACTAAGGACTTGTACTGTTAGCCCCTTCCTTAATAAATATGGTGCTCACACATCACGCTAATCACCACCAGTACGGATTGGTTGCGAGGGATTAGACCCTGGATGCATTTTAACACGATAAACCAAGCATGTAAGTAATATTTCATCAGTCCTGTCAAGTATCACGTATCAGGTGTGACTCTAACGCATTTCAGTGTGGTGTTCCACATCACTGCACTGAAATGCATTGTCACGCAATTAATGCTACTGTGAAACAGGCTACGCCCGGGTGCTTGCGAACGCCGCCAGTGCCTCTGTGCACCTGTGCGCTGGCTCTACTGCTCCCCGCACACTTGCCAGCAGCTCTGGCTAAGTTAATAAACATTTAACTGTTAAAGATCTTCGTGTGCTCAGCTCTGGTTGAAAATGCTACAATGTTACAAATCTGCCACTTTGCTGCGACTGTTGAATCCCCGCGGCACGGCTCTCCATCACTGACTGACAGGCCTTTGACCTGGCTGACCCGGGCCCTCGGTCGACGCAAGAGTAGTGGTGCCTCAGCAGCCTGAACTGAACTGGGGCCTCTTGAGCGAGCGAGTCGAGTCCTGGACTGCACACGCTGCCTGGAGAGTCATAGCAGCTGGAGGCCTGTTAGAGACAGCCAGGAAGTTAAGTTACTCCTGAGTGAGGTGGGCGGGTCCGCAGTGGGAGCATGTGGCAGTTTAATACCGAATTTGTTACTTTAGTTTGAGCGGCAGCCAGTACTTGCACTGCTTCTTGTGCCCAATTGGTCACAGTGAGTCATCATGCCGCTCATGGCGCTCAATTTGCAGCACTGCTGTTGACTCTTGTGCCTCGCACCAGCCGTGCCGCCGCACAGTTGGGCGTATCTTATGGCCGTTGCTCGGCTGCCGCCAGTATAGACAGGACTCACATGGATAGACCGTAGCCTTGACTAATGCGGGCGCCGGCGGCAAACGAAATGATTGCCGCACCGGTTGCTCGAGGTCCGCCTGAGCCTGCAGTCTGCTGCAGAGAGTTGCCGACGTCAGTCATGCAGCGCTACCTGGCTGAAGATCCATCAAGAACAGTTAGTAAGTAGACTAGTTACCATTTGCCACCCACCGAGTGTCTGTCACTGTATGTTAATTATATAATTTCCAATGAGCACGCTATCAGGTACATTGGTAGATCTGCGCCGACTAACTCTTCATGATGTTGTTGGGACTCCGGCCTCTCACGATGCTGTTGGGCCGGCCAGGTCATGCCAGTCACTTGCATCACAGAGAGGGGCCGGCCCGAGTACTGAGATAGATTTAGCGGGAGGCGGGGGGGACATTGGCTCGCAAACTGTATTTTGTTTTTCTGTTGCCCTCTCGGCAACACTAGGCACCAGGGTGCAGTTGTAGTTGTTGGGGTCTCACACATCCTGTTGCGGGCAAGTCCCAGACGTGGGAGAGAGGCCTAGCCTGGAGTGATGCTAAGCTGCTGTGATACTAAGCTGCCCCATTTATGTCTCCCTACGTTTTGGTGGGCCAGTTCCCTCGGCCTTTCTACCCCGTTTCTGCATTAAGTTGTAGTGGCAGTCTGCTCATGTCTTTATGCCCCTGTGTCTATCTCTCAAGCCTGTCCCAGTGTCAGTTAATCCGTCTCTTTCTGCCTCCTTGTCTCTCAGTTTAAGTGTGCACAGTCCCACTGCATAGGGACCTTTCACAGCCTTCAGATGCTCCCATTCAAACCTCACTGATGGACATTTCACACAGTGCAGTAATGCCTGCCAGACATTCCACACCTGCAACAAAGGAAGCAGGGGTGCACTGAGGAACTAGTATATGGTTTCTCATTGAGTAAATGGTTGTATCATCATCATCATCATATATTCTTTATTCAGCATTTTTTCATTAACACCATAAAAGTACAATGTATAAAAACATACGCACATAGATAGTTAAAAAAACAATACTATTAATTTACACAAATCATGTGTGAGAACCACATTCTCCTCTCCACTTTGCTATCAGAGTTGTGATGCGATTACTCAACAAATTCCCCTAGTATCTCTTAATTTAACTGATGATCTTAGGACATTTATCACACAAAATATGGTCAGGGGATCTCGGGCCATTTGTAAAAATACAAGAGCTTCTTTCACAGATCTAAGATTGGCCTTTTTAAACACACCTATCAAAAAACGACACCTGGGCATTAAATAAAATGGGCATAATAATACAAAATGAAGGGTATCCTTCGGAGATCGATGATCGCAGCCGCAGGGACCCTTTGACTCAACTGAATTTGTAAAATCCGCCGGTTCGGCTAATAAATGGTGTAAAAAGTTGAGCCTAAAATGTGTGAATAAAAATCTATCCTGGGCGTTATGTACAAGGGCGAGGTAAGGCTCCAAACCACTGCAGGACCTCACTACAGCATGTGCCTTGACTGACTGTTTGTTTCTAGCCTCCACCTCACGTACTTCAGCTTTACGTTTATAAAGCATCTCCTTTATTCTGGCCTGATCCCGCTTTGTAATACAGGATGGCGTCAGAAAAAGGTCTGCACACCTGATGCTATCCAGGCTATCCTTCACATATTTGAGCCAAGGGAAGGACAATCCCTTCTCCCTCCCCAGGCAGTCAGTAATTATCTGTTTAGTCAAGTTGGCTTCTGGGTTAATCCAGATCTTTAGCCAAGCAACAATGGGCCTACTCCTCTCCCTATCCTCTAGGTACTCACAACCCAGTTCTTCGTGTAGAATGTGTGACGATACACACTGATGGACTTTGAGGAGCCTTCTCAGGTATTTATTTTCCTCTATTTGCAATTTAGCTACCTCCGCCATCCCCCACAATTCTGCCCCATATGCCACTTTTGCGCAACAGATCGATTTGTAAAAACTCAACATCTGCTCAGGGGACCATCGCCCAAGTCTGCGGTTAAAATTCATTATTGTCCCTGAGCTTGCTACTAACTTGTTGCAACGTTCCTCGATCAATGATTTCAAATTTAGGCCCCTATCAAATAAAATTCCCAGGTATGAAAAGGTCTGTACCTTCGCTTAACTCACTGTGCCTATTTTATAATTACAATTTTTGCCCAAGTTTTTTGGCCCCACCTCCATAATATATGATTTACTCAGGTTGGCAAATAGACCAAAACTATTCATAAAATCTACAAATCCGTCTATCAGACGCTGCAGCCCGAGTGGGGTACGAGCCAGCAAGACCGCATCGTCTGCGTAGAGCAATACAGGAATTGGTCTGCTTCCTGTTCTGGGTGAGTCCACTTTTAGTTTGATTAAAAATGGTCCTAGGTCATTGATATATATAGAGAAGAGAAATGGGGCCAAGATGCACCCCTGCCTGACCCCACTGGTGCACTTGAAGGACTCGGTGTTCCCTTCCTTCAACTTGTACCTCACTATTGCAGATGTGTTCCAGTGAAGGGCTCTCAGAATCTTAATGAGACCGGTCTCCACCCCTAGATTGGGCATTATGGTCCACAGCTTCTCCCGGTTCACGCAGTCAAAGGCTGCTGCCAGATCCATAAATCTATACTAATATAATAAAGTGAGGCGGGTAATCTCAGGAACCACAGCACCAATCACAACACCCAATACAGCGTTGGAAAGGGTAGTTGCAGCAGAAGGACATAGGCTATGCAGACGCCCACCATATACATTTAAAAGGTAAAAGAACTGTGCCAGCAAAGTAGTCCCTTGTGGGCGTGTCTGCGTTATGCTGTGGGCGTGTGCTGGGGCCGTGACAAATGCTGGGGGCGTGTGGTACGTTCCGCCCTTCATGCCATGTCTCATATTGTGGACTAACCCCACCCTGCTCCCTTTAAATACCCCTGCACCCCATAATCATAACCCACCCTTACTCCTTAAAATACCCTAACACCCTAAAACACTAACCCATCTTAACCCTATAAATATACCCTGTACCCCAAAACCCAAACCTATCCCTAAACCCTAAAAGTACCCCTGTACCCCAAAACCCAAACCTAGCCCTGAACCCTATAAATACCCCTGTACCTCAAAACCTGAGCCTACCCCTGAACCCCTAAAAATACCCCTGTACTCCAAAACCCAAACCTAGCCCTGAACCCTAAAAATACCACTGTACCCCAAAACCCAAACCTACCCCTGAACCCTAAAATACCCCTCTACCCCAAAACCCAAACCTACCCCTGAACCCTAAAAATGCCCCTGTACCCCAAAACCCAAACCTAGCCCTGAACCCTAAAAATAACCCTGTACCCCAAAACCCAAACCTACTCCTGAACCCTAAAATACCCCTGTACCCCAAAACCCAAACCAAGCCCTGAACCCTAAAAATACCCCTGTACCCCAAAACCCAAACCTACACCTGAACCCTAAAATACCCCTATACCCCCAAACCTAGCCTTTAACCCTAAAAATACCCCTGTACCTCAAAACCCATACCTATCCCTAAACCTTAAAACTACCCCTGTGCCCCATAACCCAAAACTATATCTGAACCCTTAAAATACCCAAACACCCCAAAACATATACCCAAGTACCACAAAACATATACCCCTATACCCATACTTGCCTTATCCAAACATTAAAAAAAACATGCTTTTACCATTTATGCATTTACAACAAATTTCGTTGTAAATGTGTGCGTGGTAAAAGCATATACAATGTAATGCCATGCGTTATAATGGCATTGTGGAGTTATGGTACTTTCGTAATGAAAGTATGCGGAGTGATGGTATGCAGAAAGAAAGTTGCGGAATAATGGGTGTTTACCCTCCCCCGGTAAGTACATTGGTGGCACGGCGGCCCACATCTCCAGCAACATACTCATATTTTTTCACCACCCATTTGAAAAATGCACAGGTCTCTCTCATTGATGGCCAGCACCGGCATACACTTTTAGACACACCTCCCGCCACAAGTTCTAGAATTGCAAACTTTAGAGCTGGGGAGCTACGTTCGAATCTCGGCCTCAGCTCAACGTCCTGTGATTCCAGGCAAATCGCTTTGTATCCCCGTGCCTACCACAAATGAATGTGTTCTTCTGTAATGTAAATTATGCTCATGCCATGCTGTCGAGTTTGCGCTATTTAATATTGCAAGGAAAAATAAAGTAGGGAAACTCAAGTTCACACACTACTGAACGCACACTCTTAAGTGCATCAGCAGTGCACTGTGAATCGGAGCGTTTCACAGGCCTGTCACAGATAAGAAATGCTATCAAAACGAAATCCTACAAAACAATATACTACTGGCCGGCAGCAAGTCATACCTGGACGACGTCAGGACGGGCTTCTAGTGCTAAATAAATATTTTCCCTATTTGTTACTGTATATTTCGTCACCAATAGATATAAGTTTAGACATTGGTCAGTCGTGGATCTGCATGCCCGAAAGCCATATTGGTTGAGAGCTGAAAAATGCTGCTTGAGGGGGAAGACATGCATAGCATTTCGGAGTACAGTTTTAGATATAAAATATATAGTTACCTCTGATGAGTGATGTGATTGTGTATTTATTTTTTGATCAATCATGGCCTAAAGTGATAATGTTTATTGTTTTGTTTGTTGTTATAGTAACCCCTGAGGAAGGACAACTTTGGCCCGAAATGCATTGGGTTTTTATACAAATAAAATACTGCCTTGGATGAGTTTGCGTCATTCGTGTTTTTGGTACGAGGTTCGGATGGTCCACCTTCAACACAAGAAAAACAGAAAATTGGCATTCCATTCCTCGTGTGGATGTATTGAACTCTGAAAAAGGTTCAGATAAATGTTCGTAAAGTTTGGATTAACAGGATTATATGAAATAACTGGAATAATTATATGATCGCCACAAAGGCGCAACCAGCTGTGCATTTGGTTGGGGCGAGATGTCACCTTATTTCTTAGAATGTTCTTACCCAGGTGCCCTTGGGCAGGGCCCAACCAAATTGCACGCATCTTGTTTGAATAATGGATAAGTTTTGAATAGTCATGATAAGATGGTGTGCATCCCTTCCATAAGTTGAATTCTTGCCGAAAGCCATACTGGACATCAGTAATCACATGATGTTCTTCTTCCCAGCTCATAAGGCGATTCAGGACAACACTGCCCATCACTTTAGCTGTTACATCTATCAAAGGGATGGGACGATAACACTGAGGGCTGTCCCTGCTTCCCTTTTTGAAAATGGGCACTATAGTAGCCGTTGACCATGAGCGGGGTAGGCCAGAGACTATGGCCTCATTTATCACTCTTGTTAGAACTGGGCCCCATAGTTCCACTTTACTTATAAAATTCGGGCCTGGAGCCTTGTTTCGTGTAAGGCCCTTGATGCCCCCCATAATCTCCTCTAGTGTGAATTCTGGCACCTCACTCCCACTCTCCCAGTTTGCCTCGTATTCCTTGGTTATGGTAGTCCCCCTGTTATATAGCCCTCTAAAGTGTTCTACCCACTGTTCAGGTAGCACATTGGACGCAATCTGTGGACTGTTTCCATCTTGAAAACAAGGGCTATTGACTATCGACCAAAAAGTGGAAAGGTCTCTTCTTTCTGACGCTCCTCTTAGTTCATCCCACGTTTGGGTTTGGAGCGCGTTCTTCCGGTGCCTTACTGCCTGTTTATAAGTTAGTCTGCAGTACATGACCCTTTGATTATCTCTGGGCTTGTCTTTAAGAGCAGCTCTTAGATTCTTTTGGGCTAGGGAACACCCTCTGTCAAACCATTTGGGCTCAATCTTTTATTTCCCCCTCCCTGTCGTATGCATTAGGCTATCCACTAGCCGCCCTATCTCTTTAAATGCCTCGATGAGCGATGGCCCCTTGACCTCTAGGTTTAAGTACACCTCAAGGTGCTGTTTCCCCTCTTCCAAGAGTGATTTGTAAAAACTATCTCCATTAAGTTTGGTCCATTTTAGGCCCCGCCCTTGATCCGTGACCATTTCGCTAATACCTACTATCCCCCTCCTTATTACCTTGCTAACCCTTGACACTGCCACCGTCACTGTTAGTGGGTTATGGTCACTGAAACCGCTACACTCTATATTAAACCCCAAAATTTGCTGTTTGAACAGGTGGGATATAAGTATAAAATCAATATAAGAACTATGCCCTCTTCCTTTAAAGGAAGAGTTAACCTGCCTATTAGGTTTAATGGATAGCAAATCCATTGAATGTTCCATACTATACCTTTTCAGCACCCTACTTAGTTCCCTTCCTTCCACCATATGATCAACATGGGCTCCTTCTTCTACATTACAGGATGTCCAATCTTCCGTGAACTGTATCAGTTTCGGGCATAAATGACAATTAAAATCCCCTGCTATTAAAATCAATGGGGCCGTAGCACCTGTCTCCCGTTCTCTCTGTGCCCCCAGTCTTTCCCCCAGCTCTCCAACTCTATAACCTCCCGCGTTATAAAAGTTGACTAGAGTTAGGTTAAGGTCCTTAGTTTTGAACTGTACAGCTATCATACAGTCCGATCTCCATTTTAAATCCTTCCAGACCCCATCCAGACTCAAGTGAACCCATATCAGGAGACCCCCCTTTGCTCGCCTGCCGTGGATTTACCAGCTGGGACACTAAAGGATTTTAATTCGACCAAATTAAAATTGGTCGGTTCCACTTCCCAGGTTTCCTGGACACAGACTATATTAAGGGAACCCCTGACGACTGAGGCTCCATTGAGGGGCTTTGAAACAAGCAGAAAATTGGAACGCTCTTTTGTGGGGATATTCAATCCCTGCGTGACTACCAGGACCATAAGGCGAATGCGCAAGCTTAATTAAGTGGCCAATAGATGGCGCGCTATTAAAGAAATCCTTTTCCTGTTAACACGGATTGTGCATGTTCCTTCCCATCACACAGCCTCTGAGGAAAATTACGAAACGCGTCAGGCAGCGGTGGTTGGGCTGCGAAAGGTATCAGTGGTCCGGGGCCCCAGTGAAATGTATTAATGGGCTGCAGCTTGAGGCCCGTGTCCACGTTTGAGTGCCTCTCGTGTGTTGGTGCAAGCAAGAGCTGGAAACTATATTAAATCTATTAATATATTCCAGCCACTCAGTGTTTTGGAATTTGGCTGATTTACGCAAGTAATTCATTGCATAAATAAATGCAAAGTTGAAATTAGTAAACTGCATATTTTCTTTTCTAGAATTATTCATTGATACAATTAATTTGTGGTGTCTGTCTGTATGGTGTAAATACAGAACTTACTTTATGAACTAATTGACCTGTAACTCGGACCTCCTTTTCTATATACTGTTCCTTGGACCCAGGTCCAAGAGTTCTAAGGGCACACCCCTTTATAACTCACACTCCTAATAAATTAATCCAGTGTCCCTGCGACATACCCAGCTCCTGCTACTTTCCTTCCTGTGCCATTACGTAGTGACATAATGCGAAAATAATACAAATAGTGAGGCTACAGGGTACAACTGGCATGTATATTACCTTTTGCAGTGTCCGAGAGCTTAGAGGGGGGCCCAGCCCAGCCCAGCCCAGCCTCCAACTGCCTCGAACGGGCTCAAACGGGCCCGCCCTTGGCCTGGGATTCGCCTGGCGTGCGTCTGCGCGCGTCCCACGGGACAGGAGATAAAGAGTGATTAAGTTTGCCACAATAAGGCAAGGGAGGTGCTGCGGGTCGGCTTCCAAGCCCTGATGCTTCCTGGGCTTCGTGGTCCCGCCAAAAGTCCTCAGCTGCAAGCGATGCATCTCCCGCGGAGCGGGAGACGCGAGAGGTTATGTAGAGCCCCAGTGAGGCAAGGGAGGGGCTGCGGGTCGGCTTCCAAACCCTGATGCTTCCTGGGCTTCGTGGTCCTGCCAAAAGCCCTCAGCTGCAAGAGATGCGTCTCCAGTATATGGTTTTAATTTGCAATATTTATATGTTTCTCTCGTCTTCATTGCTTTGTTTTGCTCACCAGAAAGTGTCACTCATACCCGTTGAAATGTCACACATGGTAATCTGAAACTTGTATCCATCACGCTCATTGTACAGCTAAAATTGAAATACGTTATCGCTTAATAATGATGGACCCGCTATCTTTTAACCACCTGAATCTCACACCCAATAAAAACCTTGCTCGCTAGAGATTCAACTCATTATACTGTACACATGTAACCGTGGCCATCCTGTTATCTGCATTATCTCGACCCGGCCTCTCTCCTGCCTTGTCCTCGTGCCAAACTGCCGGGGTCAATTCTTTCTGAGCATTAAACACATTAGCCCTCCAGAGTGATTTTTATACTCGAATAGTTGCCTGTATTCATGAAAGGTGACATGTACCTCACTTGTTCCATTGGACAGCTGTTCATCACTTTATGATATGAATGCTATTCTAACTGAAAGCTATCTCCAAAAGACAATGGAAATGTATTATGCTTTCCTTCGATCCAGAAAAATACTTCCAGTCCGACTCTTCTGCTGAATACAGTTGTTCAATGAAGCTATGCGCAATCGTTTGAGAACTAAGATGTGTTAAATACTGCAAGAGGTAATTTGGGGTTTTAATGACTTGTCTTGATAAATCTTTTAAAAAAACTATCATTAACTCACATGATCGTGCTAATGCATGGAGATTCAATGGTTGTTACAAATCTAGATCCGGGTACCGAGCTTAAAGAATTGCTCACCACACCTACCCAAAACAAACGGTGCATGGAATATATATTTAACGCCTCGCTTGTTAATTTGTGTACTAAGAATATTCACCCCTATTGAAACCTTAGAGTTGCCCGCAATTTCATTACACTCTTTTTCTTTTCCCTTGCGATCTAATAACTAATTTGTAGGTCTCTGTGACTTAAAGTGTTTGATCCTAACACCTGTGGCACTAACATGTCACACTTAGGGCCTGATTATGATGCCCTAGGAAAAGGCTTCGACCCTCAGTCGGAGCCGATCCTATGGGACCGTGATCTCCTGTTTAGATACATTTTCGACCAGCCCATTTGGATGGTTCTGTCGGAAATTAACCCAAACAGGATTTCTGAGTAGCTTACAAAGGGCTCTGAGAACCCGTCTACTATTCGGAAAGGGCCCAGAATCCCAAGGGCGGCTCTTTCTGCCTGAGGGATTATGATGGCAGATTTCGACCGCCTTTCTGTGCTGGCCTTTACGACACAGAAAGGCTATGGGCATCTGGCCTTGGGGGCCCCAAGCAGGGCCCCCATGGGTGCAAGGCCCTGGATGGCGGCCTAGGGGGCACCTGTTGATCCTTGAGGTGCCTGCCAATGGGTGCAGGGATGAACTGCACCTCAGCTCTTTACAATGAGAGCATGCCTTCTGTTCAGAATGCATGCTCCCAGTGTAAAGAAAAGGAATGTGACCAGTGTTCGGTCGCGTCCTAATTGCTGGGTCGGATCCAACGACAGGAGGTCGTTCGTTCCCAGTTCCTAAATGATGTTGAACGGACTCAGACCCATCCAACATCATAATCGGTGCCTTATTGTCATCGTGGTTAATGCACATTCCTTTAGCTATCAACTTAGTAATCACTGGTGATACTATTGTCTAGTGCGTTCGAGGAATTTCATTCACTTTGCACCTGGTGGAGGCCACATTTTATTTTTATAGAACCCCCATGATTGATGATATCCATCATATCTTTGCAGCCTTGAGAAAGCCCCAGGCCACTGGGCTAATAGGGGGCGAAACACATGTTGGCAGCCCATAAAAACACCAACCTGTGGAAAGACACTACGAATATGATGAAAATCTGTATTTAAGAATAAAAAGAGCAATACCACAAATGAAACAGGATTCAACGCGTTTTTTTGCATGCTATATCAGTATGATGAAACAAGCATATATATGCAAACAATGTCTCAAATTAAAAAGGAGAACGAACTCAACAGCTATACAATTAGGGTTTGGCCCACGATTCTATGCCTGGGTAAACCTTCTTTACCTAGATCCGTTGGCGAGGGTGCCGGTAAATGGCCCACCCATTTGCCCTACATAAAGGCACGAGGCAGGGTTGCTCCCTAACCTTGATGATATCTGCGCCTGCGCTGGAACCCTTGGCAGCCTGGGTCCATCAAGACCTACTCTTGAGAGGTACTGGGGCTGAGCGGAATGGGAGGAACGTATCTCCCTATACACTGATGACATACTACTCTATGCCGTGCAGTCCAGCCGCACAGTTGACAGAATCCTCTATATTTTTCAGCTCTTTGGTAATCACTCCAGGTATCAGATCAACTGAGACAAGCCCCTGATATTTCCCCTTATTGGGGGAAGCCCGGTCCTGTTGGCGCGGGTATGGTAAGAGAGGTGTTGCGCAGCGGTCAGAGTAGTTGACTTCAGAGCGCAGGGCTCACGGTTCAATCCCCGCCGCCGGCTGCAGCTCAGCTCAGCACCATGTGACTCTGGGCAATAGCTCACTTAATCTCCCCCGACAGGCCCGCAACGGCCAGTCCGGCCCTGAGTGAGGTTATCCATTGACAAGCGCTCCCAGTGTCCCTGATAGGTAGGCTAGCTCTCCGGCATTTGTTGTACTTACTACAAAACACCCCCTACAAATTACCTCCAGACTTTTTTAGGAAAGTTGACAGCAAACTGCACGGACTTCTATGGGATGGGGGTAGCTCAAGATTTGCCCTGGGTAAGTTACAGCATGGCGTATATGAGTAGGACTGGCAGTCCCAGATACTACTGCGTGACCCAGCTGATTGTAATCAACAATTGGCTATTTACAAACAGGAATGAACAGGCATATAGAGTGGACCGAGTGGCCATGGGCAGCTGGGGCTATCCTCACTGCTCTACAAAGGAAGACCGGAAGGGGTGCTGCTGACCCATACTCAGACGGTGGTTAGTGCATGGTGAGAGGCCACCAGGTTCCTGGGATGGGAGGGTAAGCTGACGAATCGGACACCGATATGGAACAGCGATCTACTGCGAGAAGTCGGTTGACTGGATTGAGGCAATCCAAAGCCCCAGGAAGGTTGCGATCTGTGCCCGCTGCAGATTGGTGCAATTGAGGATATTACATACATCGTACTATTCGAAATCCCCCCTGCACCGGTTGTGTAGGTGCAATTTGGTACTATGCACTTGGTACTGTGGCATGGTGGGTTCCATATTTCATATATGGTGGGACTGCCCCAAGATTCAGTGATACTGGAGTGGTGTGGCACAGGTCATGTATCGGGTTGTGGGATGCAATGTACCGACAGAGGCTAGGGGGCTCCTTCTGCACATAACTGAGGAGGAGGTGTGGCTTGGATACTCAAATATATGGCTCATGCTGGCTGCCAGGGTGGCAAAACAAAATATAGCAAGAACCTGGGGGGCAGAGTAGGCCACAAAGCATAGTGGTCTTGGAAAACGACCTGGACTGGTGTTAAAGGGCAGAGGAAGAGGTGTACCAAAGCCAGGCCTGCCCCAGGAAATGAGGGAATGTCTGGGACCCATTGTGTGCATAGAGAGTATAATGTGAGTCCCCCTCGGTAGGGTGATTGTAGCTCACCTGCCTAGAAGTAAGATGGAAGTTAAACTTTCTGATAAGTGTTTATGATGTACAAGGGTCTCACAGATCAGTTCTGTAATCATTCAATTGCTTTATGTATAATATGTCTTTCTCTCTGTACTACCACTCCTGCCAATAGCCGCTCAATGCCGTTATTATGTACTGAGCGATTGTTTCATAAAAAGAGTTTTGAAAAGTACTCTTGCTTCCAAAAAACGCTCGCCTGGACATCAGGTTATTGCATCTGAGATGAGAAACAAAGAAAAGAGGGTCCTAGAGATGGAGAAGGAGCAGGAGACAAAGCAGAGAAAGGGTAGGAAAGAGACAATGAGGGAGCAAGGGAAGAGTATGCCAATGCCAGATAGAAAAGGGAAAAAACACTGGAATGGAGAGAAATGCTGAAAGTGATGCAAGAAAATCAGAAAAGAGGGGAGAGGAATCTAAAACTGACAGATATGACAGTAGAACAGATGGAAACATGAAAGAGAATGGGGATTGAAGAGAAAGAAGCAGTAAGGGTGATGATAGAAGCAAGAACGAGAAAAAGAAGGTATTGTTTTTGGAAGGATGAATAGTGAATAGAGGAAGGGAGTTCACAGTATTATAAGAAGAGGAAATGCATGATCACTGAAGCCTACTGTCTGCCGTCTGCCTCATTTTTGCTGTCAACCATGCACAGGACCCTGAATTCTGTCAGTGCGTGCACTGAGCTGTATCTGGTGACCTAGTTAATCGGTACTATTAGGAAGAGGGCATGAATTATTGGCTACAAGTGTGCCAAGAGCGGTACAAAAGGGGGTGGTGATGGACGGAGCATCTGAATCAATCAAACACTCACACCCAGTCAAAAGATCTGGGTTTAATCCATCACCGTTCTTTAGCCCACTCTGCCACCCCAGTTCAGACATGGCTATATGCAAATCAGTCTGACCCTGTGCCTCATGGGAACAGTCCAGCCCAAACTGCCAAGCCATGTCTTCCCTGGACCGGAAACAAGCTTCCGAGGACCGGTTTCTGGCATTCCAGCCGTCTTCAGCCCGGCTTGCTTGAATCCAGTGGCAAAGTGAGCAAGGGACTCACGTCTGAGAATACCCTGCCACACTTATGGCGGCCAAAAGCGGTACAAAAGGGGGTGGTGATGGACGGAGCATCTGAATCAATCAAACACTAACACCCAGTCAAAAGATCTGGGTTTAATCCATCACCGTTCCTTAGCCCACTCTGCCACCCCAGTTCAGACATGGCTATATGCAAATCAGTCTGACCCTGTGCCTCATGGGAACAGTCCAGCCCGAACTGCCAAGCCATGTCTTCCCTGGACCGGAAACAAGCTTCCGAGGACCGGTTTCTGGCATTCCAGCCGCCTTCAGCCCGGCTTGCTTGAATCCAGTGGCAAAGTGAGCAAGGGACTCACGTCTGAGCATACCCTGCCATACTTATGGCAGCCAAAAGCGGTACAAAAGGGGGTGGTGATGGACGGAGCATTGGAATCAATCAAACACTCACACCCAGTCAAAAGATCTGGGTTTAATCCATCACCGTTCTTTAGCCCACTCTGTCACCCCAGTTCAAACATGACTATATGCAAATCAGTCTGACCCTGTGCCTCATGGGAACAGTGCAGCGCGAACTGCCAAGCCTTGTCTACCCTGGACCAGAAACAAGCTTCCGAGGACCGGTTTCTGGCATTCCAGCCGTCTTCAGCCCGGCTTGCTTGAATCCAGTGGCAAAGTAAGCAAGGGACTCATGTCTGAACATACCCTGCCACACTTATGGCGGCCAAAAGCGGTACAAAAGGGGGTGGTGATGGGTGGAGCATCTGAATCAATCAAACACTCACACCCAGTCAAAAGATCTGGGTTTAATCCATAACCGTTCTTTAGCCCACTCTGCCACCCCAGTTCAGACATGGCTATATGCAAATCAGTCTCACCCTGTGCCTCATGGGAACAGTCAAGCCCGAACTGCCAAGCCATGTCTTCCCTGGACCAAAAATAGGCTTCCGAGGACCGGTTTATGGCATTCCAGCCGTCTTCAGCCCGGCTTGCTTGAATCGAGTGGCAAAGTGAGCAAGGGACGGTTTAATCCATCACCGTTCTTTAGCCCACTCTGCCACCCCAGTTCAGACATGGCTATATGCAAATCAGTCTGACCCTGTGCCTCATGGGAAGCTTGTTTCCGGTCCAGGAAAGACATGGCTTGGCAGTTCGGGCTGGACTGTTCCCATGAGGCACAGGGTCAGACTGATTTGCATATAGCCATGTCTGAACTGGGGTGGCAGAGTGGGCTAAAGAACCGTGATGGATTAAACCCTGATCTTTTGACTGGGTGTGAGTGTTTGATTGACTCAGATGCTCCGTCCATCACCACCCCCTTTTGTACTACAAGTGTGCCAAGAGCACCCCGACCATGACCAGATTGTATGTGCATTGAAATACTCTTAGGTTTAATATGGAGTGTTGTAGTATGGTTTAGGGCCTCTTTTTGCGTGCATGTTATGTTAGCATGGCTTATTAGAAGTTTAAACGCCATTTTTACCCTTTGCTGCTTTTGCACACGACACTGCTTAGTTGTTTTTGCAAGTTAGCTTTCACGAAGGTCTGTACATGAGAAAAGGTTTGTTTTTCGACATCTCCAGACATACATCGTGCCCCCAGTCTGTACAGTGAGTGCTGAGCCGTCAAGGTTACCATAACGAGTGAGCCTATTTATTGGCATGTCCGTGTAACACATTCTAGGCACAACATTTTGGCAACTGTGAGCCGAGCAAGATTCTGGCGCCTTTATCATAGCACACTTGCCATAATTTCACACACTTGGAAGGTTCCAAGGATGCAGAAAGACTTGCTGATCCAGATGTAATTTACACTTACTGAATGGAAATGAAATGGGGTCCCCAAATACAAGCTCAAGAGATCTTCTATAGCTTATAATACATAGTTCCTGTACAGGGAGGGTGTTTAAACTAGGCGCTATAATCACCTGTTTGCACTATCTTTGTAATATGATTCCTCCTTTTGTATTTTATGGAATTGTAACCATGCTGACAATATTATTTTTAATCATATGCCTGCTTATGTTGACTAAAATACTGTGCATGAGATCACGTTGTTAAAATAAACATTTTGACCTTACCGTGTCTCTATTTTACTCCTGTTGTGGACTGGTATGAGAGTATAACAAAAGAGTGTTCTCACTTCCCACCATTCCTGAGACGGTCCTGTCGCATGTTTTAGGTTCTCTATTCATTGGTTACTTTGCTATAGGACGAAGAGCTAAAGTGACACTGATGCTAGCTGGTTGGGGTTTCTAGGTACTGAGGTGAGTTTCTGGTACACCACAATTCCCTAATGTCCTAGGTCTCTTTGCACAGTTCTGTGTATGAGCAGAAAACCTTGCAACATGGCACCGCCAACGAGTGTGGTCTTATTGTGAGACACTCGCATAGTGCTTATATCGGTCCACGGCCCCCTCAATAGTGTTTCCGGTTGACGGTAGTGACGGATAAAACCTACCTATAGTTTCATAGGTTTGTTCAAGCTTGATAATTTGAAACGGTTTTCTGTTTGAATTACTACCCAGTTGTGCCTTATCTAGTGCATTATACTTTTCTGTTACTGTTTCGATATGGCTGTTGATATCCCAGCACACAGTTGTGTGGCTGTACGTAATCATTTGCAGGACTACCTCGTTTCTTTGAAGGGACAGGCGGTGGTGTTGGTAGTCTCTGCTGATGCAGTGCACCAATTTGAGTTGTTCTACTCATGGGTTACATTTCCTGCGGTGAATGCTGTTTCTGGTGTATATCACTCGTATACCGCTGCTGCTGCTCCTGCTGCGTACACTCCATATCGGACAGTGGAAATTCCGATTTCTGCTTGGCAGCATGCCGTTTGGTTTAATGGCGCCCTCCCACACATAATAACAGCAATCAGACAAGGGCCGTTGTCGATCCCAGGTGCTATGTTGTCTGTTTCAGCTGCTTACACCCCGCACCCTAGGTCAGGTGTGTTAACGGCTCCACAACTGCGACCCCTATATGACTCAGCTGTGTCGGTTATTAGGGGTATGGTTCATTACATTCCCCGCAACCTCCCGGGTGGGGCCCTGGGTGGTGTGGTGCATCCAGCTGGCGGTGGTCGGATGAAGCTTAGTCCCATCATGGTTAATGCGGTCATTGGCAAGGGTCCCCAGGATAAGGATGAGATGCCTTTTTGGCTTGCTGAGAAATTCGACCAGTTGGAAGCAGTATTCCCGAATACTAGTCCTGTGGAGAAACACAGGATCCTAACGATTAGTTTGCAGAAAGACTAACTGCCAGATGTAACTGAATGTACAACATGGGGTGTGATTTGTGCGGCAGTATATACTAGGTGCTTTGGCACCCCGTCAATGACTGTCATGCCCTTTGTGATCAAGCGTGTTCAGGATGAACACGGACCAGAGGCGGCTGTGGAGTTGGGAATTCGACTCTTGGGAGCGTTTGATATGGTACGCGATCTCGTCCTTGCTAATGTCAAGGGGGATGCGGTGAGTTTCCAGGTGTCTAATGTCTGCGCGATGTCCGCGACGCCGACAAACCCCGTCAGTTACCAAAAATGATTACGGAGGCTTATAAGACAGTTGGCTTTAATAGTTTGGGTGTTAACCCTTTGGCTAAAAAGGAAAAACAGCAGCAATCTCAACAAACGTCATCTGATAAAGATGACCGTCCAAAGGTTCTGAAACAAAATTGGAGTAAGAACAAGAAGCAGGGGAAACAGCAACAGCAACAGCACCAGGGGACCCGTGCTGCTTCTCCTACACCTGCCTCTGCCAAGCGTACTTATGAGTTGCGCGACCGCAGTACTATTAAGTCACCTGATAGGTTTCAGGTTCCTGAACAATGTTCTCCTCGCTCTTTGCAGGATAAATCGGTGACGGCCACCGGTGGAGGAGGAAGCGGCACAGGTCAAGGTGCCCAACAGAGACGTGAGCAGCATCGCAAGGCTGACGGGAAGGGCAAGCAGGACAAGTCAACACGTCAAAGGCCCCAGTTTCAGAAGAAGAAAGTTGCTGCGGTAACAGCAAGATATGCCACAGATAGTGAGAACGCAGTTTCTGAATCTGACATGGACGCTGACGCTGCTGGACAGCGCAGCGGAGATTACCATCATACGAGAGGCAGTGCGTCCGCTACTGACGGTGACAGCGACTGAGACTTTTGTTATAGTTGAGACAGCTGACGCCAGAGTGGCTCCCCCTGACCGGCTTTATGAAATTGTCCTATTAATTGAAGGTGACATAGAACGTACCATAAAAGGTTTTTTTTTGAGAAAATGTATCTACTAACTATGATATTTTGTTGGCGGAGGTCGATTGGCTGGGATAACAGAATGGAGAGCAAGGGTTTTTTTAGGGGCGAGTCCTTACCCCTGAGGTATAATCAAATAAACAACGAGGACTGGCCCACTATGTTGGAGTGTAGGAATCTAGTTAGTATTCCATGTCACCTGTAAGTGTGGCTGTCTTTGTTTAAAAACCCCTCACACACCAACCTGGTTGGTGTCATGCTTCATCACGGGGTCCAACCAGGCAGCCGAGTGCCACCTGGTTGTGCTTCAACGCCTGACTACAGTGGAGCGGGTGTCGTGCAATAGTGTGAAGTGAATGAAAAGTGAATGTTAAAATACACCTCTGGGAATCCTTGCCTGGTAATTTATTCGTGGCGGCCCAGGGTGTTGATTAAAAGCTATGTGTTGCAACTAGTAGTAAAAAAATTATGATTACTAAGTTGACTTGGTCACGGTCGATTGGCCCCCGCCCTTTGTCTTAGCTGCTCCGCAGGGGGAGGAAGTAATCTTTCCCGCTTTCGCGCACACAGTGTCGAAGGAGCAGGCTCTGCATTTTGCAGAATATTGGGCTAAGGCACTTGCGCCGGCGTTGTATCGTACTCACTGTGGAATGGATAAACTTTTCCCTCTGATAACTAAATTATTTAAATAAAGAAGGAGATGCACTCTTTTATCATGTTCGTTCAGTCGATTACAAACAACACCACCTTGACTTTGAAACTAGCAGACAAGGGGGGGCGCATGGGTTGGCTATGGATACTGTGTATTATGAGAAAAAAGTTGATGAACATGTCCATGATATCTCAACATATTTGAATCTTGAAGGCAATCCTACTATTCAACTTCAATCAATTTTACAATCTATTTTGGATTCAGCGGAACAAATGGGGTGTTTAAATTCTTCTTTAAAATCGTATTTAAGTGTCACTAATCCTCATAGACCTCAAATCTACATGACAAGTAAGATTCACAAGCATCCAACGGATCCGCCATTTCGTTCCATTGTTTCTGCATGTAACTCTGTCTTTGATCCATTAGGCAGATATTTGGATAATTTTTTACAACAGTTTGTCCAAAGTTGGTGTACGTATGTCAAGGATACCACTGATTTCCTCACTAAACTTCAGGTGATGGAACCCTACATTCAAGATCATTGGCTATTGTGTACCATCGATGTCACAGCACTCTACACGTCCATAGCACATTCAGAGGGCATTGAAGCTGTAGAATGGGCATTACTGAAAATGGAATTGTAAGAACAACAAAGCATTTTTCTTTTGAAACTATTGTTCTTTTGTCTTCACAACAGTTACTTTCAATGGAAAGGGGAATTTTATAGACAACTGACCGGAACGCCAATGGGATTTTCGGATGCACCGGCATGTGCGAATATCTTTATGTCGAAATTTGAGAACGATCATATCTTACCCAATGAAGAGTAGGTCAAAGGCATAGGACAATATTGTCGATACATTGACGATATATTTCTAATTTGGACACAACCGCGTCATGTTCTGGAAAGTTTGATTGCGGAACGGAATTCCAGGAACTCAAGAATTCAATTCACATACAACATAAGCTCGCACCAAATGCACTATTTGGATGGTCTAATAAGAAAAGATCAGGCAGCGCTGAGTACTAAAATTTTCACTAAACCGACAGATAGAAATAGTACTCTACTGCATACAAGTTTTTATCCCAGAAGTCTCATCAAGAATCTCCCGTACTCGCAATTCTTATGTATCAAAAGGATACGTTCAGAGCTTTCAACAGCTGCGATTAAAATTGTAGCTTTTAAAGCACAATTTGAACAAAGAGGGTATCCTCCATATATACTAGAGAAAAGCATATCAAGGATAGGTACCAAAAATCGAGCATCACTATTTGTCAAAACTCAAAGAGCTCCATGCAAGACACCGAGTTTTGTATCCAAGTATTCCATTCATTCCATGCAAATTAAAAAGATTATCAATTCAAGATGGGATTTGTTGGAAAATGAACCAGAATTTCAAGGTATATTGCAAGAAAAACCAACATTTGCATATACTCGGTCCAAGAATCTTCAAGAATTAATACAATCACCACATCGAGTAGTGTCTAAACAGATCTACAAAGGGACAACCAAGTGCCACAATTGTATACACTGCAATAACATCACTACAGGTGCGGTACTTACACATCCAGTAACCGGGAGGCAGATAAAACTGTGGCACACTTCAGATTGCAACACAGCCAAAATAATGTACTGTTTGAAATGCCCATGTGGTAAAGCCTACATAGGCAAAACAGAACATAAGTTTAAAACACGACTTACTGAACATAAGAGTACAATACGTACAGGTAATAGAACGTCTAGTGTAGCCTCACATTGGATAGAATCACAACATAATATCTCCCAGTTACAAATTGTTGAAGTGGTTAGCAAATACAAAGGGATAGATAACAGGAAGAAACTCCTACAGAGGGAAATATTCTGGATAGATTTTTTACAGACTTTATCCCCTAACGGGTTAAACGATAAAATTGACATGAGTTGTTATCTGTAATCTCTCTAGTATAGAGAATTTTAAGATTACTGTATAATGGATGATAATGGCCAATGTATTTTCACAACGTATATGTCTGTTATGATTTCTTTTTCTAAATAAGAATTTATTTAGTGACTATATTTTATCCATATATATTGGATAATTGGTATATTTGGCTATTTAATTTTTTTTACACTTGATGGCACTATCATCTCTTCTATTCGAACTTGGTGGCACTATCATCTTTAATTTATTTTCCTTTTCCTACACTTTGAATGGAGACTGGCTTTAGTCGTAACTTTATTGTTTTCATTATCCTGGACATAATGCTACCCATAAACTTCGGCATTTTGTTTACATTCAATGCTTACAAGATGGATATATCCACAGTAGAGGTGCTGATCCTGGCGGTGTTTAGGCTAGGTCAGTATTTAGGCGTGCTGTTGGTTTTACTAGATAACCAACCTAATTACAATTGCGGCGATGGTATCGGCAGATTCAGTATACATTCATATAGTTCACGTACTACGTTTCCCATAACTCTGGAGTCACGTAATCATGAACGCATTGTTTTATACATCCTCTGCATCTACTATGGCGGATAATCTTCCACGCTAACAGACGCTGGGTGCAGGATGTATTGAGTAGCAGACGGCTGTCGTACCAATCTCTCAAGGTAACCAGCTTATGTTTCATGGGAGTTTTGTGTGAGGATATTTGTAGATTAGGTCCATTTTAACATTGGACTTGTGTATTGTGTATTTTAGAGCCACATAGAGATATACAACGAAGAGCAGTCGGGATGATTTGAGCATCTCCGGGATTTCACAGTGTACGCTACACAGAATATTTTTGGGGTGAGTGATAACTCCTACATTTGAGCATGTGTAATGGTCGATTTAGTACACTGTTTATATATAGCTGAACTTATCCCTGTTGGTTGTTCAGATTAGGTGACGCCGTGGGTTATATTGGCGATACTGGATACTAAAGGTTTGAATACCACGGGTTTGAAGCTGCATTAGTTGGTGAGTGAAAGTTCACCGGACTATTGTTTATCATTTTTTATTATTAGCATTTGATGGCAGCAACTAGTGAATTATTACCATTGTTGCAGGATTCATCTTATCGGTATCTTCATACCTGACATGTCTTTGAGATTGATAATACGCACTGACCAGGTTTATCTGGATTTATATGCTTAGCACGTGCACCTTTGTGAAGATAGGGTCACGGTTCACGTCTTTTTCACGTTCTATATTTTCTCCTTTTTATTCAGTCAATCTTTTTATCCTTTGGTCACCTTTACAAATTGTCTGGTTTTATGCTTCTTTTTATGTCTTTCATGGTGGCACAGAGGAGACTACAAATCCCAACATTTGGTTTATTGCCCTTTATCAACGTATGACCTACAAACTAACTATTAAGTAACCACATGGTTACTACACGATGGTACCTCCTTCATAATTAGTTAACTTGGTTTTCCATCAAGCAGTGAAACTGATGTATAATATGCATGATTTACTTTTTTGTTTTTAGAATACTTCCCCAGAGGAAGGAACCTGTGCGTTTCGAAATGCCCTGGGCCAAATGAAAGACTTGCCTTTATTGATATGAAAATCTTAAAGCCATAATCATTAGCAGTACAAAGCAAGAAGCATTGATCTATTGGATTTTTTCGCTTTTCACATGAAGAAAAACTTTATTTGTCAAACCAAGCATGTATTGGTATCCTGTTAAAATTATACGTTTTGTGAATGACTAGGATTGTTTTGTGATTTTGAGTTTAATAACTTGAAGAATACAAGATTCTTGACTAAATGTTGTTTTATGTTTATTAGCGTGTCAAAAATGGTATAACTTGAGCAATTTGCTCATCAAGAACAGTGCACACTACAATCAGGGGAATCCCTGTTAGTTTTTTGTTTATAAACTTTCCCCTTCACATGAGATACCCTTGCGGTGAATGCCACAGCCTCAACCTCAATACCCCATGCGACGTGAAACGAAAGCTTCCGCTGTGGAAATCCTTGAACAATTGGAATATCAAGGTGTGATTGAAACGTCTGTGTCTCCGACGAATAATCCACTTTTCACTGTGACCAAGCCAGATGGCTCGTACCGTTTGGTATTGGATTACCGCCACTTAAATTCTCATTGTCGTACGTGTGCGGTGCAGGATACCCACGGTTCTGCTCTTGTGGATAGTCTCGTGCGCAAAAGGTTCAAAACCACACTTGACATATCCAATGTTTTTTTTGCCCACAACCTGTCCTCTCTTAGTAGTCAATGGACAGCATTTACAAGTGGTGGCAAACAGCGCCACTTCCTTCGTTTAGCCATGGGCTACAAGAATAGCCCTGGCGTGTAGAGGGTCGACGCAGATGCATGTTCGTATGTGGATGACATTTATCTCACAGACGACACATTATGGCCGCATCTGTGCCGTTTAGACCGCATAATTTGCCGTTTTGCGGACTTTGGCTATAAATTTAACTTTGCGAAATCTCACATTGCACAGTACACAGTGTTGTTCTTGGGCTATGAGCTCAACAATGAAGGACGGGGTTTAGCACCTCACTTCCTGGAGAAATGCGCACTTTTGCGCGCCCCTACAACACTAAAGATGCTACAATCTTTATTGGGCTTCTTGAATTTCGGTCCTACGTGCATTCCGGAATATGCTCAACGTATCAAGTCGCTTTATGCATTGATACAACCTACTTTTTCCAAATCGTGTTGGCTGCCAGAACATTCAGCCATCTTGCAATCGTTGCAGGCTGATTTAATTGAATCTAAATTCTTGTTGACTCGTGATAACCACACCAGCCTGGTGATAAGAATCGTGCCAGGGGCAGTGGGTTTCACGTACCTCACTTTTAATGAGGGTGACACAGTCCCTATCGCTTACAAGTCACACTTGTACACTTCGGCTGAGTTGCGGTTTTCTACTGTGGAAAAGGTTTTGACAGCAGTGCAAATGGCGATTCTTAAGGAACGTGCACTGTCGCAGGGAAAACGCATTTTGGTTATTACTCCTTATCCTGCCTTGGAGGCAGTGAGGAAAGCCAGTGTACCGAATTCCAAAGATTTGCACCCTCGGTGGATACAATGGGCTACATCCTTGACATCCCGGATGTAACTTTCATTTTTGACTCCTCATTGCAGACTCAAGAGTTTTTGCAGTATGAATTTGTTCATCCTGCCCCTCTGACTATGCGCCCACTTGGGGATTTCCGTTGTATCATTTACACTGACGGAAGCGCGCAAGTGGCTACGGGTTCCCGACATGCGTATTCTTCGGCCTGCTCAATTGTGGTTGGTACTATAGTGGATGGTAAATTCAAGTCCGATGTCGTGCATACACAGATATTAGGGGACTGTACCTCCCAATTGGCGGAGCTTCGTGCTTTGACGCTAGCGTTGGAGTACGCTGATTCCAGTGTGACTACCTTTATAGTGGGGGACTCTTACTACTGTGTTCAGTCTTACAATGACAATCTTCACTCTTGGTCACAAAATGAATATCGTGACTCCAAAGGTCGCACAATAAAACATAAAATTATCTGGGTTCGAGTGGCTGAGCTTAAAGAACGGCTCCCTCTCGTCTTTGTAATTCATACTTTTGGTCACTAGCGTGTTGGAGTTCACGCTGTTGGTAACTGTCTCGCGGATGAGGCAGCGAAGACAGCAGTTGCAACATATGCAGTAGCAGCGGTTACACGTTCCAAAAGTAAGATAGATGATGACATCTTGGCAGCTATTGCTTCAACAGAGAAGAGAGGTAATTATCCTAGAGGTTTCCCTTCTAAGTACTCTTATCATTTAAGTCCTGATAAAGTTCCTTATGTGAGAATTAACGATGTTGGTGACAGATTGATTCCCAACGCGGACCGTAGACAGGATTTGATTACAGCAGCCCACGCTGGGATGGCTTTGGCGCATGCCGATGTGTCAGCTACTGTATCTCTGCTCCAGCAACGATACTGGTGGCGGGGTTTCTACAAACAGACACGTGATTTTGTCCTTCAATGTGGCATTTGTCAGCAAATTAAACCTTCTTCTGCTGCACGCCCGCCCCAAACTCAGTTGTATGTATCTAATAAACCTCTTGGGTTTGTTTATTTAGATCACTGCCGTCCTTTCTCCTCAGATACTGCATATAAGTACATCTTAGTAGCAGTTGACTCTTGCACACGGTTTGACTGGGTGTGGCCTCAAAGGAGCGCTGTTTCTAGAACTGTCATAAGGGATTTGCGTGTCTTTGTGGGAATTTTTGCGTGTGGTACCTTCCATTCGGACCAGGGTCCAGCGTTTGCCTCTAAGGCGTACAAGGATGCCATTGTTTCATTGGGGGTCCAGGTCATATTTTCGTCTCCCTACAGGCCTGAGGGTAATAGTGTAGTGGAGCGAATGAACCGTGACTTAAAGCAATTCTTGACAGCGAAAGTTTTAGGTGCTGGTAGAGATTGGCTCACCCATCTCAATAGCGTTCAACGTGCATTAAATAATCTCCCTAGAAGGTCTCTGGGTGGGCGGACCCCATACGAAATGCTCTTTGGCATCAAGATGTTTGTTCCGGACCTTGATGGTCTAGACATGGGGGCGGGAGCCGCGTCCTTTGACGTAGATGAACATTCTAATGTTTTGCAGAACTTACAAAAGACAAGAGATAGTCTTGCAAAGGAGTACTTATCCTCCACGTCTGAAGCTGCGTTGCGGATTCCGGTAGTCGGCTGGCTACCCCAAGTTGTGGGTACTGGTCCAAGAGAAGATCGACAACAAGAAAGAATTTGGTCCTTCCTATCGAGCTCAGTTGCAGTGCTTGGTGTGCAGGGTACAAGTACAGTCCTTTTACCTCCTCTTCCTGGGTGAAAGAAGAGCAGGTACATTTCAATTGACAATGTCAAACCACACAGGGTGGCTGATTCTCTTTAGTATGACGCCTGCGGTTTCGTGTCCAGCAATGGTGCGAGACTCTGTTCTGGCCCCGGATCCTGCCATTGGGCCTGATGTTGTCATTGAAATGAGTCCACTAACGAATCCTTTATTGAATCAACCTGCTGGTGATCCTCTTAATGACACTGAATATACTTATCCCACTGACTTGTATATGCCTTATTTGGAGTCCTGTGTGGCTACTCAATCACGTTTTTCATTTGGCTCTGGGTCTTCCTCGTCTAAGTCCCCTTCAAAAGTTTTGATTTTTGCTACCTGGTGTAAAAAACATTTTTTGATTCCTCCTTGGACTTACGTTTGACTTGTGCTTCTTGCAATTTTTTTATTCATGTCCATAGCATTTGTGGTGTATTTTTTCCGTTTTATCAATGGACACTAATTTCAAGAAAGAACTACAATTAGAATTATTGATGGAACTTTGGCTCCCCACTCCTCTTCGCACATCATGGAGAGGGACCAGACTTTTGTGAATATAACTGCTTGGCCCGTTTTAGATGGGATTGTATGGGATGCTGTCAAGTTCCAGATACATGGTCCCACAGAAGTTATTAATGTTCCCATTGTACTCCGTGTTTCTATGGGTGATGTAGTTAAACAGAATATTCGCTCTGATGATTGGGACGTTAAGGCTGTAGAAGCTTTGTTTTCTGATTTGAAATACTATTCTGCTTTCGATGCTGAAGATTTGTATTTGGAATCTGCAAATTATGGTGATTTGTACTGTTACCAGCATTTGGGAAATCACTTTCTGCATAAGACTAATTCATTTAGAAATATGGTTAATTACACACAGTGGGAACACTGTCCTTCTCCAGTGGAAGGCAGCTCGAAATTATTTTTTGTATTTTACTGATTTTAATCAATCAAACACTAATTAATTTTATTTTAAGATTGCTGAGAAGTCATCCTCCAAGTTTAGACTTACCCACACAAAATTACTCTATTCAAAGTCCTTTATTGACCAGTTGGCCGTTGGGGCCTATGCACTGTGGAAAGATACTATTGATCTTCAATCTGTTTGGGGTTCTCAAAGTTGGCAAGTGCATGGCACTGAGGCTTTGCATCGTGCATGTCTCATCCCAAACCATATGTTGTTTCTGAATAACACTATTTCACAAACCACCTGCTTTGGATTGGCTACTTCTAAAGAATTAAATGCTCCTTCGTTTCCTGATTTGGGTGAATTTCCCCATTGGGACAATTATACCAATAGTTCTCTGAGCGACATACAAGCTCTTGTAGGAAATTCCTCTTTTAATGTTTCCAGCATTAATCCCGAAGGCTGGTTGCAGTGGCAAAAAAGTGCAGATTCCTGCCAGCACCGTTTTCTGGGTCTGACCCCTGGATATACAGAGGTTAGAATTGATCCCCGCTTTTAAACTCAACATTCGGTCACAACCTATTCCGTAGGCAAATTGTGCCAGAGTTGGCTCAGACATTCATCCTTAGCATCTGTTAAACTACATTTGTCCAAACTCACTGACACAGTCGACTTAAATGATTTTGTAAAAGGTCCCGCAGCTGGTAGATCTAAAAGATGGATATATGCTGCTTACAATGAGGTTTGGAAACTGTCGCAAATTGAAGCTGCTTCTAGGCTTAGAGCAATTGATCAGGCCAATTTAGAAAAAGTGTTTGCCTTTGTGGATAATAGCATTAACACTCTTTCTTCCCGAATTTACACTTTCGATAATATTGTGTCATCTGTATTAAATATTGCACAAGAGGATGTTACTGTGTTGTATCGTGGACAAAATTAATTGCGTTCTGTTTTGCAGTTTGCATGGACGTTCCCAACGTTAAAAAATGGCTGAGTACCTTGGGATTACATTAACACAAGTTTGTTATTTCTACCTTTCAATTTGACTGTTAAACAACAATTTATGTCAATGAAGGATGCCACGTTTTCACTGTTACACATTGAGAAATTAGAACCTTTGCCCTTTTCAGTAGCAGAGACCAATTCGGCAGTTTGGCTTATCCATGGGTTGATAACTCTACCCTTCCCCCTTTTCAAGTTTGAGGCATGCATGAAACACTATGCAATAGGCAGGTTTGAGCTCCTGGGTTGTGCTTATCTTCATGAAGTATGGAATCTCCCGTTTACATACAGATGTTTAAGGGATGGAAAGGAGTTTTATTTGAATGGCGAAGACTGCACCACCACACCAGATCACTCATTAGTGTGCAGAAATCTACAATTGCATGGTTCTTGTAATGTGCTAGCACCGAACCTTGCCTGTGTTTTAAAGGGTACTCCAGGCCATTACACCAACATTCACGTTGCTTGCAAACTGTAGTTATTTGTTTATGGTTTCCCAGCTTGTGGTTTGCTGTAAGAATGGCTTGTTTCCTCCTCAACAGGGGAGGCTTGATGGTTCCATCTGGCCTTCTATCCCGACCTTGAAAGCAGAGTTCAACAAGATGAGTCGAATAAGAGCTCTTTTGTACCAGTAGGAAGTCCCACTTACATCTGCGCGTGAGACATTCGTTCTTCACGTTGCAAATACTCATACTGAGGTAATGCCTTATTAAATACGGACCTGCCCCTGCATTTTGGGGCTTTGATTCACACAATCTTGAATGCCTCGTTGACTACTGGCTTGGCACATTTCTTTAAAGTAGTATGTTCTGGCCGTGTGACCTCGTTTCAAACTGCATTTGGTGTGATCCCTGCATTTTTTCATTCGATTTTTTCGAGTGTCTTTGGCGGTTTACCTTTGCTCCTGGCCTTAGGCGCGGGCATACTGCTGTTAGTTTGTCTGTTGCAAAATGGATGCACAGTCTGTGCCCCACAACGATCTGCCCCATCTGCTCCAACTTTGTAACCGGATGCTACAAGTCTATGGATCGCTGCCTCTGGCGACTCGGAGTGTGGCATATGATTTGACCTTCCGGTTCTCATTCTTCACTTGTGTGCAGCTGTTTTCCATTGCCTGGATTGTGGATTTGAATGGGCCCTGGATTTGTGCCTCTGTAGCACGGTGTCTCCTGACCTGGATTTTAATCTACTAATGAGTCCCTTAGTTGCTCATTAACTAGATTGTTCTGGTGCCGGGATTTTGGCCTGCGCAGCGGCGCATGGGGTTCTAGGCAATTGGAACATCTCTGCGGCCGATAATGTTCTGGCGCGCAGTTATCTTGAATTGAGCCCAGGTTGTCCTCTGATGGTGCTAGAGGCTCCAGCAATTGAGGAACATGTATGGTCGTTCCCTTTACTGAATGGGATGGCTGAAACGTTCATGGATGATAACAACGACTTCCTGTTGGAGGCGGATGCAATGTATGGTGAATATACGCTGTTGGATTGAAGTACGGATTTTTTTTCTGCTTCATGAACACAAACTGAACTCGTGGATGTTTTTTCTTTTAGCGTCTTATCTTTTCCTTACATGTTTGAGGTCCCTTTTGTACAAAATGGTCACTCACAATTGGTTTCACTGACTTGATGGTTTTTGATTCCGTTTTTTTCTCTCTCCACACTTTTCAAGCTTGGAAAATTCCCAAACTTAGTTCTGTCTCATTCGAACTTGAACTCTGCGTTCTATGAAGTTTGCCCCGGTTATTGTGTGTTCCCCGAACAAGGGAGGGTGTAGTATGGGTTAGGGCCTCCTTTTGCGTGCATGTTATGTTAGCATGGCTTATTAGAAGTTTAAACGCCATTTTTACCTTTAGCTGCTTTTGTACACGACACTGCTTAGTTGTTTTTGCAAGTTAGCCATCACGAAGGTCTGTACATGAGAATAGTTTTTTTTTTACATCTCCAGACATACATCGTGCCCCCAGTCTGTACAGCGAGGGCTTAGCCGTCAAGGTTATCATAACTAGGGCTCCCGGTTTTCCGTTTTTACGGATTTCTACATATAAATACAGACGGAAATCTATATTTCCTTTGTCTGTATTTATATTTAGAAACGGTAAAATACTAGAAAATGTTGCTGGCTCGAATCCAGAGTTCTCGCCATGCCCACTTCCTGCTGCTGGACATTCCTTCCTTGGCAGCCGCACCCAAGTACTTCACATGTCTTTTCAAAGACTATTTACTTGTTAATGAGCCTTTATTGTTCTTTTAACGCCCCTGACTCCCTGTCCCAGGCCCCATTCTGTCGAGATTCAGGACAGCTTATCATCAGTTAAACAGATATCCTCAGGAGCGAAGAGATAGACTGATAAATAAGTGTACTTCAGAAACATTTATTGTCAAAAGATCCCGTGAGGTTGTAGACTTTCCTATCCTTTTGTAAACTAACTTCAAAACAAAAATAGAAAAATAATGCTAAAAAAACAGCACTACAGCACGCTCATTGGGGGTTGTGCAACAAAGTCCATGTAGCTGTAGGCTGGTGGAAACAAACGTGGCGAAAGCGCGACCTTGAACTGAGCAAAAACAAAACTCCAGCTGGAAGAAAGAGACACTCAGCAGCGCGAAATGAGACTACCTTCATTGCAGGCTGCTTTCATTGCAGGGTCAAATGTCGAGTGGCTACACCTGGGAGCGGGGACGGTCTTCTTTTAAAGGCAGTGATGTCATCTGATACGTCCTGGATGCAGCTTGTGATAGCTCACAACCTAATCCCCCCACCCAATGCATTGTGGGAGATGAAGTGTAATACAAGCAGTGAAGGACCCCATACAGGAAGTCTAAGGTGTAACACATACAGGGCACGTTTTAAGCACTTGAATTCACAGTGCTGCAGCAGCGCATCCTGGCACATGGCTTTTTTAAACCTAAATGAAGATGACTTTTCCTCTTATAAGGAGGTATTGTATCCTTTTCGACGCACAAAAGTGCTGGCGGGCGGGTATTTTTGCATTCCTTGACAGATCTATCCTATGTAGCCTGCTTCAGTAGTATGGCTCACTGGTTAGAGGCGGCAGACCCGAGAGCAGAGGACGGCCCGGGACCAGGGTTCGATTCCCGGCGCGGCAGGTTTCTGGACCAGGGTCAGCGGACTCGATAATTCTCTCGCCTCGGTGCCCACTCTGATCAGCGATCACACTCGGCAACTCTGGGCATTAGCTTGCCTCATCTTCACTAACGGCCCCACCAGACCGCCGGGATGCCTGGTCTCACCCTGGAGATACCCATTAAGGGACCATCTCTCAGGGAAGCCAGGAAGGGTTTCGCAGCGGTCGAAGCGCCTTGGGACCCTACGGGTAAGTAGTGCGCTATATAAATGCCTATACATTTACATTTACATTTACATTCAGTTCCTGAGAGGACAGGAGAGTCTCTTCCCTTGCTGAGCTTTCCACGACCACTGCACATTTCCTACACAGCTCTGTCAGGCATCAGATCAACAACCCTACGCCACACCTCCCCCCACTAGAATGTCTGCATGTGGAGCCCACACAGGAATATGCCGGGAGTGGCGTAGCACATTTGCCATAAGCAAGAAAGAAATTGGAACCCTTTCGGTCCAGAGTTTGGGCGGTGAAGTGCAGCTATAGTGGAGTACAGTGCGGCCCCAAGGTTCCGGTGCCCCTGCACCTGCTGCACCACCGATAGCTGTTCCTCCGGTTAATATTTTGTACCACCCCCATGATTTTCTTAACTTTGTTTGCAGTACATATATAAATATTAACTTTACATTTCTATGGCATGAAAGTCTCATAGCACCCTTTGCAATGTAAATGGTCTAGCCCCTTGGCAATCACTCAGTGGTTTAATTCGTAGTTAATGATGGTACACATCATGACTAGTCTGTGGTACACCGACGTGCCTGTGAGGGAAAGGAGGGAAAATGAGGGGTAGATTGCTGGTGGCAGGGAGGCGAACGAGGGGAGGTGGAAGGAATGTCCGGCTGCCCAAGACAGAGGTATTGAGGGAAAGGTAAAATGTGAAATGCATGGAATAATAGAAAAATATTGCATTTTTGTAATGAACGCATCTGTTCTGTCAATCAGCACCAGGTAATTTTTCACCCGAGGAGTTCTGTCTATATTTTACATTTGAAAGGAAAGCTTGATGTGAGGAAGCATTTTATGAGGCAGATCAAATGCAGTTCTGCAATCTACAAATTTGTCAAAAAATGGCCATCTGCTGTGGAATGCCAATTTCATACAGCATTCTGTCTGTGGTTAAGAATGATCATTTTTTGGCATGGCTTCATATGTTCATGCCCTTCGAACTTTGCTGTGGGTGTCAGAAAACATGGATGGAGTAGAATAAGAGATTATTTAATCTGCTCGCTGGGATCACCCTAGAGTGGTTTAGCATCTATTTTCAGTCAGTGAACCTTAGACTGAGATAGTAACTTTCAGGGCACGTGGTGTGTAGCTTGGGATCTATCTGTCTGTCTATCTACACATAAAAACACCACCACCAATATAGGTAACCATACTTACTTTCCGTGTGAAAACTATAGACATTTGAAGGAAGCTAGCTGGCTTTAGATGGAAATACAGAAGCGCTGGCACATGTTTGCTCCTGATTAGTGCTTGTACTCTATCCTAAAGTTTTTTTATAGCAGAACTGAGAAGCACATGTACTCTCCTTTTCAAATTACTCAGTACTGGACCATTTAAAGCACTGCTAAAGCCACAACATATAGCTAGTTTAAGTGAGCGCATGTGTGCATTGTCAATTTAAATAAATGTGGAAAAATACTAGCATTATAGCATTGCCTTTTACTTGTGGCAAAAATAAATGTGGATACATACAGAAAAAATGCCCAAAAAATAAATATGGATAAATACAGACGGAAATGGCAAAAAAATAAATACCATAAAACCGGGAGCCCTAATCATAACGTGTGAGCCTGTTTATCGGCATCCGTGTAACACATTCTAGACACAACATTTTGGCAGCTGCGAGCCGAGCAAGATTCTGGTACCTTTATCATAGCACACTTACCATAATTTCACACACTTGGAAGATTCCATCGATACAGAGAGACTTGCTGATCCAGATGTAATTTACACTTACTGAACGGAAAGGTAATGGGGTCCCCCGATACAAGCTCAAGTGACCTTCTATAGCTTATAATAAATACTTCCTGTATAGGGACAGTGTTTAAACTAGGCGCTATAATCGCCTGTTTGCACTATCATTGTAATATGATTCCTCCTTTTGTATTTTATGGAATTGTAACCATGCTGACCATATTATTTTTAATCATATGTCTGCTTATGTTGACTAAAATACTGCGCATGAGATCACGATGTTAAGATAAACATTTTAACCTTGATGTGTCTCTATTTTACTCCTGTTGTGGACTGGTATGAGAGTATAACAAAAGAGTGTTCTCACTTCCCACCAATCCTGAGATGGTCCTAAGTCGCATGTTCTAGGTTGTCTAATCATTGGATACTTTGCTATAGGACGAAGAGCTAATGTGACACTGATGCTAGCTGGTTGGGGTTTCTAGGTACTGAGGTGAGTGTCTGGTACACCACACTTCACTAATGTCCTAGGTCTCTCTGCACAGTTCTGTATAGGAGCAGAAATCCTTGCAACAGTGTTGTGTTGCAGCTGGAACAGACTGCTTGTGTTGGTGTCAGACACTATAACTCGCTGAGGTGGTGGCAGTCAGTGAGCAGCTAACCTGCTCAAAAAGGGGTGCCCATCTTTGATCTCCTCCTGTCAGGCTAGAACAGCACTTTGCCCCACAAGATCACCACTCTCTACTTTTAGGTCCCACGTGGGCCACACTGGGATACGCAGTGCAGGTGGTGCCAGTGCAGAGCTCCTACAGAGAGGGCTTAAACACACAGCAGGGCAGGAACTGGTAAGGTGGCCTGCTGGGGCAGCAAACCACCATGTTTGTGGGGGTCACTTTACAACCATATCTATCTATCCATCTATCCATTCATCATCCATCCATCCATATATATATATATATATATATTATGGCAAAGGTGCGGGGAAAAGCACAATAAAAATATAGCACCTTCAAAACTTCTGGGTCCGCTGTCGTCCTTTGGATTCTGTGTGTTGACGACTCTTGCTGCATATATATATATATATATAAGAAACCGGACTCCTCACAGGATAGAAAGGAGAAGAGGCCACAACAGGGAACTTAACAGGAGCCGTTTAATAGTGGACAGCGTGGCAATATGCATTTCGGCGAATAGCCTTCTTCAGTTGCTGTTGCTGTCACGTGATGACCCCGCCTGCACCTTTAAAGTGTCCAGTACCACCCTCATTGGAAGGTGAGTATGCTCCCACCCCCAAGTCACATGTGTATTCAACCATGGTGGCACAAATGAGACTCCAACTCCCAGAAAACATCTCTTCTGGTGAGCATAGCTTGGGGACGGCAGACAGAGTTCAGGGCAAAGATGCAGTGATGAAAGGAGGTCAGCACGCCAAAGTGAAAGTCACACGCACTCCCTTCAGTCCCAAACAGTTCAAACCCCGAGTGCAATGCAGCCAAACAATGAGCCAAATGTAAAGCCGAAAATTCAATGAATACGACTCCTCGTTCGGTAACGAGCTGCCACTGGCAGTGGGCTGTGGCAGACAAAGCACTTAAGGCGGGCAGGAAATGATCCAGGAAACGGAGAAACAAACATGCCTTGACAGCAGATGCCAGCTCGTTCCTGCCGCTTTGTTGAACAGGAGCCTCCAGCGCACCTCTGGCATGTGCGCGAAATAGATAAGAAACCGGACTCCTCACAGGATAGAAAGGAGAAGAGGCCACAACAGGGAACTTAACAGGAGCCGTTTAATAGTGGACAGCGTGGCAATATGCATTTCGGCGAATAGCCTTCTTCAGTTGCTGTTGCTGTCACGTGATGACCCCGCCTGCACCTTTAAAGTGTCCAGTACCACCCTCATTGGAAGGTGAGTATGCTCCCGCCCCCAAGTCACATGTGTATTCAACCATGGTGGCACAAATGAGACTCCACCTCCCAGAAAACATCTCTTCTGGTGAGCATAGCTTGGGGACGGCAGACAGAGTTCAGGGCAAATATGCAGTGATGAAAGGAGGTCAGCACGCCAAAGTGAAAGTCGCACGCACTCCCTTCAGTCCCAAACAGTTCAAACCCCGAGTGCAATGCAGCCAAACAATGAGCCAAATGTAAAGCCGAAAATTCAATGAATACGACTATATATATCCTTTCCAACGTGGCCCACTTTCAGGCTTCCGGGTGCTCTTTGGGGGTGCATCAAAAGGTGCGGCAGAGCCCAGCCGCAGTTAAATTGTGCTTCCTTTCCCCGCAGGGCGTTTTTCCTTGTGCACTCTCAGGCAACAAAGTGATGTCCAGTCAATGTATAAGGTTCAAGTTTGCTTTTTAATAACAGCAAGCCAGCAGCATAACCCTACGCGTTTCGGTCTGTACGTAGACCTTGCTCACTTGACTGTTAATGAACCACATTCAATTTTATTTTTTTTGTGAGCTAATACAGTGAATACAAACAATGACATAATTTCCTGTTCCTAACACAGGGCATTGTGGGACATGTAGTGCAATATTTTAGTCACCCCAATCATTATGTATCTACATGTAATCTTTCTAATTCCAGGCAGTGATGTCATCAGTGATGTCATTTGAGATGTCATCAGTGATGTCACTGACCATGTCATGAGTGATGTAATACGTGACGTCATCAGTAGTGCATGGTGGGAGCGCAAGTTATAGTTAGCTGAACTAACTATAACGGGGGAATTTCTATGGTTATGTACGTGTAAAATGTCCAACTAACTATAACGCCCCTGAAACCTATGGTTTTTTCAGTGAATTTCTAAGGTTTTTTAAATGCTAATTTCTAACTATAACGTGCCTGAAACCTATGGTTTTTTCAGTGAGTTTCAAAGGTTTTTTAAATGCTAATTTCTAACTATAACGTGACTGGAACCTATGGTTTTTTCAGTGACTTTCAAAGGTTTTTTAAATGCTAATTTCGAACTATAACGTGCCAGAAACCTATGTTTTTAAGTGAATTTCTAAGGTTTTTTAAATGCTAGTTTCTAACTATGCTTACGGAGGTAGGATATGTGAAGAAAGAAGAAAAAACGTACAGAAAGAAGCAAAAGAAATGTAGAAATAAGCAACAGAAGTCCACAAGGACGAAGAAAAGTGCAGGAAGAAGCAAGACGTGCAGAAAGAACAAACAGACAAGCAGAAAGAGGCCTTGTTGCAAAATCATCCTGTGCCCACAACTTTTTCAGAAGGTTACTGGTGGTAACTCACTCTGACTAACCAGGCCTAGAGCCATTGCTATGCTAAAAGACACTTAGAATACAGTCAAAACACCTACATACACTAGGGCACACTATGCGTTGGGGTACCCCTGTGATTAGCATGACCTCCTCTGTAAGGCCCTAGTACATAATTGGGGAGGGGGATTAAAACTACCTCTTAAAACGCTCTTCGGGCACGTTTGCACAGTGGTGAAGGGAGGGGGGGCCTGAGATGACATGTGTGCAAACTCGCCCTGTGGCCGTTTTAAGTTGGGAGATTAAGTCCTCTTGAATCCTGACGGTCCCTGGGGTCCAAATACCCAACCAGGTACCTCCAGTGAGCGCCACAGAGCTGCGTTGCACAGAGGTATAAAAAGGGGCGTGGCTGGACCACCTCTCTGCAACGCAGGCCTGTGGCACTCACTTGAGGTACCTGGTGGCCTCGTTGGCCCCCAGGGGCCCTCAGGATTGAAGGGGACTTAATTCCCCAACTTAAAACGCACCACAGGGCGTGTTTGCACACGTCACCTCTGCCCCCGCCCCCTCCCTTTATCACTGTGCAATGGCACCCATGCACGTTTTAAATTGGTGGTTTAAGTCCCCTTGAATCCTGAGAGTCCCTGGGTCCAACTAGCCCACCATGTACCTCCAGTAAGCACCACAGAGCTGCGTTGCAGAGAGGTGGTCCGAGGCCATGCCCCATTTTACACCTCTCTGCAATGCAACTCTGTGGCACTTACTGGATGTACCTGGTGGGTTAGTCGGCCCCCAGAGACCCTCAGAATTCAAGGGGACTCAATTCCCCAACTTAAAACACGACACAGGTCGCGTTTGAACACTTGCAACATCAGGCCACACACTCCCACTGCACCAATTCGCAAACACACTCCCTGGTGCGTTGTAAATTGGGGGATTAAGTCCCCTTGAGTCCTGAAGGTTCCTGGGGGCCAACTAGCCCACCAATTACCTCCAGTAAGCACAACAGAGCTGGTTGCAGAGTGGTATAAAAAGACTCTCTGCAATGCAGCGCAGTGGCGCTTACTTGAGGTAAGTGGTGGGCTAGTTGGCCCCCAGGATTGAAGAGGAATTAATTTCCCAACTTAAAACACGCCACAGGGCGTGTTTGCACACATGTCGCCTCAGGCACCGCCCCCTCCCATCACCACTGTGCAAACGCACCCTGTGGCGCATTTTGATTTGGGGGGTAAAGTCCCCTTGAATGCTGAGGGTCCCTGGGGTCCATCTAGCGCTCTAGGTACCTCCAGTAAGCGCAACAGAGCTGCGTTGCAGAGAGGTGTAAAAAGGGGCGTGGCCTCTGAACACCTCTCTGAAAGGCAGCTCCCTGGCGCATACTGGAGGTACCTGGTGGGCTAGTTCGCCCCCAGGGACCCTCAGTATTGAAGGGGAATCAATTCCCCAACTTACAACTCGCCAGAGGGTACGTTTGCACAGCGGTGAAGGAAGAGGCGGGGTCTGAGGTGACATGTGTGCAAATTTACCCCCTGGCGCGCTGTAAGTTAGGGAATTAATTCCTCTTCAATACTGAGGGTCCTGAGGGTCAACTAGCCTATATATTATTATGGAGGGGGGCTTCGTGGCCCCCTTCTCAGTACATTTATGGTCCCGGGGACGCCATCCCCCGGGGCCGGCCTTTGCACGTTTTTTGGGGGTTTTTTCAAACCTGTTTTGGGGAGGTGGGCCGCGTGGCCCCCCTCCCTGGCCACTTCTGGCCCTGGGGAGCCCATGCCACGGGGCCTGGCCACCTCGTTGGGGACCGTGGGGGGAGCCCCAATGCCCCCACGGTAGTGCCGGTTCCCCGTGTCCTGTGGGTGCTGGCATTGCTTTTCCACATGGGGAGCTGCTATCATGCAGCTCCCGTGTGGAAAAGCAATGTGGTTTGGATTTTGGAAGAGAGAGCAGGTTACCTGCAAACCCCAGTTTGCTATGACAGGGCGGGAGCATGATGCTCCTGCCCTGTCACAGTAAACAGCAGTGTCCCAGGGGTGGGCTCCCCGGGACACTGCAGGAGCCAGCCCTGGGGGGGTGGCGGTCCACAGGGTCATCACAGGCTCCAGGAGGGGGGGCTGCGCTGCCCCCATCCCAATATCTCAACAGCCCCGAGGAGGTGGTGGTCCCCGGCACATTTTTCAAGATTAGTGCCCCAGGGAGGTGGCGGTCCCCGGGGTGTGTGGGGGAGCTCGAGCCCCTCCCCACACAGGTATATTATTATTTGTTTAAAAGAGGCCCCCGGGTGGCTGTCCCCGGGCTTTGGGGGGCCTTAGAGGCCCGCCATACATTTCAAAAAGAAGCCCCGGGGTGGTGGTCCCCAGGGCTGCAGGGGGGCTGTGTGCCCCCCGCAAATATTTATAGAAAGCCCCAGGGGTGGCGGTCCCCGGGGGCTGCGGGGGTCCCCCTGGGCCCCCGCAAATATTTTTGGAGATGCCCCCGGGACTTGGCCCACCCGGGGACTAATTAATAACGAATCGCGGGAGCTCGTGCTTTGTTTTTTTTATTTTCACGGCCGGATACGCGGATCCTCCGCGCATCTCGGCGTTTAAAAACAAAAACAAATCTTTTTTTGGCCCTAGGGGTTCTTGTGGTACCCCCTAAGCAGGCCTAGGGGGTCAGGGTGTTTCTGCCCTGCATCTTTTCTTGTTTTGCACCTTAGTTTTTCTCTTTTCTTGTGTCTCGGTTCTACTGAGGCACAAGATGGCTGCCAACACTTCCTGATTTGAAGTGTTGACAGCCAATTAGCATGCAGCTCGTGATCAGCAGGGTCCGCGGATCCATCGCTCCTCTATATATCGATATGTTTTTTATTTTTATTTTCTCAGCAACTACTGAACAGATTTACACCATTTAACAAAAAGAGTTCTTTCTGAACCAAGGGCTACCTTTTTGCCAAATTTGGTGTAATTCTGTTCAGCAGTTAGGGCTGTAGCCGTGTCTAAAATTTCCTATGGAAATTAACATGGAGAAAACACGTTTTGGGACTCCCCTTTTTTCTCAGCCCCCGCTTGCTGAATCACCCCGAAACTTTCAAGATAGGAGCAGACCCGAGCGGGCCATAAGTTTTGAAAATTTCGCGATGATTTGTCAACCAGCGCCAAAGTTATTGGGAATAGAATGTCACGATTTTCCTATGGATAATAGGTCCTAACTATAACTACCTACTGGCGACCGCCAGTAGGTTATATATATATATATATATATATATATATATATATATATATATATATATATATATATATATATATATATATATATATACATATATCCACACGGAAACACGCTGCATTTGCGACGTACTCCAGGCCACACCAGCAATACTTGTCAAAAAAAGCTTTATTTTAAAAGAGAAAGGCATAACGCGTTTCGAGTATCACAACTCTTCATCAAATGCCATCAGCTGCATCAGTGGGTTCGTTGAGAGTCTTATACAACGTAACTCCTTAGACACTGAGAAGGGACCAAGTCCTGATACTTCCAGAATTAAAGGGGACAGTTCTATCTTTGTACATTTTAATGTTGTAATTGTCATTTTGTCTTGCAACTGCAAAGGCGAGTACCAGTTCTTTATTCAGGTTCACAGTGACCCCCAAATGGTAGATTATACAGGTGTCCTTTGCTGTAAAGTTCTTTAAAGGCATATATATATATATATATATATATATATATATATATATATATATATATATATATATATATATATATATATATATATGTATATATATATATATATACATATATATATATATATATATTCACTGAAAAAACCATAGGTTATAGACCATATATAGTTAGGAATTAGCATTTACAAAACCATATTTTACTCACACAAAACCATTGAAATTTCATATATAGTTAGTTGCCCTAACTATATATCGCGCACCCGCAATCCACTGCTGATGATGTCACATATTACATCATTCATGACATGGTCAGTGACATCACTGATGACATCACTGATGACATCTCAAATGACATCACTGATGACATCACTGATGACAACACCCAGTGACTGTATGTTTCTGTAAAGTTAAAATATGTCTTACATATTGAAGAATGAGTGGATGTATAAGTGTTTCGATGAAGGGTTTAGTAGGTGCATGACTGACTGTATGAGAGAATGATTAAATGTGTGTCACTGAGTGCATGGGTTAGTGACTAAACTGTCTTATTTTGTGCATCATTATATATGTTGTTCTGTAAACTGCTGCATGTGTTGATCAGTAGCTATAAGAGTAACTATATGGGTTATTGATTGTTTGCCCAAGTATTTGTATGGGAGACTGAGTATGTGTGTGAGTTGATGGAAGGTGTATGACTCTGTGCATAGATGTGTGAGCAGTTGATTCACTATATGTATGGGTTCAAAAGTGCATGTGGAAACAGTTGCATGGGCAGTTGACTGTGTGCATGAGTGTATTGCTGAGTGAATGGATAGCTCAGTGCTACATGTCAAAGTAAGTACATATGTAAAACACAGTACATGTGAGAGTAGACATATATAAATAACTGTGCAGAAGAGCCAGTGAATGTGTGAGTGGCTGCATGGATCATTGAAAACTTGTATCAGTGATTGTATAAGAGAGTAAAAATATGTTAGAATATGTTTGAATTAGTATGGTGTGTATAACTGTATAGTTGAGGAAATGGAGGTGTGATTGATTCTTTGCATGACTGAGTAGGTGCATGAGTAACTCCATGGATGAGTGACAATCTGTGAGTGTCTGTTTACACTGAGTGTATCTAAGGTTATATTAGAGTCTGTAGAGGTTCATCGTATTAACACATGAATGATGTCATCAGTGATGTCATCAGTGATGTCATTTGAGATGTCATCAGTGATGTCATCAGTGATATCACTGACCATGTCATGAATGATGTAATATGTGACATCATCAGCAGTGGATTGCGGGTGCGCGATATATAGTTAGGGCAACTAACTATATATGAAATTTCAATGGTTTTGTGTGAGTAAAATATGGTTTTGTAAATGCTAATTCCTAACTATATATGGTCTATAACCTATGGTTTTTTCAGTGAATTTTCAAGGTTTTGTAAATGCAAATTCCTAACTATATATGGTCTATAACCTATGGTTTTTTCAGTGAATTTCATTGGTTTTTTAAAAGCTAATATCTATAGCTGTAAAATATATTCTTTATTACGTGACGTATCACATAGCCCGTGAGACGCCTCATGACGCATCGCATAACCGTGACGTATCGTCTCTGCAACGCAAACCAAACCCGTAACGTAAGCGCGCCGGAGCACGCTTACAGATATATATATATTTTTTCAACCTTAATTAGAGAAAATCCACACATGCACATATCTTGAGGCCTTGCAAAGGCACATCAAACAAACAGTCCCTACAATTTTGCCAAGTTTGGTGGAAAACTACTCCTTTAAATTTTATTTTACTGTTTCTCTTGATTTTCCCCTTGTTACGCTTACCGGAACGCTACCCGGTATGCAAACAAACGCTCCAAAAACACAAGATGTCGGACTCCCGTTACGCTGCTGGTTAGCTGCCCATTTTTTTTGCCCCGCGGGGAACTTTAATAGCCCCCTCATCAATCCTAGGGGTTCAGGAGGGGTCTACCTTACCCCTTTCCTTCATTTACACCTTTTTTTTTTCCACCTCTTGTCTCTCGATCCCACCGAGAGACAAGATGGCGGCCGCTCCGGACTGTTTACAATGTTAACAGCCAATCAGCTTCTCCTCAGACTCCCGTTACGCTGCCGGTTAGCTGCCCAGTTAGCTGCCCGGTTCGCATACCGGGACGGGCCTCTACGGCGAAAAATCGTATTTGTTTTTTTTTTTTGCCCCGCGGGGCACTTTAATATCCCCCTCATCAATCCTAGGGGGTCAGGAGGGGTCTACCTTGCCCCCTTTCCTTCATTTCCCCCTTCGTTTTTCACCACCTCTTGTCTCTCGATCCTACAGAGAGACAAGATGGCAGCCGCTCCGGACTGTTTACAATGTTGACAGCTAATCAGCTACTCCTCAGACTCCCGTTACGCTGCCGGTTAGCTGCCCGGTTCGCGTACCAAGACGCGTCTCTACGGCGAAAAAATCGGATTTTTTTTCTTTTTTTTTTTTTGCCCCGCGTGGCTCTATAATATCCCCTTCATCAATCCTAGGGGGTCAGAAGGGGTCTACCTTGCCCCCTTTCCTTCATTTCCCCCTTTGTTTTGGCCTCCTACCGAGAGACAAGATGGCGGCCGCTCTGGACTGTTTAGAATGTTGACAGACACCGGAGAGCCAATCAGCTTCGCTTCGCAAAGCTCCGTTACGCGAAAAGTACGCGAACCGGAGCGCTGCCCGGAGCGCTGTTACAGATATATATCTTTTTTTAAACGTTAATTTCTCAAAATCCACTGGAGCACATATATTGAGACCTAGCAAAGGCACATCGGGCTAACAGTCCCTACAATTTTGCCAAGTTTCGTGCTAATCCATTCAGCCGTTCGAGCTAAAAGTGAGGCCAACCGCCCTATGGAAATTAACATGGGAAAAACGCGTTTTGGGACCCCCCTTTTTTCTCGGCCCCCCCTTGACGAACCCCCCCAAATTTTCAGGGGCTGCTCAGAAACAAAATGTGCCATTTTCCTGAAAATTTCAGCCAATTCCGTCCACAAACGCCAAAGTTATTAGACATAGAATTTTCAAAAATCCCATAGAGAAAAAATCCTAACTATATATACCTACTGGCTATCGCCAGTAGGTAATATATATATATATATATATATATATATATATATATATATATATATATATATATATATATATATATATATATATATATATATATATATAACGCTCCAAATCCCTCCAACTCACGGAAAGAATAAGACAGCACTCGAGGTGAAGATTTCCAACGCGCTAGATTTTATTTAGCGGGGGGGTGCACACAGACGCGTTTCGGCGGTCTGCCTTCGTCAGTGTGTGATGCACTGTGTTTGCTTCCGACATAGTTATAAACAAATGATAATCACACCCACTTTCAATAAGGCATGGACATAAACAAGGGGACTTGCACCTCGCATGGAATAGGTGCGGCATCTTGTAGTGTGTATGGTATATATAACACGAATGGCAATATGCATAGGATATTCTAATGTGGTTAAGCCCACAGATGGGCATACGCATTATTCCATGCGTGGCGTGTCAAAATAGAACGTCATAGGATAGACAATAACATACAGCCGTGGATCGGCTAATGTCCCCATATGAAATACATAGTCCAAAACGCCTATAAACAAAAGGTAATAAATGACTTCCTAATCAACAGCCATATTATAAGGGTAACTTAAAAAGGAAGAAAGTGGGATACATATAAAGTGAGATGCTTCACGTGCAGCGGCAAAAAGACATGTGTAATTCTTCACAAAATACAATTCATGTTACATATGGAAATTATAAAGTGATTCCATAGTGGAACTTATGTGATAAAGGTGCTTCTTATATACAGTGGAAACTGGATATACGTGAGGCCCTTGTAGTATGCCCATACGTTATTCCCAATCAAATTGTAATTCATTCGATTTAGTTCACAAAGTATATACAGTGTCTCTTCAATTCATAATAAGAAGTTGTAAGACAAGGCAGGTACTATGGGTCATAACACGATATGAAGAGTCTCTCACACAATTAATATATACATGACAAAAAATCAGACAGAAGTTCCAGAGCTATCATGTACATTGGTATGCAGTTATTCCATATACGATGATATTAAGAAGTTCTAATTACAGTTCATTAGGATGGAATATCATTTTGGAATAATGTATACCAGGTGTTATTCTCTACTCATTTCCCCAGATGGAAGGCCATCTCCTCCCCACTATTGAGACCTTTGGGATGTTTTGTGCAGAGATCAATGATATATCGGGACTCAAGTCTCCTTAATCTGCGTAAGCGGTCACCACCACGTATATTCGGTGGTACAATATCAAGGCCGAAATACTGAAGCTTATTCCGGTCTCGATTGTGGGCCTCCGCAAAGTGACGAGCCACCGGATAGGTCTGATCTACTTTATCGATGGCTCGCATGTGCTCTAATATTCTGAGCTTGATCTCCTTAATCGTGCTCCCAATATAGCGTAAGCCACAGGGGCACTGCAAGCAATAGACGGCGTACTGTGTACTGCAGGTAATGAATTTGTTTATATACATTTTCCTGCCAGTCTCTGTTATAACATAGGAGAGGACACGTTTACTGCCCGCGCACGCTTTGCAGCGGCCGCAGGGGTAAAAGCCTTGTTGCTCCCTTAAAGTATTGGTTCTCTGGGGCACTTTCTCTAGATGACTGTTCACTAGTATGTCGCCTAACGATCTAGCTTTGCTGAAGGTTAGGAGTGGCTGGGTTGGAAGATCTTCTTTGAGCACGCTATCAGTTAAGAGAATATGCCAGTTCTTCCGTAGCATTGCTCTGAAGCTTTCCGCTCCTGCTGAATAGGGAGTTATAACTCTGAACTTACCCTTGTTATCACCTGGCAAGCCTCTACGGTTGACCTGTTCAGAGTTATTGGTCAAGAGGGATTGTCTCTCTATTTTCCTGACTCTATTGAGAGTGTTGTTTAGTGTTTTCTCGCCATACCCCCTAGCTCTAAATCGGGATATGCATTCCGAAGCAGCCGCTTCGAAATCAGATGGTTTGGAACAATTCCTGCGAAGTCTCAGCAATTCCCCATAGGGGATGCTGTTGATTAGTTGTGGTGGATGGCTACTGCTGGCATGCAGTGTAGAGTTGCCAGCAGTTTGTTTCCTAAAGAGGTTTGTGTGGAGGTGTCCGTCTTCTACATATATTTTGAGGTCCAGATAGTCCGCTGCCACCGGACTCACTGTTCCCGAAAAATGTAGATTGATTTGGTTGTTATTTAGTACATTGATGTACTCCTGAGCTGTTTCGAGGTTGCCTTTCCACACAACGAAAAGGTCATCGATATACCGATGCCAGCAGATGACCTTGCCCTCTTTGCCTCCTACCATACAGCTCCTGGGTACCTGCTCCTCCCACCAGCCCACGAACAAGTTCGCGTAGCTGGGGGCAAAGCAGGTACCCATCGCCGTACCAGACTTCTGGATATATAATTGTTCCTCAAACAGGAATATGTTATGTTTTAGACAAAATTCTACGAATTCTAGAATCATTAGATTGTGTCTAGAAAATCGTAGTTGGCGTTGTTCTAGTGCCCATTTCACAGCCTCTAGTCCATGATTGTGTTCAATAATTGTGTAGAGGCTAGTGATGTCTAATACCATCAAAAGATATTCCTGCTCCCACACCAAGTTCTGCAATTTCGTCAAAAAGTCCTTCGTGTCTCGCACATACGAGTCCAGAGTAGACACTAAAGGAAATAAGGTGTGGTCCACAAAACGAGACATGTTCTCTGTGAGACTCCCAATAGAAGAAATGATTGGGCGGCCAGGTGGGCAGTCACGATTTTTGTGAAGTTTTGGGAGGTGGTAAAAAGTAGGAGTCATAGGGCAATTGGTACGTAAGAACAGGTGTTCATCTCTACTCAGCATACGTTGATTATACCACTTGGAGATAAGTTTGTCATAGTCTGTGATACTTTGCTGGTAGGTCTCATTAGTGCATATATATATATATATATATATATATATATATATATAGAGAGAGAGAGAGAGAGAGAGAGAGAGAGAGAGAGAGAGAGAGAGAGATAGATAGATAGATAGATAGATAGATAGATAGATAGATAGATAGATAGATAGATAGATAGATAGATAGATAGATAGATAGATAGATAGATAGATAGATAGATAGATAGATGTCCAACAATTGGGACTGCTGTTCAACAAAAAAAGTTTTGCTTTCTAAAAAGAATCCTTGTTTGCTCCCTAACAAACTTTCTTTTAACATTCACAGAGAAAAGGAAAGAGTTCTCAGAGGTGCCCCTTCCCATTTGCAAATGGATTATCAACCAAACTCAGAAGTCAGTAACTTTTCAATGTTTTGCAACCAGACTACATGGATACATTGCATTGCGAACTTCAGTTTGAAATGTGTGATGCGATAACCATTTACTGACTTGTTGAATGGGTTTGGTACATATCAAAAAGCCAATTTGCAATTGCAAACCCAGCGATTTAGCGAATTGCAAGCTTTGCAACTGCAACATGACTTTGTACATCTGGTCCCAGGGTCCATCTAGTCCTGTAGCCCCTCTGACCAACACCATCAAACATGTTACTGTTTGTAAAAGGTGCCAAAAGTGTATTATTATATTTGCTTGTGCAGAGATAACAGGGAAGCACTGTTCACACTCCTATGAGAAACACACACCATTACTGCTTGGCCTTATAGTTTGATAACTTTATGTTATATATGCAGAAGTCCCAGAAACCAACAGGCTGTGTCCAATTGCATAAAAAGGTCAAAGGGGCAGGGGGTTCATTTCTGAAATGTATCTAATTACCAAGGTGTAGTGTCTTGTAATAAAAGTATGCTGGGAGTCTTTGGTTCCCACTGTACACCACATGCCTGCCACGTAAGTGTTGGAGGGATGAGTTGAAAGCAGACTTAGAGTGTTGAGTTTTGACTTACTTTCAGCGGAATCAAGACATGTAAAACCACTCTCCATGTGTGGCGTAGTAATTGGCGAGTGCCTAGGCTTGGGCGGACATTACAACTGGCGACAAAATAGGGATCTGAAGCCTGTACAGTGAACGTGCTTTTCCATAAAGTTTACTGCAGTCCAGCAAAATTCTCGTGTATGCCACGTGTGCCACAATTAAAGTGTAGAATCAATGCTGGCACAGGTGGAGTCTCGGCACAATACCAGCCTGTATAAAATGTTTGAAGACAAAGAAAGAAACATTGAACGGCTACGTGCCAGTGGTCAGCAACTGAATGAAACGGCCCCAAATAAAAAGTATGGCAACATTATACAAATTAATGCCATATGCTATACAAAGTTAGAGCGCTAAAGGCAGATACAACCAGGTTACAAAAGTAGCGCACAGCAATACTTCAGTACACATCAAATTGAAATTAATGTGCTATGAAGCAGAGATTAACCAAGTGGTTGTGAAGAAACATTTAAACACAAGGCCGGCCAGAAATCATAACGTTCTATCTACTTACCAAAACCATTACCATATCTTCACACCACAATGTGTTGCGAAGTGGCCCCAGAAGAAGGACCAAGGGTTTGTGTGTTTAGTTGTCCCCAGACAAAGCCACACCACCACTGAAGCAGCCAAATTGGGCCCCAGAACAACTCCTTAGACTGCCATAAGATAAAAAAGCTCCAATGGAGAGTCAGGGCAAGATACAAGCTGCAAGAATTAATAAGGCTGACCCCAAATAAAGCACTTCATAAGGGGCAAGAGAAGCTCTGCCTGATCAAGTTCCACAAGAAGCACCTGGGAGACGACTACTGTCCACCAATGTATGAACGGCTGCTGCATTCTTAAAACTGCCAACTGCATTTGACACTGTCAAAAACACAATATTGGCAATAGATGGATAGCATGGAAAGAGACTTTTAAAGATATTAGAGATGCAATACATGAAAAAGATGATAAAAGATTATAAAGTATCTGAGGAACATGGCTGGTGAAGGAGTGACAGAAGCCATGAACAAGATACCCCAAGATGGTGAAGTGACGTACAATCAATTTAAAATAGCTTTGAATTTCAAGTTTAATCCAGAACCAAATGTGGATCATGAAAGATACATATTCAGTCAAGAGCGTCCATAAACAGGTGAAACAATCAATGAGTTTGTGGAGAGAGTGGATGCTCTGGTGAAGCACTGTAAGTTCAATTAATTTAATGATGAGGAAGGTACCTGCCTCCGATTAATCAACAGATGTTTGTCTTATTCATTTTGACAAAGCATGCTTAACCCCTCCCCTGCTGGTGACGGAACCACTCCGTCATCAGCCGCGGTCGTGCTGTGCTGATGACGGAGCGTTTCCGTCACTGCCCTCTCGGCACGCCTGCGTGGCGCGGATTCCGCGCCTGCGCTGAGCGTTCCATTGAGCGGGCGGGGCCATGACGGAACCGCTCCGTCATGAGCACAGCGCGACCGTGGGTGGTGATGGAGCGTTTCCGTCACCAGCATGGGCGCGCCGCCCTGCCCCCCCACCCCCTTAGCGCTGTTACGGAATAGCCTCCGCAGCGAAGGGGTTAAGGAAACTCTGTGTTTAAATCAAGTCCTCAAGGCTGCTCGCGCTGAAGAGCTTGCTAATCATCAATCGGCTGGCATGGAAGCTGGAGGCGCGCAAAGTGCATCAGTTATGAGCATGAACAGTAAGCCATGGTAAATGGCTGAGGGACACCAGGTGATGTCTCCACAGAAAAAGAGAACGTATTACAGATGCTGATTGCTATTTGTCCACACATCTTCGTGCCTACCGAACTGCCATTAACCTGTCCAGGATGCAGACACATATTCAATGATAGCCAGCTACGGGTCATGAAACAGGACTACCATATGTTGTTGTTGAATTGTAGGTCTCTACCTAAGCACAAAACGGAAATTGCTCTTATGTTAGAAGAACACATGCCAGATGCAGTGTTCCTGACAGAAACCTGGCTGACACCAGACTCTGAGCCAGATATCGTAGCAGCCCTGCCCCCAGGCTTCCAAATTACCCGCTTAGATCGGGTGGAAGGGAGAGGAGGGGGCTTAGCTATCATATGTAAAGAGCAGTATCACTGTCGTACCACCCCCGAATCTATCCCGGACTGTGAGAGCCTTGCTTTCAGCATTGATTTCTCTCCTAACAATTGTTTCTCTGGTGTTGTCGCCTACCATCCCCCGGGCCTGCCAAAACAATTCCACAAGTCACTCCCAACTATTTTAGCTGAACAGGTCACTACTAGCTCTAATTTTACATTGCTAGGTGACCTCAATTTACATCTTGACTCCCTCTGTGATCATACAGCTATGGAATTGATGGACGATTTAGCAGCCCTTCAACTAGTCCAATGGGTTAAAGTACCCACACACATCAAAGGGCACCTTTTAGACCCAATTTTCAGTAATTGCACTGAACTAGTGGTCGGTCAATCCATCTGTCTACCCTGGACAGACCACTTCCTCTTCCCTTTTACATGGACAACGTGCAAATCACTACCCCCTGCTCCCCTGACCAGGAACTCTAGAAACTGGGCCAAATTACCAGTCGACCTCTGGATCCATAACTTGATGCATACTTGCCCATCGCGCAATGATGACCCGAGTATAGCTAATCAAGAATATGAGGATTGGATATCCACATCTCTTGAAGCTACCCTCCCTATCCGTAAAGTCACATCAAAACGTATACAAAAAACCTCCCCCTGGTTTTCAAAAGCCCTCAGAGATAAAAAACGCCTCTGTAGAAGATTAGAGAGAAGATGGCGTCTGGATTACGCACCTGATAGTAAAACTCAATATAGAGAGGCAAGTAACTCGTACAAAAGCGATGTAAAAGCCTCCCAGTCCGCCTATTCTTCAGGAAAGATCATGGAAGCTAAATCTAAACGCAGGGAAATCTTCCATATAGTAAAAAGCCTTACCAAAATCTCTACCTCTCCTAAACTTACAGCCAAAACTACAGCTCACTGCATCGATCTGGCAGAATTTTTTCACCAGAAGGTAAATTTAATCTATTCCTCCTTCCCGGTCGCAGCAGCTAACCCCAGTACAATGGGACAGGGGAATCGGGAGGCGCCATCCTCTCGACCTCTAGCGATACTGGACCATTTTCCTTCGCTAGATCCTGAACATCTGGATCAATTAGCTCTCCAAGTAAAATCAGGATCACCAAGCGACCCAGCCCCGCCAGAAATAATACTGTTGGCTAGACAAGCTGTGTTTCCCATCATTATGAACCTGTTAAACTCCATCATTTCCTGCACCGTCCTGCCTGCTTGGAAGAAGGCCAAGGTTCGGGCTCTGCTGAAAAAACCCAACCTCGATCCTGAGGAGCTACCGTCCCATCTCTCTGCTCTCATGGGTGAGCAAAATCCTCGAGAAACATTTCAACATCCATTTAATGGATTTTCTCGAGAAAAAACAACTATTAGATGCCACCCAAACGGGCTTTCGACCTAAGCATGGAACAGAAACCGCTTTGATAGCAGTTACTGAGGAAACCCGAAAGATCCTGGATCAAGGGGGATCAGTGGCAGTGGTCCTCCTTGACCTCAGTGCTGCTTTTGATACGGTCAGCCATGCCACCCTGCTGAGCCGTCTAGCCGAGGTAGGAATAACAGGTGGGGCACTACAGTGGCTCCTATCATTTTTGAACTCTCGCTCCTTCCAGATCTTTGATGGAGATGTTGTCTCAACTAGCAGGCCCCTTAACTGCGGAGTCCCGCAGGGCTCCTCTTTAAGCCCTGCACTTTACAACATCTATATGAGACCACTAGCTGAGGTTGTTCGTCCGTTTGGCATTAAAATCATCTCATATGCAGACGACACCCAGCTAGTGGTTTCTCTGTCGCAGGAGGGAGATCAATATGCTCCATCGGGACTACTGAACTGCTTGGAAGCCGTTAAGGGATGGATGACATCATCCTCCCTAAAACTCAACGGGGAAAAAACGGAGGTGATGCTCCTGGGACCTTCATCTCCGGAACATTTCAACTCTCTTTGGCCCCCCAGCCTAGGCAGCCCTCCACCCCCCAAGGATACCATAAAGAGCTTAGGAGTCTGGTTGGATAAGGCTCTTTCTTTTAACACTCAGGCCACTAAATTGTCCGCAACCTGTTTTGGCCTTCTTCGGATGTTGAGGAAAGTTCTTCCTCTCCTGCCTATGGAGGCCAAACAGGAAGCCGTCCAGGGCCTTATTCAATCCCGGCTGGACTGCAATAATGCCCTATATCTCAGCACCCCAGACTATACGCTATGAAAGCTACAGATTGTGCAGAACTGCAGCGCTCGAACTCTGCTCCAGCTACCCTGAAGACAATCAGTTAAACTGGGGCTGATCAAGTTACATTGGTTACCTGTACGACAGAGAATCATTTTTAAGGCAATGTGCATTTCTCACCAGTCTTTTTAGGGCACAGGTCCAGTAATTGGCCGCCAACTTATAACTCAATACCACCCCACTAGAAACCTTAGATCTAGCCAGTCCTTTCCGGCTGTGGTTCCCAGAATCAAGAGAGCAAGAGCAGATGGCAGGCTGTTCTCTCTCAATGCTGCCAAACATTTGAATTCCCTTCCCTTGAAGCTCAGATCCAACCCCAATCTTCTATCGTTCCGGAAACAGTTAAAAACTCTTCTGTTCCATGTCCACCATTAACTTCCTTCCCAGCTAACCCCTCTTTTGTTCAGCAAACATACCTTCTATTAGCACTTGGACGCCCTTGGGCAACAATCGCGCTTTACAAATACTAATATAATTTAATTTCATTCATTTCATTCCCCACAAAGGTAAATGTCCCACCATTTGACAAATGTACACTGTGGTAAAGTGAACCATTTCCTGAGGACTTGCTGGGCGAAGAGAAAAGTAAGTGCATCATAGTGTGAAGACAAAATGGCCGGCTGAACGCTATTTCAGCTATGTTTGATGCACTCCCACATGGCCAAGTGGTCACACCAACTGAGGCAAATCAACACTAAACAAAGTCAGTCGTAATCTAAATCATAGATAAAGAGTTCCTCAGTCTCAGTTTCCAGTGAAAGTGACAATGATAATTCTGCAATGTTGATGTTTGCCTCAGAAAGGCATGCACATGTAGGACTGGTCGAATGTGAGAAAAAACTCAAACTGAAGAAGAATCGACATGACAAAGCACCAAACTTATTCAAACATTGTTCAAAGATCACTCTGAAGATAAATGGGAGTTCAATACCATTTATAATTGACAGTGGTTCATCGATAAACATCATGCTTGAGGAGAAGTATCAAAACCTGCCTCCGTTACCACAACTTACTAAGTGAAAAACAAAAGCATACACATGGGCAGCTTCAATTCCCTTAAAGAGTCATGTATCCTTTGTAGCCACAATGAAATACAAGAAAAATGTGCTACAAGCACCTCTTTATGTACTTCAAGGAACAGCTTCTAGTGCATGTTTGTTGAGTTTTAACACTGCTGCTGATATGGGCTGGGTATTAATGAACTATAATGTGAATGCTCATCATGAAATTGTAAGTCAATTTCTTTAATTATTTAATGGGATAGGAAAACTCAAAACAATTAAAGTAAAGTTGCACATACATTAGGTTGTTCATCTTGTTGCTCAAAGACACAGACTAATTGCATTTCACTTGCAAGATTCTGTTAAAAAGGAACTTAATGTGTCACTTAAACTTGGCACTATTAAATGCTCCTCTGGTCCGACAACATGGGTGTCTCCCATTGTAGTAGTGCCCAAAAGAGACAGTGAAGGAGCTGTGCACATATGCGTTGACATGCGGCAGGCCAAAAAGGCAATTGAAAGAGACAGACATCCGGTCCACATATTGCTGATATGATAGCTCAACTGAATGGTGCAAGGTTCTTCTCTCTACTTAAATAAAGGCTATCAACAATTGGAACTTGAAGAAAAATCCAGGTACATTACAACCATTTCTATGCATATTGGTTGGTTTTTGCAATAACTGATAGAGTTATGGTCTATCCTCTGCTGCTGAAATTTTCCAACACATAATTTTACATGTCATACAGCCTTTAGTATATGCATTTAACTTTAGTGATGACATATAGGTTATCGAGCCACATAGAATGAACATGACAAAGCTCTCACGCAAGTATGTTGTTTGCTGACCAATGCAGGTTAACTCTGAATGCCGACAAATGTGAATTCCACAAGAAAAGCTTGGAATTATTTGCCCATGTCTTTTCTGATGGGGGTATGAACCTTGATTATATAAAAGTGCAAGCATTGTCTAGGCTAAATCCCCGACAAGACATTTCTATTTAAGATTCTTTCTTGGACTGGCCAGTTACTGTTTGAGATACATACCAGACTTTGCTACAGTCAGTGCACGGTTACGAGAACCAATGAAAAAGAACATATATTTTCATTGGTCACGTGAGTGCGAGAAGAGCTTCCAACACATCAAGCAAGCCATTGAGAATGCCACTGAAATGGCTTACTTTGATCCCAAACTACATACAGAGTTTGTAGTTGGCACTAGCCCTGTCGGGTTGGACACAATCCTTTCACAGCACAGCGGAAAGCCAAATGCCCGGAGACATATTGTGGCAGCAAGAGCAAGAAAGTTTGACAGCAGTCTAGGCTGGTGAATATTTCCATGTTTTCTTGTATGGAAAATGACTGATCGTCAAGCGCTGCTGATGATATTTGGCAATCCCAAAGTCAAAATGCCTCCTAAAATTGAATGTTTGGGTTTGAGGTTACAAGAATACAACTATAGGATTTTTCATCGTTCAAGGAAAGATCACAATCCGGCTAATTATTTTTCAAGAGTGCAATTACAGTGCCCTGGTACCCCATCAAAGACAGCAGAGGCCTACATCAATTTAATTGTGAAATTGAGCACACCAGCTACCATGTATTTAGAACAATTCCAAGATAGTGGCATGTTACGATTAAAAGACATAATTGCTTCTCAATCGTGGAACCAGCATTCCAGACCTTTCACTAATGATAGCGAATATTTGAAGTTAAAAAATGTAAGAGATAAACTTTCAATGACTAAAGAAGGTTCTGTGACATTCTGCGAGGTACACAAATTGTTATTCCTGAGAGTCTATGACAATAAGTAATCAATGTTGCCCATGAGGAACAATCAGGTATAGTTGCCGCCTAGAGAGCGCTCCGTTAACAAGTCGTGTTTCTGTATCTCGACAAAAGGGTTGAAAAAGAATGAAAGACTTGTCATATATGCAACTGTCTTTCATCTCAAGTCATTCATCACCTTTGAACATGTCAGAATTGCCACATCATGCTTTGGAGAAAGCTGCTATCTTTTCCTCTCTCTTCTTGAGAATGAACATCATTTTCTAGACCCGTTTTTCATTAGTGGAAGACCTTTCATCCACTGCACATGAAAAGGTAATTGAAAAACTAGAAGTCATCTTTGCGACATATGGTGTACCTGCAGTATTAAAGTCTGACAACAGCCCACCATTCAATAGTTGAGAATTTAAAGACATTCTATGTCACCTCATTATAAAGCATCAAAAAAGCACTCCTCTTTTTTTGCCCCAGGTCAATGGCCTAGTAGATCAGCTCATGAGTACTCTGAAGGAAGCTGTTCAGCGTGCTGCCTTGCAGAAGCTCGACCTAAAAGCTGTAGCTGTTTAAGACACTATTCTTCAAGCTTACCATTCAACCCCTCACTCAACGACTGGGAAAAGCCCTGCAACTCTCATGTTTGGAAGAGCCATGATGACCAAGCTGCCCCAATGGACCGACCTCAGATCTAAGAATGAGCAAGACATTCACGCTACGGATTATAGTCGCAAAGAGAAGATGAAAATATATATTCGGACCGACTACATAATACAAAGGACATCACTTTTACAAGAGGAGATCAAGTGCCTGTTAAACAATACAAAAAAAGGAAATCTGATGCTCCTTTTGAGGTTGAACCCTTCACCTTCACTAACACAAAAGGACACATGGTGACTGCCCAGCGTCCTGGGAAGTCCCTTACAAGAGATTCCTCTAATTTTCGGCATGTGGTCCATCACTAACCAAACATCAATGTCAATGTAGAGACTGGGTCCAGACAGACTGTTGATGACTCTGTGTCTGCTGAAAATCCCACCTCACCTGTGTGGATCACAGACACTGCGACTCTTTACCTCAAAACCCAAACCACACTGAACCCTAAACATACCACAGCACCCCAAAACCCAAACATACCCTTAACGCCCTGACCCCAAAACATATACCCCTACACCCCAAAATCAAACCCCATACTTACCTTATACTTACATATAAAAACATATGCGTTTACCATTCCTGCCTTTACAACGAATTTCATGGGTAGTAAAAGCATATAAAATATAATGCCATGCGTTGTAATGGCATTGCGGAGTCATGGTACGCGAATTGATGGTAGTCGTGGTAAAAGATTCGTTGTAATGGGTGTTTACCGTCAGGGGATGTTGAAGTCAAAAGCAGCGGGTATTTTGCGGCTTTTACTGCTTTGTAGTCCCATTGTACTGACATTGTGTGACAAAATACTTCTTTAGGTGAAAGTATCTATAGGCACTGCACACGCAATGCCACAATGCATATCACTGCACACACGCAATGCCACGATGCATATATGCAGAGACTTAATGAAATATTGCCTATGTTTACCGACCTCAGTGTACCTTTTTCTAAGAGCGGAGCAGCATTTCAGTCTTTATTTATTCTCCAGCTCTGGATTTGCTCTCTCATTGGCAGGGCCTTACACAGAATGCAGATACATTTACATGAAGGTTGAGATAAGGACTCATGTAAATATCTCCTCAATTGGTTTACCACAGGAGTTGCCAGTACAATTTGGGGGTCTCGCCTACAGACAGATGTGAACTATTTGCTAAAGACCCCTTGTGGATAACACCACACATTTACAGTGGGCTTAAAGTCTATCTATTGCTTACGATTGGGTGGCTTTCTAGTCAATCTTGTTTACTTACTTCTTAGATTGCTTCCCTTCCTTGCCTTGTGTTTGTCTCTCCCCTGGAGCACTGCTTATTTACTATCCTTTTGTGTGGAAAACTTCTACCTGTCCACGTCTTCTTTTCAAAAACTTCTTTTTAACTTTGCTTTGGATCTTCAATGTGAGTGCATTTTTTTACTTGCGCTTTTCTTCTCTGCGTTCTGCTTTGCCTTTCACTCCCACACGTCTTTGTAGTGCCTCTGTGTGTTTCATATGTTATTTTGTAGTTTTTATATAGCGCAAACTCGGCCCAAGTGCATTGAGGGGCTTTGCATGAGCACATTAATTTTTTTGGTACAGGAAGATTAAGTGATGGGCCCAGAATCACAGGCTGTTAAGCTTACGCCTCACTCCAGCCTGGTTCTCCAGTTCCAAAGTCGGCAGCCCTGACAGTAAGGCCACAATATCCATGAACTGTCCTGGCGACCCCTGAGCTCAGGCTGCAAATGGTAGCATGAGGAACAGAGGCAGCACATCATTTTAGGTTAAAAATAAAAGCATCTGGGATTTTCAGGCGGCTCTAGCTGGAGACACGTAACAGTTAAAATGTGTAACTTTTTCAATGTGTCCCATTAGCTAAGGGGTTGTTTTAGTGTTGCCTAGTAACGCACCCTCCACAGCTTCCCAGGCCCAGGACTCCACCAGGCATGAACATCCTCCATCTGCAGGCTCTAGGAGGAGAGACAGCACTGAGGAGTTACAAGGACTGTTGTCAGTAATGTGGGCCTGTACGAAGTGCTGCCAAAAGTAGTGCAGCCAGTCACAGGAGGTGCTTTAATTTCTTTCTTTTAGCACTGCTACTATGTTTTGAGATTGCCAATGTGTGACATATTTATGTCAAGTCAAGTCAAATTCAGCTTTATTCATGTGTTTAGGTGTCATTTAATTATCTTGTGTGACACCCAGGGTGCCTTTGTGTTGCAAGTAAAACCAAGCAGTTATAATTTGTGTAGCGTTCTGAAAGCTTAGGCATTAGCAAATAACTGCGCCATACACGGAGAGTAGTTTTAAATGTCTTTATCCGCTGCATGTAAATCAGAACTCAACATTCTAGGCCTGCCTTCAACTCATCCCTCCAATGCTTATGTCACAGGACTACGGTTTATAGGGGAACCAAAAGAATTTCCGAATTCTTTATTACAAGACACTACGGGCCAGATGTAGGTAATTCATATTTACCGACTCTTAAATACCGAATTTTACCGATTCGGTATTTAAGAGTCGGTAAATATGAAGGGGGGAGATGTAGGTAATTCGAATTTAAGAATTACCCGAATCGGTAGGATTCGGTATTTACCGATTCGGTAAATACCGAATCGGTATTGCCCATTGATTCCTATGGGCCATGAAGCCCATAGGAATCAATGGGCAATACCGATTCGGTATTTACCGAATCGGTAAATACCGAATCCTGCAAGGGTGCAGGGGGTGTCACTTTGACACCCTCTAGCACCCCAATTCCGGACTTATGTGCCATGTGGCACACAGACATGCCCTAAGGGCATGTCTGTGTGTCACATTGCACAGGTGTGCATGCACAGGTGTGCATGCACACCTGAATTCGGTATTTTACCACCCAATTGGATTGGGTGGTAAAATACCGATTCTTAAGGGCCTGTGACACTCTAAGGAGTGTCACCTCCATGTGGATTTACCGAATCGGTAAAATTACCGATTCAGTATTTTACAGAATCAGTAAATTTACTGAATCAGTAAATTTACCGATTCTGTAAAATTATGGCCCCTACATGCCAAATCCTAAATACCGGTCGGTAACGGCCGAAATCGGCCGTTACCGACCGGTATTTTCTCTCCTACATCTGGCCCTTAATCTCCTGCTTCGTTAAATAAAAAGATACAACTTTAAAAAATAGATACATAAATAAATAAATATCCAAATAAATACATGAATAAATACATCGATACACTAGCCATTACAATTCTTCAATTAAGCGTTGTTGCACCTGAATCACAAGTCCTGATCGGGGGTAAACACCCATTACAACGAATCTTTTACCACGACTACCATCAATTCGCGTACCATGACTCCGCAATGCCATTACAACGCATGGCATTATATTTTATATGCTTTTACCACCCATGAAATTCGTTGTAAAGGCAGGAATGGTAAAAGCATATGTTTTTATATGTAAGTATAAGGTAAGTATGGGGTTTGATTTTGGGGTGTAGGGGTATATGTTTTGGGGTCAGGGCGTTAAGGGTATGTTTGGGTTTTGGGGTGCTGTGGTATGTTTAGGGTTCAGTGTGGTTTGGGTTTTGAGGTAAAGAGGGTATTTTTAAGGTTCAGGGTGGGTTAGGGTTTTGGGGTGCACAGGGTAATTTGAGGGTTCAGGGTGGGTTTAAGTTTTGGGGTGCTCGGGTATTTTTAGGGGTCAGAGTGGGTTTGGGTTTTTGGGTGCTTGTGTATTTTTAGGGATCAGGGTGGGTTTGGGTTTTGGGGGGCAGGGGGTATTTTTAGGGTTCAGGGTGGGTTTAGGTTTTGGGGTGCTGGGGTATTTAGGTTTTGGGGAATTGGGGAATTTTTATGGTTTAGGGTGGGTTTGGGATTTGGGGTGCAGGTGGTATTTTTAGGGTTCAGGGCGGGTTTGGGTTGTGGGGTGCACAGGGTAATTTTAGGGTACAGGGTGGGTTTAGGTTTTATGGGTGCAGGGGTATTTTTAGGGTTCAGGGTTTGTTTGGGTTTTGGGGTGCAGGGGTATTTTTAGGGGTCAGGGTGGGTTAGGCTTTTGGGGTGCTGGGGTATTTTTAGGGATCAGGGTGGGTTTGGGTTTTGGGGTGCACAGGGTAATTTTAGGGTGCAGGGTGGTTTTGGGGTGCAGAGGGTAATTTAACATTTAAGTGGGTATGGGTATTGGGGTGGTATGGGTAATTTACCAATTTTTGGGGTGTTTAGTCATTGGGATACAAATGGACATTTATGGGTTTTAGGGGGTATTTTAAAATAATTAAATATATATATATATATATATATATATATATATATAAATAATATATATTTATATATATATAAAATATATACATATATATATGTAATTTATTCGTCACTATGCCTGAAAGGGTATTTTTTTGATATATATATATATTTAGCTTAACCACTTTTACAGAGTTTATGCCTTCACCATGCATGCCTTTGCGTTGTACTGGCATGCGTGGTAAAGGCATATGTGGAGTGAAAGTTTGCGGGGTGATTACTTGCATTGTAAAAAATGCTGGGAGATGACTTGCGGGAAAACTACATATATTCTCCCCTGACAGTTTAACACCATAATTATAAGTTTGCTGTCCGCCTCCAGTTTCCAAATGAGATTCTCAGTGGGATCTTGCACCAACACACTCATATCACCCTTACATGCATGGTGACGCCCTTGTCACGCGATTATAAGTCTCATTAGTCTCAGTACTACAGAACCTTTCTTGTATCCTCCCTTTACCCCTTTCTCTTCTGCTTTTTTCTATCACCCTTTGCATAATTTTCAGCAAGTCAGGTCGGAGGGGATTAGCTAAACATATATTTGAAAGTGCCTGTAGAGTAGGGCTAGCAAGGAAAGTAATACGAGGGGTGTAGGGGAGGGAAGTTTAGGTGAACATGGGTAGAATAAAGAATTCATCAAAACAAATACAGTGCGCTTCAGCAGACGGCCTGCAGACATGTGTATTCCTAGAGAGTACATTTAAAATAAGTGCTGCAGGCAACCAAACACGATACAGAGCACTTTCAAATATTGGTTGAACTACACGTCATAACGGACAATAAGTGAGTAATTGTGCTTTTGATTAGAGTAATGGTTGACTTAGCAAAAACATATAACTATAAGAGCAGAGAAGGAATATAAATAAATAAATCAGTGGATCGACACCCAGCTGTTTTTCTCCCTAACCGATGAAACTACAGCCGCTAAGAGCAACTTTCACAACAGGATGAAAGCGGTCGCCGCCTGAATGAAGGCTAGCTGCCACAAACTCAACTCTGACAAAACCTAAGTCCTCATCCTGCACCCCACTCTCTCTTTCTGGGATGACTCCTGGTGGCCCGCAGTGCTCGGAAGCCCCCACACCCATCGACCACGCACGTAACCTCGGCATCATCCTCGACTCTTCGTTCTCAATGAACCTCCAAATCAACGTTGTCTCACCCTCCTGCTTCCACGCGGTCCACCTGCTCCGGAAGATCTTCAAGTGGATCCCCACCAAGTCCAGAAGAACGGTCACCCAGGTGCTCATCAGCACATGCTCGACTACGTCACTGTACTCTATGCCGGCGCCACCCAAAACCTCTAAATGAAAAAGCAGAGCATCCAGAACGCCTCCGCCAGACTTAGTCTGGACATCCCTCACCACAGTCGCATCTCCATCACCTGAGAGACCTTCACTGGCTCCCGATCAATAAATGAATCGCCTTCAAGCTCCTCATGCACACCTACAAAGCCCTCCACAACCAGACCTACATACCTCAACCACTGCCTCCCCTTCTACACACCCACCAGACATCTCTGCTCCATCCAACAGGTCTTTGACACTATCCCACGGATCTGCAGGACCTCATCCTGACCTTTACCCAGGGAGATAAGGAAGCAGTCTGGCAACATCTCAGCCATCTGTCTCTGAGTCCCTAGCCCCAGGATGGGCCAGACAGTGAACTACAAAATTGGCCAGCCAAAGTCACTAGTGTGGTTCAAGTGTGACTGTCATTGACTCTTGTCTTAGCTACGAAATGTGGCAGCTGCAGCAGTTAGAGCAGTACACAGAGCAGAGCAGTCTATTTAGAGAAGGAATGCAGTAGATGCCAGGATTGCTAGGCCTTTCAGCTGAAAGTTGTTGCATTGTGTGATGGATGGGGGTCTTGTTGCTGAAATGGATGGAGATGCCAATCCGGCAGAATATGTGAACACAAGAACACCCTTCTCCCAAAAATAGTGCAACACTTCCTGTGATTCTGAAGACAAACTGGAGATCATGATACTAGAGGGTAGATGATGAATAGCTTTTTAACTCCCTGCATGCTCATGACAGAGGCGCTCCGTCATGAGCATCGGTTGAGCTGTGCTCATGACGGAGCGGTTCCGTCATGGCCCGCTCGGCGCGCCTGCGAGGCGCGAATTCCGCGCCTGCGCTGGACGTTCCATTGAGCGGGCGGGGCCATGACGGAACCGCTCCGTCATGAGCACAGCTCAACCGCGGCTCGTGACGGAGCGGCTCCGTCACGAGCATGCGAGCGCCGCTCGGCCCCCCCACCCCCCCTAGCGCTGAGGCAGAATTGCCACCGCAGCGAAGGGGCTAAACATAAAGTTAGTTTGAAAACACAACCCACTGTGGTCGGAGCCCCCACCTTCACGCAGAAGAGAAGACCATCACCGAGGGACTTCGTATTTCAGGCTTTCTCATCCCATCAGGGCTGGCTGAGCCCACGTACAGGGATTATTTTCAGAAGGCACGACAGTTGAGCATGATTCCCGCAGAGACCAAAGGCTACTGCTGCAGGAGCTGTATCATACCTGGTATTCTTCAAAAGGTCAAGATACACTCTGGTATCTGTTGCCTCCCATGGATGGGGTGGCAGCGATGAATTGGAGGGTCGGTTATAGTGGTGCTGCAGCTGATACAGAACAGCAGGGGCTGCCACTGCAAGAACCTTGTGCCCAGTCTGGTTTGTTTCACAGCTGGGAAAGAACTCCCAGGCACAGACTAGTTCTTACAAGGAGGGCGGCAGTCATCAAGGGCATTTTGTTGAGCCAGCTGTCTCCCTGCTTTACAACACCAAAATAACCTACCAATAGGAAACACTTAACTTGGTCTTCCAGGGACCTCCTACTTCACAACATGTTGCACAGAAGCTGGGAAAGAATCCTGAAATCTATATAATCCAGTCTGCAATCACAAATAGAATAAAAGACAATATTTACTGCTGCTCATTGGAGCCACTCTTATCGTTGTTGCCCACAGCCTGATGAGTAGTCTACTTGAAATAGCACACCAGCCCTAACACCATCTCGGAGTCACCACTCCCCCAGTCCAAACTCAGCCTCTTCATTTGTGCTGCCCACTTGGAACCATCATGAAACGAGAACATGTGTAATGGAGACAGCCGCTCCAATTCAGAAATAATGCATCCGTCTCTTTTGAAGCTGGTCCGGTCTTCAACTAAAAATATCTCCAGTTGTGTGCTCAACCCGGAATGGAAGAGATCTATCATACTTGGACCCCACATTTTTTTCTGACATGGAAAAATCTGAGGAGACAGCTTTCAATATGAAATTCCAATCCCCCACAGCATTGCTCTGGCCTGGAATGTAATCCCCTATTTCTGAGATGTGGTGCTGAAGGCAGAAGTGCCAATGTCCTTGGCTATCTCTGCTAACATCCGAGACCTCATGCCTACCAGCTTGTTGAGGTAAAGCATGACTGAGAAATTGTCTATTCTCAGTGGGATGCAACAACTCACTTTCTGAGGCGTCAATGTGTTGATGCAAAAGAACCTGCTAGGAGCTCCAGGCAGGTGATATGGAGATCCAACTCCTCCTGTGACTATCTGCTGCCCATCGACCCTAAACAGCATCTAGCACCACTGCCCCAGCTGCTGGCATCCGACTCCACAATTATCTCTGGTTGACACCAAAAGATGGCTCTGCCATTCCAGGCCTTCATATGTTCTAACCACCATAACAGTTCCCTACTTGGTTTGCATATTAGAGGCTCTTGTGAAGGTGCTTAAACTTTAATGTCCGCAGTACCCTACGGTAGGAAAATCACCTGCATTGATATGGCTAACAGAACCACAATCTGTGTTAGTAATGTCAATGATATAGTTTGTTTAGTCACTGCAGACCTCAATGTTTACCTGAAGTTCTTCACAGTTTGTGGTGGTAGTTGCAACTGGACCCGTACAGAATTGATTGGAACCCGAGGAATTCTATAGTCTGAGTTGGGATCAATACCGACTTTGATTAAAGTAAATTAGTTGTCCTTGGATTTCTGTATTTATGTGCTGCAATCCTGTGCCAAAATGATATGGTCATATGGGTACACGATTAACCCGACCCCTTTTACTCAAAGGGCTTTCACTGCCAGTTTCATCATTTTAGTAAAGCACCAAGGAGCGAGGAGAGACCGAAAGGAAGGACAGAAAATTCATACCACCTTGTCTTCCTCTGAAATTGGAGGAACCATCAGGGAGGTGGCAAAATTGAATTTGTTAGGTGGGTGTCTTTGAGATCCAACCCGATCACCTGCTGTTGGAGTAAATCTCATAATAAGCTCGCTGCCATCCCTCTGTATAAAATTCACTTGTTTAAATCGTTCAAATTTAATACCAATCTGTGGCCTCCCCTTTTTCCTGTGCCACAAAACCACTGGGGTGTGAGTCTGATAGGCAATTGTTTTTTTTGTTTCACAATACTTTTTTTTAAATATATTTGTTTTTATTTGTATTTTCAGAAAATATAAAACTGTTAACAACATAGCGCCCATCACTGCCACTTATCTTGAACAATAGAAGGATTCCCTGTTCAGCATCACTTCCACAATTGCAAGGATTAGTAAAGGAAAGAAAAGAAAAGTAGAAGTGGCTCCTCCGCTAAGGCAGAGGAGTGTCGCCCCACTGCTCTCTGAGCAGTGTACAAAAGGAAAAATAAAATTATAATACCACAACATTATTTATTTTATTTTATTCTGTCTTTTTTTTTCTTTATGTCCTCATCAAGCAAAAAAAATTAGAGTATGGAGGAGTCAGGGGCCCCGCTTCCTTAATAATTCGGCCCTTGGTTATTCGAGGTGTTCCGTTTACATTATCCTTCGGGGCCTCCTTTTGTCCATCTCTTAGCACATGATTTTCGGAGGGAGGGGAGCTAGTCATTTTGACTACTCAATTCAAGACTCAGCTTGAAATCAGTGGTGCCTTTGCTTTAATCATTGGACCCCCTATCAGTTCCCAATTTATATTTTTCCCAAATATCCCAGAACCTGTTCTTTTTCTTGCTCTGCCTTCCCCGTTTATCCACTTTATATACCCTTAGGATGGAGTTTAACCAATCAGAGTGTCTTCGTGATGAGTTTTCTTTATCCATTTTATACATATTTCCCTCCTGGCTAAAAGGATTAGTAAACATAGTATATTTTCTTGCCCCTTAGACAGTATGATATTGTGTGCATATTTACAAATCCCAAAAATAATTAGTTCAACGCTTACCTCTATGGGCTGTTCTATGACCTCGGAGAGCGTCTTACCAATCAGGTCCCAGTATTCTGCCAGCAGTGGACATTCTCGGAACATGTGCAGATCATCTGCTCTTTCCATACCACACTTTGGACATTTCTTTACTGTGCTGTTTTTGAATTTTGACAGTTTTTTGGGGTCCAATATGCTCTATGTATTGTGAACAGATGATTCTTCTTTAGCGGAGCAGATTTTATCACTCTAGCTTCAATAGTATTCGAGGCTTCCCAAAGGTTCCCAATTGGACGATTTAGCATAGAATTACCCCAGATGTTTTGCGGGACTTTATATTCTTCTTCCCCAGATCTTATCAAGGCCCAGTACCAATATGATATCTCCTTCTTAAATGGTACTGTGTTTTGGATCTTTTGTTCAATATTATCATCCCTTTGAAAGTTTTCTTTTACTCCTTTAAGCCAACTTGTTAATTGATAATATTTGAATCTTGATAACGTCCCCTGGGTCTCTCTGTCAAGGGTCTCCCACTCTGTAATCTTGTTTCCTTTTATCAACTGGCCCCAGTATATTATGTTGGCTTCTTTTAGTGGGTTGATTAAGCTATCTTTTAAACACTCTGGTGTTCCTGGAGAATCCCAAATTGGGGAGTATTTGCTATAGTACGGTATTCCTAAAGTAGTTCTTATGTCATACCATATTCTTACTGCTGATCTTATCGTCTTCAACTTGATTTTTTTTTTACATTAGGGATGGCCAAATTTTTATAGATAGTGATCGTTTCCTGGTCCAATTAATGCTTTCCAAGACTCATTCTTCACTTTTGCCTAGTAGAAATCTTATACTTTTACATTGGAACGCTTTATAATATTCCAGTAGGTCAGGGCTGGCTATTCCTCCTTGTAGCTTGTGTCTTCTCAGCTTTTTCCAGCTGATCCTTACTCCTTTTGACCCCCATATGAAACTGGATACTTCCCCTTGTAGTTTTTTGATCTCCGCCTTTTTAAACTCTAATGGAAGAGAATTGAATAAATATGTGCACTTCGGTAATACTGTCATTTTTACTAGGTTTGATTTACCTAGGAAAGATAAACGTAGGCCTGACCAAGCCTTTAGAAGTCTGCTAATTTCCTTGTGCACTCTTTTGAAGTTTAAGCTTGCTATTTCTTCAATATTCTTACTATACTCAACTCCAAGATACTTTAATTTGGTCTTCACTAAAGGATTTCCAGGCGTGATGTTCCATTCCATTATTTCTGATTTAGATGTATTTAGTTGGTACCCTGAAACTACTCCAAAGTCACTTATAATCTTCTCTATATTTGGAAGGGAGTTATTTAAGTTCCCAGTGAATAACATCAGGTCGTCAGCAAACAATGCAACTTTTTTATCCCATCCCTGAAATTTAAAGGGTATAATCTCTTCTTCCCGTCTTAGGAGGCAGGCTAGAGGTTCTATGTAAACATTTAATAATAATGGGGACAGGGGGCATCCCTGCCTGGTTCCTCTCTCTATTTGCACACTATCAGTAAGTGTCTCGTTGACCAATATTGTAGCCGTTGGACTCTTGTAGATGTTTTTTACAGCTGTCTCAAAATGATTTCCCAGGTTAAATTTTGCTAATGTAGCACTTAGAAAGGGCCAGCTGACCCGATCAAACGCTTTGGCAGCATCGAATGTTATAGCTGCCAAAGGTACATGGTTATGGGTTGCAATATCTATGGTGGCGATAAGTTCATGAGACAGCTCGGTGATCTGTCTACCCTTAATAAAATCCTTTTGATTCGGATGGATTAGGGACCCTGCCACTGTCCCCAGCCTTCTTGCTAATATTTGCGTATATATTTTGTAGTCGCTGTTTAGAAGGGATATGGGTCTATAGGACTCACATTTAGTGGGGCCGTTTCTTGGTTTTAATAGTATACTTACTATCGCTTCATTCCATGATTTGGGAAGCTCTCCATTAATCAAAAAAATTTCGTTGAGAAGGTTTGTAAAAGGGTTCAGGACATTCTTTTGGAGTACTTGATATAGTTCATTAGGTAAAGAATCTGGGCCGGCCGCCTTCCCTCTTTTTAGTGATTTTATTGCTTCTGCAACTTCCTTCTCACTTATTTTTAGGTTCAATTGCCTTCTTTGTTCAGGGGATGCTTAAGGAATCTCTATATTTTCGAGCAAGCTTTGTATCTGGTCTTCATCACAAGTACTTTCTTCCGTGTATAGCTCTGAGAAAAAATCTGTAAATTCCTTTCTTATTTCCTTGTTTTCAGAGACACATCCATTTTGACCCTCTCTATGTATTTTATTAACGTGATTCCTAGTTATTATCGTTTTATTTTTAGTGCGGGCTACAGGCCAGGTCAGGGCAGGGCAGGGCTGGGATCATAGGGAGGAGTGCTTGGTGCAGCATAAGTGTGCATGACAGTTTGGCCGGTCGTCTTGATCCAGCCAAACAGACATGCACACTTAGGATTTCTCCAGCTGGCTTTGTTGCGCAGCTGGGTGTAGATCTGTCCCAGGCACTGCCTGAGTAGGGAAACAAGCTGCTCAGACCATTCACGACACTGATGTCATGCTGGTGAGGTAATTAGCAGAACGTAGCGAGGGCATTTAACTCCTTGCATGCTTGTGACGGAACCATTCCGTCACAAGCCACGGTGGTGCTGTGCTGGTGACGGAATGGTTCTGTCACGGCCTGGCTGCCGCACCTGCGCGGCGCGGATTCCGCGCCTGCACAGAGGGTTCTATTAGGCGGGTGGGGCCGTGACAGAACCATTCCGTCACAAGCACAGTGCCACCGCGGCTTGTGACGGAGTGGTTCCGTCACGAGCATGGTGGCACCGCGCTGCCTCCCCTCCCCCCTAGCGCTGCGGCGGAATTACCACTGCAGCCAGGGGGTTAAAAAAGAGCATTAATTTAAAGTGTGTAACAACAACAAGAGAGTAAGGGCTCAGAGGACACTCTTATACCCCATTCAGAAATATAATTACCAACAAAGGAGTGACTAAACAAATAGAAAAAAGAAGAATTTAAAGTGAAGTGAATTGTGGAAAAATAATAATTTTTTTATATATTACCCTCACTCACCCAACTATTGGGTGACATGCTTCATCATTGGGTAGTTTTCACCAGACAGATAAAAGATCTGTCTAGTGTGCTGCGACACCTGCAGTTGCAGTGGAGCTGGAACGTCTAAAAACCAGTGAAAAAAGGTGAAAAGTGATAAAGTTAAATAAAAAAGGTGCGGACACTGATCCAAACCAAACTTTAATGAAGATCAGCGTGAGCATCTAAGTATAAAAGATGAAAAGGACAATGTGGACCTTAAATTTGAGTCGAATTGTCCAAATCAATAGGTCGACATGTTTCTGCTCTTGGAGGCCAAGTAGGCCGAGCTTTCATCAGGACCAAAAAACAAATTGAACACTGGGCGGTATGCACTCTCTAAGGCGCACCCTGACCTCAGCGTTATCTTAAATGTTACTTAACTCACGGTTCCTAATACCGGTTAAACCTGGAATTCCCAGGTGATAGGGATGTGAAACTAGACTCCGTCTCACGTCATGGGCTGAAGTGGTGGGGGTTACTTCACACCGGAGGAAACAGCACTCCGATGGCTCCCCGCGTGTGACCTGAAAGGTTCACAACCACCGCCCGAACAATTTTTTTACGTTTTCAACCATAAGGGAGCCTCAAGGCCCCCACTGCCCCTGCTGGCTCCCCAGCTGGCATCCATCATAGGTGCCGGCGGAAGCTGGCATTTTATTTTCAGCACTGGAGGCCCACCTATACCACCCAGAACATAATATTCACTTGTGAGCAAAGAAGGGAGCCCTAGTGCCCCCATGGCCCCTGCCAGCAATTCTGGTGGGAGCTAGCCACTACCATTATTGGTAGCTCCCCCCGGTGAACACTTGGGGCATCCACAATGTCTCCCTCACTGAAGGCCATGTAAGTATGCCCCCGGACCCCAGTGGCCTCTGTCAGCTCTCCAGCCACCACCATGCTGGCTGTTGGCAGAGCTGGCTCTATTAAGTTGCTCCTTCCCCGGTCGGAGCAGCTTTCTTCACAGGAGAAAAGTTGTATCCCTGCCTGGGAGAGCATGGGCAGGGAATGCCCACAAGGAACTAGTGTCCACGGGTAAAAAAGGCCCTGGGACACCGCAACGTTATTGCGCCAGATTAATGGCTTGGGAGGGGAAGGCTGCACACCCCATCCCCTTATTGTAATTTTTGGCCCTGTGGGATGGGGTCTCTGAGGCCTGTCCAAGGCTACGGGAGGAGGACTGCACCTTCCTCTCTTATTAATATAAATTATCAGTCCCAGAGGTATGGGGGTCCTCAGGGCGGGGAAGCGCTCTACCCTGCCTGTCTATATGTCTTTATATACTTTTCTCTGGAACAGGGTATTGAATCCCAGAGTCTTCAGATGGCTACAGCCACATCTTTCTTGATATGGTGGCAGCCAGTCAGATCCCATCCAGAGTTCTGTTGGCTCCGCAGATTCTTTGCAGCATGATGTATACATAAACTTTGTACCTTAAGTTCTCAAAAACTACTGAATGGATTTTCACCAAATCACAAAAATCACGCTTTTCCGACCAAGAGCTAGCTTTCTGCGAAATGCGGTGTAATTCCGTTCATTCGTTTTGGCTGTATCTGTGTCTAGTTTTCCCATCTGGAAAAGTAGTTTTTTGGGACCTCTCCCCTCTTTTTCTCGGCCCAAAACTTTCCAGCTGAGGTGGGCTGACTTTCTTGAGGACATTCAATGAACTATGACTACCCACTGGTGACCACTACTAAGTAATATATTTCCACAAAAACCCATATTTCACAGTAAACCTTGTAATATTAAATATATTTTATGGTTTTCCGTGAAATATGGATTTCTTTTTCATAATGATAGCCACCCAAACAACTCTGCGGAGCTTCACTATTGGGATTATGCAGCATGGAGGACCAAATTATGCTGCAAAGTCGTAAATTATACAGGAAAATGTGTAAATTATGCAGCACATTCTCGAACAATATTCTGAGTCAGAATTTTTTTTGTGAAATATGAAATTTATGAGATCAATTTATTATTGCCTCCCAGGGGGTCATATGCTTGCACACCCTGGGGAAGGTAATTCAGAGTTAGAGCATGGTGCATCTGCATCCAACAGATAGGGGAAATTGCAATATCCTTGTTGGGAAAGGCAGTGAAGGCCTGTCGATCGCTGTGAGGGACATGGTTCCGCTTGTCAACTCAACCAGGAAACCTAAGTGGAAAATCTGCAACCCATGATGTCTAAAGTAGAGCATCTAGATTGGTGAGTGGAAGCCCAACAGGAAGAGGGACTACATCCATGCATAGAAAAGATAAAGAAATGACCTAGCCCTCAACACATCCAGACGTTTTCTGCCCTTAGTTATAACTTGCCTGTCTGCACAACTCCTTGTTCTCCTCCGAGTCATCAGCACCATGCTGTCTGCTGTAGCTAGGCCAGACCAAGCTCAGGAATGGCAAAGGAAATCAGCCCATGCCAATGGATCACAGACCAGCCTAGCATCCACATGGGCAACTCCAGGGACCCTCTTCAAGTCCTGACCCGTGGTTAATTTCTGGCGGTGTTCTCTGGAGCCCGGTACCGGCACATATCTCAAAACACCGGCACCTAGTATGGGATTACACCACGTGGTGGCGCTGTATGTCTATTCTTCAGCTGAATTCATCAGCTTAGTGTTTTTCAAAAATGATACATCTAGCACATAGGTAATGCAGGTACTGGCAACATTAGTAGGTCTGTTTGTGGTACCAGGTGAAGTAGATTCCTTGGGCCCTGGCACTTAAGTGTTTACAAATTAAGCACTGGGACCTGTCCCACACTGATAGACCGTTTGAAGGCACCATCTTCTGCAGGGTGGACCCGTGTGCTGCAGAGGGTCCCTCTCATTAATGGTGACCTGTCCTAACAGCTCTCTTTCGTCAACGAGCTAAACTGGATGAGCCTGGCTTTAGGTACACCAGTCCCTTTACGAGACCCTTCACTCACTCTCTTTGACTAGTGCAGTTGCCGACTGGCCCTGTGACATCATCAGACAGCCTGTGTTTTTGAACCAATAATACATTGCCTTCTGGACGTGTAGTTTCACATGAGGCCTTTTAGAAACTATGGTGCAGGCGCACGTGCAGTCAGGCGTGGCCATGGAGCCTCTCAGTCTACCCTCCCTTTCCCACAAGCCTGTGCACAGCACTGCCATCTGCTGGTGTCACCGGGAGCATGCACCCAAGACGCATTCAGCTCATAGGAATGAAACACACTAACCGCAGACCTATTCACTCCACTCTCTTACCTTCTCGCAATGTATGGTGGAACTCTACACAATTATTATAATCCAGTGGAAAATGTTACAGATTTTATCAAATGTGAAAATATAAAAGTTCGACTTTGTCAGGGTTCAACCCGCACTTCACCTCCTCACGCACATTCCTTGGCAGCGACCTCTCGACCTGCTGAGGCCGCTGGGCAGGCTGCCTGGCTCTTCGAGTTTTTCTGGTTTGAGAAACAGTAAATTGGCACCCGAATTTTAAAACCGTGTGTCTCTCAGGCCGGATTAACGGAGCAGGTTACAGTTCTCAGAACATGCCCCAGTTTACTATGAAACAGCCGATTGTTCATAGTAAAATATAGTCTATTAAATCTGTGCTTATTAGATCCGCATTAGGTATAGTGTTTCAATATTTTTCTTAAATTCAAACGCGTGTGCCTACAATAAAAGACAAAAGACTGAACTGAAAACATTTAAAACATAAAACCTCATGCTATACAAGACTTTCATTTATTCAAATAACTACAAGATAAATTCTTTTCAGCAACAAAGCTAGAATTTTATTTTTTTATAGTAACAGTGTGAATGAGCAGTGAATGCAGTGACATCAGTAAGTTGTTTCTTTGTACAGTTTTCTATACTCAGATTGCACGCTATCAAAAAGCCTCATTCCGTCCACTACATACCTAAAACCCTGCATGAAAAACTGACTTTGATTTCAAACTTTTGATTGATCCTTTCCTCTCTTTCTATCGAGTGGCCCTTCTCTCACCTCTCATCCCCTGCGTGTCTCCCCTCCCTCTCTCTCAGAGTATAGCCAACTTTAAGTAGCACGACTGTCATTTGTCATTAATTGTTGTATGTCGTATGTGTTGTCTGGGTCATTCTTTATTTGATATTGTAATTGTTGTCAAATAATATAATGTTTTAAAATGGTGGGTGTGGATTGTGAATAGTAGGCATCCGATAATGGAGCATTACAATTTAGAACATGCCAATGATAATGCATTCTGGTTCCACGCAATCCAGCATATTCCGCCAAATAAAAGAGGTGGGAATAGAGAGCTGACCTTAAGGAGAGAGGAAGCTAAGTGGATATGTCGTCTTAAAGCGATCAATCAGGGACACAACTCGGACAATGAGATGCACTACTTCTTATAATATAACATTGGGCCATCCCTGTAGTATCAATTCTTTGGCCTTTTTTGCCCTGAGGGAGCAATCCCTGTACCCTGTGTTTACCCTGATATTTTGCCCCTCTTTTAATCACCCTGGTTGAGGTAAAAGGGAAACGAATGCTTCCCACTGTGTATCCCAGCTCAGGTAGAACAGTAATGATTAGATTCTAAGTATTAGAGTAACAACCTGTACTTATGCTCTTTGCGAAATTTGATTTGACTCGATTATGATTCGTTGTATTGATGATTATAATTTTTGAATGTTTTATTTACATTATGTGTACCGTGTTTGCGCACACTGGTCATACTGATTGGCAATTGGTTTCCCCTCTATTTCTATCTTTTTCTCTAATTTTACTTATATCTCTTGCTCTAATCGCCTTTTTTCCTGCTCATTTTGCTTTCACAAAACTCGGGAGGCATTTCCTGGAATTGCGTATACATGTGGATGTATACCTCGATTTACATACATAATGCAGCGTGGTGAAATTTGAACTCCATAAATTAACGATTGAACTTAGATACACATAAACAGACTCAATCATTTATATATATAATTGGCCATTAATCCTCTTGGTGACATCTGGGCACATGGATGTGAGCCGTCAGTCCTGGTCTTTTGGACTTTCTGCATTCGTAGTACATTTCAAGATGGCCGCTAAAGTGGGACGTTGTTGAGTCCCTTCTCTATGTCCTCGTCCCCTGCTGCAGTCCAGGGAAACCCGGGCTGTCTGAATATCCACAGGTGTGTGTGATGATACACCATGTGACTGACGCGCGTTTCTTTAAAAACAGACCGGAACAGTGCTGCACTTAGCCGATCGAATCCGTCATGGGGACATTGTACTGTTAGGAGGCTCTTGAGGTAAGTTTGCGCTACCCTTTGGACTTTTATGCCCACATTCGCGCTTACTCGTATGGAGGGGATATTAGCACGAACTTTCCCATAACGTTTGCGTGTAGTGCCGATGCACGTTCGTTTTGTTTCTATCACTTATCTCGTGTTGTTAAATATTTCTAAAAGTAGGGAAGGGTTGGGTCCTGAACGCCACCATCCTGCCTTGTGTTTCCCCCCCATCGTCTATGGGTATTGGTTGCAGCGTTGTACTAATGTTTTCTGCTTCCACCCCTGCACCCGTTTTTATTTAATTTAGTTGTTTCCCGCGGTGTTATAAATGCACTTTACTGCAACAGTGGGACGTGAATACACATTTGTTTAAAGAGCGAAATGCAACCGGTTGGGTTTGCACATACTGAAATGGAAATTCTTTGACTGTACGTGGGAACTGCGGTCGATATGGCACATGCATGTTGAATTTACATATGCATCCCGGGCCATATTCCTTTGCACAGTTTACTGTTGAGTGCCATTATATTAACTTGTTATCTTATAATTGGCTTTCACAGCATAGGTCCATCAATGTGTGAACTGGCTTTTATTAACACGGTGTTCTCCCAATTCAGTATTTACTTCTGTTCAACTGGAATGACACGTGTGTTCTGTGCCCATCGAAGACTGTACTGTTGACTTGATGATTAGCCAATGACCTACCTCTCTGGATTATTGATTCAACTGTGTGGGGGTGTGACCAATATAGATTATTATATGTATATATGTATAGAAATCCCTTCTCTCTTTCCATTTCAGCAATTGTCTTGGCAGCTTATTATGGTCTGCACACATACTGTTCTTTGGATGCCATAACCCGTATACTATACCTGTGAGTAATTTTATAATATTGACCTAATCTGGAATGTGAACTGCCGCCCGTTTTTGTTCATATAGAGAATACGTTCGCTCAGAGACCTGTCCATATTATATTACCAGTCTATATTATATGGCTCACCACTAACCAACATTGGAGTACTAATCCTGATGTGGAATTGATTATAATCCACCCCATTTTCTTTTGTTTTCTGATACAGTGGAACTTTATTCTCTTGGATCACTTGTGTCTGTTATAATAAATACCTTGACGTGGATATAATTCTATCCGGATAACGGATTTTTGATATAGGGTAAGAAGTTACAGTGCCCCTTACAACTTACCAGGACTTTATCATAGGACCCCTGCTCATATTTATCTCTTGTACCACTTTTTAGCATCTTTACTGGCCTAACGATCCCATTGACGTTATTCCTCATCAATTCAAGTTCTGATCTAAACTCTCGGTGAGAACATTCATTGTATATTATTGGTTCGGGCTTTGGCTCTTCTGGGGTCTCACTTATTGGTAATTTCTATTCTGTTTTACTGTTCAGGTCTTCCTCCGCTGCTCTTTTCTTCCTCTCCTGGGTACCATCTAACGGTTATCTCTGTCTGCCTCACCTGGGTATCTTTATAAATTGTCACACTTGGTTCTGGTTATTTATGTCTTGTATGGACCATTAAGTGTCATCGATCCTGTGTTCATATACCTTAGACCTTAATGCAAGATGTGTTACAGAAAATATAGGATTTAATATTTGTGTTTATCTTTTGTCTCTTGCCATCTCGTCTCACGAAATGTTCTACTTCAAATGAAGTTTTTAATCTTGTCTTGTGTTTTTTAAATGTTATGTTTATATGTGTAATTAATATTGGTGTATTTCTGTGTTGCTTTCAGCCCTGACGAAGCTCCCATGGTTGGGGAGCGAAACGCGTTGGCTGTCCTTTATATGAGAATAAAATTTATTTTTGATACTACATTGTCCTGGCTACTTCATCCTTGGTGCTGCCTCCGTTCTGTTTCATAAATCTCTGTCTGGATTTCCAGTAGGACCAAAACCGCAGCAGGTCCTGGAGGTTATCAGCACAACATTCAGCATAACAGCTCCAATTGGACATAAGAGGGACATTAGAAAATAGAGGTGCTTACTGCAAGATCCGCTGTGGAACTTTTCTGTGGATTGTGAATAGTGCAATGTTTGTATAAATTTGAATTTTTTATAAATGAATTGAAAATGAAAACATTTCATTCAAAAGAAAAATAAATTTGAAATGATAAAGAACACTTTTTGGGCCACATTGAGTCGCTTTACGTGTGTCCTATTTTAAAAAAATGGACTAGAAGAATATCAGTATTGGCTTTTTGTTGTTGTGTATGATTATTTGGCTCAGCATTACTGACTAAGGGCCAAACCCTCTATTGTTACACAGTTTAATGTAAGCAGGACTTAGTGTAAAAACATGTATGTACCTTGTGAAAGGTTGGGACCTAAGTTTGCAACCTCCACGAACCTGGAGGATCTTCACAGTTGTGTTTATGCAGGGCCATTGAAATTATGTGGCAAGGGAAGATCACATTATGTAGCAGGACACACTAAAGTATGCAGCAAGAAAAGGCAATTTTTTTCATAAATGTAATTCGCCCAAGCTGTGTGAGTTAAAATGCAGTGTGACTCACTGGCTAAGCACGACTGTCTGCCTTATTTTCTATTACTAGGATTTCTGCAAACTGCCAGTCCTTATTTAATAATGTATTAGTTCTTCTTTGAAAACCTAAGAATCCTAAAACTCTCTAGCCTATGTAGTCTCCTGACCAGCCATCTGCATGAACTCACATACCCCACCAGTACCTACCTCCTATGACATGACATCACATGACGTATGTGAAAGGCACTGTTAAAGGGGTGAGTGTGATCTCTATGCACGTTCATATTAGTCCCCTTTGGTGGCAGTGTTGACATGGCCTTATGAGCCATGCTTTTTTTTTTGCAGTTTTATATAGCGCAAACTCGACACCAAAGGTATTGGAGGCTTTGCATGAGCACCAGCTACATTACACAAGGACACATTCATTTTTGGTAGGCACAGGGAGATCAAGTGATTTGTCCAGAATCACAGGATATGGAGCAGAGACTTGAACCTGGTTCCCCAGCTCCGGAGTCGGCAGCTCTGGACGTTACCCCACATATCAGGAGGTTGCCATTATGAACTCGGTGTGCATGGTCTGGCCACCAGTGTGTACAGGGAGAGTGTGTGATTTACCAAATGTCGACAAGTGAGTCAGCAGAAGAGTGGAGAGTGATCAAGAGCCTCTGAGAAGGTCAGTGCTTTTCCCTCCTCAAAAGGACCCAGGGAAAGACTGATCCCGAAGTCCAACCACCTCCAAGGGGCATTCAACCCAGTGCAGGATAAGTAGACATTAGCCCTATCTTGAGTATGTCTTGGCCAAGACAAACGCACGCTTCCCGAAGGAAGACGCCGCTTTGCCCGGATAAACCCACTGAAAGATTCTTATGAAGAATTAATATGGCATTCACCTTGTGAAATAAAGAAACACAAGATATATGTCCATAAAACAAGTGATGGTAATGACCGTAAGAGACGACACCCCCTGAAATAGAACTTCACAGTATTTTGAATAACAACAGAGAGCATGATTCGTGTTGAACAGATGAGATTGGCTGATCTCATAAAGAGCTTTTGGTCCTGAAGGGAACCCTATGAATTTGCAATTGGGTTCGAAACGCGTCAACCACTTATTACCCAAACAAGTGCATGAAAAGGAATTCACCCCTTGTTGTTTTCAAGTTTAGAACTGTAATACATTAAGAGACTTTGGGCCAGATGTAGGAGCCCTAATACCGGTCGGAAACGGCCGATTTCGGCCGTTTCCTTCCGGTATTAGGGTTTTCAGATGTAGGGGCATGTTATTTTAAGAATCAGTAATTTTACCGATTCAGTAAATATACCGATTCTGTAAAATACCGAATCGGTATATTTACCGAATCGATAACTTCTAGATGTAGGTGGGACTCTTCTGAGTCCCACAGGCCTTACTGAATCGGTATTTTACCACCCAATCCAATTGGGTGGTAAAATACCGAATCCAGGTGTGCATGCACATGTGTGCATGCACACTTATGCCATGTGACAGACAGACATGCCCTTAGGGCATGTCTGTGTGCCACATGGCACACATGCCTGTATTTGGGGTGCTAGAGGGTGTCAAAGTGACACCCCCTGCACCCTTGCTGGAATCGGTATTTACCGAATCGGTAAATACCGATTCGGTAATGCCCATTGATTCCTATGGGCTTCAATGCCCTTAGGAATCAATGGGCATTACCAAATCCGTATTTACAGAATCGGTAAATACCGAATCTTAATGATTCGGTATTTACCGATTCTGTAATACCTACATCCCCCCCCCCCCCTCTATTTTACCACTTCTCAAATACCGAATCGGTAAAATTCGGTATTTAAGAAGTGGTAAAATAAAATTACCTACATCTAGGCCTTTGTTTTCATGCTTGGAATACGGTGTGGATGTTGTGAATAGTGCACGGTTTGGTTATTTGCCCAAATGGAAGGCTCAAAAAGTTAATTCAAAGAAAGAAACCTATTTTGGTTTTATGGTCCTGTTGTCTCATATGTGTTTGTATGTTTTGTCATTGTCCAAAATTTGTCATTAATTGTTGTATGTCGTATGTGTTGTCTGGGTCATTCTTTATTTGATATTGTAATTGTTGTCAAATAATATAATGTTTTAAAATGGTGGGTATGGATTGTGAATAGTGCAATGTTTGTATAAATTTGAATTTTTGATAAATGAATTGAAAAATAAAACATTTCTTTCAAAAGAAAAATACATTTGAAATGATAAAGAACACTTTTTGGGTCACATTGAGTCGCTTTACGTGTGTCCTATTTTTAAAAAATTGACTAGAAGAATATCAGTATTGACTTTTTGTTCTTGTTTATGATTATTTGGCTCAGTATTACTGACTAAGGGCCAAAACCCTCTATTGTTACACAGTTTAATGTAAGCAGGACTAAGTGTAAAAACATGTATGTACCTGGTGAAAGGTTGGGACCTAATTTTGCCACCTCCACGAACCTGGAGGATCTTGACAGTTGTGTTTATGCAGGGCCATTGAAATTATGTGGCAAGGGAAGATCACATTATGTAGCAGGACACACTAAATTATGCAGCAAGAAAAGGCAATTTTTTTTTCATAAATGTAATCCGCCCAAGCTGTGTGAGTGTGACTCACTGGCTAAGCTTAAATGATTTCCTAATGGGTGCAGTGCTGCAGTTTCTGATGTGATCTGTATCTCCAGGCGACTCAGTTCTTTGTCTGTTGCCAGAATTTCAAAGAGATCGTGGTTGTTTAGAGATAGGCATACTTAATCTCGATTTACAAGAGCAACAAGTGGAACAAAAAAACACGCACAATGATTCGAGAAGTGCTTTGATGCGATATCTCTAGCTCACGGAACTCGCAAACCTTTTCCCAAGGGCCGCAAAGTCTGGTCTGTGATGTGACCGAGAGCCACTTCCATGCCAGCAGGGTGGCGTTCCAGGATGTGGCGGTAAGATGGGTATAGGAAAAGTGAAGCATATACATCTCGTGGATGAATAGCACAATGCGAAACAAGGAAACCTGGGATTAATCCCAGCTTCCCCACTTTACTAAATTGTGTGATCCTAGGCAGCTGCTTCATTTCACTTTCTCTCCTTCTTTGAAGATTTTCTTCCTATTATAATAATCATCGTTTTAATGTTATTGCTGAGTGGAGTGAACAGCAGCCCAGTGCAGTTGTTGATTAAGAGGCCGCAAATAAAGGTCAGGAGGGCCGCATGTGGCCCCCGGGCCGTACTTTGAGTATCACTGCTCTAGCAGAAAAAATAGTGGCTCCTCCATCTTTGTTGTTGCTTGCAGAGCTTGTGGGGGTTGCGTTGTAACCTCTGGAATTTTACAAACCAGCCTGGTGACCTTATTATTAAGAATAACCCTTGTTCTTGGCGTGGGGGCTCCTATATCGCAGAAGTTAGAGTTCACTGGCACGCCCCCACTGGCGCTTACATCCTCTACCTTTTTGCCTGAGCATGGGTCCACACCAGCCCACCCGTACTTACCATATCTCGTAAATAGTCAACACCTGAGCAGGCCTGGACGGTGGACCCTAGACCATGATGTCACCTTTTTGAAGACCATGCAGGTGTCTTTCTTCAAAGTGGCCTCACTTCCACAGGTGAACTACTGCCTTCGAGGAAAATGTCCTCACTATTGCCCCGCCTCTAGTCGTTAGGGACAAGGCCCTAGTTAAAGCTCAGCACGTTGATGCTTGGTTGACCCCGTGAGGGATTTAAACTCCTCAGTTTAAGAAACACAGCATAGCGTTTGCATGTGCTCACAGAGGGTCCAGGGATCATGTGTGGAATGAATGTGTCATTTTCAAGAGACAGCCAGACGCCCATTGCACTGTGAACACAGAGTCTGCACAGAGGAACACTCCCTGCCTGCACCACTCTTCGGTCCCTCTCGCATGCTGATTTGAATACCAGAGTTTCACAAGGCCGGCATACTGTCCTACCAATGGCAGCCATTTTGTTTTATACATGGCAGTGTGTGAGGAATAATGTGAGACAATAGGCACAGAGGGGTTGGATGCTCTGGATAATGAAGCTTAGACAGGTGAGAACACTAGACTGTAAAGTCCTAGGTATGCAGGCTCACTCACCCCCTGGGTTAAGATCATTTATAGATCAGGAGGCTGCAGTGGCGCATGGGCCTACCGTGCGCTGCAGTGGGACATGGGCCTACTGTGCGCTGCAGTGGGGCATGGGCCTACCGTGCGCTTCAGTGGGGCATGGGCCTACCGTGCGCTGCAGTGGGGCATGGGCCTACCGTGCGCTGCAGTGGCACATGGGCCTACCGTGCGCTGCAGTGGTGCATGGACCTACCGTGCGCTGCAGTGGTGCATGGGCCTCCGTGCGCTGCAGTGGTGCATGGGCCTACCGTGCGCTGCAGTGGCGCATGGGCCTCTGTGCACTGCAGTGGCGCATGGACCTACCGTGCGCTGCAGTGGCGCATGGGCCTACCGTGCGCTGCAGTGGTGCATGGACCTACCGTGCGCTGCAGTGGCGCATGGACCTACCGTGCGCTGCAGTGGTGCATGGGCCTCCGTGCGCTGCAGTGGTGCATGGGCCTACCGTGCGCTGCAGTGGTGCATGGACCTACCGTGCGCTGCAGTGGTGCATGGGCCTCCGTGCGCTGCAGTGGCGCATGGGCCTACCATGCGCTGCAGTGGCGCATGGGCCTACCGTGCGCTGCAGTGGTGCATGGGACTACTGTGCACTGCAGTGGTGCATTGACCTACCGTGCGCTGCAGTGGTGCATGGGCCTCCGTGCACTGCAGTGGCGCATGGACCTACCGTGCGCTGCAGTGGTGTATGGGCCTATCCTGCGCTGCAGTGGTGCATGGGGCTACCGTGCGCTGCAGTGGTGCATGGACCTAGGTTGTGTTCCCTCGTTAGTGCCTTCCTTAGTTTGTCCTCTTTGTTGGCCCCCTTCTTGTAGAGTCTCACTCGCGTGTCCAGCAGCATCGTGGGGCCTTCAGCAGATTCCTGGTGGGCTCCAGGCTCGTCATAGCATCATCCGCTGCTGGCACCAGTAAGCGTTGTTCCAGCTGTTACCTGTATGTTACGTTCCAGCTGGTACCTATAGTGACAAGGTGCCCTGTGCTTTACAACTGGTAAGATCTACCCAAGATGCATGTCATCAAGGCAGTGTGATGCCACCCTTTGAAACAAGCAACGCCTCAGGGAGTGAGCTCCAGGCCTGGGTCTCTCTCTTATTCCTTTTCCTGTCTCTTCCCCGGTGGCTGTGTCTGGTGATGCTTCTCATTCTATTCACCAGTACAGCAGCTAAGGGATGGCAGGGCGTTCAGCAAGTCCCTGACTTCGAATCATGACACAATGCAGTCCTCAATACCTGACACCACTCCATCCGAAATCCACCGCATCCACCGAAAGAAGGACGATTCTCCAATTCATATGCGAGAGCTCAGATTTTATTTGAGACACAGAGGTTACCATTATGCATCAACGTGCCTCAATGCGACTCCAGCAATAGCCTCATTGACGTGTCTTCTGTGGCAGCTTCAGAGTATTAGCATGGCATCATGCAATGAGGAAATACAGCCTTAGGACAAAACCAGTCTGTATATAAACCCCTTGTCTCTAAATTCTCTTGCAATTTTAAATGTGCGACAAGGCAAATTTCATCTCATAATTAAAATGATTAATATGAAAATTAAAAACTGAACAGTAAATCTGTCCTAAAACAGATGTGCAAAGTCAATATCTCCAAATAATCAATTACTTTATTCTTAAAACTCACCTCCTCTGTTTTTTTTATTTTTGCTAAACTCCGACATGAAGGAGTAGTGGGAGGGGTAACGCCAGCCTCACTGTCTTTAATGAAATTCAGATTCTCTCTTCATATTGGTTGTAGAATCATCATTTCGTTACACAACAAGAGACCAGCATAATGCATGGTTAAAGCTTTCTAAAACCATATTTGCCACATTCTTATCTGGTCTTAGATAATGTTTTGCAAACACATCAGCATCTGCCAGTCACCCACCCTCAACATATCTTGTAATCGTCCTCCTGCCCAGACAGCCTTGCTTGCTTTAGCTTCTCTCTTGGAAGGTGCACAAATCTTTCCAAACTCCCACCCACTTCTTCCATGACCAACCTGATCAACCATCAATGGTTGCAGTTGAAATAGCGCTACAAGGCGGCACATGCAAAATCAGTAACAGATTCACCCCATCAGCTCTGAATTTCAACACATGGATCTTGTATTCCTACATACAATACTGCGCATACTACTTGCTACACTTCTCAAACGTTAGATAGAAGATCAAATCCACCATAGCTATCGTCCATTTCCAGATCTCAATAAACACTCCATCAGAACCATAAACTCTACTACTTACCTTCAAGGGTTTCTCCTCTTAAACCTTCCAAAAAGAACAAAGCTTAATAAAGAAGCCAACTTAATTGATAGTTTCTTCCATTCTAAAACTCGATTACTAGGTCAAGAATGAAACATATCTAGAACCAAATTCATATCTCATAACGTGTCAAGCCTATTCCTCTGTTGTCTTCTTAACCTGATACACTTCATGATCCTATGCACCAAAGTAGTTTACCCACAGACCTGCCATCAACCTGAGCATGCCCAATCTAAAGCAAGTTATCTTTCTATATCTTAAATCCTTCCCAAACTGCTCCACCAAGAAAATAGCTACCTCCACTATCCAGGCCTCCACTAGATCCAAGCCGCACTCTATGTATTAATGAACCCATGTCCCCCATATTCACCCTTCTCGGTCCAGGAGCCCAGGACTCTTCAAGGCACCCCGAAGCCCCGCTCTAAAGCCCTATCAAACAATCAGATCTCCTGACAATTTCCAGACAAGTTCAATACCCCTAATGGCACCAAAGGATGCTCTACTCCTTCACCATTCACTAACAAGCCCTCCCTCGCCGGAATCAGACACGAAATATTGAAAGTCATCCCCATGACGCTCGGGAACCAAGCCTGAGTGACTAAAAAGGTGTTGTAAACACCAACTAACATTTCGTTCTCCTCGCATTCAGAAGTACTCTCTGTGTCAGTGCATGACCTTGAATTGTCTACCTGCTCTGCTGAAAAGCACCTAACCCTGTTTTTCCAAGATTTGGCCTCCAACTGTGATACCTGTCTATTTGGTTGATCAATCGGCTTGCAGAAGGTCCACCTCCAAAAGACCCATTCCTCATCTAGCCTCCTAAAGCTCAACCGATCCAAAACCCAGACGCTGTAATCCATCAGATATCTCGAATTCCAGTCTACCACTACATTCTTCTGACCTGGAAAACAATCTGCCCTCAGAGTTATTTTGTGCTCCAGACAAAAATACCAAAGTTCCTTCACCAACCCTGTCAGGTGACAGGACCTTCTCCTTCTCAGTCCACTTATGTAACTCTCTGCAGATATTTTTTCCATTCATAGCAAAACTGCACCTTCCTCCAAAATGTCATTGTAAATCCTTAATGCATACAAACCTGCTGTCATTTCCAGAAAATGTACATGTTGCGACCTCTCCAAACCTAGCCGACGACCATATGTCTTGAGAATCCAACTGTGCACCCATTCATGCAAACTTGCATCTGTCTTTCAAAGAGGATCTGGCGCACTGACAAAAACTGAGCCGCCATTCAATGCCTCCAAATTCTCCTGCCATCAAACTAACTCCTCCTTTGCTTCCACTGAAAAAAACAGCTTGTTGCTTCTAAAAGCCTCTGCCTTCATCCTAATTTAGTACCCAGGGATCCTGAGTAAAACTGTGACCCATTTGCACAAACTTTCTCCGGCATCCTCAAACCTGTTTAGGGACTCGCTGTACTCACTTTGGAGTCCCCCGCAGCTTGCCCTGATCTTCAAGCACTTCAGTTCCTTACTGTTCTTCCCTTTTCAGGAAGGAACCCTGTTGTGGCTTGAAAGCCGCCCCCTGAGCGTCTTGGCACATATGTATATTGAGATCTTTGCCAACCACAGCCAGGAGGTAGTCCCCTTCCACTGGCCCTACCAAAAACACATCATCTGAAAACCCTCCTCATGTCGCTCTGTGCTTTATCAAGAGTTATGAAAATAAAACCATATTTCCCAGGTTCTTCACAAGCCACTTTCTGAAAAGAAGGGCTTTTGCATCCCCGCTTACCTCCTTCCAGCCATGTCCTCTTATTTAGGGTTAATGATCAATAAAATGTCCTTCCTCCTCTCAGCAAAGAGGTCAGCATTACCAATGCCCAAGAAAAATATAGCCCTTTATGTCCACCCTCCTAATAAATCTTAATATACTTAAAGGTCTTCCAAGTGAATTTCCTCAGTCGTATCCAGAATTAATACCATAGGCCCGAGGATGTCCAAGAGTGTATTTTGTCACTGCTTCAAAGATCTTTCAAGACCATTAGAGGGATTTCTCTTAACTTAAACAAAAATGAGTTTCGTTTTCTTCTCCCAAAGGGTCCTTTACCACTAACTTAGGGGTCAGCGGACCTACCATATCTTCATCTAATGTATTATTCAGGTCTTCATCCTGTTGGAGTTCCAAAATACTACTCATTGCGCATTTGCAAATCTCCTTTTCCTGTACTACCAGCCAAATTCATCCTCTCAATTTAAATTCTCTAAATTTCGCTGTGTGACGCAAAAGGGACTATTCTCTTGCATGCCATCGTAGGTGTGCGGCGTTGGGCCTTTCCCCTTTGCATTGTTCTTTGCAGGCTTTGCTGCAGTTTTTGTGGGAAGGTTTCGAGAAGGGTTGGGCTGTGTCCACTTTGCGTGCTCAGTGGGTGGCTGTTAGGGCGTTTCGTTCCCCGTGGGGTAACCTGTATGATGGGGAGGACTTGGTTTCTCGTCTTCTCTGAGGGTTTTCCCTTTCTCGCCCCGTGCCACGGCCTTCCTTTCCCCTGTGGGATTTGCCCTTGGTCCTTCGGGCTTTGCTTGGTCCTCCTTTTGAGCCTTTGTCGGACGTTGACTTGAAGTTTGTTACCTTGAAGGTTGTGTTCCTGGTGGCCATCACCTCTGCTCGTCGCCTTGGCGAGTTGGGGGCCTTGATGGCGCGTGAGCCTTTCTTGTCCTTTTCGGAGGGTGGGGTGGTGCTTCACCTTGATTTGTCCTTCGTGCCTAAGGTCACTTCTCAGTTTCACAAGTCCCAGGAATTGGTCTTGCCTGCTTTGGGCTCGGTTCTGGATTCCCCGGCTGGTCCTTGTTGGTCCTTACTGAATGTGTGCAGGGCTTTGCGCATTTATCTTGAGCGCACTTCGGCCTTTCATGTGTCTGATTCCCTTTTTGTCTCCTTTGGGGCTGCTTCCCGTGGGCGTAGGGCTTCCTCTGTGTCTATAGGACGCTGGCTGAAGCAGGTCATTTCCTTGGCCTACTCTCTTTCTGGGTCACCTCCTCCGGTGGGTGTTCAGGGTCGTTCTACGAGGGGGGTGACGGCCTCTTGGGCTGAGGTCCGGGGGGTCCCTCTCTCTGAGATTTGTAGAGCGGCCACTTGGGCTTCGCCCAATACTTTCATCCGGCATTATCGCCTTCCCAATTTGCTGGGTGAGGAGGGCGGTTTTGCTTTGTGGGTGTTGGGTTGTGTTTGCCCTTGATTTCTGTGTTTTCAATAAATCTCTGGGTTTCTGTGCTGGCCTGGTGGTTTGTTGTGTTTTTTTCTTGGGGATGAATGCCAGGTTTTTGCTTTGGTATGTCTCACTTGTCCATGAAGGTGTCGAGGACGGAGGGACCTGGGGGTAATGTCCTATTACTTATGGTAATCTTCATTACTCCGGGTCCCGTAGTCCTCGACACCTTCATGGCTTCCCTCCCTCCTTCCCGTTATGCCGGCCTTCATCTTGGGCTTGGTATTTCAGAGGGAAGGCTGGGACCTGTACATTTATGTACTCCCGGTGGGAGGGGGAGGGGGTAGGTCCAGCATTCCTTCTTTCTTTTTTTCTGTCAGCGAGATAGGATATATCTCACTTGTCCATGAAAGTGTTAAGGACTATGGGACCCGGAGTAATGAAGATTACCATAAGTAATAGGACATTTATGACTCCTCTCTCTTTACTGGAATTAAATAGAGCTCTTTCCTTCTTGCCTTTAGATTTCATCTCGAAATGCTTGACATTTCACAAGTGCTTACCCTTTCTTACCTCCTCATCTTCAGTTAATGTCCAATGCCCATCCTCCGAGATAGGATTTTTTTTTCTTTTTTCTAAAACGTATTAATAGCTTCCTTCAATGGTGCTTTCCTCTCTCTGTAAACGTCTCCTTGTAATTTCTTTTTTGACTACATCCTGTGGAAGTTCTACAGAATAGTCACCTGACTCACTTCCTTCCCGTACTGATACAGACTATCCTACTGTAATGCCTTTAAGAAATCAAGAGAAAACAGCTTTTAATCACAACCTCCCCCAGCGCTCATAACAGTCTGTCTTCCCCAACTGTCACTGTGACTAGAATGCCTCAGGCTTGCATGAGGATGAGGCTGACATTCAACAAATGTGCACTAACACACTTTCACTGATATTAAAGGACAGTCTTCCTAACTCAAAATGGCTGAATAGTCTCCCAAGGGTCTAATAGCAATGACGTGCTAATCCTTGTGACCTGACAGTCTGACACTCAAAGGCGTGCACATCTCCTCTAAATTAAAACAAAGCATTGCTACCCAACAAAATAAAATCTCACACTCTTACCCAAATCAAAGAACTCAGTGGCTCTAAAAATTAGAAGCGCCCGAAAGACACTCTGACCTAACCAAATATATATCCGAGACTAAAAGTATACTTACCTGGGGGGTGGAGCTAGCTCGCAACCAAGATGGCTGCTTGAGCCGAGAGCTCCTCCGTCTCGATAGCTATCCTCCATTTATCCTGCGTGCAAACCTACTTCTAGTGGGCCCTAACTGCAGCCCTGTGTCACTGGATACCCACGGACCTCAGATGGCGCGGGCCTGAGCTTCGTACCCACCTGCTGACGCTGCAACGGACTCTGAGGCCTGGTGGCGCGGGCCGTGCCTGTGATCTGCGGCCTACGTTGGGGTGACGACAGACATGCCAACCCTCCCGACTCAGGCTTGAGACTACCGATTTGAAGGCTAGTCTCCCGCCTCCCGATTCTTACAAGCAAAAACCCGATTCGTCTGGGGTTCCAGCTGACAGGGATTGGTATTGTGTAAAGTGCTAATACTTCCAACAAAGAGTGGCGATGCAGGGGCTCTCGAAGGGGTGAAAAACCAACAAAGCGTCATTAACTTGGGAATCGTCTTTCAAAAACCTGCGAAGTACTTGGGGGAGAGCTGTTTCAGCCTGGGCTGCCACAGGGTAGTGGGGGGTGCATGCACTACCAACAACCTGCCAGGCCAGTGCCTAACACTTGCATCACCCTCTCTGCCTGCTATTATGCTCCATGCTTCCGAAAGGTAAGACAAAAACTTGCATTTACGTTTCAAATGTCCGATCCTACAGCAGCCACTTCCAAAGCCCATACATGCCAGTAACCCGATTCAAAGCCCCATTCTCCCAATTTATTTTTTTAAATCTCCCACTTTGCTCTCCTGAAATGTTGGCATGTATGGGTGACGAGCCGACATCCGTGACGCTACCGCAGCTGCCTGTGCCTGCCGGAAGGGAACCCGGCGGCCGTAGGGCTTAGGGGAGCACTCTTCCCCTCACCTGCCAGCCACGTCGACTCTGCTAGGTTGGAGCGGACACAGCGACGGTGATTGTCGTTCCTGTCCCCCAGGGCGGGCGGCTGGACCAGCGCTGCAGGGTGCGCTGTTGTGACGGGTGGTGCCGCCCATGATCGGAGGTGGAGGACGAGCGCCCACAGCTCGGAGGGGGGCGCTCGGCGTGAAGGAGAGAACCAAGACTGCGGCCTGAGCGGTGAGCCTGGGTGCAGGAACGGCGGCTGGGAGCGACGCTGCGAAGGTGGTGGGCCTGGGTGCAGCGAGGCGGACCTGACTGTGGCCTGTGAGAGTCCCCCGCAACTAGAGGAGCCCTGGGGCCTTCAATGAGACTGCGCGCTGAGGCGACGGGGGCTTGACTGAGGCGCTGGGCCCCCCGCTGGAGGTGAGGAGAGCTGGTGGGGCTGGATCGCACCGAGGCTACCTAAGGGTCTCTTCCAGCGTGGTGGTGCCAGTCGTGGCAATAAAGCATTGGAAGAGCGTTGTGATTGGAGCGGGGCGGTGGTGTGTTCGCTCCCTGTATCCCACAGCAGCGGCAGCTGGGGGATACCCCACATAGGCCTTGGCGCTCTTTCTAATATAGAGCTGCCCTGGCTTTCTAATTTACACCGCAAGTTCTTGGTTCGTCCGATAGAACAGGAGGAAATAGTGTTGACATTGTCAGCTATGAGGGCCGGGAGCGCGTCGGGAAGTGACGGCCTCACTGTCGCCTTTTACAAGGCATTTACAGGCCTCCTGATTCCTCGACTGCTTACCCTGTTTGAGGATATGGCAGACACGGGCACTATGCCACCTACATTGTGAGAGGCGATACTGGTCGCTATTCTTAAACCAGGGAAGGACCCAGGAGACTGCCCCTCGTCGCTATTAAACGTGGATGTGAAGATATTCGCCAAATGGATTTCCAACCGCCTCAGCCCCCTGGTTGCTTAATTGGTGGCCCCAGAACAGGCCGGATTTGTACCCACTCGTAATCTCACGTATAACCTGAGAACGGTATTTGCGGCATTCCAGCATAGACGGCCAGAAATTCCTGCGATTGCGGTCTTCCTGGACATGGAAAAGGCCTTCGACTCTGTTGAGTGGCCTTTCCTAAGACATGTCCTAAGCAGAATGGGTGTGGGAGAGCTGTTTCTACAACTGTTGTCTACGCTGTACACCTTCCCTACAGCTCGTATACGAATAGGATCGCTCAACACGGACCCCATACAGATAGGCAGAGGCACGATGCAGGGCTGTCCCCTTTCCCCTATCCTATATGCGCTGGTAGCAGAGCCGCTTGCTTGTGCCCTGCGTGAAAACCACAGCCACAGGGGCATTCGATTCCCCAGATATAATTTGATCGTATCCACGTATGCAGACGATACCCTCTAATATGTCAGGGACCCGGAAGAGCATTCTTCAGCGGTGCTTCGTGAGGTAGTCTTATTTAGCTCTCTCTCGGGCATCCATGTTAATTGGAACAAGTCCCTCATGTTTCCACTTACATCAGCTACGAGGAAATTCGACCCGGAATATCCCATTCAATGGACTACTGACGCGGCACGGTATTTGGGGATCCGACTTCACACGGACTCAGAGGTAGTCCTGCGGGGGAATTATGGGTTGGCTGTCTCCAAACTGGAGGAGGATGTTGAAAAATGGATCACTCTGCCACTATCGCTGCTGGGACGGATCTCACTTATGAAAATGATCGTGTTGCTGTGCTTTCTGTTCTTGTTTAGTAACAACCCTATGGTGTTATCGAGCCTTTTTTTCCGACAACTCTAAACGCTAATGGTCCAGCTTGCATGGGCTGGGAAACAGCCAAGAGTGGCGTGGAAAATACGCGGTGGTTGGCCTGAATGCCCCAGATCTGGAACTTTATTATCGAGCCGCGCAATGCGCGCACGCTTACCACTGGATACATGGCCCATCGGACATTCCACACATACGCATTGAATCGATCGTGGCAGATCCGACTCCCTTGCCCGCGCTGCTTGTCAGGACTCGAGACCGACGAACTGGTTCCCTTGATTCCCTGAATGCGGTCACTCATGCTTGGCATCACATGATGGAGGTCCAGGCGTGCAGCCTACTGTACGCCCCGAAAGCCCCTATTGCTTGGTGCGCCTGGCCGACCCCTTGGAGGATAAAGGGGTTTTAGCGGCACTGAGCACGCTGAACATACACAACATGGGCGATTTGTTTGCAGAGGCCACTGCCCGCACCTGGGGAGAGATCGAAACTGACGCTATTTCCTACCCACTGCTATTGCGCTTTCAGTTCCACAGGGTGAGGCACGTGCTTAGAGATCTTTAAGGGAAGACATGGCAGAACCCCCGCTGGTTACAGCTTTTGATTACGTCGTTAATGCTAAGTCTCCTGGTAAATTAATAACCAACTTGTACCGTATAGCCCTCCCAGAGAGGACGGCGGATTACGCCAAGCCGAGATTAGCATGGCAAGCTGATTTACGAACTGATCTACAGGAAGAGACATGGCAGTACTTCTGTTCAAGTACGAGGAGTATATCTCTGAATGGCCGTCATAGGTTACTTCACTTTAAATACCTGAACATGACTTACTATACCCCTGAAAGATTACATAGATATGGATTGCGTGACAGCCCTAATTGTGAGAGGTGTGGGGCCCAAATTGCTGATTTTTTTACACGTAGCTTGGTCCTGTCCAGACATCTTGGCATTTTGGAGCAATGTGTACAAAGAAGTGAACGAGATCACACAATTGGCACTGACACCTGACCCATTATTTGCCATACTAGGTTACTCTAAGCCCCTACGACAGGCACACAGGAGACTGGTCGATATGGCCTTCCTTCTAGCTAAACGGTGTGTAGAGCTCACATGGATGCGAGGCCCAACCCCCGCGCTAGCACAATGGACCAGGGAGATGACATACTGTAGTACACAAACAGAACTCTATAGCGACCTACTACCCCCTCGTAATAGGCCCAAAAACTTTTGGTCCATGTTTCTAGATAGGAGACATGTACGGGATGTTGCGGAGAATGAGGACGCAAATACCAGGCAAGAGGGGGAGACCGGACTGGGGATATAGAATCCACCTCGCGGAATAGCCACCCTTAACGCACTGTAAGCTAGATGGATAGCTTGTTCTCGGAGGGATGGACAGAAGAGACCCCGGACAGGAGTGAGGCTGTTAGCTGGTTTGCAATGGGCGGGCCTATCGACATTCAACATTGTAGGTCTGAACCATTGTCATGTACAAGGGATGCTCCTTATTATTGGGCTCCTAACATTGTATTTATGAACACAGTTTGTATATCTACTGTCGCTAATTACTGCCAAAGATTGTGATGGTTGTTTATTCTTGAAATGCCAATAAAAAAAGTATACTTAACTTGCAGAAGTAGCATTTAAAACTGGAGGAAGATTCTGAGACAAGGAGTTTATATCCAAAATGTTTGTTTTCTATTTCTGGTCATTAGTTGTGTGATGTCATGCTAGTACATTGAATCTGTTGCAGGAGTGACATTAATGCTCAAGCTGCTGGAGTGGCATTAAGGTAAGCTGATGTATAATACTAGCCACTGGTCTTGTATTGAAATCCATAAGGAGAAATTCGGAGAAAGGGAGCTACAGGTACTAGCGGATGAGGTCATTGTTAGGAATTGAGCTAGTCCTATCTCTGTGACCATGCCTTGCCATCACATGACCAGGGATAGGTAGATAAAAACTAGTCCTACCTTTGGCTCATTGCTCGATATTGCCAGTGTTTGGATTCCCTTCCTGGTTGTTGGTTGCTGAGGTCTGCAGAGCTGAGCCTTTTCATCTGTTGCCTTATCCCTTGTTGCTGACCTGTTCCCTCTCACGGGCTCGTGAGGAGGGTTCGTGTTTTTTTTATCTTCGCTTTTTGTCCTTTCCCCGTTTTACTCTTTCCTTTGGTAGTTCAGTTAGCGGTATCCTGGTATTCCCCTCCCTTTTTCCCCCTATCCGTTCCCTGTCCCGGTGGGTTTAGTATTTTGTTTTCTGAGTGACTCGGGGGCTCCCGTTCACTCCAGCGTTTGTGTTTGCTGAACGCTGAGTATCCGAGACGTCCCGCTATTCTAGCGCGTCTCTGTGAGGGTACGATCCGCCTCGTTATTTGCGGAAGTGACGTTTTGGGTCACTCCGCGGCGGCTTCGTTTCTATTAGCGCTGACTGCATAGCGCAACGGAGGGTTTCCCTGCTCTTTGCCCCTTCGAGTTACTTTCTTTTCAACAACGGGGTTTTTTGGTATTGGCTGCTAGCCATCCCTGACCTTTTTCCCCGCGTTTTATTATTTTTGGTATAAGGACAATTTCCTAAAAGCTCCCTTCTCGAATCTGCTAAAGTCAGTAGCGCAGATATATGAGTACCACGTTATTTTGCTGCTGTACTCCGCATCTTTACGAAGCAAAGCCTGCATAAGCCACAGGTGAGAAGGGTTGTATGGTGTATAAGGCATGGTCATTGGGGGTTGGTTACATTAGGGTCCAGTGCATATGAAAGGTGTTGTTTCTTTCCTATTGTGCTACAGGTGCAGAAGCGTAAAGGCAGAGGGAGCTGGGTCCTGTTACCTACAAGGGTGGTAGACTTGGTGTCTCCTCAACATTACCACCCTCTTTTCTGGTCCATAGGTGAACCCACAGTGTTTCTCCTGTGGGTGTCCAGTGGGCGTGAGAAGGGGATTGGTGCATGCTACGTTCCTGCAGTGCTTGGGCCGGTGGGAGTCTAACAGAATATCGAGCCCACGTTAACATAGCACTGCCCGGACTAGCATGGATGAGGAAAAGAAGAGAAGGAGAGAGAAGAATTTGTGTCTGTATTGCGGACAGGGGGGGCATTTCGCACGTGATTGTCCTGTGAAACCGTCTGGATTGGGGTTTGGGAAAAAGGTGGCATGCATACAAGTAGAGCGGAAAGAAGAGAAGGAAAGGAAAGCACAATATGAAGTGGTGGGGGCGATAGATCAGGCCCCTAGGCATTTTGTGATTAATGCTCAACTGTTGATATCAGCGCAGAACCGTGTCCCGGTGTCAGTGTTACTGGATTCCGGGGCCACTGGGAACTTTATGGATATCTCGATGGCGGATAAGTTGATGGTTCCTTGTCATCTAAAGGAACAACCGGAACCAGTAAGGGCCATTGACGGAACCGAGTTGACTTCGGGGTGTATTACCCGACAGACCGAACCATTAGGTTTAGTGTGTGACAATGGGCATGTGGAATCCGTGGTGTTCGATTTGATCGATGCCCCCTCGTTTGGCCTAGTTCTGGGGGTCCCATGGTTACAAATACATAACCCCAGGATTGACTGGGTACAAAGATTGGTCACGTTGGACTCGGTAAACTGTTATGTTGTGGCGGCGGAGCAGATCAATCCTTTGTCCTGTGCCGTGACCGAGACGTGTAGAATCCCTCCACAGTATGCGGCTTATAGGGATGTGTTTGATAAAGAGTGTGCCCAAGGTCTCCCTCCCCACAGGGCGTATGATTGTAAGATCGACCTTATACCGGGGGCCCCATTGCCATGTAGTCGGGTCTATGCTCTTTCTGAACCTGAGGAGGCCCATCTGAAGAAGTACATAGATGAGATGTTGTCATTGGGGTACATACGTCCTTCTGCCTCGCCAGTGTCATCGGCTATCTTTTTCATACCGAAGAAAGAGGGGTCTTTAAGGGCGTGTGTTGACTATCGTACATTGAATTCTGCCACGGTCAAGAATAGGGACCCTCTTCCGCTCATCTCCGTGTTGTTGGACCAGCTCCGCAAGGCTACAGTTTTCACCAAGTTAGACTTGCGGGGAGCATACCATCTCATAAGGGTCCGGCCAGGGGATGAGTGGAAGACGGCGTTTAAAACAAAGTATGGACTATTCGAATACACTGTAATGCCTTTTGGTTTGTGTTATGCGCCGGCGGCGTTCCAGTTTTTCATAAATGAGGTTCTTGGCAAATATCTGGATCAGACAGTGATAGTGTATTTAGATGACATCCTCATTTATTCAGAAAAGGGTCTTGAGCATACCGAGCATGTATTGCAGGTGTTGCAGACGTTACAGGAGCATCATTTATATGCTAAGTTGGAAAAATGCCACTTTGGTACCTCTGAAGTGGAGTTCCTGGGGTTTGTTATTTCTGCTGCAGGTATTCGTATGGATCCGAAGAAGATTCAGGCTATTGTGACCTGGCCAGTGCCTACGAATGTGAAACAAATACAGGTGCTCCTTGGTTTCGCTAATTTTTATCGGCGATTTATTCTACGTTTCTCTGAGATAGTGGCCCCAATGACTCGCCTCTTGAGAAAGGGTGTCCCTTTTGATTGGACTAGTGAGACTCAAGACGCATTTCGCCTGTTGTTGAAACAATTTGTGTCTGCCCCTGTATTGGTGCACCCTGATCCTGCCCTGCCGTATTTCGTAGAAACAGATGCTTCCTTGTGTGCTGTAGGAGGTGTTTTGTCGCAGAGAGACGAAGCCACTGGCCATATGCATCCTATTGCGTTCTTTTCTAAAACCCTATTACCAGCTGAACGCAATTATACGGTGGCAGAGAGAGAGCTGCTGGCGGTCAAACTAGCATTCGAGGAATGGCGTCATTACTTATGGGGTGCCCGTCACGTAATCACCATCTACACTGATCATAAGAATTTAGAATTCTTTCGTTCGGCTAGGGCATTAACACCGCGTCAGATGAGATGGGTTTTATTCTTTAATGAATTCGACTTCATTATAACCTACCGGCCTGCAGCTCAACAGGTGAAATCTGATGCGCTCTCTAGAATACATGTGGACACGAAGGACGAAGGTTCCTTGAGTGTGAGTAGGACAATGATCGATAAGGAGAGAATCGTAGGGGCATTGACAGTGGACGACTTTCCTGCTCTGGTGAAGGACCGATTAAGTCATTTGGATCTGGCCCCTTGGTTAGCCCTACCACAAATAGAGTTGCAGGATGGTCGTTTGTATAAGGAAGGCAAGTTGTTTATTCCCCCTGGGTTGAGGGATGAGGTGTTGGAGTGGTGTCATTCCTCTGCCCTGGCAGCTCATCCAGGTAAAAGAAAGACCAAGGACCTGTGTATGAGGTGGTTTTGGTGGGAGTCCATGTCAAGGGATGTTCAGGGTTATGTAGGTGCTTGTCCGGTGTGTGTAACAAGCAAGCCCTCGCATTGTAAACCCTCGGGACTTTTACAGCCTTTGGCAGTTCCACCTGGTCCATGGCATTCTCTGAGCATGGATTTTGTAACCGATCTACCTTCTGTCACAGGTCTCACCGCCGTATTGGTGGTGGTAGATTTATTCACCAAGATGGCCCACTTTATCCCGTTTCCCAAGATTCCTACCGCAAAAGAGATGGCGGTGGTGTTCATGTCTTCAATTGTGCGGTTGCATGGGTTACCAGAGGTGATTGTATCCGATAGAGGGTCGCAGTTCGTTTCACACTTTTGGACTGAGTTATGTCAGGTACTTAAGACCAAGATATGTCTCTCTTCGGCGTACCACCCTCAGTCTGACGGTCAAACCGAGCGCACTAACCAGACGATGGAGCAGTATTTAAGGTGTCTGATTGCGTCCTTGTCCTGTGATTAGGTAACTGCCCTGCCCATAGCGGAGTTCGCCTACAACAACAGTGTGCATTCCGCCTTGGGCATGACTCCTTTTTTTTGTTCCCTGGGATACCATCCAAGGGCGATGGCTATACAGCCCACGGGTCGCGTGCCAGCCATCGACAGTGTATGTAAGCAATTGGGAGAAGTCTGGGCATTGGCTAGGAAAGGTCTGCTGGACGCAAAGGAGGCCATGAAGGTCCAGGCGGATAAGCATCGTGTCCCTGCTCCTGCCTATAAGATAGGGGATCTAATGTGGCTGTCTTCACGCAACTTGAGGTTACAGGGATCGCGCAAATTGCAGCCCAGGTTTGTGGGTCCATATCCCATCCTCCAGGTTATCAACCCTGTGGCAACGAAGCTTAGGTTGCCACAGGAGTATAGTGTGCACCCTGTTTTTCATACCTCATTGCTTAAACCCTATGTACCGACCGACCGGGTACTGCCGCCCCCTCCTGCTGTCCTGATTGATGGACAGGAGGAATTTGAGGTTCAGGCTATCCTCGATTCGAAGCGAGTCAGGGGACGTCTTTATTATTTGGTTGACTGGAAGGGGTACACTAAGGACGACAGAACCTGGGAGCCGGCTGGGGAGGTTCACGCCCCGCGGTTGGTTCGTTCATTCCATAGATTGCACCCCTCCAAGCCCAGAACCGTGGGGAGGATTGTTGGAGGGGGGTACTGTTAGGAATTGAGCTAGTCCTATCTCTGTGACCATGCCTTGCCATCACATGACCAGGGATAGGTAGATAAAAACTAGTCCTACCTTTGGCTCATTGCTCGATATTGCCAGTGTTTGGATTCCCTTCCTGGTTGTTGGTTGCTGAGGTCTGCAGAGCTGAGCCTTTTCATCTGTTGCCTTATCCCTTGTTGCTGACCTGTTCCCTCTCACGGGCTCGTGAGGAGGGTTCGTGTTTTTTTTATCTTCGCTTTTTGTCCTTTCCCCGTTTTACTCTTTCCTTTGGTAGTTCAGTTAGCGGTATCCTGGTATTCCCCTCCCTTTTCCCCCTATCCGTTCCCTGTCCCGGTGGGTTTAGTATTTTGTTTTCTGAGTGACTCGGGGGCTCCCGTTCACTCCAGCGTTTGTGTTTGCTGAACGCTGAGTATCCGAGATGTCCCGCTATTCTAGCGCGTCTCTGTGAGGGTACGATCCGCCTCGTTATTTGCGGAAGTGATGTTTTGGGTCACTCCGCGGCGGCTTCGTTTCCGTTAGCGCTGACTGCATAGCGCAACGGAGGGTTTCCCTGCTCTTTGCCCCTTCGAGTTACTTTCTTTTCAACAACGGGGTTTTTTGGTATTGGCTGCTAGCCATCCCTGACCTTTTTCCCCGCGTTTTATTATTTTTGGTATAAGGACAATTTCCTAAAAGCTCCCTTCTCGAATCTGCTAAAGTCAGTAGCGCAGATATATGAGTACCACGTCATTTTGCTGCTGTACTCCGCATCTTTACGAAGCAAAGCCTGCATAAGCCACAGGTGAGAAGGGTTGTATGGTGTATAAGGCATGGTCATTGGGGGTTGGTTACATTAGGGTCCAGTGCATATGAAAGGTGTTGTTTCTTTCCTATTGTGCTACAGGTGCAGAAGCGTAAAGGCAGAGGGAGCTGTGTCCTGTTACCTACAAGGGTGGTAGACTTGGTGTCTCCTCAGCATTACCACCCTCTTTTCTGGTCCATAGGTGCACCCACAGTGTTTCTCCTGTGGGTGTCCAGTGGGCGTGAGAAGGGGATTGGTGCATGCTACGTTCCTGCAGTGCTTGGGCCGGTGGGAGTCTAACAGTCATCAAGAAGGAGCTCCAATAGGTATCAAGTATTCCATTATTTGAGTGTGTAGTGTGCCTAGTACAGAATTTTTCATTGATTTCTGGGACTTATAGTTCTGGTTTTATAATGGGTTAAATTAAGAAAGCAACAAAAAAGTCTGGATTGGATGAGCTACTCACTCATGAAAAGGGTAACCTTAGAAGCTCTGAGCCCATGCACATGGACCAACTCTGTTATTAATCAATCACTCAATATTTGTGTAGCACAACACTGTCACCCCTAGGGGTAATTGGGCTCTGATTGTGCTGTCTTTCAGGCGAATAGCCAAGTCTTCAGCTTCTTTCTGAAGTCCACCGGGGAGGGTGCTGTATGGAAGTGGAGGGGCATGGCATTCCAGGTCTTGGCATCAATGTAGGAGAAGGAGCAGCCCCCAAGGCACATGTGAAGGATGCGGGGGTGCAAAGGTGAGAGAGGAGGATCAAGGTGTCTTGCGGGTAGGTGGAAGTTCAGTGGATGGCCCTGGTCATTGGTTGTGTAGGGCCTTGCATGCATCCGTGAGGATTTTGATCTGGCATATCTTCCAGATGGTTAGCCAGTGGAGGTCTCTGAGGTGGGGATGATGTGGGTCCATCTGGGGAGGTCCAGCATGAATCTGGCTGCAGTGTTCTGCATGGTCTGGAATCTTTTCAGGAGCTGGCTGGAAATTCTGGAGTAGACAGAATTGCCTTAATCGAGGCGGCTGGTGACAAGGGGCTGCATGACTCTAAGAAGGTTGTGGGAGCAAGAGGAGGCAACTGTGTTGACTTGTTGTTTCATGGTTAGTTGGCTGTCGAGAATGATGCTGAGGTTACATGGTCTGTCGGCATGGGTGTTAGAGCGAGTTCTGCTGGCCACCAGCTGTGGTCCCTTGAGGAGGTGTTCTTCCTGAAGTTCAGTAGTTCTGTGTTGTTGGAGTTGAGTTTAAGGCAGCTGTTCCTCATTCCTTTGGCAACATAGCTCATGGTGTTGCAGAAGTTTGTTTTTGTGCTGGAGGGGTCTTCAGTCAGCAAGAGGATGAGTTGGGTTTCATCTGCATATGAGGTTATGTTGATCTGACATGGTCTGCGAAGGTGGTTATGTAGATGTTGAACAGGATGGAGCTGAGGGATGATCCTCGGGGTATGCCACATATGATGTCCTTGAGTGCGGAGGTGAAGGGAGGCAGTCAGACGCTCTGTGTGTATCCTGAGAGGAATGAGGTGATCCACTTGAGAGTGTTTTGCTGTAGACCAATGTTTTGCTGTCTGTCGAAGAGGGTGTGGTAATATACGGTATCAGACACAGCATAGAGGTCGAGGAGGATCAGGGCCACAGTTTCTCCGTGGTTGAGGAGGGTTCAGACGTCATCTTTAGCAACAATTATCATGGTCTCAGTGCTGTGGTTGGCACGGAATCCTGATGGTCAGTAGGTGGTTGAGTTTCAGGTTTGGCTGGGTAGGAGAGCAGGGGGATGGGTCGGTAATTTTTGAGGTTGCTGGGGTCGGCGGAGTGCAGTTATAAAGCTGTGTTACAGAACAAACCAAGGACATTACCCAGAATGTGAAGGACATTTCCTCAGATCCTGACTATGTAGATCACTGTAGGAACAGGTGTCATAAACCAAAGTGGCATGGATGTAATTTTCTCTCAAAGCACCATCTGGATAGCATTGCAGCTGTGTGTGGGGGGCACCTGATTCAAGTGAAAAATAAGTGTGACCAATCACCAGCCTTACCATCTTAGAGGTTATCACAGGTGGTGGTGTTGTAGCTTGAGGTACAGAGGAGCAAGGTGAGAGTTGCGGCAATGTACTGTATATACATATTTATATCATCGTCCATGCAATACCTGACAACAAACATTTGTTGCACTTACTGGCCAGGAGATATTACAATGTGCAGTACATGATCTAAGATCCAGCAAGTGCATTTCCACTTGTGAATATTTGACAATGCATGCTTTTGTTAATGCTGCAACCACAAACTTTTCCATTTAAATATCCAGTTTTTGAATTATATTTGTTGTGTATATATATATATATATATATATAGATATATATTCAAAACAAATTTCTTCCTCCACGAAGAAAATACGCAGGCTACTTCTGGATGCTTCAGTGTTCTTTTATTTAAGGCACAAAATCAGGTAGCTGCCTACCGACGCGTTTCGCCACTAAGGCCTTAGTGGCGAAACGAGTCGGTAGGCAGCTACCTGATTTTGTGCCTTAAATAAAAGAACACTGAAGCATCCAGAAGTAGCCTGCGTATTTTCTTCGTGGAGGAAGAAATTTGTTTTGAATGTCAAAGGGTGTCCGGCGCCCACGCAGGCTCGCCGCAACTTTGAGACCAGGAGCAGCTGGGAATGGTGGTTTGTTTTACATATATATATATATATATATATATATATATTCTGTCCACAAAAGGTTGCCCTGTTGGAGCCGCCACTCAGAGAGGGGTTACTGCACACGGCGCCACAGGCAGTCAGCAGTCAGCGTGTCACATCCCTTAAAAGCAGCCATACGCGTTTCGAGCGGAAAGCTCTTGTTCACTGGCCAAATGATGAGGTGAGCAGATTCGTTGTGAACAGGTAATTTATTCAGGTTAAGAGTCCCGCCCAGGTGGGCGTTCCCACAGGCATGCTGGTAACTGTAGTTCTGATATGCCTGAAGACTCGATCGTTCATAAAGGCAAGTGCGCTGCACACTTCATCACCTTGAATGTTTATCCCGGTTGGGCAAAGGTTGTTGCAGCAAGCTGATCAACTTCCCAATGTTGACCTGTGGCTCAGGCCCCCTCCTTTCCTTCGAGTGTTACTGGTACCAACACCCAGGATCTGCTGGAAGCAGCGGGGCAGCTCCGCGACCGGCAAGGCCGCATAAGATTCTGTCCACAAAAGGTTGCCCTGTTGGAGCCGCCACTCAGAGAGGGGTTACTGCACACGGCGCCACAGGCAGTCAGCAGTCAGCGTGTCACATCCCTTAAAAGCAGCCATACGCGTTTCGAGCGGAAAGCTCTTGTTCACTGGCCAAATGATGAGGTGAGCAGATTCGTTGTGAACAGGTAATTTATTCAGGTTAAGAGTCCCGCCCAGGTGGGCGTTCCCACAGGCATGCTGGTAACTGTAGTTCTGATATGCCTGAAGACTCGATCGTTCATAAAGGCAAGTGCGCTGCACACTTCATCACCTTGAATGTTTATCCCGGTTGGGCAAAGGTTGTTGCAGCAAGCTGATCAACTTCCCAATGTTGACCTGTGGCTCAGGCCCCCTCCTTTCCTTCGAGTGTTACTGGTACCAACACCCAGGATCTGCTGGAAGCAGCGGGGCAGCTCCGCGACCGGCAAGGCCGCATAAGATTCTGTCCACAAAAGGTTGCCCTGTTGGAGCCGCCACTCAGAGAGGGGTTACTGCACACGGCGCCACAGGCAGTCAGCAGTCAGCGTGTCACATCCCTTAAAAGCAGCCATACGCGTTTCGAGCGGAAAGCTCTTGTTCACTGGCCAAATGATGAGGTGAGCAGATTCGTTGTGAACAGGTAATTTATTCAGGTTAAGAGTCCCGCCCAGGTGGGCGTTCCCACAGGCATGCTGGTAACTGTAGTTCTGATATGCCTGAAGACTCGATCGTTCATAAAGGCAAGTGCGCTGCACACTTCATCACCTTGCATGTTTATCCCGGTTGGGCAAAGGTTGTTGCAGCAAGCTGATCAACTTCCCAATGTTGACCTGTGGCTCAGGCCCCCTCCTTTCCTTCGAGTGTTACTGGTACCAACACCCAGGATCTGCTGGAAGCAGCGGGGCAGCTCCGCGACCGGCAAGGCCGCATAAGATTCTGTCCACAAAAGGTTGCCCTGTTGGAGCCGCCACTCAGAGAGGGGTTACTGCACACGGCGCCACAGGCAGTCAGCAGTCAGCGTGTCACATCCCTTAAAAGCAGCCATACGCGTTTCGAGCGGAAAGCTCTTGTTCACTGGCCAAATGATGAGGTGAGCAGATTCGTTGTGAACAGGTAATTTATTCAGGTTAAGAGTCCCGCCCAGGTGGGCGTTCCCACAGGCATGCTGGTAACTGTAGTTCTGATATGCCTGAAGACTCGATCGTTCATAAAGGCAAGTGCGCTGCACACTTCATCACCTTGAATGTTTATCCCGGTTGGGCAAAGGTTGTTGCAGCAAGCTGATCAACTTCCCAATGTTGACCTGTGGCTCAGGCCCCCTCCTTTCCTTCGAGTGTTACTGGTACCAACACCCAGGATCTGCTGGAAGCAGCGGGGCAGCTCCGCGACCGGCAAGGCCGCATAAGATTCTGTCCACAAAAGGTTGCCCTGTTGGAGCCGCCACTCAGAGAGGGGTTACTGCACACGGCGCCACAGGCAGTCAGCAGTCAGCGTGTCACATCCCTTAAAAGCAGCCATACGCGTTTCGAGCGGAAAGCTCTTGTTCACTGGCCAAATGATGAGGTGAGCAGATTCGTTGTGAACAGGTAATTTATTCAGGTTAAGAGTCCCGCCCAGGTGGGCGTTCCCACAGGCATGCTGGTAACTGTAGTTCTGATATGCCTGAAGACTCGATCGTTCATAAAGGCAAGTGCGCTGCACACTTCATCACCTTGAATGTTTATCCCGGTTGGGCAAAGGTTGTTGCAGCAAGCTGATCAACTTCCCAATGTTGACCTGTGGCTCAGGCCCCCTCCTTTCCTTCGAGTGTTACTGGTACCAACACCCAGGATCTGCTGGAAGCAGCGGGGCAGCTCCGCGACCGGCAAGGCCGCATAAGATTCTGTCCACAAAAGGTTGCCCTGTTGGAGCCGCCACTCAGAGAGGGGTTACTGCACACGGCGCCACAGGCAGTCAGCAGTCAGCGTGTCACATCCCTTAAAAGCAGCCATACGCGTTTCGAGCGGAAAGCTCTTGTTCACTGGCCAAATGATGAGGTGAGCAGATTCGTTGTGAACAGGTAATTTATTCAGGTTAAGAGTCCCGCCCAGGTGGGCGTTCCCACAGGCATGCTGGTAACTGTAGTTCTGATATGCCTGAAGACTCGATCGTTCATAAAGGCAAGTGCGCTGCACACTTCATCACCTTGAATGTTTATCCCGGTTGGGCAAAGGTTGTTGCAGCAAGCTGATCAACTTCCCAATGTTGACCTGTGGCTCAGGCCCCCTCCTTTCCTTCGAGTGTTACTGGTACCAACACCCAGGATCTGCTGGAAGCAGCGGGGCAGCTCCGCGACCGGCAAGGCCGCATAAGATTCTGTCCACAAAAGGTTGCCCTGTTGGAGCCGCCACTCAGAGAGGGGTTACTGCACACGGCGCCACAGGCAGTCAGCAGTCAGCGTGTCACATCCCTTAAAAGCAGCCATACGCGTTTCGAGCGGAAAGCTCTTGTTCACTGGCCAAATGATGAGGTGAGCAGATTCGTTGTGAACAGGTAATTTATTCAGGTTAAGAGTCCCGCCCAGGTGGGCGTTCCCACAGGCATGCTGGTAACTGTAGTTCTGATATGCCTGAAGACTCGATCGTTCATAAAGGCAAGTGCGCTGCACACTTCATCACCTTGAATGTTTATCCCGGTTGGGCAAAGGTTGTTGCAGCAAGCTGATCAACTTCCCAATGTTGACCTGTGGCTCAGGCCCCCTCCTTTCCTTCGAGTGTTACTGGTACCAACACCCAGGATCTGCTGGAAGCAGCGGGGCAGCTCCGCGACCGGCAAGGCCGCATAAGATTCTGTCCACAAAAGGTTGCCCTGTTGGAGCCGCCACTCAGAGAGGGGTTACTGCACACGGCGCCACAGGCAGTCAGCAGTCAGCGTGTCACATCCCTTAAAAGCAGCCATACGCGTTTCGAGCGGAAAGCTCTTGTTCACTGGCCAAATGATGAGGTGAGCAGATTCGTTGTGAACAGGTAATTTATTCAGGTTAAGAGTCCCGCCCAGGTGGGCGTTCCCACAGGCATGCTGGTAACTGTAGTTCTGATATGCCTGAAGACTCGATCGTTCATAAAGGCAAGTGCGCTGCACACTTCATCACCTTGAATGTTTATCCCGGTTGGGCAAAGGTTGTTGCAGCAAGCTGATCAACTTCCCAATGTTGACCTGTGGCTCAGGCCCCCTCCTTTCCTTCGAGTGTTACTGGTACCAACACCCAGGATCTGCTGGAAGCAGCGGGGCAGCTCCGCGACCGGCAAGGCCGCATAAGATTCTGTCCACAAAAGGTTGCCCTGTTGGAGCCGCCACTCAGAGAGGGGTTACTGCACACGGCGCCACAGGCAGTCAGCAGTCAGCGTGTCACATCCCTTAAAAGCAGCCATACGCGTTTCGAGCGGAAAGCTCTTGTTCACTGGCCAAATGATGAGGTGAGCAGATTCGTTGTGAACAGGTAATTTATTCAGGTTAAGAGTCCCGCCCAGGTGGGCGTTCCCACAGGCATGCTGGTAACTGTAGTTCTGATATGCCTGAAGACTCGATCGTTCATAAAGGCAAGTGCGCTGCACACTTCATCACCTTGAATGTTTATCCCGGTTGGGCAAAGGTTGTTGCAGCAAGCTGATCAACTTCCCAATGTTGACCTGTGGCTCAGGCCCCCTCCTTTCCTTCGAGTGTTACTGGTACCAACACCCAGGATCTGCTGGAAGCAGCGGGGCAGCTCCGCGACCGGCAAGGCCGCATAAGATTCTGTCCACAAAAGGTTGCCCTGTTGGAGCCGCCACTCAGAGAGGGGTTACTGCACACGGCGCCACAGGCAGTCAGCAGTCAGCGTGTCACATCCCTTAAAAGCAGCCATACGCGTTTCGAGCGGAAAGCTCTTGTTCACTGGCCAAATGATGAGGTGAGCAGATTCGTTGTGAACAGGTAATTTATTCAGGTTAAGAGTCCCGCCCAGGTGGGCGTTCCCACAGGCATGCTGGTAACTGTAGTTCTGATATGCCTGAAGACTCGATCGTTCATAAAGGCAAGTGCGCTGCACACTTCATCACCTTGAATGTTTATCCCGGTTGGGCAAAGGTTGTTGCAGCAAGCTGATCAACTTCCCAATGTTGACCTGTGGCTCAGGCCCCCTCCTTTCCTTCGAGTGTTACTGGTACCAACACCCAGGATCTGCTGGAAGCAGCGGGGCAGAACTACAGTTACCAGCATGCCTGTGGGAACGCCCACCTGGGCGGGACTCTTAACCTGAATAAATTACCTGTTCACAACGAATCTGCTCACCTCATGAGTGGCGGCTCCAACAGGGCAACCTTTTGTGGACAGAATCTTATGCGGCCTTGCCGGTCGCGGAGCTGCCCCGCTGCTTCCAGCAGATCCTGGGTGTTGGTACCAGTAACACTCGAAGGAAAGGAGGGGGCCTGAGCCACAGGTCAACATTGGGAAGTTGATCAGCTTGCTGCAACAACCTTTGCCCAACCGGGATAAACATTCAAGGTGATGAAGTGTGCAGCGCACTTGCCTTTATGAACGATCGAGTCTTCAGGCATATCAGAACTACAGTTACCAGCATGCCTGTGGGAACGCCCACCTGGGCGGGACTCTTAACCTGAATAAATTACCTGTTCACAACGAATCTGCTCACCTCATCATTTGGCCAGTGAACAAGAGCTTTCCGCTCGAAACGCGTATGGCTGCTTTTAAGGGATGTGACACGCTGACTGCTGACTGCCTGTGGCGCCGTGTGCAGTAACCCCTCTCTGAGTGGCGGCTCCAACAGGGCAACCTTTTGTGGACAGAATATATATATATATATATATATATATATATATATATATATATATATATATATATATATATATATATATATATATATATATATATATATATATATATATATATATATATATATATATATATATATATATATATATATATATATATATATATATGCATGTTTATTCATGTGGTTATTTGTTGCAACATGGTAATAAAGTGTGCTTTAATATATTCATGTTTTTGCAGGGATCACATTCCATTTTCCAGTGATTATCTTTAAATAATGAACGAAGTTTCATAGAAGCTAATAACTTAACTTCTTGTTTATTGCTTTTAAACAATAGGCACATGTTCACATAATGCAAGTAAGTGAAAGCGTGGTGAGGCCTTTCTGCTAGTTTTTTTTTGTAAAAGATTCAACAATGTCCAGGTACAATACATAAACTAAGAACAGAATGCAATGAGATAGAGATGAACTTAGTACCAGAGACTCTAGACAGCAGGGCCACCAGTTTCATAATGACCTTCCTTTGCCGAGGGCTGCAGAGAGGTGCATCTAGACTTCACTTGACTGGCTTGCCTGGTTGCCTGACGACACAGATGATCATAGTCACTTTACTGAACATTGGTTCTGATGTTCAGGAAAGGTATGCATGTGTGACCAGCTTTTAAAGCCCCTTTCTGGTATCAAGTTTACTTTAGTTATCCAAGACAAACGTGGGTGGGATTTGGAGACATTATTATAAAGAAAGCTTTTTGGTATTACAACAACGTTACAATATTGTTTACTGTTCACTCTCCTGATAAGTATTGTTGCCACTGTTTTGTTTATTTTCATAATAATTGTTTGCACTAGGATTGGATTTTGATTTTGCAAAGAATATTCACAATATATCCCGAGTTTCCTAGCGTTCTTGAGCATGCCTTTCCAGGATGTAAGTAAGTTTGTGTTCCCCTAACTATCCCTGTGATGCCGCACAATATTGATAGTTACCTAAAACGCCTCTCACTCCAGTACTGCTCCGTGGGTTGCGGGGTGGCAGCAGTCCTTGTAGCTGTCTGTCTAGGTTGGCATATTGGGAAAGTGCTTTGTGCCAAACAGTCTATAAACCTATTACCAGGCCATGTCATGGAAAGTAAATTCAGAAAATGTATCAGTGTGCAACATCACTGCATTCATTTTTGTTGTTGTTAGATTGTCATTTTGTGATCCTTGAATTCGGTAATGTTTATGAAAACAGCTAGAATATATTTGGGTTTGCCAATAACTACCATCTGTTCTGGGGAAAGGAGGGCTTAGGAGGTATTGCCCCATATACTACTTGTTTCCCTCCAGCTTGTAATTGATGACTGCATGTGTCACTCTTTGGCTATCTCTGCAAACTCCCTACATTTGGGTACCCCTGCATCTTCTTCACACAAACCTCAAATCATTCAAACTAAAGACGTGAGGATAATCTGTAAATTTCATAGGCATGCGCATATCTCTCCAGCCTTGATGAAGCTTCACTGGCTTCTGTCAAACAGAGACCTCAGACAGCTCTTTTCAAAATGGCTGGTATTGTTTACAAATCCATTCTTGACCAGGCTCCAACCTTTGTAAGAACTGCATTAAGAGATATGTCCCTCTTCGAGCTCCCAGATCTTCTCCTGCCAACCAGTTGAGGGTCCCTCGGTTCAAGCAACAGAGAGTGGGGACAGAACCTTCTCTGTCTTAACCCCCATCTTATGGAATTCTCTCCCATCCTCAGTCAGGCTGGACCTATGGTCCCTATGAGCTGTGTGCACGCCCACACTACTTTTCTCTTCATGCTGGACTCTGTGTGCACACAATCAAAGGTAAAGCTGCCATGGCGTTATATAACATAACATGTGTATTTGTAAAATGCACGCTCACTTGTCGGCATCTTGGCACTGAATAACAGATGTTTATTACCTAACTTCTCTCTTCATGTTGGGCACTCTGAGGTTCTGTGTGCACACATTCAAAAGTGAAGCTGCATATATTTCAACAAAACATGAAGAACCAGGGTTTAACCCAGCGGCGTCAGGGGCACGCCAAGATCTTCGAGTTCACCTGTCTTGGTATACAGAGACACGGAATACTTCTGGATGGCATCAGAGACCAAGTTTATTAGCTGCAGCTAGTAACAGTGATCCTAGAAATACATCACAGTGTAAATTCTCAAAGAGACTGCTCATTTTACTAAGGCGAGACGTCTCCTTTTATACCCAATATTCACATAAATGTACACCCACTGCACAAAATTCTAGCCAATAAGTTACATTTTCAAACAAAGTATCACTTTACAAAAACTCAATTTACAGTATCCCAACCCAAAAGTTAAATATTAGGAATGCGCCAAATTCAATCTCCACAAGCCGGACAAACCTATAATTGAAAGCATAACCCATGTAATGAAGAAACATTAAAAAAAACTGTAACAGATGCTGAACAAGATAATTGAATTGATCAATACGTATTCAATATTTCCACTTAGTTAAGGGATATGTCTCACAGATCAACCCTATACATTCAATGTATTCCGACATTTACAAAATGAAGGACAAAAAATGCAACAGCAATAATTACAAATTCAGGGGCAATTTTAATTCATTGCATTCATAACTATCTTTATGTAAGAGAGTTTTAGGTTGCCCAAAGCGAGCGTGCATAAGATGAAGAAATATCAGGTGCTTAGTAGAAAGGAGGAGAAAAGGAAACATAGAAATAATTTTGTATTCACAATCGATCTGTTAACACAATACACCGTTTTATAGTGACCTGGCCTGTGATGTAAATTTTATACACAATTTTCATTAAATGGAGACATTGCTTCCAAAATTATATTGCACCAGAAAATGTGTTACACAATCCAGGTAATAAAAGAAAGGAGCGTCGACGTTTCGACTCGTCTTAGGGCCTAAAGGTAAGTTGGACCGTGGCCATGCGAGTCTTCATCAGGACTGATACATTGGGCAACCAGAAGAGTAGTGTGGGCCCTGAAATGGAGTAAATATATACGTCAAGCTGTTGCACTCAGATTGCGACCAATTATAGTGTCGCAGTAAAGTAGGGCAAGAAAAAAATGCTTACCCAATAGAAATGGCGGACCAAGTGGAAATTCTTCACTCTTTGTCCCAAGATTAATAAATAATACCAAAAAACATAATAGGGTGGTCATTTGACTCACTCTCTAGTGATTCACAAATAATACTCCAAACCAAAGGATTCTGGACGTCTCATTACCTTGTCCACGGAACGTAGATGTGAAACTATGTTCTCATGATGTAGCAGGCTTACAATCTCTGCATACTCAATTTCCAAGGGATTGAAAGGTGGTCCTATAATCAAATAAAGGAACCAAGTACACTTTAATGTTGTTGTTATTTCTATCAATATAAAAAGGAACATCATGATGTTTATACCATTGTTCCTCGGTGTGAGGGCTAATTCATTGAACATTAAAAACTGAGAGCCTCGTCCCAGCGTCTAAAATGTGAGCATAGGGATGCACCTTACCCGTTAGTTAATGGTGTTTATCTTTTTCAAGGAGTCATAAGTAGCTCAGCCCATAGGTTCACAAGCAGGAGTGAATCGGCTGCAAAAATGACAGAATGCGAGTCAGTTCGGATCAAGAAAGACTGTGGGGATAACTTAACTCAACCTCCAAAAGAAATCCCGGGGACTCATCAAAATCAGTCGAGTCCGTTCCGAAATAATCGGCGTTCTGCAGTAGCTGCTGCACACACGCCGTGTTAGTGGTTGCATGCAAAGATATAGAAAGCGGACTACTGGAATCACATACCAAGAAGTGCCTAACCAAGGAGGCTCTATCAAATATAGAGGTTGGAAACCACATAATTAATTCTAAGATTACTAGTATTGTTTGCAAATATTAATTACATTCAACAGCATATTTGCGAGTGTATTGATGAATTCAAATAAACGCTCGAAATTTCGGTTCCGCCATTTTGGATTGGGTATTTGCGAATTTGTTAAAGGAACCATATCAGATATTAAAAAATGAAAAATTAGCAAGGAAGTATTTGTAACATCGAGGGTTCCACTAAATTCATATCTCATATGCCCAAGGTATATTGGGGTATCAGAATCCATTTAAAGGTGTTGCTGTAGCATCATCTTATTATTCCCTACTTCTCTCGGGACAGGTCTCCGAACACACATAGTAGCACAAAGACTACAAATGGCAGGACCACACTGGATGCAAAGACAACAAGAGAAAAGGATGGTTAAAACCATACCAAGGAATGTCACAGTCTTCCATCCCCATTTGGACAGCAGTCCACAAAACCATCCCGTCAATGACCAGTCTCCTTCGTCTACATGGATAGACTCAGCGATTTTATACAACCTAGAGATGGCTTGGTACACTGTAGGAGCATTATCTGGTATGTAAACACAGCAACTGGATCCAATCAATTTACATACTCCTCCTCGATCTGCAAGTATGATGTCTAATACCATATGGTTCTGCAAAGTCATAAGGCGGTCAGCTTGAAGCTCAGATGTAACATTACTAAGAGCACATGCTGTCTCATTAATAGTAGCTTCAACAACGCGGACAAGCTGTCGAATATGCCTACTATTGATCATAGGACCCCAAAAGGGCAGGAAGCCCTTGAAGAAATCTCCTACTTCGTGTGCTGCAGTATCATCCTGATTGAAGACACCTCTACCATATCTCGTTCTATGATAGTCTGAAGCAGTAGTGTATGTAGGGGGTAGCAGAAACGCCACATAACACGTTCCTGAAAAATCAGGTGGCAACCATGTGTAGGCTCTGTCATGAGAAACAAAATATGTGCCTTTAGCTAGCACAAACGGTGGAGAAGTCCGAGATGAATAGACATAGGTTTGAGCACACACACTCTTACCTAGCTGAGCTTTCGGATTCCGACCATTACCTTGCAAACAAAAATGGCCTCGGTGGGGTACAATCCAAATAGGGGGAGACCATTTTCGTCTCTCCTTCTCTGTCAAGCTGATACTATATCCAATCACGTTCCAAGCAACGTAAGCCTGCACCTCATCCCTAGGGATAGCATTATAAGCATCAATATCTCGGATCATAGCTAATATTCCCCTTATCAAGGCACTATTGCTTGAGTTATCTTTAAGGGAACGTAAGGGGCGTACCTCATTTGCATAGATAAACATGGTCTGAAAAGCCCACACAGACCCATTAAAAGAAAAAGACAAAACCAAATATGACATACCTTTATCTGTCGTATGAGGCATAAGACCACAAACCCAACAATTAGTTGTATTTACTACTAACTGATGCTGATGCAACAACTGTATGAACGAGTTGTTGACAAATTCTGATCTCCTTGTCTGTTCATGTTCAGGCAACGTATAAAACTGGTGCAAAGAAACAGTAGTGAAAGAAAGCATAGGTTGGGAGGTGGGTGCAGATGTCTGTTGTGTAGCATAGACAGTCCAGCCCACAAAAGCTAATGTGATACTTAAAAACATCAAAAAGCACAATATTATAAAACATTTGCTATGTATCAATGTACAAAATCTTGTCTTAAGATCTATTCTCTCAACATCTCTTTCAATTACAACAGACTCCATCCTCTAACGTGCTGCTCGAGGCAATTTTCCTTCTTCACTCAAGTGCACGTCCAGGCGTCCTAGACGTCCCTAGAACCGCAGACCTTTCATCAATACGCGGGCCACCCCTTAAGTCTTATACCGAGACCCTGCAGCTGAACCCGGATGGTGGTTCGAAAAAGAAAAAGAAAAATAGTCTCTTGTCTGAAAGAGTGTAGTTCACAAAAAAATTCAGATTTTATTTGTCCTTTTTAGACCTTAAGTTGTAGCGTTCTTTACCAGGCACAATTTGATCCTGAAAGAGTGTCTCTGGGTGCGTAGTATCAAGTCTCAAACACGGCGGCACAGCTTCTTGTAAGACTTCATCATCCGCACGTTCTGACTGAGTTCATTACAGATGTGCATCGCTAAAAGGTACAAATCTTGGAACCCTTTCACTCTCGGAAATCGGCAACACCTTCCCGGACCCACTTATCGTACGGTAAGGGCAAAGGTATCTTCTTGCAATGGGTACCATGTACCCAGTTTTTCTTCCCGAACACCTTAATAGCAGTCCAAGTTGATAACAGGACTTAGTATGGACCGGTCCATCTTGGTTCCAAGTTATTTGACCTCTGGAAATTCCTGGTTAGAATCCAGTCGCCAGGTCGAATCGTGTGGCCTGCGTCTACAGAAAGTGAAGGCAAAGTGTCATGGACCTGTTGGTGAAGAACACGCAATTTAGCAGTCAAATCATGTAAGTAGTCAAAAAACATAGAGTACTCAATATCACTGTACTTCTTAGGCCTCGACACAGCCCGGACATCCGCCGGACGTCCAAAAACAATCTTGTATGGGCTAAGTCTCACGCGAGAATGTACTGTCGTTCTCGTAGACAAAAGTGCCAATGGTAGGGCATCGGGCCATGTAAGACCAAAGCTCGCTTGCACCTTGGCCAACTTCAGCTTCAGAGTGCCATTATTGCACTCAACCAGGCCTGCTGACTGGGGGTGATTCGCAGCGTGAAATTTCTGTTTGATACCCAGACCCGCACATACTTTCTTCATAATCTGACCCACAAATTCACTTCCAATATCACTCCATACCATCCTTGGCAAGCCATATCTGGGAAAGAATTATTTGAACAAAACCTTGGCTGTAGACAAGGCAGTAATATCCTTTAGGGGGTAGGCCTCTATCCATCTGGAAAAGGCACAAACAACCACAAGGACATACTTCAAGTTATTGCATCTTTCCATATGAATGTAGTCTATCTGCAGCACCTAGAACGGATACGTTGGAGGAGCAAAATGACCCCCTGGAGTTGGGGTTCCCTTTCCAGGGTTATGCATTAAGCAAATCATGCAGTGTTTAACCAAATTCTCAGCACACCTAGGAATTCCACCATTCTGCCATACCGGAGCCAACAACTTACATATTCCTTTTGAACTATTGTGAGCCAACCCATGAGCCATAGTAACCACCGGAAGCACATATGCATCCGGCACCAACCAACGCTGGTGCTCTGACAACTCAACCCAACAGCCTGTTAAATCCAACATTCCCGTACTCTCTCTTCACATACTCAATTCTTTCTCAGTAGCTTCTGCCTGATTCATCTTCACACTTTCTGTTGTATCTTCACACATTCCTCCTTCCACAACTCATCTGGCAGGACCTGCAACATACATCCGACTCATCACATCTTTCGCCGTTTCTCTCGCTACTTCATCTGCAAACGCATTCCCTCGACCCACATCATCCGTAACCTTCTTATCCACACTACACTTCACTATCGCAATTTGGGTCGGCAAAGTAAGTGATTCAAGAAGTTCACTCACTAATTGTCCATGCTGAATTTTCGTACCATGGGAAGTAAGAAATCCTCTCTCTTTCCACAAGTGACCAAAACTGTGAGCCACGCCAAATGCGTATTGGCTATCAGTATAAACATTCCCTCTCTTTCCTTTTGACAACACACACGCTCTAGTCAATGCTATCAACTCCGCTGCTTGCGCTGAATTCTGTGCAATACGTGCTGTTTCAACAATCGTGTGCACAGTTGTGACAGCCTAGGCTGCAGTCGTCTCTCCATTCGGAAGCTTAAAGCACGAACCATCTACCCATAGGGTACCATCAGGATTCGAAAGAGGAGTATCTTTCAGATCAACTCTACCCTTCGTTTCCTCCTCTGTCCGGAGAAAACAATCATTCTATTCCTGAGCATCTGTCTCTACAAAAATCGGCAACAATGTAGCAGGATTCAATGTGTTGCACCGCTTGATGTGCACATGGCTAGCCAAAAGCGTCAACTCATAACCTGACAAACGCGCACTGGTAAGATGTTGAGTCTTCGTTCTGTTCAATAGGGTATCCACTGCATGTGGGACCATCACAATCAATGTATTATCCAATACCAAACCAGCAGACTGTCGGATAGAAACAGCCGCTGCCGCTGTAGCTCTTAGACAACTAGGCAACGCCCTAGCTACCGGATCTAAAGTGGCTGAAAAATACGCACATGGGCCCAGCTTGTCTCCAAATTGTTGCGTCAACACTGACAACGCACAACCTTCTCTCTCGTGTACATAAAGTGTAAAAGGTTTACTGTAGTCGGGGATACCCAACACCGGAGCAGAACACAATGCATCACGCAATTCAGAAAAACTCTTCTGGCATTCGTCAGACCAAGGAAGAGGGTGTGGTGTGTCCTTAAGAGTAAGTGCTAACAAAGGTTTCGCTAGCAAAGAAAAATTCGGAATCCACTGTCTACAATACGAGGTGATACCTAAGAAGGCACGCACCTCTCTCTGTGTGCATGGCACAGTCATTTGGGCAATCGCTTGAATACGCTCTGGGGTCAATCGTCTTCCCTCCTTCGACAAGAGATGGCCTAAGTAGGTCACTTCTTGGCGGCAATACTGCAACTTCGAAGGTGACACTTTATGATGAAGGTCAGACAGGTGTCCCAACAAAGAAAGAGTAACTTCTTTACAAATCTCTTCATCATCAGCAGCAACCAACAGATCATCAACATACTGGATAAGAATAGCACCAGAAAGCAATGCAAGAGTATCAAGCTGAGTTTTCAAAGCCTGACTATAAATGGAGGGACTCTCGCAATAACCTTGAGGAGCGCGCTTAAACCGGAAACTGCGGCCTCCTAAAGAGAAGCCAAAAATATCCCTACTTTCCTCAGCAATCGGAATACTGAAGAAAGCTTCTTCAGATCAATAACGGAAAACCAAGCAGCTGAGGCAGGGATCATAGTCAGTAAAGCAGTAATGTCCGGGACAACAGGAAACTGTGGCACAACGATCTTATTGACCTCTCGAAGGTCGATCGCAAACCGATACACAGGTGGCTGAGAAGAGTCAGTACGCTTAAGGACAGGCAGAACAGGACTGTTACACACATTACCTCTCGTTTCTTCAACCACACCTTTCTCAGCCAAATCATAGATAATCGCTAAAAGAGCTCTTTCGCCATCACTGGAAATTTTGTACTGAGGAATGCGAGGTAATTTAGCATTCAACTTAAGGGTAACAATGTAGGGTGGAATCTGCATGAGACCAACATCATTGGGACCTGTAGCCCAAAGTGTATCAGGGAGAGAACGCAGTTCCAGTGGAAGGCGATCCTTAGACAGATACATTGGGAAAGTCACTTTTTTACCCACCATAAGATGTACTCCGAAGGAGAACAATGTAATGTTGCATGCAATCTTTTCAACAAGTCCAAACCCAACAGATTCTCACCACAGCCAGTCGTTAGAATAAGGGGAGCCTCCAATTCACAGGGACCAATAGAAAGGGGCAAAGGACAAGAAACCGGGTTACGAACTGGGGCGCCAGAAAATCCTACCGAAACATTGGTCAAGCCAGACAAAGGTGCGCCAGGGAGTTTAGAGTGCATGATAGAACTCTTTGCTGCACCAGTATCCAAAAGAAAAGGTTCTGCCACACCTGATGTAATCAATTCACCATAAGGTCCACTCTGGTCTACTGGAACTGACACTACCCCCTCCCTTTGTCCATGGCTGTCCTACCTATCATTAAAACCAGCACTCTCACTTCCAACATAATAATCATCAGTGTAGTACTGAGCGGACTGGACGGTCGGAACATTCTGTTGGTGAAAATAATTCATAGAATTCTGAGGGGAAACGGAACATTCATTCTGGTGAAACGTACCACGTCCCCTGCCCCTAGGTACTTGTTGGAAACCACCACGTCCTCTCAGACCAGACATACCATTCGCACGCTGTAGCAAGATCGGGCAACTATTCTTGAAGTGACCTTCTTCTTTACAATAAGCACACTGATTAGGGCCTAGCGGGAGTCGCGAAGCAAAAGACTCAGGCTTCTGCAACAGTTTCTGAAACTGTGGGGGTTGCTGAAACTGGAAAGGTTGCTGAAACTGACGCTGATTAGGGCGAGGCGGATAAGCCTGCTGCAGAAGAACTTTCGTTTTTAATTCTCTAGTCTTCTTCTCTACTTTATCCTTCTCATCTTTAGCTCTATTCTCATAGTATTGTGCAGTAGCCAATATCTGGGCCGAAGAAGAAATAGCCCATGAACTCTCAGAGTCCTTTAACTTATTAGAAAGTTCAGGAAGTAAATTAAAAACAAATTTATCTACAAACAACCTCTGACCACCTTCTGTACTCATGTCCGGACCACTGTGATCAATAAATGTTTCCTCAAACCTAGTGAATAAATCAGACACACTCTCCTCTTTCTTTTGTTTGCATGCTGCTAACTTGTCCCAATTCACCCGCAGAGGAGGCATCATAGTTTTCATTAAATTAATAATCCTACCAGGTAGTTCTGCATTTAAGGGTTCAGGTTTGGCACCTCCTACCTGCCGACCATCTGCAGCAGTAATATTAACCCACGTATCTCCTAACTCTGGCGCGTGATCCTTGTGACGGATCTACGCCTACAAGGGTGGAGGAACTACATTACCCATCAACATATCTATGTCAGCTAAATTCATAACACACGCATCAACTGTCTGAGACAACTCCTTCTAATAACCAGCAGGATTTTTACGGGGTCAGGCAAGGTCTGCTTAAGAGCCAGGACCTCAGCTCTCTTCCAAGGGACATTCACCCACACTCACTGAAAATGAGCCGGTGCAGCCGCAATACCATGAGTGGCATCAGCCACAACTGCCTCTCTCCATAGAGGGGGAACCTCTCTCATAGGATACTGCTTCACTTTTCTCCTAACAGAAGGGTCAGGTTCGAACAATGACTGAGGTGGAATTCTAGACCTAAAAGTGAGTAGTGTCTCTACCGCTTCCTTAACATCGGAACCCACTATCGTCCCTTTAGCAAATTCAGACTGAACATTAAGCAATTCCAGTGGAATTGAACCCAACTCATTATCTTCCCACTCCTGGTGAAGGAAGGTACACATGACATCAAAAACATACCTTTGTTTTGGTGCCTCCCACTGTAGGAAGATATCCATAACCACTTGTGGACTGTACTTGGAGGTGTTCTAAACCCATCTACGAGCAAGGAGATCTAACACTGCCCGCTCTTTGGGACCAGGGAGCTGACTACGTCTCTGCTTACGTTCAGAAACAGGGGTCATATTCAGTGACCCAAAGAAAGGAGACAAAAGATTAGTGACAGTCTCAGTCATTCGTTGCTGAGCAGAAGGAGAAGAAGTTGACATGAGGACAGGAGACAAAGTGTTTTGAGGCGACAGAGACGTAGGGACAGAAATAAGAGAAGTCGAAGATAAAGGAGTGTAAGGCAAAGGAGTTTGAGACGAGGCTGGAGGGGGCTGTGCTGGGGGAGGAAGAACCACCTGTGAAGCAACGGGTGGCTGAACAACAACAGGGGGTTGAACGACAACAAGGGGTGCAACAACTGGAGGTAACGGAGGTGCAGTAGCACCGTGCACATAAGGGGGTGGTAATCTCAATAAATGTGACATCAAAGGATCCTTTTCAGGGTCTTCAGTCACATTTGAAAGGGGGGGTGGCAAAGCCGGGTAACATTTGTCAATGGCCATGCAATGTTGTCTATCTTCTTCATCTTCCTTAAACTCCCTAGCAGCTTGCATTACCGATATATTCCTTTCCTTCCTATCTCTCTTAGCTTGCTTAATTTCTCGCTGGTTGACTTCCTTACGCCAAAGGCAGAAAGAGTCAAACATCGCCGGCCGGTCTTTCTTCTTAAATAGCGCAACTTCTAGGTTATCTAAAATATCTGATTCAAAACTACCATGTGTGGGCCATCGTAAAACACCATCTTTCCTTGTATAACGGACCCATACTTCATTAAAAGTATTGGGACCTACACCATGCTTTGAATAGAGCTCATAAGTTGGAGTTCCAACCGGAGGTATCGGACACGAGTACTCCAATCAGGAATCCCTATTACAACTACAACAAAACCATTTCCTAAATTTGCTAAAACCAGGCATCTTTTAGCTCACTAGTCTTGCTTCAAACTTCAAGTGGTTATCAAAAATGATACACTCGCAAATATACGAACCCCTCAGCTTCGACTATTGCAATGGCCAAATCAAAACCAAGTAACAAAACAAAGTTGTGGGAGCGACCCACTTATACTTAACCAAAATGTCTGTCATGCCACCAGAAGACCGTCTAACGTCTCGCCTTACAAATCATCACAAGAGGGTCCAAGACAGGGCGAAAGTCAGGGCAGCAGTTCTTCGCAGCCGTCGGAAAGGGGAAGCCTCGCAGAAAAAACCTTCGGTCCACGTCGACATGCAGGGGTCGATGAAGTGGCGGCCGTCCTCCAGAATTTCCTCACGGGGCTCCTCACAATCTTTGGGCTTGGACCAGTACCGCTGAAGTTGCCCCACGTTGGGCACCAGTTGAAGAACCGGGGTTTAACCCAGCAGCATCAGGGGCACGCCTAAGATCTTCGAGTTCACCTGTCTTGGTATACAAAGACACGGAATACTTCTGGATGGCATCAGAGACCAAGTTTATTAGCTGCAGCTAGTAACAGTGATCCTAGAAATACATCACTGTGTAAATTCTCAGGAGACTGCTCATTTTAATAAGGCGAGACATCTCCTTTTATACCCAATATTCACATTATAAATGTACACCCACTGCACAAAATTCTAGCCAATACGGTACATTTTCAAACAAAGTATCACATAACAAAAACTCAATTTACAGTATCCCAACCCAAAAGTTAATTATTAGGAATGTCTCAAATTCAATCTCCACAAGCCGGACAAACCTTTAATTGAAAGCATAACCCATGTAATGAAGAAACATAAAAAAGAAACAGTAACTGATGCTGAACAAGATAAGGCATGTGCAAGGAAACTAAAAGTTAACAATGTCATTGATTGACAATCTCAGACAAAGATCGATCAGGGAAATTGGCTTTGCGAGGTCAGTTTCAGGTGAAGAGGTCAGTTTCTTACAGTTCATTTCAGAGTCAAAAAGAAACCTAGTTAATGTATACATGAACTAAGAAGGCCAGGCCACTTTGTTCTCCAAGCTACCTTCACAGGCCTAGTGAGGGCAACACAAAATGGTGGCACAGAACAAAATGGAGTCAGACTCAAGAATTACAAAACCTCAAACACTTTTGTCTTTATTTTCAGCTTCAGCATCCGGCTTAGGGAGTGCCTCTCCCTTTCTTTTCCTATTTTTCAGAAAAAGAAAGGCTGGGGAAACAGCAGTTTATGGCACAGCTTTATAAATTCATCCATGGTTGTTTGGATACAAGTTCAGAGAAGTTTGGCACATAAATTAATTGGGTGGACTTTCTCTTTGATAAAACTCAATTTCATAAATCCTTTATCAGTAACTGGGCACAAATGGACAAACAATTGTGCAACATTTGTATTTATGAGTGTGAAATAAATGCACTAGTTAGCATCCATGTAGCTTTCTCTTTACCCTCTTCATTATATGACATCCTTTGAAAAAAGCATCCAACATTCAGGGTACTAATCTAAATGATAGTTTTTTTTTTCAATTTCAAAAAAGCTTTATTTGCATTGCAGAGACAAATTCATAAAAGCGTACATGTAAAATCACATTTAAGAACAACAAATATAATCAATCTATCTCAGGTCTCTTTATGTTACATACACAATTAAAAGAAGGTGAAAAAGACTGTTTAAAAAGCATTTTAAAATAAGGAGAATAATAATAAAATCCCAGGTGAATGTAGAAATTCATTTTGAGTTGCAAACATTCTAGCTGATAGGGGCGAAAAATGGAACAAGCAGAATTCAATTTACATTGTATTTCTATACCTCATGATTGCTCTCAAGAAAGAGGATACAGTACTAATGTTGCACTCATCATCTAAAATTCTTAATTTGTCGTATGCCCCTCTACATGACCTCAGACCCCATGAAACAAGCAGAGGTTTGAGCAATTTCCTCCTTGGATAACTGTAAAAAGAGCAAAAAAGAATACAATGTATATTTGACTGAACAGACACATCGTCGCAGGGACAAGTTCTTTTTTTCTCTTGACCAGTCATTGCACTGTGGTAGAGTAACAAGTCTATAAAATGTTTCCAGGCGAAAATAGGTCAAGAGCATACGATAATATAGAGGCTGTTCAACCAAAAGATACAACTGAATGCCCTTTGTGAACTGTTATCAAATCATGGTCCATGACGGTTTTCTTATATCTTCCTTCCCGCCATCTTTTACTCTCAAGGTGTTGATGAAGAGACTTTTTTTAAAACATTTCTGGACACACTCTCCATACTAATTGGGTTGGAGAAATATTCAGGGTGTCCAATTTCATGCAACAAATTTTTGACATAACTGAACCATTTGATATTAGTAGCTCCATCACATGCCAGGCAGTCTTATATTCTCTCTCTATTCAGACTGGTACATGGATTAGTCCAGACATTGTGCCATAATAAGACCGGGGCAGATTTAATATTTTCCAAAATGAACCGGAGTGCCACTTCCGAGTGTATTACATAGGTTGACGTCCTCTTTGGGGTGGCCAGTATGTACCATAAGAACCGGTTCTCAATGCGTTGTATGACTTCCACTGGCTCCATCCCCCAGAGACCCGCCCCATACGTTCCAGTAGAGACACATTTGGCCTTAAAGATCTGCAGCAACTCCCGTACTGGTCTGCCCCCTAGCTTTTTGGCAACATTTACCAGGGCATCAGAGGCTCTGGTAAATGCCAGAGCCCTTGCATTTACTGCTGCGTTCCATGAACCCTTTCTCTCAAAATGTACCCCCAGGAAACAAAATCTATCCGCAAGCTCTACCCGTCTGCCATCCAGCGAGATCAGACAAGGTGTTCTGCGTTTCTTGGGTCCACATGACATAGTAAACGTCTTTGATACCTTTACGCGGAGAACCCTTTTTTGCATAAATTTCGAGAATTTTTGGACCGCTTTTTGTAGGCCCACCTTTGTCTGGGAGAGAATTGCTGCATCATCGGTGTAGAGGAGTATGGGAATGGGTTACCCTTTTACTGTGGGGTAATCGTAATAATGTTCAGTAAGGATTGGCCCGATATTGTTTATATATAGAGTAAAAAGCAGGGGAGCAAGTATGCACCCCTGCCTTACTCCTCTGCGGATACGAAACAGGTCAGAACCCTCCCCCATCCTGCCGTATCTCACACGCGCACCCGCCCCAATATACAGCTCTTTAATGAAAATGAGGATTTGATTGTCCAGGCCAATGTCCCTTAAAGTTTGCCAGAGTACTTCATGGTCAACACTATCAAATGCAGAGCTGAGGTCTACAAATGTTATGAAGAGATTTATTTTTTTGGCATGAATGTATTTAGATGTTATTAATGCTAGATTAAGACCCTGCTAGACCGTCCCTCTTCCGGCCCTGAACCCATATTGAAGGTTGGAAAGTATCTCTTGTTCATCCAACCAGTCCTGCATTCGGGCAAGAATGACCCTGCCAGCGATCTTCATAAGGCCATCAAGCAAAGAGATTGGTCGGTAGCAGGCAGGATCATTCCTGTCCCCCTTTTTAAGGATCGGGACAACTACTGCCTCTGACCAGGTGGCAATAAAGCCGATTTTATTTGAGAAGTTCAATACTCCGGTAAGTAAGGGTGCCCAGAGGTCAGGTAAAATTTTAAAGATGTCAATTGGGACGCAGTCCGGCCCTGGAGCCTTACCCACAGGGCTTTCTGCAAGAGACTTGATCACTTCTTCCAGTTGAAACTGGATACCCAGTGGGAAAGAAGAACATGTTTCCTCAGTCATCAATGGGGCAGGCTCCATTAGGAATCTTCCTAGAGGGGCTATTTCATTATAAAGACCCTGGAAGGGATTAACCCAGTCCTGTGCAGTAATGGCATTATCTATCTGGGGGCCCCGGTGTGCTTGCAGAAATGGGGCATTGACAGCCTTCCAGAAGGCCGTGTTGTCTTTTAACTCAGAGGGTACATGCAGGGCTGACCACGCCTGTGCTTTAAGCTCTTTCTTTCTATTTAATAAAGCGATACGATAGGTACGCCTTGCTAACTGGACGTTTGGTCTTGATTGTGGGGAGGAATGGAAAACTTTTTTCAGGGCAGCATGTGCCTTGGTACAGTTGCCATCAAACCAACCCTGGGACCCCTTAGGAACATTACGTGAAGTTCTAGTCAGCAGTTCTTTTATCGATGAACAGATTTTAATAAATAATCCAAGAATGGCATGGGAGTCCTCTTCAGGTGAAAGGCAGATTTTAATTTCCCCATACACATTAGAGACCAGTTTTTCTATAAAATTCATGGGTGTCAACTTTTCCCTTTTGGATTTAAGTCATATTTAACGTTATTTTTGCAGCTTAGATGACCCTGCTTGAGGTTGAGTATTGCAGAAATAGGAAAATTATCACTCAATCCAGTAACAATAGTCTCCCATTTGGCCACCATAGCAGCATAGCGTGTCGGGAAGAGAATAAAATCGATGATTGAGTTTGACCCCCTCCCATTGAAGGTAGGTCTAAATACTTTCGGAGGGTTACAAAGTTCATTTATAAAGGAGAGAGAAAACTGGGCCAATATGTTGTTAAGCAAATCCCCTAACTTGGTATGAATAAAGTGAGTAATGGGCCCCTGATTTTCTTCATCTATACCACACACACCCTGTGTGACCCGAGGGCACAGAGAACAGTTAAAATCCCCTACCCACAACAAGACCATATATCCTGACATACGTTCTTGAATTTTGATCAGGGCTTTTAGGAGATTATTAATGACCTTCTCTCTTTTGAATGAGAGGGATGTTGTTGTAAAAATTTACTATCACCAAATTTTGTAAATGACCCCAAGATGTACTTAAAATTTGATAATAATTGTTGTCAGTAAAACATTTAACGTTAGAGGGTCCAGTGGTAATTGATATATAGGTACATAGACCGCCCTTATGTCTTCCTCTTATGCTAGGTAATGCCGGAATAAAAAAAGTTTTATAACCCAACAGATGTAGTTCTTTGTTAGCCCATGTTTCTTGCAGGCATATAATACCATGGATCAAGGTCTATGATTGCCAAATTGCAGTATTGATTTTAGAGGACTGGTCTGTCACATTCCAGGTTATAACACTTCCTGGGGTTGCAGATTGCAAGGAGGTGGTAGGTTCACTAGTTGCCAAGGAAAAAGGTTCCACACTGCTTGTTAGTGGGACAGGGGAGGTAGACTCTATGGAGTCGATTACAATTGGGCAGTTGAACACTGAATAAGCAGGTGACCCATCCCTATGATCTTGTAAGGGTGGCTCCAGACAATTGTCAAAATTAAGTCAGTCTACTCCATCTAGTCCTGTAAGGGCATCAAATCTATTAGCAACCAGGATTTGAAAAATAAAGGCCCCTTGAGTTCTCTGGTAAGAAAAATTCAAAGCAGGATGATGGAGTAGTAAGGATCTACGATAAAAATAATTTAGGTTGCGAATCTGAATCCCAGGACCTCCACTCTCAGATACCAATCATTTAAATACGAGATGACCCTGTGATCTCTAAAATTGATTATTACAACATCGCCTTTTGTATCCATAGGCCTCTGTCCCACCCAATCCAACCTTCTTGCGAAGAGGGTTTCTCCATTAATATTAGGGGGTAACGGTCTGTTGATTTTAAGCCAATAGATGACCTTATTTTTGAGTTCCCTATACCCTTCCGTCTTCCCTATTGGTAATTCAGGGACCCCAGTTACAACAGCAGCATAAGGAGTTGATTCTGTGGGAAGGTCAATTTGGACGATTGGGCGGGTACTTTTGCCACTCTCAGGATGCGGTCTTAAATTTTTACATTGTGTTGTTAATAAGCCAGTTTCACACCCCACTGAACCCACTGTTCTTCGTGGATCCGTTCTACTTATATCACCCTTTGTTACCGCGAGCCTGGTCTTCTTTCCTTCAGCGCCCTCTACTCTTATTTACTATTTTAGTAGGAGTTGGAATCTGACTGTTCTCTACCAGTGTTTGTGTGTGTTCTGAATTGTTAGTCCTCTTACTGTGGTTGGTATTAGATCTCCCAGCTTCAGTAGTAATGGGTTTAGTAGCGGCATTGTTTGGTGCATCCCTTAATAGGCCTGTGTTTAATTTAATGGCTGCCTCAATAGAGTCGAGTTGCAAAGCCATCCTCCTCATTCTTTCAGCAATCGGGAGGATTAGAGATTTTACCAGGACTTCTATGATTCCTATAAATTGATGTATTGAGGCAGAGGACATTGTCGCCTCACCTGAATTTAAATCTGTTGTGGTTAGCTTAAGTCCTGCGATCTGCTGTTGGGGAGGATGTACATTAGGCCTGTTTGCCCCCCGGTCTTCTATCCCCCCTTTTTTTTTTAATATGGGTCCTTTTGTTGGTATTTGGGCATGTGGTTTCTTAGATGCTGTAGGGTTTTGAAGTCCTTGTTTGGGGGGTTCGTCAGATATTATTACTAAGGGATGCTCCCAACTGGAATCTTCACTACTATTTGGGCTATTAGGTTCAGTTACATTCGTGAGATCTTTTAGCTGGGGGGAGTGCTAATACTACTATGCGAGGAGCTCTTCTTATTTGAGTTATGTACAGGGGTAGTGGCTAGCTTCAGGGGACCTAAAGATGAGCGTTTATTTTGAAGCTCGGTTGAGATACGGCGTTCAGTAATAGTTATCTCATGCTCAAGCATGGTAGCCGCCCTGGTAATGAATTGATCCAGTGTCTCCCTCACAGACCCCCCTACTAATGATTTCCTTCCCCTTGACGGCATGATCAGCTTTGTAATAAGGTGATATGTGTGCTTAAAAGAGGTTTACTAGGTAAGGGCACAACCTACCAATGGAGCACAATATAGCAAGCAAATATATGCATAAGGTCCAAGGTCAGATATCCACAATGCCTTTAACCTACAATGGCAGTCGAACAGAAGGGGGGAGATGTCAATAATATGGCCCAGCCCAGCCTGCTCTTGCCTCCGAGGGCCACAGAGGGCCCGCCGTTTGCCCGGGCTTAGCCCGGCGCTGCCCGCGCGCACTCGCGATGCGGGGGTGATGCTGGTTCTTATGCGCCTCCTGGCACGCTATTCCCGTGGGCGTGACCCGGTTGCCCAGACTGCTGGAAACTGTAGTCCGCTCACCACACAGTGGCTGCACCAGGATGTTGGAGTCGTGCAGCAGCGGGTGGCGGCTACGCACAGCAGGATTCTCGGCGTGTTTGGGGCACAGGTAATGGCAAAACCCGTAGAGTACTTCACAGGGTACAAAGAGAAATGATAGAAGAAATGAAATATTCATCATTCTCATCCCATAAAGAAGACCTTATAAGAATAGGGCTGCGTCCTCAAAATAAAAATTTTACAAAAAAAAGAATAGGGCTGCGAGGCTATTGAATCTCTGATGTTGTGATCACAGGACCCGAGTTCAATCAAAGCAAACAACTGATGCCCATCCAGTGCATTCATGACAACCTCTCTCAAGTCTTCCTTCTTAATAGGAGTGGGAACATTGTAAAATGTGTTAGTAAAGCTCACCCAGCTGTGTGAGGATTGGAGCAAAATGAGAATATTTGTGCTGCAGGAAAAAACGGGGTTTCCCCTTTAGGTCCTAAAGCTCACAGATGATAAGCATGACAACCAAAAACAATATTGAGTTGTTTCAGACAGTGAAAAAATAGCGTTGTTGCAAAAATATTTGCATTTCTTTATTTCAATTTAGCTTTGCTTAGCTTTGTATATAAGTTGGAAAGAACATTAAAAAATGGAGCCACCTCATTTTTGAAGTGAGGTATTTCCTCTGCACTCGGAATGACTTCTATTTACTATATGATGAAAACAAATGTACTGTTGTTCTTTTTTCTGCAAACAACCTATTTCTTTTGCCAGTTTGGCAGACAGCAATAAGGATTCACCTGTTCATACACTGCCTGCATTGCTACTCTCCCCTGGTGGAACCTGCCTGTCTGCACAGACGATTCTGTAGTTATGTGAGTGATGGTGAATGCCCTGGCAAGGCGCCACTGACTCAACCCACAGTTTCTCATTATGATCTCATTCAGGGACTCTTGTACAGTATTTCACTTTCCTCTTAAACTGAAGTAAAAGCGACACTGCAATGTGAATACTTTAAAAATGGGGCGTTTTCAGCTAGGATTGAAGCTGGGAGCGTGCAATGGGGATATGTTGACCTCAGAGAGTACATGTCTCTAAGAGCAGGTCTCAACAGGGTACAAATCATGGGCCTCGTTTACAATATTGTGATGCAAGGCACCGCAGCAAGCCTTCCTGCTGCGCCGTCGTGCGTCAAAAGATAGGAGCAGGCATGAGCCGTTGTTACCAGATACGGTGCATTCCTGTCCTTTTCCCCCTGCCCTGTCACACAATGGGCTGCCATGCCCAAACGAAGGCATCCTTGTGCCATGGTGCAAGGGTGTCTGCATTCTAGGTGTGATTGTTCTTCTATGCGTGCTGCAGAATGACCACTCACAGAAAGATGAAAAAACGAGGAGAAATAAAAGTATTTTTCCTCATTACGGATTCTGACGTATTCCCATTTTCACAAAATGTTGTTAATCTGGGAACGCCCCTTTGCTGCAGAGCACAGACACGCCATTGAACTATGGAATCTACTAGACACCATCTCTCCGGACGTCGCCTTCCTAACAGAAACTTGGATGAACGCCTCTTCCGCCCCAGACATCACCATTGCCATCCCAGAAGATTATAAGATCATACGCAAGGACCGTACCGGCACAGGAGGAGGAATCGCTATCGTCCATATGAAGTCAATCCGCATCTCAACCAGCTCTGACGCCAATCTCACCAACTCAGAACACCTTCACTTCCAGATCCACATCGACCCCAAGACCACACTCAGAGGCACCCTCCTCTACAGACCACCAGGACCCCGCGCAAAATTCAGCGAAGACATCACGGACTTCATCACTCCACACGCGCTCCCCTCCAAAGACTACATCCTTCTGGGAGACCTCAATTTTCACCTTGAAAAGATCAACGACCGCAACACCACCACCCTCTTGGACAATCTCGCCAACCTCAGACTTAACCAACTGGTCACATCCCCCACCCACATCGCAGGTCACACACTCGACCCCATCTTCACCTCCAGCAATCATGTCTCCTTCAGCCACACCACGGAGCTCCTCTGGACTGACCACAGCTGCGTTCACTTCACCTACAACAAACCAAAACCCACCAACCACCTCCAACCAACTCTGCAAAGAAACTGGAACAAAATCACCACGGACCAGATCTCCGCATCGCTCCTTCTAAACACCCCAGCCCACTCTTCTAACGCAAACGAAGCCGCCGCCAACCTCACCCTATGGTTATCCAACACCGCCGACACCTTAGCACCACTGAAGAAACGTCAAAACAAACCTGCCAACAAAAAGGCCTCATGGTTTAACGATGACCTTAAGAAGTCCAAGAAACTCTGCCGCTCCCTCGAAAAGGCCTGGAAAAAAGACCCAACTACTAGCACCAAGGACGCCTTCAAAAACGCCACCCGCACTCACCACCAACTAATCCGAAAGGCCAAGAAAACAGCATTCAAGGATCGACTAGACAACAACGCCCACAACAGCAAGGAACTTTTCAACATCGTCAAGGAATTTGCCAATCCCTCGGCCAACTCCAACGACATCACCCCCTCTCAAGCCCTCTGCGACTCCCTAGCCTCTTTCTTCCACAACAAGATTGCAGACATCCACAACAGCTTCGACAACCATCCCGGAGACCAACCCACCCAACCATCTGCTGAACATTCTCCCCCCGTGAACACCCTTAACGACTGGAACCCAATCTCCACTGAGGACACAATCCGCCTGATGAATTCCATCCACTCAGGATCCCCCACAGACCCATGTCCTCACCACATCTTCAACAAAGCAGACTCCATCATAGCACCGCACCTCCGAGACGTCATCAACAGCTCCCTCAACTCCGCCACCTTCCCGGAAGACTGGAAACACGCTGAACTCACCGCCCTCCTGAAGAAACCCACAGCGGACCCCACCGAACTCAAAAATTACCGCCCCATCTCGCTCCTTCCATTCCCGGCCAAAGTCATTGAGAAAGCTGTCAACAACCAGCTCGCCGCCTTCCTCGAAGCCAACAAATCCCTCGACTCCTCACAATCTGGCTTCCGAGCAAAACACAGCACTGAGACCGCCCTCATCGCAGCAACAGACGACATTCGAACTTTACTGGACAATGGAGACACAGTCGCCCTCATCCTCCTCGACCTCTCGGCAGCATTTGACACAGTCTGCCACAGCACCCTTTTACAACGCCTCAATAACATCGTAATCCAAGGAAAAGCACTTGAATGGATCACCTCATTCCTCACAGGAAGAACTCAGAAAGTCCGCCTCCCACCATTCAAGTCCGAAGCCACCGAAGTCATCTGTGGAGTACCTCAAGGTTCCTCACTCAGCCCCACCCTCTTCAACGTATACATGAGCCCCCTCGCGACCATCGCACGCCAACACAACCTCAACATCATCTCTTACGCGGATGACACTCAACTTATCCTCTCTCTCACCAATGACCCCAGCACCGCCAAAACTAACCTACACGAAGGAATGAAAGAAGTTGCCGAATGGATGAAACAAAGCCGTCTGAAACTGAACTCAGACAAAACAGAAGTCCTCATCTTAGGTACTTCCCCCTCTGCATGGGACGACTCATGGTGGCCGGAAGCCCTCGGAAAGGCACCCATCCCGACAGACCACGCACGAAACTTGGGCATCATCCTGGACTCCTCACTCTCAATGAATAAACAAGTCAGCGCCGTATCCTCTTCCTGCTTCAACATTCTTCGCATGCTTAGAAAAACATTTCGCTGGATCCCCACCGAAACAAGGAAAACGGTCACCCATGCTCTGGTCACGAGCCGACTGGACTACGGAAACACACTCTACGCAGGCACTACCGCTAAACTCCAGAAGAAACTCCAACGAATCCAAAACGCCTCAGCCAGGATCATATTAGACATCCCACGCAACGAACACATCTCCGGTCACCTTAAAGACCTCCACTGGCTACCCGTCAATAAGAGGATCACTTTCCGACTGCTAACCCACGCACACAAATCACTCTACGACATCGGACCAGAATGCCTCAACTCACGACTGTCCTTCTACACCCCGTCCCGCCAACTACGTTCTTCCAGCCAAGCCCTCGCCACTGTACCTCGCATCAACAAGACCACCATGGGAGGCAGATCCTTCTCATACCTGGCCGCTAAAACTTGGAACTCACTCCCCGCTTACCTTCGCCTTACCCAGAACCACCTAGCATTCAGAAAGCAACTTAAAACGTGGATATTTGACAAATAATCCTCCTCTCCTCTCTAAGCGCCTTGGGACCCTCTGGGTATGTAGTGCGCTATATAAATTCTCTGACTTGACTTGACTTGACATATATACAAGGTGGTGTTAAGCTATGTTAAGTGGTTTAGTGCCACCTTGTAAATATAGGGAATGCCGCTATGCCATCTATGGTGATTGGGGCTTGTAAACATGCCTCTATATCCTTTGATCGTCAGTTAACTTATATTTCTGACAAATTTCAAGCATATATGTTGAAACTGAACAGTAACAAAACTGAGTTTTTTGGGATCTTCCCTAGATCGGGACCGCAGACATTTGGAGGTTGTACTGAACTGCCATGACGTTGTCTGTGTATTTAGTTAAATGTTTCTGGATTGAACGGACCCGCCCTGAAGAAGAAGAGTCCATTTTATAGCTGTTGAGCCAGCTCAGTAGGGTAAGCGGCCACCGCTGAGTGTAATCCACAATAATCCACACATTTGCCCGGTGTAAAGCAGGCACACCCGCTTCACTTTCCAAGACTGATAAAATGAGTGCTGTTGAGTAGGGTAATATTAACACATTAGTTACAGCTGGACCAAAGGGGAACACTATGGCAGCAGGCTCAGTATAAAACCACTTCAACATAATCAGGTAAGAAATTATCTGTGTCGAGTGCTGGCAGGTAACCATCAATTGCAAATTCTTAAACACTGCAGGTCATTTAATCAAAAGAAGCATTAAAATGTCACAAACAGTTCCAGTTTATAAGCAGCAGACGATATAGTAATCTGTGTTTGAGGCTTTAAAAACATGTTTGATAGTCCCACACCTCTGCCTACAACTCGCGTGTTGCTAGTCTTCTGCACTCAGCTTAGAAAGTGTCCACACAGACTGTCTGTTGCCCGACACAGGCAAAAATAAACAACAATTTGCAATCTAATACGTCTCGCATTTGGGAGAGTTAGAGCTATTGGCGTTGTAAATGATGCCTTTTACTCTTTTTTGGGGGGGGGGGTGGAGTGGATGTATATGATGTGAGATGGAATTATGTGGTTTCTATTGGAATTGTTAGATGTGGAACTGTGTGGTGTGGAGTGTATTTGAGTAGTGAAATTGTGTGTCATGGTGAATACTTAAAGGGGTGAGAGCTGCAAAGAATAGTTAGAAAGGAAGATAGAGCGGAATAGGAAGTATTGTGCATGAAGTGCAGGGCTGGACTGGGAACCACAACCGGCCCTGGTAAAGTGCTCGGCACCCCCCCACCCGTCCCCACTCAGGGGGTTGGAGGTGCCGCCGAGCTCTTTGCCGAGGCCGGTTTTCGACCGATTCTGGTACAGGGACGATTTTGCACGGCCTGCAACAAAAACGACCCCCAGGGGCCCAAAACCGGCCCCCACCCGTGTGGCCCACCGGGGGATTGCCGGTGTCTGCTATGGCCAGTCCGGCCCTGATGAGGTGGTGAATGAAATACAAGCAGAGGAGAGAAAAAAGTAAAAAAGTGTGTGAGAAAGAGAAAGAAGGGGGTAGCAGGCCACAGACTCATAAAGAGGGAGAGCAAAATCATTTTTATGTCCAAAACAAACCAATTTGCAGATTTAGGGCTGAGCGAGGTTTTGCAATGTTGTGTGTTTCAGGTACATGTAAAGGGAGAGGGCATGCGGAACATATCTCCACTGAGGGAATTTGTATGCCGTGAATCCTGCGAGATGAGCCAGTAGGCTGTATTGCGTCAGGAGCAAGTGCTTGTAGTAATTGAAATGTTTCGAGAGGGGTATAGAATAGAATTAGAAATACGGTAGTGATCATTAAACCTCATGCCAGTCTTTTACGCTAGCAACAATGCAGTTCATCCTATAAATGTCACCCTCCCTGCACTTACTAGAATTCAATCTGAAGGAGAAAGGGTACAGGGCGGATGCCACAAAGCACTGATAAAAGTCCTTGTCTGGGTAGCAATGGAAAAAGGTTCAGTTACTAATAAGCAATGTAGATGACTGAATAAAAACCCTATGTTTTGGGGAGTATGGGGAGTGGATTTTAAATTCCCTTGCTAACAAAACGCAGGATAGTGTATCGGGGATTTAAACAGGAAGCTGGTATGTGACGTTTACTGAGGGGGATGCCTGAATGGTGCCTTAGTACTGGGGAGAAGACTAGTTTGCATGTTGCAGATATCAAAAAAGAGTCCTGTCAATGATCAAGCACAGACATTACATGGACAAGCTACTAAGTTCTGCTCTGTCAGGGGCTTTTGCGAGAACCTGAAAGGCTGTGAGTGGCAGGGGGGTTCCTGCTGCTGAGCACATGACGTAAGAGGTGAACCTGCACAACATTCTACATTCTTTTACATGCAATTCGGATTGATATGGCTGTTCTACTGACAGCTTTATCTGGGCCTAATAACAAAAAAGCTGTAAACAGGTTTTCTTCCTTCCCCAAAGAATTAGGATAAGCTCGCTTGGGGAGGTGCCCGCCCAATCAGCAGAAAACACAGTGGGCCATATTATCAAGAACGGCAATAACATTATCGCCGCTTTAGGAGCAGGAAACTGCTGCTAAAGCCGCAATAAGGGGCTTGATAATATGCCCTTGTGAATTCTCATAGAAGCCCAGGTTTGATGTCCTTCACATCAGACCGTGGGCTTCTATGGGAATTCTCTAGGGCATATTATCAAGCCCCTTATCGCCACTTTAACGGCCGTTTCCTGAAGCTAAAGCCACAATAATGTTATCGCCGTTCTTGATAATATGGCCCTAAGAAGGCAAACCGAGAAGAAAGAAAAGTGTAGTGTTGAGTAGACTCTGTGAAAAGAGAGTTCTGTATTCTGAGGTAAAAGAAAGCTGTACTAGAGGTGAGCGAAGATTAGGCCACAGCTCCGGATAAAGCCTGCTCAAGCCTGCTCGCATGATCACATGTTATGCTGCAAACATTAAAAGCACACTTTACCCCTCTGATAGAGGGCATCGTGTCCCGTTTGCGGCTCCTCAACAAACTGTGCTAAACTAATTAAGCACTGGCAACATCTTGCTGACCAAAACATGAAGCGTGGCGTCTGAGAAGCAGGTGTCCTGCTGATATATGAAAGAAGGAAAAGAAAAAAAAGAGTGCGCAGGAAGGAATATATATTAGCCCCTTCGACGCTAATGACAAAGCCAGCTCGTCATGGGTGTTACCTGCGCTGCGCGGATGACGAGCTGGCTTTGTCATGAATAATGGGGATCATCAACCTGCAGCACAGGAGGGGAAAACCCATAGCAGCCAAGGTGTTAAACAAGCGTAAGTACATTGTACTTTGCTGGTGCTCCTCAGTCTTGAAAGGACGTGAGGCATCGGCTGCAGCAACGAGACAGGAGGCAGCAAAGAAGAGCGATGCTGGAGTGCACCAATGGTAAGTAGGGGGCGGGAAGACAGCTGTTTTGTTGATAACAGCAGGTCTTGCATACAGCGCATGCACGCTGCTAGTTCGACCTAAAAAAAAGGGAATATTGGGCTGGACCCTAACTTCCTGAGGTTCAGGAAGCCTTTGAAGGCCTGTCTGTTTAAGCAAACTTTTATCAGCTTGAGCCCTCTCTCCTTTCCCTCTTGGTTATCACAGTGCCAAGAAATCCGTGGTGCACTATAAGTTTTCATAACATAGCATGCTTTTCACATGCAGTGTTACCTGCCCTGGTAGTACACGGTGTGAATATTAGTTCTGCATCAGATAACAGATGAAATACTGGATGTGTTTTCTTGCACCTGGATAAAGGTATACGCCTCTGGAGTAATATTTCTGCATAAAAGCATGCAGAAATACCGCTATGCATAACTCGTAATGCTTAAGGCTGGAGCTTTGAAATTAAGTAGATATTGACCCTTTGTTAGTTTCTGTAGTCTGGCTGTGCCTGTTATCCATAATCGTTGCAACATGAGCTTCGCTCTGAACATTATTTGAAAAAAATGTAATATAGATCACTGCCAAGTCACAGGTTGTGTGAAGTCAGTTAGCGCTAAGACGCCGTGTCAATTGCCCGCTTTATAAAAAGTTTTACTGACTTACTCCTGTGAAACCAGTGGTATCAAAGCAGGAGTGACGTTGCATGCTGTGGTTCCATAATTTGAGTGCAGTGACACCAGCCAAGACAAAAGTCCAAAGTGGAACCCTCAGCCTCAAGAGGAGATCACAGGCATAAACCATCAACATCTTTGCTCCAGCTCAGAGAACATAAATGAATGAATGAATGAACTAGTTTTTTGTAGAGCGCAGCGTTCACTCCAAGGAGCAATCTTAGCGCTATATGACAGAGACCAAGGGGAAAGATGGGAAGGGAAGGTGTAGAAAAGGATGATTGCAGAAGGATCAGATTAGTGCTAAGATTTCCTGATCTGAGGTGCTGAAGATCCAAGTTTTTAGTAGCTTTCTGAACATGGGCTCGTTTTTGGTGTGTCTTAGTTGGGTGGGCAGGTGATTCCAAGCTTTTGCTCCCAGTGTGGCCAGAGTTTTCCTTCCTTGGGTTTTCAATTTGAAGTGGGGATTGGTGAGCATGTTCTCATTGGAAGACCGCAGGGTTCGTTTAGTTTTGTAGGGTCTAAGATGATTTAGCAGATAGTGTGGCCCATTTTCAATGGTGGCTTTATAGGTGATGGTTAGGATCTTAAACAAGATCCTTTTATGAATGGGCAGCCACTGGAGGGTTTTTAGGGCATCAGTCGAGGATGACCGTTAAGGAAGTCCCAGTACCAGCCTGGCGGCGGCATTTTGGAGCACTTGTAGTCGTTTTATCACCATTTTTTTTTTGTTCCTGCATATAGACCATTGCCATAATCAAGGCGAGATAAAATCAGGGCCACTGTAACAGTTTTTCTAGCGTGCAGGGGCAGCAGATCAAAGAATTTTCTCAACATTCTTATGATTTGGAAACAAGTACCTGCGACTGTGAGTGCCTGTTTGTGAAAGGAAAGCGTGGGGTCGAATTTAAAACCTACGTTTTTGGCTGTGTCCACTGTGGCAGGCGGTGGGTCTTAATTACTGGGCCACCACAGGGTATGGTTAAAGTTGTTAGCTTTTCCAAACAACATAATCTCTGTCTTGGAGCTGTTACACCTGAGATGGTTTGACTCCATCCATTTCATGACTGAGGTGAGGCAGTGATGAAATTTTTCTTCTGCCGCGGTGGAGTTTTTATCCAGGGTCAGAATCAATTGGGTGTCGTCTGCGTAGCTGATTGCTTCAATGTCAAAGGAGTCAATCACTGTGAGCAGTGGGGACATGTATAAGTTAAAAAGGGTCGGACTCAGGGAGGATCCCTGTGGGACCCGTGAGGACCGTTGTTTCCCTGTGGATTAATACCTACCTAGAGTGACGACCTGGTTCCTGTTTCTAAGGAATGTGGTTAGCCATTCATGGGCTTTCTCTTTTATTCCTATTTGTTTCAGTCTGTTTATCAGAATGTTGTGGGAGACTGTATCAAAGGCAGCGGAGAGATCCAACAGAATCAGCACCGCCTCTTTGCCTTGATCTAGAGCCCATTTCAGGGTGTCTGTGGTGTGGAGCAGTGCAGATTCTGTTGAATGCCCCGCTCTGAAGCCTGATTGCTTAGGGTGAAGGCAATTGGAGCTTTCCAAGAACTCGTTTAACTGAGTGTTCACCAATTTTTCCGCTATTTTACTTAGACATGGGAGAAGGGAGATGGGTCCTAGGTCGGAAATAAGGTGGGGTCTGATAGTTTCTTTTTTTGGAGAGGTTTGACCGCAGCTGTTTTTCAAAGATCAGGGATTTTTGCTGTTTCAAAAGTAGAATTAATAATTTGATTTATGACTGGGTTCACAATCTCAATTAATGCGTGAAGAATCTTTGGCGGGCAAGCATCTGATTTCTGAGCATCAGTGTCCACTCCCAAAACATCATTCGGGAGAACCTAAAATGCTAGCATGCGAGAATTCATTTAGTGGAAAGGAATATGGAAAAACTAATATTATTAGAAGGTGCATTGCAGCTCTACATTGCAAGGGGCACACTACAGGAAGCACACCCTGCTGCTCTGGGTGCAGGAGCATCTGTTCAAGGGTCTGGTTGTCACTAGGGGTTGGAGGATGAACTGAAAAGCTGTACGGATGGGATATTGTGAAACACCAGGACATGGACTGAATATCGTGTCCTGGGGCATTGGGTTCACAGTGAACAAGAGTTGGAAAAAGTGGGTATTATGAACTTGCATGGGCTTAAACTGAGATGCTGCAGTCTGCACTCGTTATCAATTCCCAAAATGCCAGAGGAGGCTTAAGGACAGCGTTCACCCTTTGATCCACCCCACACAATATCATCAAAGGTGGGCCACTTACCTTACCCGTAGCTCCTCAACCATCTCCTATTTGCAACTGAAAGGCTAGGGGAAAAACAAGAAGCAAAAACTACAAAAAATAGATGACTTTTCTTTCCTGCCACTGCCTTCGTGGCCCTTGAAACCAGGAGACGTAAGGAAGTGTAGAGGTACCAAAGGCAAGTCAGTTTACCCTTATTCGGCATCCCTGGCTGCTGTATCATTCTCAAGTCAAACTCTAAATCAGGGTCTACAGGATACAAGGAGAGATTGAGCTTCTTTTAAGGAGCGGTGCATGATGGGTATTCACCTCAAGCAGCCCTAACAGAGCTGCACACAACTTTCTTATATTCAGATAAATGATTTGCTGCTGCAGAGAAATAATGCTCCTGGCTACCCTGCTAAAACCAGAAGTACTTGAACTTTGCATCAGTTTCTCTTCAAAGCAGCCTGTAACGCCCTGCAGACTTTTAGGTAATATATTCTGAAAGTAGGTTGTCTTGGTGGAAAAAGAACCATCCATATTCCCCATTAGATGGTCAAGCTTTCCTCCTACGCTCACCTGCCGAGTGCAGCTTGGGATGGTTTTTCCCAGGGCTGTTTCTGGCTGCCGTGTTTTTGTAATCCTAATTCATTGATAGGAAGTCCTGGGTCACCGAGTCCAGATGTGAAAGAAGATAGAAATACAGGCGAGACGAAGTAACCTTGTAAGAGGCTAAAATCCCCATTTCAGATGATTTGGACTCCTCTGTCTGTGTCTTGAGGTCACTGTGAGGCGTCTTTTTGACGTAGATATTGGCTAGTGGCGCTGGTCACAATAGGTCTACTATTCCCAGATATACTGAGAGGTTCATTAGTATCAGAAGGGCCTCGTTTCTGACGGTTCTCAGTCACCTACGTGCTTGGAGGAGACAGAAGTCGTTCTGTTTGGCTCTAATGGACGAGATTGTTTGGGGCGTCATCAGTTTGCGGATGTTTCGCACATGCGCAGTGAACTATAGGGAAGACCGCATGCACAACAGTGGTTGGATGCAGGGGTCCAAGACCTGCCGGGTTAACAATGGAATCAAAAGCAACATTTCTTTCAGTGGTGCAGTCAATGCAGTGGCACTGGGGCATAGAAGCCTGGAGGGTGCCATACCCATATCATTGACGTATTTCAAAACCCACACAGCAGTCATGGGGCGCCCTTACCACATCACTGGGAATCAGCTGCTGTGTGGAACCACAAGTACGGTTCGATCCCCGGCTCCGGTGGCAACTCAGCTCAGCACCATGTGACTCTGAGCAATAGTTCACTTAATTTCCATGTGACGGCCCCCAGCGCCTTGAGACCCGTAAGGGTGAGTAGTTCGCGCTTTACAAATACGGATTTACATTTTACATTTTAAGTAGGGCTTCCAGCCTTCTAGAGGGTGCCTAACGCTGATGACAAATGGGAGATTGGAGTAAGAGGGTGCCTGTATGCACAATGAGGTGTTTGGGGCCGATTCACAGAACTAACTTAAGACAAAATCCTTAACTTGCTACTTTTGGTATTCACAGAAGATTGGATTTTGTCTTAAGACAAACCTAAGACAGACTTAAGACAAACTTAAGACAAAATCCTAACTTAAGTCTGTATTAAGTCTGTCTTAAGTCTGTCTTAAGTTTGTCTTAAGACAAACTTAAGACAAAATCCTAACTTCTGTGAATACCAAAAGTAGTAACAAATGGGGGTGGTGTTACACACTACTCACACACCGGCGGTGTCGCCCCTAAGGACTCTGGTCAATGTAGTAAAGTGTTCGTGATGCATCATCTTTCGATCTTCTGCTATCTTCACTGTCTTCGCCATCCCTGGAACCGGTGACAGGTCTCCATTTTAAGGAAACTGTATGCCATGAGAACGTTTTTAGTTTACTTATTACTGCACGGCTGATTGAAACCATTGCAAGCTGATAAAACATATTTAAAAAGTAGCTGGATGTGGTGCCAGACACTGTCATGTCATGCATTTCAGTATGATTTAAAAAATAAAACTGTTATTACAATAACACCTACAGAGTGGCGTAGCTGCAATAAAAATGTCTGACTGCCAAGGCCCCAATTGTGAAGTGATTTAAAATGTCAGTACATCATTATTAAAAAAGAATTCATTCCACAAGATAACAGGGTAGTGCCCGAATCTTTGTTGTAATATTAGTATGAGGTGCTGGTGGCTGGTTTCACACATTCAGATGCTAATGTGCGCATTAGTAAAATGTGTGTGTTTAATTAAAATGTCGGACACTGCCACAGCACCAATTATGGTGTAATTTAAAATGTCAGTGCATCATTAAAAAAAAAAAAAAGATTTGTTCCGCAGGATAACTGGATTTTGCCTGAGTCTACTTTTAGATATTAGTATGAGGTGCTGAGGGCTGGCGCCTAACGTTCAAATGGTGATGTGCATTTTGGTGAGCGTGCGTGGTAAAGGACCAGTGGGTCTGGGCTCCATGCATTTATGCTTAATTAGAGGTGCAGCCGAGGAGTTGATAGTTTGCATGCACTCATTCTTGAAGTAGGGAGCGTATGGAAAGGAGCATAGTGTATAACAGCTTACATTCCAGAAGTTAATAATAAGGTAGAGGCTCTTAGTATTTTGTCAGCTTTGTTCAAAAATGTAACCAAGCCACAGCTAGCTTGAGGGTCTAATGAAATGAATTTGTACTTGTAAAGCACACTTATACCCCAATCGGGGTTTCATGGCACTGTACGCATACCGCTGTGGAACCCTTCCTGGCTTTTCCCTGTGAAATGTACACTTCTGGGCACCCCCAAGATGAAGCCAGCCATCCCAGCACTGTGGGGGCCATTGTGGAGATTAAGCAAGTTATTGCCCAGAGTTGCAGAGTGGGACCCATGATTAGAATAGGCACCGAGGCGAGAATTATCAGGTCCGAGGAAATTGAGCCCAAAACCTGCCGAGACAGGAATTGAACCCTAGTCCAGGCCAGACCTCTGCATCAGGGTCTGCCGCTCTATCCATTGAGCCACACTTCTCCATAAGAGTTGTTGAGCAGGATAGCTGAAGGGTAAGAGTCGTTGAGCAGGATAGCTTGAGGATAAGAGTTGTTGAGAAGGATAGCTTGAGGATAAGAGTTGTTGAGCAGGATAGCTTGAGGGTAAGAGTCGTTGATCAGGATAGCTTGAGGGTAAGAGTCGTTGAGCAGGATAGCTTGAGGATGAGAGTTGTTGAGCAGGATAGCTTGAGGGAAAGAGTCGTTGAGCAGGATAGCTTGAGGGTAAGAGTGGTTGAGTAGGAGAGCTTGAGGGTAAGAGCCGTTGAGCAGGATAGCTTGAGGGTAAGAGTCGCTGAGCAGGATAGCTTGAGGGTAAGATTCGTTGAGCAGGATAGCTTGAGGGAAAGAGTCGTTGAGCAGGATAGCTAGAGGGTAAGAGTCATTGAGCAGGATAGCTTGAGGTTAAGAGTCATTCAGTAGGATAGCTTGAGGGTAAGAGTCGTTGAGCAGGATAGCTTGAGTTTAAGAGTCATTGAGTAGGATAGCTTGAGGGTAAGAGTGGTTGAGTAGGAGAGCTTGAGGGTAAGAGTCATTGAGCAGGATAGCTTGAGGGTAAGAGTCATTGAGCAGGATAGCTTGAGGGTAAGAGTCGTTGAGCAGGATAGCTTGCGGGTAAGAGTCGTTGAGCAGGATAGCTTGAGGATAAGAGTTGTTGAGAAGGATAGCTTGAGGGAAAGAGTCGTTGAGCAGGATAGTTTGAGGGTAAGAGTGGTTGAGTAGGAGAGCTTGAGGGTAAGAGTCGCTGAGCAGGATAGCTTGAGGGAAAGAGTCGTTGAGCAGGATAGCTTGAGGGTAAGAGTCATTGAGCAGGATAGCTTGAGGTTAAGAGTCATTGAGTAGGATAGCTTGAGGGTAAGAGTCATTGAGCAGGATAGCTTGCGTTTAAGAGTCATTGAGTAGGATAGCTTGAGGGTAAGAGTCGTTCAGCAGGATAGCTTGAGGATAAGAGTTGTTGAGCAGAAACTCCACCGCTGCTTGAATTGTTCGGAACCCATATTTAATCCATGATTGACAAGGAATTTTCTGCGGTCGTCAATTAGTGCTGGGCAGATGCAATGAAGATGAGATAAGCTCTCCTGAGATTGTCCGCATAACCTACACTCATCAGCCACCAAGGTCGTAAGAGATCTAACAATGTGAAATTTCCCATCCTGATGAGGCAATACTTGATTTTGTAATGCAATGAAAATGTATCTGTAAGATATTTTTTGGACCACTCTTTTGTTATAGATTCTCAGTAAGAGGTATGCATGCTTTCTGGTCGTGAGGGTCCGGCCATCCTGTTCGAAAAGCTCTTTTTGAAGTGCTTTGTTCAATGCTTTTTTAAAGTTTTGGTATGGATAATTTTGATTCCAGAGAGCGGTGGCTGTTTTGAATTTGAGGGCTTCATGAAAGGCAACAGTTCAACATTTTTTGGGGCTGGATTGTTTATTACAAATACTTCCTGCCAAATTAGATTTTTCAGTGTTCCTATTTTGGCAAGCCTGTAGGCAATTGAGAGTGCATGCCTTCTGCGCCAGGACTTGAATGAATAACATGAATTCCAATCGGATCTGAGCGGCTGCAGAGTGGTTTATATATATATATATAATTAAATTTGTAAAGCGCCTGGTTACACTAAATAGTGTGTCCCCGCGCTGTCTAAAGCCATAATCGACTCCCCCTCACTGTTGTTCTTCATGGCCGGTCAAGCAGCTAGCCCCGTCCTAGCCTTTGGGAAACAGGTGAGTTTTCAGCTCTTTGCGGGATGCCAACTCTGACGTCTCCAACCGGAGATTCTGCGGGAGTCTGTTCCACTGTTGAGCTGCCATGACACGAAAGGAGAGCCCTCCCATTCTCACTCTGCTTTGGGAGTTTAAATAATGCCATTTGCCATAATTGTTCATTTGAATAAGAATATGAATGAAAAAACAATTTCTTGATGAAATTGGATTTAACCAAAAAATCCGCTTTAAAAAATATTTAAAAAAAAGAAAATTAAAAAAAAAAAATTTCAGTCACTATGAGTGTCACGTGTGATTGGTTAAAATACAGTAAGTAAATAGAGTAAGTATCAGTTCTGGCATTTGTGGTGTTGTTATAGTATTTGCAATAACAGCAGCATTGTGGAGGATGTGCAGGTGGGCGTGAGGGCAGCAGATATGGAAGTTAGAAAAGGACGAGAGGCTTTAACGAGCCCCACCGGAAAGGGCAGGCCGTGGAAACAGCAAGAGAAAAAAAATCTTCCACCACATCCTGCTTCTCTTGCTAGTAGCATGTTAACAACACAGATCTAATCTGAACATGGGCACAACAACAGGACGAGGATCCTTTTTTGTCTCTTAATCCTTGTTTCTTGTATTCGTCAAATGGTTTTAACCTCAGGCCTTTCAAGCTTTTTATTGTTATTTTATGATATGTTATGTTATAAAAGATTTGTATAGCACTCGTACACCAATTGGTTTCATGGCACTGAATATTGTACATTGGCGCTTTCATGGCGCTTTCTATGGCGCTTTCATGGCGCTGAATATTGATTTGTTGTACTTCATTTAACCTCCTAGCCACTCATTCCTAATCCCACTCAATCCCAATCCCACTCAATCCCAATCCCACTCAATGTCAATCCCACTCAATCTCAAACTCATCAACCATATACATTTTATAAACTCTTAACCATATACTTCCTGAACTATAACTTTCTCAAAAGAGGCATTTTCTAAACTATAAATGCCTTCAATTTTAAAGTTTCTTAAATGTAAACTATCTTCATTTAAGTTTATGAACTTTAAACTTTGCAGAAGGTCAACCCTTTTAAACTAATAGTATTTCCATACTACAGAGAAAATAACAGGAGAGCGGCAGCAGATCCTCAGTCTGGTAAACAGGAGCTCCACATCATTCTCGTTTCATGCATGGTTGAGACGTCAGCACAGGAAGCAAGCAAGCATTTGCAAAACCAATAGGTCGAGAGCTCGTGGGGTGTCAGCTGCAGGATCTGGGTCATATACCTCTAGAAGTTTGTCAAGACTGGAGGACAGCCTCTCTCCTATCATAGTTCCCTTCCGCTTGTAATGTGTGGAGGGTGGTCAGCTTCCGACAGACATTCTAACTGAGGGTTTTCCTGGAATGAACAGCTATTCTTGCTTCTTTCCTCCTACAGACCCAGTACATCCTCCTCAGGCTTTACAGTGGTGGTGCAGGTCCCAACCTCCTTTCTCTTAGGTGGTGGCACACGGTCCGCGCAAATTACTTCTTGGAAGTGTTGCTAGGCAATGTTGCGGAATACCCCACTGCACAGCTTTTTGCTAATACACTGGCCTTCGCAGCAAACTTTCAAACTGAAAGGACTCCCCGTTCTCCCTAACGTTGTGACTTGTATATTTTGATGGCAGTCAAAATTGCAATTACAAGGCAGTTATGTCCACTGCACCATACTTTCTACCAATTAAAACACTTCCTTTATTGACCTTGCACCATAACTTCTGCCAGTGAAAACACTTCCTTTATTGACTTTGCACCATATTTCTTGTCAGTGAAAACTTACCTTTTGTGGCAGATTGAACTTCCAGGCTCTGATTTATCGTTGACCCATCCCTCACTGAACAGTAGTGCCCACATCTTGGAGAAGACAACTTCTTCCTTCCATTCTTCAACCTGTTCATCATACTGTTGATTATTAAATATTGCTGTTACACTGTGTTAGCTTAGAAGTTTTTATTAGCTGGATATTTTAATGTATTCATTTTTGATATGTGACTTAATTTTGCTACTGAGAAATGGCGGCTGTTAACCTGTCACACCCAAACATTCTTAAATTAGCTAGGGAAACGTACTTTACATTGGAAGCAGTGGGTAAAGCTGTTTAAACCGTATTTCATTGCTATGGGGGAAAAGTTCTCACCACTGAGAAAACAGCATGGTATATTACATCATTTGGGGAAAGTGGAGAGGAAAGTATATGAGTCTACCAGAGTCTACAGTTGAAGACAGAGTTAGAGAATCTTAGGATGTGTATCCAGTTAATTTTTAATAAACTTGACGTTCATTTTGGTGGTAAAATTAACATAGTGATGGAGAGGCATATGCTTTTTCATAGATTAAAATCTAAGGGTTGAAAAGTTTTAAACAATGTGGTGGTCCTAAAGAGACATTGGATACATTTGAATTTGAGAGAAATTCCTCAATTGGGGTTCAATTGACTATGGCAATGAATGGTAGCGCAGCAGGTGTTAAAATATTGAGGAAATTTGAACAAAATATCAGATAGGCTGACAAACACAAAGTCAAAGTAACTTCTTTTTTTTAAGTTCAAAATGATTTTATTAAAGTATTTTGTAGACAGAAGAAATAAACAAGTACTATACAAAAAGAATAAATCTTACATGCGTAAATGATGAAATGATGAGCATGAAATGCATTAAGCCAAAAATGAAGAGGAAGGGAAAAGGGGGGGAGGGGCGGGGGAGTGAAAATATCATAGAATCATAAAATCAAACAATATAGAGTCACAATAAAATTGAATACAAAAAAGATGGTAAATGAGGAGAAATTAATCATCAAAATACATAAGAGAACACTTAATCATATCATTGCATAACATACGAATCAATAGGAGACCAAAAAGATTGAAATGACTGCGAATTGTGAGTAACGCCTTTAAGAGACAGCCGAGCACCTCTTCTTGTAAAGGTAATCCACGACCACCAAGCATGAACTGAAAGAGAAGAAGCATCTTTCCAACAAAAAGTAATGGACTTTAAAGCAGCTGTAATTAAAAAAATTAAATAACTTTGCCTCTGACTCATTAAGAGGATGGAAAAGGGCAACTGATTTACATATTAACATAGCATAAGAAATATCATCATGTAAAGGCAAAATTTTCCAAAGGACATTCCAAACATCCAACCAAAATTTCATAATAACTGGGCATTCAAATAACATATGACTAAGTGACCCAGAACTTGAATTGCAGTGCCAACAAACATCAGATGGTAACAATTTCACATGGCTTAATCTAGATGGGGTCCATAGGGCGTTAAATAAAATATAAGCATTAGTCTGATAAAGAGACACCGGAAGCCAACCAGAGATACTGTTGAGCCGTATTGAGGACCATGAGTCATCTGATAGGGAAATGGAAAGTTCATTATTCCAAAAAGATGATATTGCACCAACATTGGAGCCCTGGGAGGAGGTAAATTTTTTTATAAAAAACAGAGACAGCTTTGGGGGAAGACGTAACAGCCGTAAGGTAAATTAATAGGTCATTAGTGGTGGAAGAGGGAATACCATTGGGAAAAGAGTCCAAAATTGAGTTACATAAAGATTGGTAATTTGAGAAATCAGAAGCTGGGATATCAAACCTTAACTGTAGTTGCTCAAAAGGAATAAAGGCATTTCCACAAAATACATCTTTAAGATAAAAAATTCCTTTTGAAATCCATGAGGACCAGAAAATAATGTTTCTGTTTAGTTTAAGTAAAGCACTATGCCATAAAGACAAGTGAACTGTAGAGAGTAAGGGTAAATCAAAATTAGAGTCTAAATAATTAATTATCAATCTAGAGGATTTAATTATAGATGACAGACGAACAACCTTGGATGCAGAAGACATTGACATCAAAGAGGGCAGGGAAAAGGGTCGTACAATTGAAGACTCTATATCAAACCAAATTGGAGGTTTGACCATATGTGAGTTTGTAAACCATAAGGAACTTTGTTTTAAGATAAAAGCTTTATGGTAGAGGTAGAAGTCTGGAAGGGCAAATCCTGCCTGGGACTTAGGGAGTTTTAATTTCCTGTAAGCAATACGAGGAACTTTGTTAGACCAGAGGAATTTAGATAACAGTTTATTAACATCTTTATAGAATTTGAGAGGAAATTGAGTGGGAATCAGCCAAGGAATAGAAGATTTTTGGTGCAATATTCATTTTTACAGCTTCCATTCTCCCCCACCAGGTGAGATAAAGGGAAGACCGCTTGGACGTTTTGTTTTTGATATAATCAAGTATAAAATCACTATTTAGTTTTAATGTAGCAGGCAACGTGGAGGCAAATAGGATACCTAAGTATTTAAGCTTAATGTTTTGCCAAAGAATATCTGTGTTTGGTAGCATATCCGGGGTACAAAAAGCATTCAAAGGAAAAAAATTCTGTCTTACTTACATTTAATTTATAACCTGAAACCACAGAATAATTTGCAATAATGTCTAATAGGGAGGGAACAGAGGAAAGAGGAGTACTAATAAACAATAAAACATCATCTGCATAGGCTAAGGTTTTAACCGTGACATCATTTATCGCAATACCCTGAATATCATCACAGCAGCGTATATAATTAAGAAAAGGCTCAATTCCTATTAAAAATAACAGTGGGGAAAGGGGACAACCCTGCCTAGTACCTCTAAAGAGAGGAAATTGAGTAGAAATTTGACCATTAATAAACAAACGAGCAGTAGGGGCAAAATATAAAACAGAAATCATACAAATAAAATGGGCACCAAAATTAAAAGATAATAAAGTTTTAAATAAAAATTGCCAATGAATTTTGTCAAAAGCTTTTTCTGCATCCAAAGCCATCACTCCCGCAGGGGAAGTAAGGTGTGGGCTCTGTTCAATAACGTGTAAAAGCGTTCTGGTATTATTAGCCGAGTACCTATTTTTCATAAAACCAGATTAATCTGGATGAATGATGGAGTGAAGGATAGTACCTAATCTAGTGGCAAGGATTTTAGCATAAAGCTTACAGTCCCGGTTTATTAGGGAGATGGGACGATAATTAGCAACCAGGGTAGGGTCCTTATCAGGTTTGGGCAAAACAATGATTAGAGCGTCCGTAAAGGAGCCCGAAATAGTACCAGAGGAACCAAAATGGGAAAAAAGTGCACTTAAATAAGGTAAAAGTAAGACTGAAACTCTTTATAAAATTCAGCTGGGATACCATCCGGGCCTGGGGATTTATTCTTGGGAAGTGATTTAATAGCAAGTAAAATCTCATCACAAGTAATTGGAGAATCTAAACCTATTCTATCTGAGGGAGAAACGTGAGGCAAATTACACTTATTTAAAAAGGAATCAATTAAAGAATCATCACAGGGGACTGGTTTAATATATAGGGTAGAATAAAAATTTAAAAATTCTTGAACAATATCATTATGGGAAATAGCAACTTGGCCATGAGAACCGCGTATTGATGTTATTTGAGTTTTATCCCTCTTGATTCGTAAATAGTTTGCAAGGAGTTTTCCAGATCTATTGGTATTAAAGCAAAATTTAGCATTAGATTTTGCGAGTTGGACTCCTGCTCTAGTACTAAGTATAGCATTCAATTCATAATGAAGCTTTTGTAGTTTAAATTTGTGTTGAGGGTCATTAGAAGAAATAAATAAACGTTCATATTTAGCAATTTGTGTTTCCAAATGTTTAACGTTAGAGTTAAATTGTTTGTTCTCATGGGCCATAATAGAAATCGTGGTACCCCTAATGTAGGCCTTAAAGGCATCCCATCTATTAACAATTGAAGTTGAACCTTCAGGGTTGAACAAAAAATAGTCTTGAATAGCTTGTAATAGTTTAGACTTATGCGTATCATTAAGTACAATGTTTGTGTTCATACGTCACCGACTTTGCTTGGTGAAAGTAGAGGAAATGTTTAAAACAAAGGAAATTAAGGCATGGTCTGAAATATCAATATTACCTATAACAGGGTTGGTGGCTGATTGAAGTAATGAAGGAGAAAGCAAAAAATAATCAATCCTTGAATGAGAATTATAGGGATTAGAGAAAAAGGAAAACCATTTATCAGTAGGAAAGTGTAGCCTCCAAATATCAGCCAACTTGGTTGTGTGAAGGAAAGATTTAAAGGCATGAAAAACTTTAGGAGGTCGGAATTTTGTAGTGGAAAGCCTATCTAGCAACGGATCATTAATCACATTAAAATCCCCCCAAACAATCAAAGGAACTTGCCCCAACTTTAGAACTTCAGTAGTTAAAGTAGACCAAAATGAAGGGTCATCAGCCGTAGGACCATAGATATTAAGCAAAAAGAAGGTTGAGTCATGAATTTTAACCGTAACCACTATATATCTACCTTCTGTGTCAGTGAACTTACTAAGAATCTGACAGTGCAACCTTTTTGCAAAGAGAATTGCAACACCATTTTTCTTCCCCTGCACAGGAGAGGAAACAATATTATCTACCCACTTTTTCTTCATATATTGTAAAATGTTGTCATCAACATGCGTTTCTTGGATAAAACAAATGTCAGCTTTGCACGTACCTAGGTAGTCCAAGATTTTAGTGCGTTTTACTGGATGCCGTAAACCCTTAACATTAAGTGAAACAATTTTAGCATTATGAGTATTAGCCATTAGGAATTAGAAGGAAGAGGATAGAAGAAAGAATCAGAGGAAGAGGAAATGAAAAACAGCCATGGAAAAAGAGCAACTCTATGTAGATAGTAAGAAAAGGAAAGACACAATAGGGAGAAACACAAAGGGAAGGAAAAGGACAAACAAGAAACAGAAACATAAAGAAGAATACAGAGACGCGACCCGTCCACAAGCATGGCCATAAAACCGTTGGAGCCGTGAAGAGAGAAATATTTAAATGCCAGGATAAATCAGACTATAAGCGTTCAAGTAACAGGATCATGAGTGTCCATTGACGGAGAGGCTTGTTGTTCCAGAAAAAGTCTTAGATCTTCAGGACGATGAAAAGATTTAGAGAAGGTGTCTTTCCAGACTCTCATCGTAGAAGGATCAAATAGACCATACTTAAAACCAAGGCTTCTCAGTTGCGGACGATAACAGGTAAATTCCTTGCGAATAGCAACTGTTTCCTTAGCAAAGTCTTGATGGATAAAGATTTTACAACCATTCACTAAGAGTGAGGGAATGTCTCTTGCTGCTTTCCTGATAAGGACCAAATGATGGTGTCTCAAAACCTTAAAAATCACTTGCCTGGGCTTAGTGTGGCGAGGATTCCTATGCGAGGGAATTCTGTGAGCCTTATCTACTTCAAATTTTTCGGGGAATTTGATATTTCGAAGGCCAGGCAGCAATGACTCTAGATATAAGTGACAATCAGATCCCTCAATCTCTTCAGGCAGATTGAAAATACAGAGATCGTATTGTCTATTACGGCTTTCCAATTCCAGCAATTGAGTATGCATTGGTACTATTTGACTCACCAAAGGTGTAAAAGAATCCAACTTATTTTTATTGTCCTGAATTTTGATAGCATTATCAGACACTTTCATGGACATAGAAGCCATATCTTTGCGAACATTTTTCACTTCAGTCGCAATACTATCAGTATTCATGCGCAGCGCTTGAATTTCCTCCAAAATTAGAGCAAGTGACTATTCAGAAGATTCAACAACGTTAGATTTAGATGGAGTAGGCAATATCTGCTTTTTCCTTTTATTAGCAGCCAAATTTTTATTTTCCATCTTGAGGTGAAAAAATAACCTTTTGCGTCAGATAAATACAAAATATGAAAAAACACCTCAAAATTTAATAAATATGAGGGAAAGAGGACGTAAAATTCCCCAAAAGCTCTTCAAAAGGACTGGTGCAGCAGCTAAACTGGGTCGTGGGTGTGGCCAGGCCCAAGCCAGGCCCTCTCTTTGTAAGCACTTCCCCCCCTATGCAGAGCAAACCGGCAGAAGCTGGAGCAGAGGCAGGGGAGAGGAACCAAGGAGCCAGCTGAAGCACTTCCCCACAGAGAAATCGCTCAAAAATCAAGCACAAGGTGGAAAATAAGTAGAAAATGCAAGCGCCGCCGTTAATTGGAGATTCCTGACAGGAATATTGTCGTTAATCGGCTAATTGGGCCGGTAGACCTACGGAGCTCCGGTGGTGGCGGCCATCTTGGTTGACGCGCTCGCGCGACTCCAGTCAAAGTAACTTCTGATGTATCCAAATGTAAATGTTTCCATTGTGCGATTACTCAATTTATAATTCAGTGTGTGTTGCAAAATCCTCTCTCTGGTGAAAATGTGGCAAGATAGGGCCTTTTATATAACTATGTGCAGGGAAAATAATGAATTGCAAAAATGATTTTTCAAATTAATCCTGGCAGCAAAGAGGTTCCCCCTCCAAGCTGGTTTGTGAACCCAGATGGCCAAGTGATAAGTGTACTCGCTGAGTCATGTTCTTTATATACTCTAGCGAGTAGCAAACTATTCAGACAGCTGGTCCCTGAGAAAGTACAAGTGCCGCAGTGCGCTAATGTGAAATCTAGAGGTTATCAGAAGGACCCTATTCCTTCAATGGGAGCTGAAGAGGGGGGAAGGTTTATGTGTCGGAGGAAGGTCCTTACCTGTTCAGGTGAAGGCACCAGAAAGACTGAGGTATAAATGACACCCCAATATACCTGATACAGATCTGGCTGTGCAGAGAACCCTTTCACAAAATGCTATTTGTAATGAGTTCTTGGAGGTGTTTATGGATAAGATGAGATTTGTTACAAACTTTGAGCATCAAATTAAGTTAAAATTAAGTTAAACAACGTGTACCTGGTGGTGCACAATGTGCATCCCAATGTATATGTTTTTAGAGAAACGACTACAAGAGTCACTAGATAAACGAAGACAGGAGTAACTTAAAGAATTGAAAGTTCTAAGGGGCTTTCTCTTATTCTTTCAGCAAATAGCTGAAGGGTGTGATTTAACACTGTGTGTTGTCTTGAGGAGGTTTGCCCCCCCTAGCCCTGCAAGGCTGATATGCTTACTGCAACGGGGAAGTTTCCTGCTGCAATGTAAATTGGCCTCTCATCAACCTGTATCAAGTGAATTTGCATCCGGGGTCTCATCCACTAACTTCTTTCATCCTGGCTTGGCAGTCTTTATGTTCTGAAGAATTGTGTGTGGGGTAGCCTGAGCAGCAGCGGTTTTCCAATGAACAGTTGCGGGGAATAAACATCTTTGTGGGTTGCCATTACAATGTCTTGTGTTTCTTGGACAACTACCCAGTCTCAAGTCATGACCGGGATCACCACAGCGATGTATTGAGAAAAGTATTGTTCAGAATGAAAGAACCAAGCATTAAGGTTATGAACCACAAATGTGAGATATGTGTCTAGGCAGAGACTTATTAATGACACACATTGCCTAAAGAGGGGTTCAAACCTAAAATAGATCTTATGGAAGGCATTCAAAGGGCATGATCACCAGTGAAAATGGAGGAACCAATGTCCTTTCTAAGGCTTTCTGAGTATTAATATAACTTTGTTCAGGGTTATGCCAGCCTATTAGAACCTTAAATAGCTCTTCTAAAAAGGATGCACACTTTGATTGGTTTTATTCATGCAACATGGCTTTTAATAGAGTAAATGAAATCATTTATAAAACCCCTGCACTAGGAAGATTTAACCTATCCAGAAATATAATACTCTCCACTGATGCCAGTTGCAAGGGTCTTGGGTGCACTTGGTTAAGCGGTCAATGGAAAAATGTCATCATTGCCTTTGCCTCCCTAAAGGGAGATGAAATATATATTGAGTAAGTGGCATTAGTTTGTTTTTTTGAGTAATTCTCCATTCTAAGTAACTTTGTGGTATATTCCGCGTGCATGTTCATATAGACCATAATCTACTAATTTATGCTTTCAACACCAAGAGGTCTGAATGCACTAAACCACATCTGTCTAGGTGGTTTCTCAGATTAGAAGCATTTATCTATAGAATGGACAATTTCCCAGGTATATTGCTGATGATTGTCCCTAGACTATCAATTAATGAGTTTGAATAAGAAGAGGAAGAGGTGGCGATGAGGGCATTGTTGCAATGCTTCAAGATTGCCTTTCTGCTGAAGAATGGGGGAATAGTGAAACTGAGGATGGAGTTTTAGCTATGGTCACGGTGGGCACAAAGGTTGTCCATGCAAAGTTGGGGTTTGGGAACAGAGTTTAGGGTTTTGGTATGTCAGGGATGACTTGAGCTCGAAAAACATTTACGTGGTAGGAAGATGATGTCCCCTCAGTCTTGCAGGGAACAAATTGTGATCTGGCCCATGCGGGATGTGTAGGGAAAAGCTTACTGAAAGGAAAGTCAGATAAAGTTATTATCATGTCTTCTAGGATTGCTTCATCATGTTTAACCCATTTTACATACATTGTCCCATCCACACGACAATAACGTTTATAAACAAGTGAACTTTTACCTAGTAGATTGCTCCTGTCTCTTCGACACCAGGCTCTAAGTATTCTACCACAATCCCTGTACCTTACGTACATAAACATGTCCCCAGGCACAGCAGATTTATTCTGTATAAGGGTCACCACTTTTTTCATCCTCGGCCAACAGTCACCTGTGAATGATCACACTTGTTTAGAAAAACATTGGTGATTGTTTTCAAAACATGTATTATTGTTTTCAAAACATCCATGGTTGTATTAAAATATATTGATTCTAGAAAAAACCCTGGAGTGATCACTCCCCCAACAAATTAGAGGAGAATTCCTTCCAAGCTGAAGACAGGGGTCCTGCATGCTGAATTTCCGACATGCAGAGGTCTGACATCCCTTGCAGGATGTCATCATCGAGAAAGAGGTGGGGTCTTTCGTTCTCAACCATCAGGTGAGGGAGCTGGTTCATTCCTGGGGATTTCTTGACTGTAGATACCCACACATATGCACATACATGCTCCACTCACAGGTCTAGGGTAGGTACATTTTAGCAAATTATTTTAGGTCGCATATTTTAGGAATATGCAATTGCTACTGTTTTTATCTAACACTATGGTAGGAATGTATCTACTATTTACTATATGGATACTTGCCATATTGTTTATATGCTTCTGTCTCCTGATTGTCGCAGCACATATGTTTTACACAAGATTGACACTTGAGCAATAAATGCTTATTGAAAACATCATAATCGCTATTGTGTGTATTTTCTGAGAATAAGAGAGCACGAGTGTCTGAGTGAAATGGACTGTACTGTTTTCCACAATCCCTGAGAAATCGAGGTTGTCATGTTCAGTGGTTGTTAGAGACGACCTACACCACTGTAGAATACATGGGGGTGGTAGTGGCACATTGAAGCTAGCTGGTCTAACAGCTGACATAACCTGTAGGGGTGTCCAGAGCAGGTATGGACGCCAAGTCCTCAGTTTAGGCCATCCAAAATGCGCAGGTCCTGGGGTACTCCTAGGAAATGGCGCTGCCAACGTTGGTTTGGTTCTTATATTAACAGTTCAAATCTGAGTAGTTCAGTCATGCTTTCTCAAAAAGCCCTACTCACACAGTTCAGAGACGTCTGAAGTGAGAAGGGGAATCTGCCTCAGCTGAGCAGTTATCCGTGTATTGGCTGTCGGTTTAGCAAGTTTGTAAGGATACAAAGTTCCCTACATTGCGCAAAACCCTACCTCTTAACTTTCTTCTCGGCTAAAATTACTGACCCTGCGACTAGCATTGGAGGTTTGGAGGAAGACAAATTTGCTAATGCTCTTAACATCACAGAAAACTGCAGACATACAGTAACTATAAAATTATTAGAACACAGTGTACCCGCAACGGGTGGCTGTGTTACCTTTGTGATTGTGGCACACAAAGTGTTCGGATCAGAGGTATTCTATTCATGGGTACAGTTCCCACCTGCAGATCCGGTGACTAATTTGTTCCACACATACGTTGTGGTTGAACCGCAGGAAGAATACATTACATACAGAGACATAGAAGTCCTGTTAACTTACCAGCAGCACAAAAACTGGTTTAAAGGCATCCTCCCACAAACATCAGTCGTGAGCCTCGGTCCACTAAGCAAACAAGGAGCACTTGGCCCATTTTAGCGACATACACTCCACATCCCGGGATACATACACTACCAGTGGACGAGGTCTGTGCAATATACAAAGACATAGCCAGGCTATACAGACATATTGTCCAGTTCGTCATGCGAACAGTAACAGTTCGACCTGCGAGACATGCTCCAGCCGGTCCACATCAGGCAATACCTACAATTATCTCACAGACACTAAAATCAGATATAGGGACAATACCATTCAAACGAGAGCAAATTCTGTTCTGGATAGCACAAAAAAATTGCACAGCTGGAAGCAGTGTTTCCCCACATGGGTCCGCAGGAAAAACATAATGCTAACCATTTGCTTGCCAATTGGGATGGTTCCCTCGATTGAAGATTGTACCACTTTGGGAACAATCTTTGCTGCTGTTTATGTCAGAGTACATGGTATACCTTTCTTATCAGTAGTTCCTGATGTATTGAAACAGATACAGATCTAGTACGGGGCAGGACCTGCCCTGGATTTGGGGATGAAACTGATGGTTTTTTTTGCCCAAGTTTCTGCAATCATGCTGAGCTAAAGGAGAGTCCGCAGCAGTGACCATACATAGCCGCCTAAGGGAAACAGTTCCTATCAATAGGGAGCGAGAATTATCGAATTAACATGAAACTAAGAAATATATGCTGCATTAGGTAGAGATAATTTGGGTACCAAAGCCGGAAGCCACACATGGCGGGTAGTCCCGACGAGGACAACTCGAAGCAAGCACCCACGTCTTCTAAAAAGAAGTGGGATAATAAAAACATTATTGATGGCCTGGTATGTATTTCTTGCTAGAGCAGAAATTGAAATCATGCATGACATGTGCTGCCAGTGACAACTCACAATCCACCTCTATCCCTGGTTAGTACCCAACAAGTCTTTGAGTAAGATTGCTTTCACCATTAGCGACCTTGTGAGTGGTATTGGGTGGAAGAGCCTTTCATACTTTTACTGAACTACTATCGGGGAAATGGGTGGTCATCAATGTGGTACCTCAAGCAACCACTAGAGTCTTAATTGGTTTTCTGATACCCGTATTTTACAAAAAGACATTGCAAAGGTGCTTATCATTGATAACAGTGTCCTGTTGGCATCTGATACCATGCAGAATTTCTTGAAGGAATGACCAATTAAGGGTCTTCTGACTTATAGTAAGACGAAATAGTATGATTTAAGAATATTTGCAATTGGCTAAAGTAACTAAGATCCTAGGGTAGAGAGCTCGCCAGGAGGCCATTGGGACATACTGACCTACCTCCAGCTCAGGCACTGGAGTATCTCCTTTCCCATCTCCAACGAATGGCCGGACATGCTGCAACTAACATTTCCTTTCAGTGGTTGGATGCGGAGTGAAATTAAGTACTTTTTAGGGACCACATTCATAAGCGAGTGTTGCCAAATCAAAATAAATAGGTCAAGTTCTACATCTGCCTAAAGGGAGTAAGAAGAAGGAATTGGAAGGTTGGAAACATTGTAATGTATGTATGTGTGTGGTATTTGTATAGCTTGAGCCTAGCCTAAAAGGCAGTGGAACACTGTACTGGGTAAATGGCAGGCATACAGTCAACGAAAAATAGAAGAGACAGCTGCCTAATGAATTGTTACTGTATTATGTTATAATGAGCCATATGTATCAACACATTTCCCCATAGACACAGAATGGGCAAAACCCTTTGATACATCTGGCCCAATGTTCTTTAAAGAGGTCTGTCTTCATCTCTTCTCTAACTTGAAGCAGCACCGGGATGGCCCTGATGGGTACCAAGATGTTGTTCCAGACCGTGGGTACATTGTTGAAAAAGAGCTACTGTCCTGTTTTTTAAAAATATTTACACTTCCTAATCTCCAGACTGATGGTGGCCTGGCTAAGGGTGTTCTGAGAGCCACCAGAGATGATGAGCTTGTTTGCAAGACAAGAGGGGGTGTGATGTGATTGCTTTGTAATTGATACAGCTTTTGAAGATGTGTGGGGCTGTGTCCACATGTGTGGGTCACTAGAAAACTGATGAAGTAAAAGAAATGAAGTAAAATTGGAGAATGGCCAGCTTTGAGGAATGGACAACATTTTATCTGACAGAGACCCTATAAACAATACCAGCATGAAAGAGTTTAAGAGCAATAGTCAAATTGAAATAGAGGAAGAACATCATTTAAACTGCCAACATAAGAAGCAATCTTGGAATAAGGGCTACCTTTAATACGGATGCTTTCTGATTTTTGCTGGCTTCTTTGCTGAGACTGGGGTGCCTTTTATAATTTTACTGGACTTCTGATTTGTATCAAAATGTCCTGCTTCCACTAGAACCTTTTTTTCCTAATTCTAATGTAATCGGTTTCTCCTGGAAAGAGGTACACTTTTCTTATTCCAGTCTACATATGCTGTATTTCCTTAATCCCCTTCCAGTATTATCTCTCTTTGACAGAATGTTATGGGTGGCACTGTCATCAACATTCCTATTGCCAGGTCTCTCTCACATGTATCATTTTGGTGTGCTCTACTATTTGGTAATTAAACTTCAATATCTTCTGGCTGAGGCTCCAGACGACTTAATGTTTATCACGTACATTCCTGGCTCTGCATGACAGATATCTATTGTTTACCAATTCTATGGTACTCATGTTATCAGCCACAGAAGGATGAAGGGCAGAGCAGACCCACCAGGGTTTGAACCTGTACCTTTCAGGACACACAGCTGCCTGCTTTAATCCATTGAGCAATCAGAGCTCTCACCATCGTGGGGTGTGAGGAAATAATAATCCAGTCCTCCCAAAGGTTTCGGCATGCTGTTTATAAAGTAACTTGTTTTTCTTTTTAAATGTCTGATCTTTTGCCCTCTGTGGGCCCAATTCACAGAACTAACTTAAAACAAAATCCTAAACTTACTACTTTTGATATTCACAGAAGTTAGGATTTTGTCTAAAGTTTGTCTTAAGACAGACTTAAGACAGACTTAAGTTAGGATTTTGTCTTAAGTCTGTCTTAAGTTTGTCCTAAGACAAACTTAAGACAAAATCCTAACTTCTGTGAATACCAAAAGTAGTAAGTTTAGGATTTTGTCTTAAGTTGGTTCTGTGAATCGGGCCCTTTGTTTTTGGAGTGAATTTAATGATATTAAATGTGCCATGAAGGACGTTTTTATTTACTTGGATGTTAGTCCCCAAAAATAAATAATGTTCATTATGTACACAAAATCATATGATGGTGTCTTTTTACATCTGTATATTTTATTCAGAGCTGAAATCATTCCCACTAAGATGTTGTATAAAAATGTAATTCTTTATGCCTAGAATGTCCCTGAGAACAAAACTGTCCACCCTGTGTCTTACTTTTTTTTTTTTTATACAATGCATTTGACAAACTTAAGTTATGGCAAAACAGAGCACTACAAAAAGAGTAAATTAAACCAGAGCATTACACATGTGAAGGAAAAACTAGACAAGCGATAAAAAAAAAAAAAAAATTAAAAAAGAACAACACATGGGTGATGCAGAGAAAACAGATAAGGAAAGGAACATAGGGGTAGCCAAAACAAAAGCACAGCCTATACTATCCAATCCGTTATAGGAATCCATATTTTGCGATCCATTTCCTGTTGTTTTCGTCCTTTTAGTCTATAGGTTGCTGTTTCCATATTATAGATTTCTAGCAATCAGGATCTCCAGTTAATAAAGGTAGGGGAATCAGAGCTGATCCATTGGGCAGTAATCTCCGATCTATAGATAGACATAGCTATGAATAAGAGGCATTTTTCTGGTTTACTTCGCCCTGACAGGTTATGCGGTTGGTCTACCCCCAAAATAGCTAGGCTAGGTGTTAGCCTCACAACTTTCCCAGAGTGAGAAAGATTTCTATATCTTGTATGTAGTTAGAAAGCATAGGGCAAGAAAAAAACATGTGTAAAGTGTCAGCAGCAAAAAGACCACATCTACTACGCGAATTCCCGCGGGAGTTAGACCATTTAGAAACTTTGCCAGGGGTGTAATATAAGTCAAAGGCTGACATGTAATGTTGGGCTGTCTGACTACCAGTAATCAATGTCTGATTGGCCATTTCGAGAGAGGCAAAGAGGTCTGTACCTTCTTGCCCAAACTTTCTGTCCCACTTTTCACTTTGGACAATCAGATCATCTGGCTGATTGGATAGTAGTATTTTATAAATTAACCCAATCCTTGCCCTTTTCTCTACAGTTCCAACTAAAGAGATTTTCTGAAACTTTTCGGGGTCCTTCTAACATAAATTTAGATAAATTGCTCCTAATTTTTAGGTACTTAAAAAAGTGCCTAGTTGGGAGTCCATATCTTCCCTGGAGATCGGAAAAAGAAACAAGTTGACCCTCAACAAAAAAATCCCCCAAAACTCTAATTCCTAGATTAACCCATCTAAGATTAATAGGATCCTGAAATATTGAAGGCAAAAGGCTGTGGGCTGAAAGAGGTGTGTGTGCATCAATGTTTGGGATCCCAAATCGCCGCCGGATTTTCCGCCAGACAGAATAAGCTGTTTGGATGATTTTAAATTTAGTTTTCTTATAATAACCTGGTTCAAAGATGCTTACCAGACATCTATAATAATAATAATAATAATCCACATTTGTAAAGCGCACAATCACCCGTAAGGTCTCTAGGCGCTGGGGGCCGTCAGGAAGATTAAGCAAGCTATTGCCCAGAGTCACATGGTGCTGGGCTAATCTACCGCCAGTGCCGGGAATCGAACCGTGATCCCCAGATTTTGGAGTCAGTCGCCCTAGCCGCGGTGCCACACCTCTATGAGCAGCTTCGTCAAGTAATGTCTCATAAATTTTCGGTCTAGCAAATACAGACACTATACAGCTATCCCCTGAAATTAACACTCCCCTGTGTTGCAGCAATGCAGCCCAGTGATAGAGCATTAAAGATGGCAAACCCAAACCGCCCCTTAGTCTAGGAAGTATCAGTCACTTAGATGCCCTTCAGGGTTTATGGTACCCCCCAAAGAAATCTCGAACAGGCCCTTTCTGCGCTAAGAATGTGCTTCATTGGGAATTCAATGCGGATGGTCCTGAATAAGTATAGGAATTTGGGGAATATTGACATTTTGAGAAATTTAGAGTGGCCATGAAGTGATAGATGTAAATGGTCCAATCTCTCCAGTATTTGGTTTACCTTTTTGATAATTGCCAAGATGTTTACTTCTGTTATCTTCTCTACTGCCGCAGTAATCTTAACGCCCAAATAGGTGGCAACTGGGGTAATGGGAAGCCCTGTTGGTTTAAAAAAATCAGAGTGTATGACTTGGGTTTTGTCAGCATTGAGGCGATAACCAGAGACTAACCCAAAAAGTTTGGCAGAGTCATAGACAGCCGGGAGAGTGCGTCCTTTGTGATTATAGCAATGTCATCGGCATAGGCAAATGTTTTGTAGGACACATTGTTGATCGTAACCACCTGTATCCTTGGATTACCGTCTAATTTACTCAAAAAGGGATCAATATATAGGGAGAATAAGAGCGGGGAGCAGGAGCAACCCTGCCGAGTTCCTCTATTAATGGGAAAGGGACGAGACTCCTGTCCAGAGATACGAACTGAGACTTTAGGAGAGATATATAGGGCTTGTATAGCTCTAATAAATTCTTGTGGAAACCCCATAAATCTCAGCAGTTGCCAGAGGAAGTCCCAAGAGACCCTGTTGAATGCATTTTCGGCGTCCAACAGGATTATTGCCAAAAGTTGTTTACAGGCAAGGGCCCAGTCAAATAGAGTGATCGCCCGCCTAATATGATCGGAGGTGTCACGACCATGTATAAAACCGTGCTGGCAAGTGAAACTAGAGGAGTGATGACCCTTCCCAATCTAGATGCCGTAATTTTAGCGTAGATTTTGCAATCAGCACATATTAGGGAGATTGGTCGATAGGATGAAGGAGTAAGCTCAGGTTTGTCCTTTTTCTTAAAGACTACAATTGTAGTTTTATGCCAAGACTCTGTTGTCTGGCCAATCTGAGCAGATAAATACAGGGACTCAAGCTCCTCATTCAGAATACTGATGAACGTTCGATAAAATTTCAAGGGTAAAAAGTCTGGCCCCTTGGCCTTCCCCGCAGCCAATAAAGTTATTGCTAATTCTATTTCTTCCCTTGATATTGGAGAAGACGGTAAGCATGGGCGGAAAATCCGTTACACTCGCGGATTTTGCGGATTTTCGGTAAATTCGCAATCCGCAAACTCCCGCGAATTTACCGAGAATTCGCAAATCCGCGAGCGGCGGATTTTTCCGGGGGCAAAAGTTCAAAACTTGAAGCCTGGCCTGTTGTAACTATTTTAGGATGGCGCCGGCAAGCTGCCAGCGCCATCCTAAAATAGTTACTAAGTTAGCTTCAACAGGAAGCTCTAATAGATAAAATAAAGCAGGTGCTCGATTTTATCTATTAGAGCTTCCTGTTGAAGCTAACTTAGTAACTATTTTAGGATGGCGCTGGCAGCTTGCCGGCGTCATCCTAAAATATTTACCATGCCCTTCCTGTGACTTCTACAGCACACTCAAGGGACCCCTGCGCCCTTCGGGGCGATTGCATAGTAACACACACATGGTCGCTCGAACTAGTTGATGCTCAAATTCAGTGACTCATTCATTAGCCCAAAAACAATCATGAGCGTCTTCGAGGCTGGACAGGTGTGCCTCTTCCCAAATCTACCGTGGAAAGTCAGCTGTGATGCTGGGTAGAGGCCTTTGCATCCTTGACTTTCATGAGCGCAATCCCCGTGCTGTTCCTGTGACCAGGAGCTTATTTCTCTTCATATTATTGTGTTCGCACGGGTTGCTGCAAGTTCGCACGCGTTTTGTACAGTTTCGCAATTTGCAAAATTGTACAAAACCCTCGCGAACTTGCAGAAACCCGTGCGAACATAAAAAAAAATCCGCAAATTTTGAGAGAATTTGCGGATTTTGCGAATTGCGAGTTCACAAATCCGCAAAATCCGCGAACGCGAGATCCGCAAAATTCGCCCATGCTTAGAAGACGGTGCATCTAACTGCTGCAGTGGAACCTTCGATGTTACATAGTCTTCCAAGTACCCCCCCTCCCCCGGGGCAACTTCAGCATCCTTATCTTGAGAATATAATGTCTCATAAAACTCTTGAAACACCTCAAGCACTTTATCTGGTTGGTCCTGCGTGAGACCATTTTTATCGTTAATGCAACTAATCCGGTTTACCACCTCCTTGCATTGCAGTCTCTTAGCCAACAGCCTACCAGTATTTTTTCCGTACTAGTAAATATCAGTTCTATACTGAATGTTCTTGGCAGCAAGCACTTCACCAAAATACTGTTGTATTCTGTTCTTACAGATTGCTATTTGTCGTTGACACTCCTCTTTTTTCCCTTGATCATCAATAACTAGAATAAGTTCTTCTTCAATTTCGCAAAGCTGGTCAATCCAACCATTAACCCTCTCTTTAATAACCTTCTGATGATGAAGGGAAAAGCTAAGAGTCTCCCCCTTCACCATGGCTTTAAAAGTGTCCCAAACAATTATATCAGAAGCTGTACCCTTGTTAATCTGAAAAAAAATCAGTTATCCAAGTGTTCATGTGTCCGCGGTACTCTGCATCAAGCAATAATCTACGCTCAAATGTCCATGTTGACCTTTCAGGTCTTGAACCACTGGAGTTTAGTTGCAGTATTACCGGATTATGGTCGGAAATTACTCTGGGATGTAACTCACACGAGGACCTACCAAGGATTGATTCTGCAATAAAAAAATAGTCTAGACGGACAAATTTGCGATGGGGAGCTGAAAAAAACGTGTAGCCAGGCTCGGTTGACCTTGGTCTCTGCCAGACATCAACCAAGGCGTGCTTTTGACTAAACCCACGGACTGCTTTAGACGTCTTGCTTTTTCTACCCAGATAGGGAGCATCACTATATGGGTCAGTATTTGAGTTCAAATGGAGATTGAAATCTCCACACACAACTTTAGGTGATGGCCACAAAGCAAGTTCGATACTTAACATATTAAACATAGCAGGATCGTCAATATTGGAACCGTATAGAGAGTAGATAGTATAGGGTGAACCCCTGACATCTATTTCTGCAAGTGCCTATCGTTCAAAATTTTTGACCTTCACCCGCTTAGACACATAAGTACCCCGCCTGGCCATTATAGCGACACCTCTAACTGTTGTGGTTTGCCGTGAGCAAGCAATGAGATCAAGACCCACTTCTGAAAGACAAGCACGATTATTCCAGGAGACATGAGTCTCCTGTAAGCATAATACATCAACATCTAAATATCCAATACGTTGGGCAAGTACTCCCCTTTTTTTCTGTCATTTAACCCACAACAGTTTAAGGAACAAAACCGAATCAACAATTCATGTCTACCCGTCATCTTTAAAAATGTTCCCCCGGACCAGCCCACTGAGACCTAAACCTGCATACTTCAAACTCATGCTTGCAATCAGTGTAATGCAAAAAATGCAGCAAAAATGAAACACATACCACAAAAAAATTTGGTGCTGTTTGCCATAACAACTTAGTGAAAAAAAAACTGTTTGAGCCCCAAACCCGCCATCCCAACCCCAACCTGGCCCCCACCCCGATCCCACTTCCTACCCCACCACATACAGGGCATGGGGACCAACAGTCCCTGGTGATGTGGAACTGGACCCCTCCATCTCTCCCCGCTGCACTACAATAACCGAGAAAGTTAGCTAGATAGAGGCATTGAAGAGTCACAATTGTAATAAGCACAAAAAATGGAAAGATAATAGATTAGCATGATTCTCCACCCAAAAGAAAAAACTAACCTTAGGCTTTAGTTACCCAGTGAGAGAGTCAAGACTTAGGGGCTCATTAGGATCGCGGATGGACTTGAGTCCGTCCGAGACCCCAGAGTAGGAGGGAACGTCCGCATGGGCAGCGGTGTTCCCTCTGCAGATTAGGATGTGATCGCCAGGGTGGCGGTCACATCCTCTATCTTTAACATTGCGGCGGGTGCAGCTTCAAGCTGCACCTGCCACAATGTTAAAAATGCATGCACCGCATTTACGTGCACAAAGCGGCAGGCACTGCGCGGTACCTTCTGCTTTGTTCACGCAAATGCAGCGGGGTACCATAGGTACCCCCCATGTGCACCCCCACCCTCCCCCTTCACCCAGGGGGCCCACAACGGGCCCCCGAAGTGAAGGTCCGTATGCTTTTCCACGGCGGATCTTCTTCTGATATTCTCGAAGAAAAGTCCGAACAGGTTTTCGCAATCCTGCAGATGGAATTCTGAAGTTTCCTGCAAGCTCCTTTTGTGCGGGAGCTTTCTGCCCTTGACTCCTCCCTATGAGCCATCATCACTTGGTAGATGGTTGAGAGATTTCCTCAGGACAAGTGATGATTAAGCCCGACCCACTAGGCACTACTCCATCTGTTGTATTGTTTGGGACCCCCAAACCAGATGAGTAAGAATAGTCCCAAAACATGACACGAGGTGTCTCCTCAGTCAGAGTGGGATGAACCGGCACTGTTTTCATTTGTTTGACAGTCTCTGGGCTTAACAGAGAGCATTCAGCGCCCCCTCCCAATGCAGGCTACTCGAATCACTGCCATCCCCAGCCCAATCTCTGTCTTGAGCGTCTTCTTCTCCGGAAGACACCCTGTGTCTTACAATGTCACTCTCTTTGTGCCTGTGTCTCCCTGTTCCATAGAATGGAGAATTCTGATTGAGGATAGCCCAATCGTAAAATTAAAAAGAATGGAAAACACCCATGTCCCTAAAAGTTACAGGCAAAAGATGCCCAATAGAAGAAAGGAAATGAAGGTGAGAAAATGTGAAAGATCGATTGGAAGGGAAATTAGGGAAAGTGAGTTCTATATCAGAAAATCAAGGACAAGATATCATCTAACAAAAGTACTGTGCTCTAAAAACCTAATCATTGAAGCCAGAATATTTTGAAGGTATGCCTACCTGTTTATTCACTGAAAAATACAAAGGTTAAAGTGATCTTATACTCAGGTATGGTCATAAGAGCTTAGCTCGTGTTAAATTCACTGAAAAAAGCAAAGATTAAAATGACATTCTAGTTCAAGTCACTACACAACATGGGACCCATGTACCTCATCATGGGCTTCACTTCCACCGAACCCACCAGACACCTTCACTCAGCATCACTATTGCTTGCATACACACACCCGGCATTCACAGAAGCAGAACAGGAGGTCGATCGTTCTCCTACCAGCCGACAAATCCTGGAACGACCGCCCCCAACACATCAGGGCCCCCTCCTCACTTCTCAAATTCCACAAGCAGCTGAAGACCTGGCTGCTCTATTAGTCTTCTTGCAGGACCATCAAGCCGGCCTGTACTCCGGACCAGTTTCACCACACGCCTACACTCACAACCTGGATACCAGTGGGTAATTTGCAAAAAAATAAGTGCCAGGGTCTGGTCAGGAGGCCCATTTTTCCTGTTAGCACCACCTAAAACACAACTAACTACTAACCATGAAAGTCAGGAGAGGATGTGGCATAATGGCCAGAGCTGCCGACTTTGGACCTGGGTGACCAGGTTCGAGTCTCGGTGTCAACTCACCATCCTGTGATTCTGGGAAATTCACTTAATCTCCCCGTGACTACCATAAATGAATGTGCCCTTAACTGGTGCTCATAAAAAGAGCCGGTGTTGAGCACCGGAAGCCACAGGCTCAAATTAAGCACTGCTGGATACCCTAATGGGTAACAAGCAGCACTTTACAGGTCTGACTTACATTACAATACAGTAAGGTGTTTTGACCATGACAACATGCAGGGTGTCTGGCTAGTCCTCTGGCCAGACCCTCTACATAAGCCCGCCATGGGTGGCCAGCAACCCCTCTCCCCCCTGCTGTGCATAGTATCGGCCATGTACAGCGGGGGTTTGGACCCAGGTCCTGCGCTCAAACCAGCCACGGGCAGCCAACAACCCAGTAAGCACTGCCCCCTCAGGAGCCCAACCCATATTGACATTTTTTGTTTGAATGTTTTTTGGGTATCTCTGTAATCCAGCCGTACTCATCGCTCAAGCTTCACCCCATAGTACTGTGGTATCATGAAAGCTTCCCTCAGGAAGCTTGCACATTACTCTGGCAGCATGAGGGTGAAGCTTGAGCAGTAACTCCAATGTGAATACCTTGCCGCTGGCCGCGCGACACGAAGGGGAGCATGGGCGAGACAGCGTCTTAGTACCACACGACGTGCGAGAGGAGCTTTCAGCGCATCAACCCCCCTCGCCAACGGCCAATGGGAGGGCGCTCCTAGGCGGGGGGCGTTCCCGGGGGTTTTTATAGCAGGCCCAGCACGTTGCTCGGTCTTTCCTGCCGCGTCTGTGCCTTGGGCTGCTCTGCGCTGTTTGTTCTCCTGTCCGGCCTTGGTGTGGCCGTCCTACGCCTGCCTGCCTCGCGGGTCTTGCGTCGGGCTTTCGTCCCTCGACGGGTTTGCGGTGAGTGATGGATTCAGGGTCTGACTTGTGCCATTGGTGTGCGGTGGAGATTGCCCTAAAAGAGGCGGGCTGTTGTAGGCACTGGCGTTCGGGGCATTTCACCCGAAGCCGCGTTTCGAAGCGCTTGGCGAACGCTTGAGGTTTCTAGTGCGTGGGGGGCACCCTCCGGACGTGTCTGTTTGGCCGGGAACGCGGTCGTTGCTTTAGGTTGGCCTCGCTGATGGAAGGCATTGGCAGTTTCTTTATTCTTGTTACTTGGAACTGATGGAACGCAATTTTCTCGTTGTGCCAGCAAGCTTCCATTGGTCGGTGATGTTTATTGTCGGAGGGGTCGGGACGGGGGCACGATTCCTTCGCAGCAGTGTCTTCTACGCAGCGCACTTGGGGAGCGGGCGCCGGCAGAGCGGGGGTCGGGACCGTCATCAGTGTAGATTGGTGTGGGTTACCAACGTTAGGGAGGATTATCCAGCAGGGGTTGGGATCGTCAGCCGTGCGAAGTTCGGGTTGGGATTATCAATGTTTTGCCTGTTCACTGCTCTTTGATGCGTTCTACATACTGCATCTGCTTTCCTCAGCCATTGCATGTTGATGTTTCTTTTGGAAAAATGTATTCACTCGTGCCGTCATAAAAGTTAAGCGTCATGAACATTTAACTCTGCGCCACAGTTAATCTGCAGAAACAGTGACACGAGGCAGGAAACGTGTCGCTACCAATGTTCTAATTTCTCTTGAGAAGTTAAATTCAATGTTTTGCATAAAGCGGCGTTGTGGTCCCTTTAGGAGCTTTCAGAAATTTTGAGGTGATCTAAATATATTAAAACGTTTCAATACAACTGTATTTCATCTATCGTTCTGGAGATCGGCACCTGCGAGTTCTTTTTCCAGTTTAATGTGGGACGTGGTGGCTCGCTTTCATTCCACATGGTGATCGTGGGGAGGAAACGTACAGCTAGTAATGCACCCAGGCGAGCGAGCACTAAGGTTAGGTGGGTGGCTTAAGTTATGGGAGCTCCGTGACAATGGCGGAGCTTCGTGTACAGAGAGATGGCACGGTGAGATAATGCACAGGCCGCAAGGCCGTGCTGTGTTGGGGCCGGATCCCGCCGCCATTGCTGGCCACGTGTTGGGCATGGCCGGCCATCATACCCGGCCGCCATTGCCGGCCACGCGTACATTGTGCTGCACGTTTAGTGCGTGGTTAAGAGCAGGGACAAGAACTTCATCAGTTCAAGACACCTGGGGAAGTAGGAAGTACATGTACGGCATTAGTTCCACCCCAGCAGGGAAGAGAAATCAGGTGATGAATAATTAGTAATGACTACAAAAAGCAGTTTGCATGAACTGCATTATCAGTGGATGAGCACGCGGGACTGATAGATTTACTGCATTATTGGTGCATAATAAAATGTACACATGCAGTAATTCACTAACGAACACAGTCTTCTAAAACTTCAGTGGAAGGGATGTATGGGTCGAATTGAAAACGGAGCAGCTCCTAGCAGTTCGCAGATAGTGTGCAACAGCTACCACAACTGCTCAAATATGTATATATTCACAACAAAGGTCCCGTCACTTCCGAAGTTGCCAGGGCGCTTTACCGATCGAAAGCGCTCCTTCACCCAAATGAGGAGACAGTGAGGAGGTTCTAGCAGGGGATAATACGATACGGGTTACACTTTAGTGAGAGCAGAAATGTAGCATTCATATGTCATGTACAAGTCCTGTAAAAGTGTGCCTGTGCGGTTTAAAAATATTTACGTTTCTGGTGTTTCATACAGGAGGTAGGACACGGGAACCCAGTGTTTCGGTGGGGTCATGCCATGTAGATAGGGTCTGGGATCGTTCGGTTTGCTGAACAGTTTGGAGGGGAGCGTAAAAGGCCACGTGACTCTACTCTCAGTCCCTTCCTGGGCCGCCGCGTGCTCTTGGTGTGATGTGCTGCTTCCTTTAAGTGTGAGCTGTGCTTGGCATGGAGTGAAGCAATGTATGAGCATTGCGAGACGTGTGTGATTCATGCACCGCGTGGCATAGGTGAATAACCCTTCTCGGTTTGATCTTCTAGAACATATAGCATGGAATAGATTGTCACACGTGACCGCACTATGTCTAGGATCACTTTGGCACTGGACTGGTTGGAATCTTTTTAAAGGTCAGATGACCACGCAAGTTATTTTGGGACAGCGGGTGCGCTGACGAATGTTCTCCCAGGGGATGGTCATGTTTCTGCAGTTCATGGTGTGCATGCGGCGGGCTTTTTTTTATTTGACCTCGTTAGCAGTCTCAGTGAGCCTGGGCTGGTGCACACTAGTTTACGCGAGTCCCGCGGGATAATAAATGGGCAAGCACCATTTATACATTAATCCTAAGCGGGTATTTATTTTATATGCTGTGGTAGTTGTTGTACTTGCTGACTGGTACCTAGGGTCTTCTGTCAAGAATTACACAAAGCAAAGCTGTTTAAATGGGTTAACTGTAGAGTCTATCGTTTTCTACAACTGCCAAAAAACTGTAAACGTATAGTTGTACTGCACTCTGACATTGCACAGACAAACCACTTCCAGCCGGCACATCGTACCCTGAACTGAGCCCTCATCGTCCACACAATCAAGGTTGCATGTCCCCCCAAACTTTAAGGCTCGGCGGTCGGACATAACAGGAAAGTCTGGTGCCCAGACCACACCGTGTTTGGCGGTTTCTTCTTCTGTATTGCATTTGTTGAACAAGATGTACTCTTGCATGTTTGACCTACGTGCTTGGATTGTGCATTGAAAATATATTTCTCATTTGCTTGCGTAATTCATCGACATAGTTATAGCGTTGTTAGGTTCGTAGTGCCAAACAAGATAGTCTTTTGTTTCCCAGAGAGAGACGTTATATTTAAAGAGGCTTTTCAGTGCTTTCCTACGAAAGTCTCGCAGTTCAGGCATTTTATGTGAAGTTAATAAGGTACGAACGCAATGCTCTCAAGACCCAGTAAAAAGGTTAATAAATCCGATTAAGGGCATCTTATTGGCCTGTATTTTGTTCACTCCATGAAATATTGTGTGTGCTAGTTTGCTTTGCGGGGAGTGCCTCTGATTCCGCGCACGTGATTAATTGATCCGACTTATCAAACGACAGTTGCAAAGTTATTTTAAAACGTGCTGATGAACACACAGAACCACCTACGGAATCCATTGTTTTGTTGTGTTATTGAAAGGTACTGCACAAAAAAAACCACAAAAAAAAAAACATTTGAGTCTGACACACAACTCACTTATTAGCCGAGGACAAAGCGTTGTACTACTTGTGTAAGATGGTGCCCATTCTCCAAGTATTCTTTCCTTCCAAAGAATACACAAGGACCTCATACATGATATCATGCTGTGCAAGTGGCTATCCGAGCCCTCTCTTTGAGATACGTGCATAGGACCGCAAACCGACTTTGTAAATCCTAGCATTCAGACAATAGGGATTAGGCCTCACTACTTGAGCGGTAGTTGGGCTCGCTCGGCGTTTCTGTCTTCTCCTCTGAATTATTTGTCACGAGTGATGTCTAGGGGTGCGCATCGCCAGCCTACGTGCAGCAGATTTCACGTGTCTGGTGTCGGCTGCTCGGCTAGCAGTGCAGATGTTTGCGGTTGGGTATGGAAAAGAGTTGTGGATTGATGCAGGTGGCGGTTGTGTGGCCTGGGGGGCCGGGAGAGAGCGTGCTGGGCAGTGTTTGTTCTCGCGGGTGATGGGAGTGTCATGCCGCCTCGTCGTTATTGGCAGCATGATTGAAGACGTTTGTTGCATGTGTTTTCAAGGGGAAATACTTTTGCTAATCTTTTACTGGCTGTCGACTCAAAAATACTGCTGTACATGTGAAATACCAGAAGGGTGGCAACTCTTTATTTACTTTTAGAGGCTCTGTCCTGACTATCTCTGAATTTCACTATTGGATACAGCCCACTTCTGAAGCCAAGTACATTTATCACGGCCTTTTTCCAATCTGCTTCCGAGTTCAGTTGTAAAGTTTCTTTGTTTTCCTCCTTCGCGCCTCACATCCCACTGGGATTTAAATGGCCGCCATTATTGTCTGTGACGAAGACGGGCGGTTTGTCTTGTTCCAGAGGCCCTCGGGGCAGTGTCTGCTTAGCAGGCTGAGCTGTCTCCACTCACTGGTTCCCACCAAAAAGTGAAAGGGAAATCCACAGAATGTTTTGTGTTTTAAAGGCTCCTAGGCTTGGTGAAAGCCCGGATGTTAGCGAGGGAGGTAGACCTGTCAACCGCCCGCATCTGGCAGCGCCCAGATATTGATGCCTTTTTAGGAATCTGTTTTAAACTATTATCGTATAGATTTTATTATTCCTTAACTTACACATTGGATGCCTTTCTCGGCTTTTAGCATCTTTCCTTCAGTCCTATTTAAATGTACTCGATAGGATCATGTTTATGTAGGCACAACTGTGATCTCTATTCAGTTCTTGGTCTTCTAACATGCATCAGGAAAAGTGCTAGACATAAGACATTATATGTCACACGTAAAAAGACCGAATATATGGCTATCACACATACCTGGCTCAAACTTCGATAGCTATGTATAGATATGCTATCCTTTGATAATACCAGGAGTTAACTTGTTTCGCAGTCATAATTTACCAAGCGGGTACCTTTATCGGTATGATGGAGAGTGAGATATGAAACATTAAACCATTGCAGTGTTTTTTTACACTCCCCTTCCAATAAAATCTATCTGTTGTGAAGTTCAACTATGCGAAGTACCTTCAAGCAATAAAACTTAATAGATCTGGTGGGTGGGACACGTGGAAAAATATGTTAAAAGGGGAGTAATCCTGCAGGCATAAATCCAAATGGGTCTGCAATATCGTTCAACTAAACGTGCAGCATTCTGACATAAGCACTCTATCCTCAAAGTATATTTTGCCCTTATTGTAGTCCGGGTCCAAGGCCACTGAAAGCATATCAACATCACACACCTGCTGCATTTTTAATTTAAACAGTCCCATCGTTAGGTCGGAGCGAGTTTATGTATACATTGAGAATGCATCCAGTTGTAGGAGCGAGCTCTGGTGGTACATACCTGGCCGAGTGCGGTAGGTGACATGGGGCGCACAGTGATTGATACGTTATGTAACGGATTATTAGCTAATATATCTGGTTGTACTAACAGCCCCTTATCTGGCTCTCACTATGAAAATCAATTATGCAATCAGTAGTTAGATAAGGTAAAAGTGACAATTGTGAGCAAACAAATTCATGAGGTGGCAAACAGTGCATTACAAGGGGAAATGATTGACCAGTGTGCAGGTCACAAGAGTAACAAAATACAATTGGAGGGAAATACTGCAAAATATGCTAGACACTCAGGCACAAGAACAAACGATACGTAGGCAATGGTGAACTTGTGCAAGTATCGAAGTCAAACAGCAGGGGAAAGGTTGCAAACAGTGTGTTACCAGAGAAAAGTGGCGGGCTAATGTTAGAAAGGAGTACGAAACGCAGATACAAGGATAATACTGCATTAAATGGCAAACACTCCACAGGGATTAAGAGACATGCTTTTGACTTGGCTTACTCTACATATAAGTGCAGCCGAATTTTACATCACCACTTTTCCTAATTGAGATGGTAGAGCGTTTTTAAGTAATATGTACATTATACGAAGTGGGTAATTAAGTGTAATTAGAGGTGAAATACTGCAATACAACAGAGAACTGGGAATGACATGTGTCGATTACGGGCATCTGCTAGTGCGTGCTCTAACCAAACTCACATACCGATCTTGCAGTGAGTTGCTAGGACATTCACTGTCATGATTATTACAGCACTAATCAGGTCTTGCACAAGCCCACCACTTGGCTTGGACAAATATCACTGGTTTGCCAGTATCAGCAGATACAATAATGCTAATAGTCACCTGCCGATCCCCCGTATAAGATGTCCGGACAAAAAACAACTAACCGCCAAGGAATCTCTGTAAGAGGTGTGGCTTGTAGCTAAGGGCGTGGCCTAAGAACCGTATCTAAGCAATCCCCACCAGAGGTGCGGCTTATGTAACTAAGGGCGTGTCCTAAGAACTGTTCTAAGAAATCTCCACAGTGGTGTGGTGAAGGGCACTAAGAGTCACTATCAGGCTTAAGCATCTGAATAATGGGCTTAAATTAAAGGGTTACAACGGCAATGGTGGGTCCAAGGTGAAGGGTGCCTCTGTAATGGATCCCGAATGTGATGTGCGGGGACAAGTAACGCCACCAGGTAAACAAATACATGAGGTAGCTAGCTGCGTTCAGAGGGGAAAAGCGAGAAGTGGCAGGTTACAAGAGAAACAAAGTACAATTGGAGGCGAAATACTGTGGTAATTTTCCACAGGGGCTTAAGAGAGGCTTCCCTGATGGCGCCCGAATTACACGTGCCGCACCATCTGCGAGCTGTAAAAATGTTGCCTGGTAAGAATGCTCTTAGGTTGGGTACACTGTCTGGACTGGGGGTGAACATATCCCTCCTGGGTACAAGTGGTACGATACAGCGAGTTGAAGTAGCTAGGTGGGTGGGGGGGCACTGTCATCGACGGGGGCCTCCTCCAGAGCTGTGGCGGAGTCACAGGGCGATCTGGAAGCAGATGTACAGTAGGGGTACCTCTGCGGCAGAAGGATCCGAAGGATACAGTCTAAATACCTCTGCCTGGCACAGTAAGGGTGCCTGAGCCAAGAACCTGGAGCCGAGGGGGTTCCAGGAAACAGCGTCGGCGCCCCGTTAGTCCTTCGGGCGGTCGGGGGGCCTGAACCGACCGGGGGTGTGCCTCATCGCTCCGCCCTGACAGGGGGGGCGGGAGTAGAACGAAATAAAGTGATAATTTACTGCACCGTCAGAGCATTGACTCGCCGTGCAAGATGGCTCCTTAGGCATGCGGGTCAGCGAGGGGCTGCCGCATTGGAACGCCTGTAAGATGACCCACCTTATCAGCTACTTGTTGTGCGAAATAAACCTGCACCACTGCTTCCCACAAATATGTCTCATGAGTTTCCTTGATATGTAAGTGTTAACGTGGCAGTGTGGAGCGAGCGCTGGCGGTGTGGGCACTATGCCGCTGGCCGCGCGACACGAAGGGGAGCATGGGCAAGTCAGCGTCTTAGTACCACACGACGCACGAGAGGAGCTTTCAGCGCATCAACCCCCCTCGCCAACGGCCAATGGGAGGGCGCTCCTAGGCGGGGGGCGTTCCCGGGGGGTTTTTATAGCAGGCCCAGCACATTGCTCGGTCTTTCCTGCCGCGTCTGTGCCTTGGGCTGCTCTGCGCTGTTCCCACCCTAACCCTGACCCAGCGGCAGAGCGGAGGGCGAAAGTTGTGAACTTTTAATGGTCATGTTTTGTGTTGCAGGCGGAGTCACAGGGCGATCTGGAAGCAGATGGACAGTAGGGGTACCTCTGCGGCAGAAGGATACGAAGGATACAGTCTAAATACCTCTGCCTGGCACAGTAAGGGTGCCTGAGCCAAGAACCTGGAGCCGAGGGGGTTCCAGGAAACAGCGTCGGCGCCCCGTTAGTCCTTCGGGCGGTCGGGGGGCCTGAACCGACCGGGGGTGTGCCTCATCGCTCCGCCCTGACAGGGGGGGCGGGAGTAGAACGAAATAAAGTGATAATTTACTGCACCGTCAGAGCATCGACTCGCCGTGCAAGATGGCTCCTTAGGCATGCGGGTCAGCGAGGGGCTGCCGCATTGGATCGCCTGTAAGATGACCCACCTTATCAGCTACTTGTTGTGCGAAATAAACCTGCACCACTGCTTCCCACAAATATGTCTCATGAGTTTCCTTGATATGTAAGTGTTAACGTGCGCAGTGTGGAGCGAGCGCTGGTGGTGTGGGCACTATGGTACTTCACAGGAGGGCTGCACAGAAGTATCGCAGTTCCTGCTGTACAATGTTTTTGATTCACAATTTTGGGCTCTTGGGTGGTTTCCTTGTCCCCCGAAAAGTGGTTAGGGGGGAATCATGGTGTTCTTACCATGGCCCTTTATTCCCTATTTTTTAAATATTTTTAGGACGCACGGACCAAGTCCTTGAGTCCTATACTTTGTCTTCAGAGTTGCGACCAGCCAATCAAATCACTCAGTACCGGTCTCACTGTTCTGAAATGGCTGATGGAGAAAGAAGCTCCCTCGACTAATCAGAAGGCCCTATTTGTAAAATGTTCATTACCACGGAAATCGTATGGGAACAACTGCTCAGATATACCTTTTAACTCCTTAACGCCTAACTGAGCACCTCTTTAAACGAAAATTGCTGAATGGATTTATAGCAGATCCAAAAAGCCTCCTTTCTGAGTAAAGTTCTAACTTTTTCCAAATGTGGTGTAATTCCATTCAGCTACTTTTTCAGAAAAAAGGTTCCCCAGGAAACTAACATAGGAAAACAATGTTTTGCATTCCACTTTTCCCTTCTCGGTTCTTACTACCTTATGCATCTCTTTATTTAGTGTCCACTTGGGGTAATGTGAATTTTTATGGTCAATTGTGTCCCCTATCGTAGACCCCAACGGCTCCATGTACGTGCTTCAAGTACATGTATGTTCCCTCCACAACCAGCTATGAAGATGCAAATACATTTGCGTCCAACGTTAACATGTCCTCTTTCAGATCCACCATGAATGGGTCGAATATTCAGTTCGTAAGTATGCCTTGCCACCGTCTTTACATGGTGCACTTTCACGTTTTTCTGGCTCTGGCGAGTTAGGCCCTGATTCCTGCCATCGAGCCCTTTCTGCCTTCTGTCTCTGAAAGCTGCAGCCTGCCGCTCCCATGACCCTTGCCTTACTCCCTGTGCGGCGAGCGGTGCCTGGCTCGACCTGCTTGCCTGCCAAGACTGTATTTTGCCTTCAAGTTATCTGCTCCGCTCCTCGAAAATACATTCCTGTCTAGTGATTTAGGAAAACATCTCCCCAGCTGCAGAGCAAAGGGCCCGGCCTTTCTGTCTCCGTGCAAGTAATTCATTGCTCCTGTTACCATGGTAGGCCCATGGCCCCTCGCATCTCACGTAGACACGTAGACACATATGCACGCACTAGCAGTCAGTATAGAATAGCCTCTGCCCGAGAGACCTTTCCTTCTAGATAATACAGTTCCTCAAACACAAGATATTAGATATGATTTGGGTTTAGGTTGTTCTGACACACCAGACTTCTGTCTCCTCATGTAGGGCTAAATGTCAAGTCCCCTTCACCCTCCAGTTCCACGTCAATCATACGTCATGCTGCTGCGCGCGCATCTCTGCCATGTATTTCTGCTGACACTGCAGGATTCCTCTATGGATCCACCTACCTGTGACACTTTCATGTGACGTTGTCTAGCACACACCTCCGTGTACGCCCTCATGCACGCCTTCTGTTACGTACATGTGTTCTTATCTCTTTTCTCTCAGCTGTTACGCCTTCTGTATCCATCACCATTAAATGCATTTACTATATATATTGTAATCTGTTAATAAAGCATTGTCTATCCCTTCCTGAACCTTCGTGGTGATGGAACATGATACCTGGTTCGAACCAATTCCATTTTATGGAATAAAACCCTTATAAACTCAGATGCCACGGACTCTGCCTCTCATTTCTGATTGAGTTATTCTTATTGAACTTTACCGCATAGAAATTCCGTACAGGTAATTTTTATTTACCACATAATTGGCGCCCGAACAGGGACCCCTCCCCCACCTTACGCGCCGGCGGTGCGTTGCAGGCCTAGTCCCCTGCCACAGCCGTGACGGACAATTACGCGTACCCGCAGGATTTCCTGTATCTCCCTCAGGCCAACGGAGGTGACTGAGGCTGCGATCGACACCCAGACGAGGCGGTGAGGAGTGTGGAGGATCCCGACCAGAGGCCAGCTGAGAGAGCAAGGTCCGAGGTGTTCAGAGGCCCACCAGTTCCGAAGTTCCGAAGTACCTACGTCACGAATCAAGTCGAGTCCAGTCCGGTCCAGTCCAGTGTCGAGTTTCTGAGGCCTTCCGTTCCGTGCTTCCGGGTGAGTACCGTTGCTGGGGACGCATCTAGACGGGTGCATTAATTTGTGTCCGGTCAAGACGGGTTTGGGTACACAGACCCGGTCTGCACTGTTTAGCAGTGTATCTGTACTGTTTAGCAGTATATCAAGTATGCAACTATCAAGTTATTGTTCGTTTTCCGAAATGTGTTAATGTGTTTTAATGTCGTGATATGAGTGATTGTTTGATTTTCATTACTGTGTTTATTGTATTAGTGGTGTCCAAATACGAGTAAGTATCAAGTATCAAGTATCACGGCTAAAAATGCCGCTGTTTTCGAAATTGAAACAGATAGGAACTAGAAAAGGCATACTCGAGGAAGCTGTTCCCATCCCACCCAGGGACACTCCAGGGTATTTTATGTACCACAAGCACGACTTAGACGCTGTATTATATCTCGACTTGTGGGTGGATTACACCAAGGATTTAGCAGAGAATCAGAGATGGCCCGCTACAGGGACATGGGATGCCGATTGCATCATGAGAGTAGAAGAAGCGCTATGGAAAAAGAAAGCCAGACAGTCACAGAAAGATGCCATTGAACTATGGCGTAAAGAATCACACAGACGGACAGAGAAAGCACTCAGAAAAGCAGAGAAAAGTAGAGAGGATTCTGAAAAAGCCAAAGAAAAAGAACTACTAGAAGAAGGGGAACGAGTTAGAATGGAACAACACGATAGACGGAGTAACGCAATTATGACAGGATTGTATCCAGTCCTGGCCGAGGGCTTGCCTAAGGCGACCCCGGAAACACCGAAAAATCTGCCCCCTCCATTGGTTCCGACTAAATTACGTCACAAGACCGCAGCAGACATTTTTATTTCATCCTACTTGGATGATGTAGCTCCCGCATATGCTAGTATGCCTGCCCGTGTGCCACCTGCTGACGGTAACCCGCTCCCTGATCTTCAGCCCCCAGGTCCGCAACAGCAAACCCCTCCCGGTCTGCTTCCTCCACCCTTACCTGCACCCCCTATTAATCCGCATAATCCTTTTGGGCCTGGCGCGGTTCAGGCCCCAACTCAGTTACAGCAGGTACCGACCCTACAGCCAGGTTATGGTCAAGCCTCCGCTTCAGGAGGTGCTACCGGAGGTTATCAAACACCCCCACCGTTACACCGAGTGACAATGAGAGATTTAGCAAAGGCTCGGACACCTAAGGGTGCACCGGCAGAACAGCTTAGAAAAGAACTTACAGATTGTAGATATGACCCAGTGCCCGGTACAACAGGACCCTTGTTGCTAGCGTCCCTACGTTTGCGACGTGTTACAGATTATCTGATGTTACTACCAGGTATGCCAGATCATCTAGACAAATTGTATTATTTTATTAGAACAGGAGAAGGAATGGAATGTGTTGCCGAAGCCATGTCACGACAGAAAGTAGAGAACAAAGGCTTATTAATGCGATTTATGGTTAACTGTTTAATAAGAGAACAAGATCAGGCAGGTTTTCCGCAAAATGAAATGGATAGACTGCATAGATGGAGCCAGAATATCGCGGATGGTAAACATGAGAAGGAGAACAGTGTACATACTATGGTTAGAAAGATCCGTAAAGAAATAATAGATATACATGCCCGGCGGGCCCCTGAAGAACATCTTGAATCAGACGGTCCGACTTCCTCGCAGGAGGAGGATGATACAGAGAACATAGCAGAAACTTCGAATCAGTCAGGCAAACAGATGATAGCATATGTAGGGAGAGGGAAAGTCCCTAGACCGCATTCCTTTGATAGGCCCTTCGACAGACCCATTCGTAAACAAGAAACGTGTGAAAACCAGAAACATTACCTCTGTCCAATACCAGAAACATACCACTCTGTTATGTCAAATCCGAAGACTCCTGAACATTTGTTTCAGGCTACCGATAAAGTACTTCAAGAGCGAATGGGGTACCATGTACTCAATTCCATGGATGAACAAGAATTAGCCAGGTCAGCAGTACAATGGGCTGACAATTCTGATAAATATAAGGATGACACAGTAGCGCAAACATTTTTTAATCTTTCCCCAGACGAACAGCGACTAGCTGGTATGTACATGATACAGCATCTCCTTATTCTGTATAAAAGCCAACACTCTGATCCAGGTCCCCTATCCGATGTATTAATAGAGTTACTCATGAATAAATGGAGAGGCCTGGGTACTGATTTAATTAAAGTAATTCTAGAACATCGACACAAATATAGTGCCTTCCTGAATCCACAGTTTGTTTCAGCTCCACCCCCAGAAAGAAAAATGTTTTACATAGACAGACAGAATCCCTTACGAGAAGTGCATCCAGTCAGGAATGATGATAACACCCTTACACGTGTGTATGTATACACGCCGATAACTAAAATGGAATTGTTAGAAATGAAGAAAATAGTACCCAGTCATGATAAAGACCCTGCAGGTTTTCACCGTGAAATAAAAGACATGTTACTCATGGGTGATTATACCTATCCCGACATTATGAAGATATTGAAAGTACTATTGCCTGCTGGTATTTACGAGAAACTCAAAGAAAAAGAATGGGAGGTGGGAGAAACAAAGATTGATTGGGCTGCATTAGAAACTGAAGAAGCGACCCGAACCCCAGGATTGGGTCTTGGGGACAAAACTAAAGCATTACCAGGATTGTTAGTACAAGTATTGCCAAGGTTATTAGCAACTAAAAAGGAGGACTGGGATGCAATCTCAGCCTGTAAACAGAAACCCGATGAAGACACTAGTGATTTTTATTCCCGATTTGAGAAATGTTTTATTATTAATAGTGGCCTGAAAGCAAGTAGCGAGTCATACCCACACCTTTTTGTATCTAAATTGGTCGAGAATTCCCTACCCCAAGTTAAGAATCGTGTACTGAAAGTCGAGAGCACATGGCAAGCAAACACGCCTTCACAAATGTTACAAATGTTACAGTACCACCAGAATAGAATTAGAGAAGAACATGATCACGAACAAAGACGTATGAAAGACACGAAAATGAAAATGCTAGTTGCTCAGTCAGTTCCAGCTGACGGTCAGAAAAAGGGTATGACGCAGTCCAATAATTCGGCAGTTCCTGTTAAAGGGACATGTAATTATTGTAAACAGCCAGGTCACTATGTAAACGATTGCGCAGTTTTGAAACACAATATATCTACAGGTAAAACTAAAGAAAGACCAGGTCAACCTAGACAAGACCAGGCCCAACAACACGTTCCACAGAATGTACAGCCTATGCATGCTCCACAACAGACAGTACAGACCGTAGCGGTACCACAGCCACAGCCGATTGCCGCAACACAACATGCAACGCAGCAGATGTACCAGTATGCACAAACTGATTATCCCGATTATCAGCGATACACATGAAACAGCCTAGAGAGGGAGGTTGGCTTGCCTCTTATTGAGGTTCCTGTAGATCAAGAGGGCCCTTACGTACATAGCCAAGTGTTAGGAAAAGATAGAACGTTTTTGATTGATACAGGGGCAAGCAGGACGACAATAAGTCACGACGAGGTTCCAGGGGCACCCCTCTCAGGCTCACAGAATGTTTCCCTTGGATTTTCAGGCAAGCCTATTGTAAATGAAGTATCGAAACCAGTACCCCTTTTAGTTGGTCCGTTGTCTCGCACTACAGATTTATTGCTCACGAAATCATGTCCAGAAAACTTATTAGGCATCAAGACACTGAAGGCCCTAGGTGCTGTGATATGTTGTTCTCCGGAAGTAGTAAGATTGTTCTTGCGTGACTTTAAGGGTCACTATGTGTTGAGAGATATTGATCCCAGATTACAGAATGTTCCTGCACATTTATGGGCACAAGGCCCCACTGATGTAGGTTGTATGCACATCACTCCATACCGTGTCACACTCAAACCAGGAGTAGTACTACCACGAATCCGACAATACAAGTTACCTCCAGATGCTGTAGTGGCTTTGCTGAAAATCATTGACGAGCTCATTGCACAAGGAGTGGTTGTAGAAACCGACTCGAATCTATGTAACTCCCCTATCATTCCAATTCTTAAACGTACTGACCCAAATGCACCCCCAGTTTATCGATTAGTGATCGATTTACGAGATCTGAATAAATGCATTGTACCACAATATCCCGTGGTCCCAGATATTTCGTCTCTATTGACTGCCATTGATTCCGAAGCAACATTCTTTACTGTAATTGATCTGAAGAACGCCTTCTTTAGTGTCCCAATCGATCCGGAAAGCCAATATCTTTTCGGATTCTGTTTAAGTGGTCGCAGCTTCAAATTTGCACGCGCACCTCAAGGATTCACAGAAAGCCCCAGCATCTATAGCCCAGCACTGAAAAGACAACTTGACAGTATACACATGCCTGACATCACTGCCCTGCTACAGTATGTCGATGATCTACTGATCACCGCCCGCAGCGAACCTGAATGTGAGCAAGCATCACTGACGGTTTTGCATTTCTTGGCTGACAAGGGACACAAGGTGTCCCCTTCGAAGCTGCAATTCTGTGTTCAGCAAGTGGTTTACCTTGGGCACTTGCTGTCCAAAGGGGGGAGACAGCTAACGCCTGACCGTATCCAGTTAATTGTAAACATGTCACAACCCAAGACACAAAAGGAGGTACGAGCCTTTATAGGCCTCACTTCTTACTGTAGACAATGGATTCCTCAGTATGCATTTCTAGCGAAACCACTCATACAGTTGACAACCCAGGAGGCAGCGACATCGACTGTCCTCCCTTGGACTCAGGAACATACACAAGCTTTTGACGAATTAAAGAAAGCCCTATGTCAAGCACCAGTTTTAGCGACACCATGTTACAGTAAGCCTTTTACACTTTTTGTCACAGAACGTGAAGGTACCGCATTGTCAGTACTTACCCAGGATCAAGCAAGCTCATACAAACCGTGTGCTTATTTTTCTAGTACATTAGATCCAGTAGCTCAGGCTCTGCCTGCATGCTTGAAATCTGTAGCAGCAACAGCTCTAGCAATCAGACAAAGTGATTCCATAGTGTTAGGACACCAATTGACAGTACAAGTTCCACATTCCGTGGAAGTTCTTTTAAACCGAACACAGACTCAGCACTTGACTATAGCACGACTGACAGGTTATGAATTGACATTGTTTCAGCCACACATAGAAATCAGATGTTGCAATACATTGAACCCTGCTACACTTCTGCCATTAAGTGAGACAGACCCTTTGGCACATGATTGTATTGAAGTCATTACCATTACGACGAAACCCAGACAAGACTTGACAGACACTGCATTATCAGATCCAGACCTGACACTTTATGTGGATGGTTCATGTATGAGAACAAGTACAGGAGAGTTAGTGGCCGCCTACGCAGTCACGACCGAAACTGAAGTCATAGAAACAAATTGTATTGACATTCTGTCAGCCCAAGCAGCAGAGCTCATCGCTCTGACTCAAGCCTGTATTCGAGCAAAGAACAAGAGAGTTAACATATACACAGATTCACGTTATGCTTTCGGAGTCGTACACGACTTCGGTGTACTCTGGCGAGAGAGAGGTTTCTTGACCTCTCACGGAGCAAAGATTCAGCACGGTCCCCTCATTCAAGCTCTGTTAGACGCAATTCATTTGCCTACAGCGATATCCATCATGAAGTGCAAGGCACATACGAAAGTCACAGATACAATTTCCCAGGGTAACGACCTGGCAGATCGAACAGCCAAACATACAGCTCAGACTCAGACTCACGCAACTGACCTGACAAAGACAATAGTCCCGACACCGACACATTGCATGACAGTTAGGGATCCCGCCCTAGATGTAATTGACATACAGACACATGCTACACCAGACGAAATCAAGAAATGGATTGAACTAGGAGGGATCCAGACAGAACAGGGATGGATGACGAAGGGGAAAGCCACATGGTTTCTCCCCGACTCTATGGTTCAAGTTATGATTAACACAGTACACAGTCCTGCACATTTAGGGGAAAAAGCCATGTTAGACAGTATTCAAAACCTTTGGTTCAATAAACATTTACGAGCAGCAGCCAAACAAAAAGTGCGTACTTGCATGATTTGTTGTCAGTTCAACCGAGGTAAAAGCATTCCCGTAGAGCAAGGTGGATTTCATCCTCCCGATCACCCTTTTGAAGTTCTCCAGATGGATTATATCCAGATGGAACGTTGTCGAGGATTCAAATATGTCCTCGTAGTTGTATGTGCACTCTCCCGTTGGACAGAAGCATATCCAGTCCCAGATTACACTGCTCCGACCACTGCCAAGCAGCTGGTTCGTGAATTCTTCCCCAGGTATGGCTTGCCCCGTATCGTATACTCAGATAACGGTCAGCCATTTTCGTCCGAACTTATGAAGCAGGTATCACTCCTGCTAGGTTATGAATGGAAATTCCACTGTGTCCGACATCCCGAGGCAGCAGGTCTCGTGGAACGTCATAATCAGACCCTGAAAATACGTCTTGCCAAGATCTGTAGAGAGAAAGGTGTTGACTGGATAGTAGCTTTACCAGTTGCACTCTTTTACATGAGAATGATAGCGCACTCAAGAACAGGGCTATCCCCGTATGAGGTGGTCTTTGGTAGGCCACCGAATATGTGGGGGACGCCTCTGCCTCGTAAAATCACTGATGTTGACTGTACTATGTTGACAGATTACCTTGCTTCCTTGATGTCTGCACTACAATCATGTCGTTCACAGGTCGCTGCAGCTTTTCCCGACAACACCGAGGTGAAGCCACACGCGATTGTTCCGGGGGACCTGGTGCTCGTGAGGAACTTTGACAGGAGGAGTCCGCTGGAGCCCCGTTGGCAAGCGCCGAAGCTCGTGTTATTGACAACAAGGACCGCGGTCAAGGTGGAGGGCCGCAAGGGCTGGCTTCACTCGAGTCATGTTAAAAAACATTATGGACTGCCTCCGAAACTAGACTCCCAGCCCTGCCCCCTTCCAGAGACTGATACAAAGCTCCCCCTGGTAGAGAAAACTCCCTCCCAGGAATTTCGCATGAAGTTGAGGTCTAGCAAGTCAGACAGTTTAATTGTTTAAGTCCTCCCCTAGGTGAATCGGTTAGACAAGTTTCTGACATGTATCCCCTAGACCCCAATAGAGCGAGAGATAGACAGAAACAGATCAAGAAACATGAGTATTGTAAATCTCTCCGTAGTCACTGTATCGTGACACTATTGATTATGTTTTTTCTGAGTCTTTTGATTATTGCTGCAAGTATACTGTTACACATATATTATCCTATTTTCAAGCGTGCACATTCTTCTTCAAATGTCACTGCCGAGCATACTTTCAGTGAACTGCCCCCGCATGAGTTGTCTTACCGACTTGCGCTGCGCAACAATACATTCATCAGCATGTTACATCATTCCCATCAGACCAGCAATGCTACCAATTGTTGGATATGTGGCCGACTCCCTCCCTATCAGAAATACAAGGGAGTTCTGCCCCTCTTTCCGTACCCGTTCACACATAATGGTTCCTGTGGTGCATGGTTTAGTTTAATGAACTCTTTAGATTCCAATTCCGTAGTTTACCAGGGCAATTGGGTATGGGGAAATCTGAACACAGTTCTGCATAAAGTATGTTTCCCTGACAAGGAGGGTCTTCGCCAAAGGGCAGGGACTGATCTAGAAAACGAAGTATATGGATTAGGTAACTTTACACTTAACCTCATGATTCTGAACGTTCAGTCCGAAGCCGAACCAGTCTTGCCCGCTATGTCCGTATTACCAGTCAAAGGTGAATTATGTGTCAGAAAGAATGGTTCTGTACCCCTGGGTCATAGTAGATGTACTACTGTGATCGAATTCAGTGATAAAGGCAAGTCTACATTTAAAACTTCCCGTCATTCCTATTTCATTTGTGGTCATACAGCGTATATACGCTTACCTCTAGATTGGGATGGTACTTGTTACATTGCATTCCTTCTGCCACCTGTTTTCCTAGCGCCTCCTGATTATCATAGAGACTCCCATCTAGTACACATTAGACCCAAGAGAGATCTCCCGATTGTCGACTACACTGAAACGGCATGGGAACAGTATACAGACTTCAATAAAGGTTTCTTTCCCTATTTAGGTGCTGTCTTTAATAGTAAACTGATACGTAAATTAACCAGAACCCTCGAAGCAGTAGTGAATGAAACTACTTCCGCCCTAGGCAACTTAATGGAGGAGCAGTCTGCTATGCGTATTGTTGTTCTTCAAAATCGTCTTGTCCTTGACGTCATCCTGGCCGATAGGGGCGGAGCTTGTAGAGTCATCGGATCGAGTTGCTGTGTTTTCATTCCAGAAAACGCACCATCAGTATATAGAGCCATAACCCGTCTCCACAAGATTGCAAGTCAGATACATCAGAATCCAGGCACCTGGACTTGGTCCGGTTGGTTCTGGAGTGTACTATCAGCCTGGGGATGGAAGGTCCTATCCTTCCTCGGAATAGCCCTTCTCATAGTGTTTAGTTGTTGCCTATGTTTACAATGTGGGCCTGCGATTTGCGGCTTGTGCGCCACATCATGTATTCCCCCATTCAAGTCCACGTTCAAAATCCCGCCAGAAAAAAGAAGAGCAAATGATGTTATATGAACAAATTGACAGACTAATGAAGATCGATATATCATGAAGGGTCCGTAGGGGACAAGGAGGGAATGAGGTAATGTGAATTTTTATGGTCAATTGTGTCCCCTATCGTAGACCCCAACGGCTCCATGTACGTGCTTCAAGTACATGTATGTTCCCTCCACAACCAGCTATGAAGACGCAAATACATTTGCGTCCAACGTTAACATGTCCTCTTTCAGATCCACCATGAATGGGTCGAATATTCAGTTCCTAAGTATGCCTTGCCACCGTCTTTACATGGTGCACTTTCACGTTTTTCTGGCTCTGGCGAGTTAGGCCCTGATTCCTGCCATCGAGCCCTTTCTGCCTTCTGTCTCTGAAAGCTGCAGCCTGCCACTTCCATGACCCTTGCCTTACTCCCTGTGCGGCGAGCGGTGCCTGGCTCGACCTGCTTGCCTGCCAAGACTGTATTTTGCCTTCAAGTTATCTGCTCCGCTCCTCGAAAATACATTCCTGTCTAGTGATTTAGGAAAACATCTCCCCAGCTGCAGAGCAAAGGGCCCGGCCTTTCTGTCTCCGTGCAAGTAATTCATTGCTCCTGTTACCATGGTAGGCCCATGGCCCCTCGCATCTCACGTAGACACGTAGACACATATGCACGCACTAGCAGTCAGTATAGAATAGCCTCTGCCCGAGAGACCTTTCCTTCTAGATAATACAGTTCCTCAAACACAAGATATTAGATATGATTTGGGTTTAGGTTGTTCTGACACACCAGACTTCTGTCTCCTCATGTAGGGCTAAATGTCAAGTCCCCTTCACCCTCCAGTTCCACGTCAATCATACGTCATGCTGCTGCGCGCGCATCTCTGCCATGTATTTCTGCTGACACTGCAGGATTCCTCTATGGATCCACCTACCTGTGACACTTTCATGTGACGTTGTCTAGCACACACCTCCGTGTACGCCCTCATGCACGCCTTCTGTTACGTACATGTGTTCTTATCTCTTTTCTCTCAGCTGTTACGCCTTCTGTATCCATCACCATTAAATGCATTTACTATATATATTGTAATCTGTTAATAAAGCATTGTCTATCCCTTCCTGAACCTTCGTGGTGATGGAACATGATACCTGGTTCGAACCAATTCCATTTTATGGAATAAAACCCTTATAAACTCAGATGCCACGGACTCTGCCTCTCATTTCTGATTGAGTTATTCTTATTGAACTTTACCGCATAGAAATTCCGTACAGGTAATTTTTATTTACCACACACTAAGGATGCTACATTACCTTTATCACAGCTGTTCATTTCTGTTGCGCTGCACATACCTTGGTCCCATTGACTCTGAGTTATGCTGTTGCTGATGCTGGCTTTGAAGAGAAAGACTGTCTTACAACTGTGCGGCCCTGTTCAGTGCTGATTGCTGTCCTGCGGGTGGGCTGCTGGTGGTGGTCCATTCATGCTAGTGATGCACTGCTATGTAAAGAGATGGGAGGACGAGACGCGTCACTTATTAATACATCTTCTTATGAAGACGGCAAAAAAGAAATAGTGAAGATGGGGAGGGTGGTCGCAGATGTTCTCTTCTGCGGTCCTCTGAGGTCACAGATTTCTTTCCTAAGACATATAATATTGTCATTGTCAGACCCAGAGTCTAGGACACGAGTAAATAAATCTTCATTGCAGTCGGCAATAAAACCATTATGCACAAAATTCCAATCACCATTAAAAAGAAGAAAAGTGCATGCCTGAAAGAGTCCAGAATCTAACAAAAACACATTAATCGCCGCACTATCTGATTCTTAATTAATAGAATTAATGAAATTTCAGTCATTCATAATAAATAGGTTTGCAGATGCTATAAAAATGTCACATTACTTTTAATGCTGTAAAAAATTTGTAACAATAAAGTACAAAACTAAGTTTCCTCTACACTGGTGTCATCAAACTTATATAAAACATTATACGATTTGTCCAAGAATTTCGCCACCATTGCCTTCATTTCGAGTGTTGCACCTTACACAGTTTCATCGCCTCCCTTACAGAATGGATATTATAATGCTTAAATATATTCCTTTATATTACTTGAGGGATTAATATGAAGGGGCAGTGGCAGATAATGTACTCAAATCGAGGCCACACAGCCTGCACTAATGTCTCCCTTTTTAGGTCTCGCCTGAGCCTGCGCATGCGCTCTTGCGCTGCAGGACAATTAGTATACAGGTTTTCAAAGTGCTACAGGCGCTGGCCTAACGCTTGAATTCACGCGAGCACGCACACGCGCAGCCACCATCTGCCTCCCTTCCAGCGCGATCACTGCTGCGCGCGCACCACTCGCGTGCTTATCACTTTTGCTTTCACAGCCGCACGGCCAATGCTTGTGTCCTGTCGCATGCGCACACCCCTGCTTTCACTTTTGCTGTTTTGTTCTTTTCTGTATATTTTCACTTGCGATTTTCTCATCTCCATCTCTCTTATATTTTTTTTTCCCACCTCACTTTCTTTAGATTTTGCTTCCCAAACCCCATATTACCCCTCTATTATCCTCTGCCCTTTATGTTCACACTCACGGTGATTCGCTTCCCGTTCAATAGAATGCCTCCTGCGAGCGCGCTCTTCCTCTGCCCTTTATATATATGTTCGCACCCACAGTGATTCGCTTCCCATTCAATAGAATGCCTCCCGCGAGCGAGCTCTGACTGTCTGTAATGTTTGGCACTTTGCAACCATGATTACTTTTATAGTTGTGCTGCTGTGTTACTCAACTCCCCGGAGTAGATACAGATGAGTTTTATTACTGTGTGTACGCACTTTTTTCATCAAACTGAATGCCTCACGTCAAGTCGCCGACAGCTGCGCTTGGTCAGCTCACCGGGCACGCCCTCCAAAGTATCTTTCTTTCTTTGATGCTTTCTTTTCTTCCCCCCAAGCATGCAGCTCCAACCCTTTTCTCTGCTTTGCACTGTCCAAGCATATTGCTTGTACTAAATGCTCCCGCTTCTTCCGGTGCAATCATGGCTTCCTGGTGAGCAGCAGACTTCCAGGGTCGTCGGCGAGGCAAAACCACTGTTCCGCTCCTGCTGCAGCTGGCTTTTCCTTTGCTCCTGCTCATGTTGCTGGCTCCTTCTCACGCCTGCAACCCACCCCGTAGGCTTGGCATCAATGCCATGCAGGACTTGGAAACACCTCCGAGGCAGCCGCACTCGTTGTCATTGGGCCGCCGCCGCCACTTCCTGATCTGCGCAGGCCTCCCAATGACGAATCCCTGCTTGGAGCCGCTGACCTCGCTGTTCCTCCTGGCGATTCCTCAGCATGTTCCTTTGCTCCTCGCTGCCCTCTCCTGCTCTCACCCCATGCTTCTGATGCCATGCTCACTCTCCGTTACCTCCCTCAGATCTAACCCCACTGCTGCCCGTCCCTGTCTCTGCTCTCTGCCCTCTCCTGCTCTCACCTTGTGCTTCCGGTGCCCTCTGCCTGTCCCTCTCTATGCCTCTCGACTGGGGGGGCAGTCTCTGATGTGGTTATTCCCAGATTCAAGAAAGTTCGACTGGGGGGGCATTCTCTGACGGTTCGTGCAGCTCAGCTGTGGAACAACCTACCTGAGGCCTTAAGACACTCGTCAAATCTTGCTAGCTTTAAAAAATTGCTAAAAACTCACTTATTTATGCAGACTATGTAAGCTTTCCCTTGCTCTAGCTGACACCATGACCTTTTTATCGCGCCAGGACAGTTTTGACTGACAGCGCGCGCTACAAATAAACATATAACATAACATAACAGCACCCTGTCTCTACTCTCTGCCCCCATATCCCCAGCTCTCACCCCATGTTTCCAATACCTTATGCCTGCTTAGCTCTGCCACAGCACCCTGCCTCTACTCTTTGCGCCCCGCTCTCACTTTTTAGTTATGTTTTATATTATTGTATGTGAAAGTTTTAACACTTTTATTAGAACTTTCACATACAATAATATAAAACATAACTAAAAATGTATAAAATCCCAAAAGCGAGACCTATTGGTTATGCCAATGCTTGTTTCAGCTTTTTCCTTACACCAGCTTCCCAGAATTGCACAGATATTTCTGTGTTGCACTCTTAACCGTAAACATTCCAGTCGTATGACTAGTGTAAATAGTCTGAAATGATGTGGCTCCCTTAGATTTACCTGCAAGATCGCAGTGTGCTGCAAAACTTTCAAATTTACTGTTGATTTGTATGTTCTTTTTAATTCGAAGTTTCTGGATGATTAATCCAATTGTCAGCACAATCGTAGGTCTGTAAGAAGGACGTGGGATAGGGTGCATTTTTGTCTTTCTTAGGGCCTTTTTATGAGTCTCGCGGTCCACGAACCACCAGACTCACGGTGGCGGTCACCCGACTGCCCTATTACAACTAGAGCGGTCGGGCAGCGCGGGGACCACCGTAACCTCTGCAACCGCCACAAAACCACTGTTCCCTGCCGGTTACGTGGCAGTCCTGAAGCCGCAATATGCTTGGTGGGGCCACTGCGCCTTCCAAGCATATTACAAGTTTCCTCACCATCACACTTTTCATAACGGTGTGACCGCCAGGCCAAGTGTGGCAGTGGGGAAACAAAGGGGGCCCTACCGGGTCCCTGGTGCCTCACGCCATGTGGATGCACACATGGATGCACATGTTGTGCATAGACACCAGTACCTCCTTGGCATGGATTGCAGAAGTCCATGCCGTGCAGGTACTGCCTTTGATGTTTTATAGGCATCGCCCTGGGAGTGCCAAAGAACCACCCACCAGACCCGGAGAAAACTTCTAATCGGGCACGTAGTTCCTACGTGGGTTTGGTGGTGCGGAGTGGGGCAGTCCACTCCTGCACCCCCAAACTCATGATAAGGCCCTTAGACTTTTTTATTTCATCTCACTAGACTGACATAATGGACATTTGTCCAGTCATTTTAGCCAACTGTAATCTATGGCAATAGGTTAGGGCCGCTTCACCGATCTGGTCTCATAGTGTTTTATCATCGAATTACAGCCTAATTACTACTGCTAAGACGTTTTTTTTCAGGGAATTTCTCTTTATGGTGATCAATATCTTGTTATATATTCCACTCTATGCAATGACCCTCTATGTCAGTATAGAAATATACCTTGCAGTAATCACTCTGTACAGTGCCAGAGGAGGTGGACAGCCATATGTTTTATAGGATTTACTAATTCTTACTTTTGTGTTTATCGTTTACTCTTAGGCTGCTCCGTTTGAGGAATCCATGACAATTTAGGTCCCGATTTATGTCTTGGTGCTAAGCATACTTCGTCATAACAGAGAATGTATACCAGGGGCGACTGGCCGGTGCATGGATCAGTGGGGCGGGCAACTGAGTGGTGAGTGGGTGCTTGCATGCAGGCAAGGTAAATGTAAATGTAAATTGATACTTGTATAGCGCACTACTCACCCACAAGGGTATCAAGGCCCTTGTACGAATACCCCTGTGGAACCTGTCCTGGCTTTCCCTGTGAGGCGTCCACTCCTGGACACCCCCAGGGTGAAGGCCAGGCATCCTTAGCATTGTGGGGATTAAGCAAGCTATTGCCCAGAGTTGCAGAGTGGGACTCTATGATTAGAATAGGCACCGAGGCGAGAATTATCAGGTCCGTAGAATTTTTGAGCCCAAGACCCGCCAAGGCGGGGAATTGAACCCTGGTCCCGGGCTAGACCTCTGCATCAGGGTCTGCCCCTCTAACCATTGAGCCACACTTGCCATGCTTGCACCTCCTCACTCCGTTTCTGTTCTGTCGGCTCCGCGGGCTCTAGCCTCCAGGCCATTCCCCTAACCAATACTGTCACTCTCAAGCTGGTAACCAGCATGAGAGAAGCACCAGCTTTGGATCGAGCAGGCTGACTGGATGCTCCTTTAGGCCTTGTAGACTTTGTAGGCCTGAGCTTGGTCTCCACCCAGCTGTCTATGAGCTTAAAAGTGCACATGTCACTTTGGCCCAAGCAAGACTGACGGCCAGACTGACATGCGCACTTTGGAACATCCAGCCAAAACGCTCCTCTAGTCCTCTATGCTGCCAACGGGTAGCAGAGGAGGACATGCCCCCAATTCTCCTTGCTGGGGGCAGGCTGGCAGTTGTGGCACACTAAACGTGAAAAATAGAATGCAATGAAATAATTTTATTGCCATTTTATTTCTCACGTTCAGCACAGCTGTAGCGGGTGAGGGTGTGATGCTCCCCCACCCTCACAAAGAAACTGCTGCTGATGCTAACATCCAAAATATTGCTCTGCCTGCCCGATTTAGCTGTGGGCAGACCATAGGTTTGGCTATGGAGGTGACTCATCCATCACCACCATTGTCAAACCTTTCCGATGTCCCAATGGAGTAAGGGCTGATGGAGAAATGGCTACATGTCGCGCCATCCAATTAAGCCATTTTTTTTACTGTCCGTCACCGCCAGGCAAACCCTTACAGTAAAAAAGGAATAATGCCCCCCTCACCATGATAGATGACTCCCACGGCAAGGGGGGCATTTTATTTTTCATCTAAAAAAACAAAATCACATTTTGGGATTTAAAAAACTGGTGCAGGGCTCTGTCATGTAGCCGGACCCTGCACCAAACAGGGAAAGCATTGACAGGAATCGCCATTGGTCCTTGTCATTGCATTATCATATGGCGCCAGCTTGACAGTCATTTATAAATTCAGCAAGCAGTCCCTCCAATGGGGAGACGGAGAAATCTATTCCATCCCTCTGGCTGAACAACAGCCGTCCCCAAACTTATAAATCCGGCCCTTAGTCTTCAAGTTGTTACCTAGATAGATGTAACTGGACTCTTTTTGAATCTTTAGCCCATTGACTGTCCAAGAGAAACTATTGTTAGTTTTCCCCAAACTCATATTTTTGTTTTCTTCACTACAAGATAAACTTCTCTATTATTACTGTTGATGGTGTGTAAAAGGCATTGCAATCCAAGGAGTATTATTGTTTAGCACCAAGTCATCTGCATCCACCAACAAAGAGACATTTGTTTTGCCTAGATTAGGAGCCTCGCAAATCTCACTCTCTTTAATTTTAATTTATGTATTAAACACCTTTGGAAGCATTCTACTGAGATATTTTAAACCTATAAAAACATTTTAAAGCATAAGCGCAGAGCCTGAAAAACCACAGGGCCTGGAAAATCATGCCCCTTCTAACCCTAACCTCTTCTGATGATTTTCTTGTGATGACTAATCTCAGCCCTCTTTTTGTTCAACAAAGATATCAAATAGAGTAGGTGGTGCTAAATTGTAATAATGGCATCAGTAATGTGTCATAAAGTGCTATCAGGAAAAACAGCATTAAATTGACCCTGTCATAATGGCATGACACCTAATCTTCAATGCATACTAGAAGCTTCTTCCCATGTACCATTTTACATCTGATAATTAAAGCACAGACAAGTAATCCACAATTTTGGAGTTTAGCAGTTTTCGTTAAACTTCAGTAAAAGACCTTTTGTGTTTCTTAAGCCTCGCCTGCCTGAGCATGCACAGCGCCTACGCTCTCGCTTCTATGATGGGCTTGGAACCCGCCCATTGCTTACCATTCATTTGCAGCCTTGTCACTCTTCTATGCTGCCTTCGAATTGGGCAGTGTGCGCCATGTGTCACTTCCTTTTCTTTCAGTAGTGCATGGGCCAACCACAGATTAATTACGTTTAATTAGGTCCCTTCCTTGGCTACTTTCTGCTCGCACTGTGATATTTCTTTTTAGGTCTCGCAGAGGCGTGGGGGGAGCAGCGAAGCTGCTGCCACGCCCTGCGAGAGATATCAGCGTTTAGGGTAAAAGCTGGCTTCCCATTGAAAAGGAGGGTTTTTGGTTGCCGCCTTGTCCGCTTTTTAGACCGCCCCTCCGGACACGGTGGCCTGCTTTCCTTCTGTCGTAAAAGAGAATTGTTATCAGAGGTTCCATCATGCTGCCTTCATGGCTGGAGCACGCGCCACTCCGGCTCTCTGATTGGGCCTGTTGGCACAGATCATGCGCCACTGTGTATGAGGAGAGAGAACGGCACGCAGTCTCTCTTCCCTCCGAGCCGCTGCGGTGAGGTCACCGCCTGCCCCTCCTCCTCCCCCGCCCACCCGAGCCCTGCTGCCTCCCGTGCTCAGTACACTGCTTGCTCCGTACACATTGTGTCTTCATCTCAAGTCCTAGTTTTACACGGAGGGCAAAATGAAGAGCCTGACAGGGACCCAATTCCAGCACCTGGTTTAGAGAACACAGGACCCAGCCCACTAATGCCCTGATTATTATCTGCAGGTGCAATGTATTTTGGGAAACGTGCCACGACAAGACTTACGCTGCGAATGAATAGCACAGAAGTCGTACCTGTCGTGTACTACTAGCGTGGTCACCCTTCTTCGCCCAGCTGCAGGTATATTTTTTTTACTAGTGTGTTGCCACTTCGACCTCTTGTGCCCGAGTCCAGTGCAGCCCTTAATCGCCATTCATGTCGGGCAGGCCCTCGAGCATAAACAGCAAGATACCAGAGGAGACTTCCTCTTTTGCGCGCTCTCAACGAGCTTCAACCATGGCAGTATCTCTATTCTCTGAATCACACTGAGCGCAGACACACATCGGCCTTCAATCAGCTCTGACTAGTTGTGGGCGGGAGCATACTCTGGTCTATTAGGGGATGGGAGCAACACAATCTATTTACAAGCATTCACACGGTCATTGGTGGCTACTTGTTTACTGGAAGGGACCTGCCATATTGGCATTTCTGTGAGGTCTATTGTCCCGAGCTCATCTGGGCACTTGCCATAATGAATAAACTAAGTACATTCCTGGGAGATGAGCTACACACAGAACAAGGGAGAGTAGCAGAGCTGAGCTGAACTGTGCCTAACCAAGGTTTCAAGGGTCCGAAGAGTCAGGGGAAGCGCTCCAAAGAGTAGCAAATCAAGGGCCTGCGTTTCCAGCCACTTCATACTTAACTGGAAAATGAATATTTCCCAAGAATACCGTCCATGCTTTCCTTTGAATGCGACAAAACAACTTACAGCTATTTATCTCTTAATTTTGTAGTTTTATATAGTGTTTACAACAGTTATGTTATGTTATGTTAATTATTTCTTCTATAGCGCTCGGCTACTCCAGGGAGCATCCCGGCGCTTTGGCGAAGAATATCTCCAGGTAGAAGGGCAACATAACAGCTGAAAAGGAGACTAAAAGAGGAAAAAAAAACAAAGAAAAACTATTTAGTAAAAAGCCACGTTTTCAAGCCATTTCCTAAAAACAAGAAGACTGGTAGCCTGTCTCAGGGACAGTGGTAGTTCGTTCCAAGCCCGCGGGGCCAGGTAGCGGAACGACCGGCCTCCCATTCTAGCACGCCAAATGGCAGGAACCGTCATTTTGGTCAGACAAGTTGACCTCAGGGCCCTGCTGGGTTGGTAAAAAGAAAGGCGTTTCCCAATATACTTGGGGCCTACACCATGTAGAGCTTTGAAAGCCAATGTCAGGCTTTTGAAGAGGATACTCTTAGCAGTAGGTAGCCAATGCAAGGTGTTGAGTAATACAGTGGCACCTGCTCTTCTCGGGAGTCAGTAGATGGCTCGGGCTGCCGAGTTCTGTACTACTTGCAAACGGGTCAGAAGATACTTCGGTAGACCCAAAAAAAGAGCGTTTGCGTAGTCCAGTCGTGATCCAATCAAGGCCTGAACAATTATTTTCCTATGGTGAAGTGACACCAAAGGAAGGAACTTTCTCAGCATCCGCAGAATGCCGAGCACTTCCCCGAAAGGCACGAGATGTGGGGCCCGAAGGACAGATCACTGTCCACTATCACTCCAAGGTTCTTAGCCTTGAAGGACACACTGTCAGGAGGAAACATATCCTGTGGCCACCAGGATTTCCAGTTTGACTCGGGAGCACATCCAAAGAAGAGCAGCTCAGACTTGTCGGAGTTGCACTTCAGGCCGTGTCGCCTGAACCACTCAAAAACCGCACCTAGGCATTCCCTGATCCGTGTGCCATCAAACATCCCGCCCCTGTCACATGTGAACAGGAGCTGGGTATCATCGGCGTAGGATATGATCTGGGTGCCGAAGGACTCCGCCACCACCGCCAGAGGGGCCAAAAAGATGTTAAAGAGCATGGGGCTAAGAATCGAACCCTGTGGGACCCCCACCTCTAGCGGTGCCATATCAGCGGAGTAAGGGGGCGCCCAAATCGTTTGCCGGCGGCCGGCCAGGAAGGATTTGAACCAGTTCCACACCGTTCCACGAAGGCCACATTCCCAGAGTCTTAAAAGGAGGCCCTCGTGGGGAACGGTGTCGAACGCCGCCGACAAATCGAGCATGACTAACATGGCCTTTCCCCCAGAGTCGAGCACCTCCTTGATGGCGTCAGTGACCTCGAGTAGGGCCGTTTCCGTGCTAAAATTAGCACGGAAGCCAGATTGCGATGCGTGCAAAAGGTTGTTTCCTTCGATGAAACTGGAAATAGACCTATGCACGTGTCATCTCTCGGTCACTTTCGCCAATGCAGGGAGGAGGGAGATTGGCCTGTAGTTTGCATGAATGAGGGGATCTAGGGCAGGTTTTTTTAGCAGTGGTAGAATCATGGTGCGCTTCCATGCCTGCGGAACCACACCTGTGGACAGGGAGGAGTTCAGAAGAGGGTTCAGCAAAGCATTTAGAGCTGGTGCCACTTTTCCCAGGCATTTAGCCGTCACAGGTCCAGCAGCGAGCCAGATTTCAAGCCTGACAGAAGATCCAAAGATGTGTTGAGGCACATATGGGGAAATTCATAAAGAAAAGGGCCCTGACCCTCCGGAGAGGATGAAAAGGGTAAAGGACTCAGATCCAACTGTGGGCAAGAATAAGAAAGGGAGGCCTGAATGGTTGTAATTTTATTGACAAAGAAGACGGCTAGTTGTGTACAGTGCCATAGCAAGGGGGGGGGGGCGAAATGTGCTTTTGAATTGTTGTTTGCAGAGGGGTTTTGCTGATGCGTCGCATGTGGTTGGTGTTTGATGCAGTGGAGGCTGGTGTTCATGGGCGAGATGGGAGCCGCCCTGCCACCCTTGGGGGATTAAAAAAATATGAGCTGGAACACCGAGCAGCTAGCAATAAATTGTGCTGGTTGCTCGGTAAACAAACATGGGTAAATCCAGGTTTTTCTTTGATGGGGTGGTGGATGATGGCATTGGCTCTTGGCTCCCTGCTGTGTGTGCATGCTTTTAGCTGGGTGAAGATTTCTTCGACCTGAAGCCAGAAAGCAGAGCAGTGACGACACACAGATGGGCAGGATCTGTGTATCACTGCCGGAATACAGCTTTTCATTTGGGCGAATTTTGTTTAGCCCAGGGAGGAGTCAGAAGCTCCCATTCATTCCAATGGCTGGAACAGGCCAGCCCAGCTTCGGGAAAGTAGTGGGGGGTGGCAGTGGCCTTCTCTGCCTCTTCCTTGAGACTTGAGAACCACCCAGTAACAGTTGTTGTTCAGAAGTGATTGGTGTGCTGAGGTCAGGGGAGGGGTTAATCCAGAATTTCCAGTTTGTTTTTTGGGAATCAGTCACAAGTTGGAGGCCAGAGCAAGAGAACATATCGAGCTTGTGTGGGATGGAGGTGGTAGAGGCGAGCACTGTGCCACTGACTGAATAAGTAACCATTGTTGTGTAATTTAATTAATGAACCAATACAGCCGAGTGACCTGACGGCTGCCTGCAGCTTTAATGAAAGAGAAAACGTGCATGACTAATTTGGAAGGAACACAGGCCGGGCCTTTCACAGGTAGACAGACAGATTGCCAGCAGCTAGTGAAAGGCCCGGCTGGTGTTTCTTTTAAATTAGTCACCCACTGTGTGTGCACGCTTTCATTGAGGCAGCCAGCAGGCAGACGCAATGCCTGCTTCTTTGCTTTTAATCCTTTGATCTTCCAGTGATAACATCACTGTTTCTGTACAGTGCAGGCCACCTCTTCTTTCCTCTCAATTAATAGCCAATATTTCCCCCAAAAATGGAGCTTGATTTAGTGTTTGCACTCCTTAGAATTATAACCGTTGTTGTTGTCATGAAGAAAGAGCATATTTACTCTTTTTTTTAGGCAGTGTGTGGGTTTACTTTCACTTTGATTGATTGATTGCTTCACATCAGCGCGAGAATGGCCGCGTTCTTTCCGCCACGGAGAGCTCTTAATCTGCTTCCTTCAGGCCGAGACAGGGGTGGGGGGCAGGTGTGTGCCATCCGTGAATGCCGGAGCATTTGCATTTCAAACCAACATGGTGATGCGGGGAATGAGATTTTAATATCAATTTATAATCAATTTAATAACTTATCTCATTCGTCAATTTTGGATCGATTTTTCTCTGTCATTGAGTAAAAGACAAACCCCACATAGGTTAGATAAACCCCATAAACTGACGCAACTCTGAAAGACCACTGACAACTGATGAAGTTTTGAAAGTTTTATATAAAAGTCAAGATTTAAATGCGAATACAATCCTCTCAGGATAAATCTCAAAAGTATACAAAAGAATACAAGATCAATTCCAAATCTCCAGATTAAAGCATCAATACAATGTGGTCTTGTTGCGTCATCTACAGAAAGAGAAAATTAATCAGGTTAAATCTGTCCCTACTCTATACTAAATGACATCCCTACTTCGCAAGTTCCTAACCTAAAAAGGTGTCAGCAGTTTGACTCCCAAAGAAGTTCAAACTCTCTTAGCCTCTAAAGGTAACTTAAGCTTAAGAAGCAGTACCCTTGCTGCCTACCCATCCGCTCACTAAGGGTCCTCGGCCTACTGCTCTCTTGCGCTCTGATCTCTCTCAGCGCATCTGCTCAAGTCATCTGCTCTTCACCCTTCTCTCTCTTCTCGCTCTGAGCAATTCGCTTTCGCTGTTCCCTTCGCTAATTGCTAACTTCTCCCCGGGGTGCTGTCCCTAAAATACACAATCACAGTATGGGTGGAACGCCCCTTCGACGCCCACCACGGACTTTCCCCGTGAGGTCATCTTCTAGTTTTTTCCTTGCTTCGTCTCTTTCGCGTCGTCCGTTAAGTTGACCTTTCTTCTTTAGACGCCATCTTCGTCTTCTCGTTGGTGACTTCATCGACATTTCAATTGACACTTTCGGAGCATAAGTCAATAACCTCAGCAGAACTTTAATCTTTATAGTTATGTATATAACCTTTCTTGGTCCTGTGAACGGTCATTTCAAAACAGGATTCAAATTCCAAGCGTCTCCTCTCACGTTTAGGCCATAAACTCCGTCCAGCATTGTCACCTTAAATCTAACAAGAACTAGACTTCTTGGCTCTTACGTTCACAGCAAGACTATTCACGACTCCTATGAGCCCACTAAATTACATACAGCGGACTACCCTCCTGCGAACCCTTGGTCAGTCAGGTTAAAATCACAAATGACCTAAACCCTCCTAACATTCTTACAAGAAGCCTTCTACACAGTATAACCTTTAACACACATTTATATACAATCGCATTTAGCAAATCCTTTACATATAAGTGAATACATTGTACATAAAATATAAACTACGTAGAATATAACTTTTATATTCTCATTTCTTATATCGCCGTGTATGCTCCCTGCACATTTCTCCATGTTACATTTCACGCCATTTCTTCATTTAAAGTTACACACGTACATGAATTCTACTTTGCACGTTCTACATTTCGTAAGTATTTCTACACCTTTCGACATTAGCCCACTACGTATACGGGCCCTCTAAATCTAATACATGTTCTAAAGTGAATATAGTTACATTTCCTATATTACTCTTGATTATATCGGTTAATTATATGTTATAAGTGTCAACTTCCCATTTCGATAAGCATTTCATTCCTACGTTATACAATGTGCTTGTGAATATGGTTCATACATATGTTTTATTCAAATTGCGCTCTCTCAGTTCCCCCCTTTGATGACTTCTGGGAATCATCACTAAATGCAATTTGAATAACATCTTTACACAGAACTAGTTACAATATTCCCTCTTTTCATTGTTTCGAGAGCTCTTAAGCTTTTGTATTGTTGATCTTGTAAAGCAGCCAATCTCCTTTCTTGTTCTCTCATGGATCTTTGTAACCGGTTCGACCTATACCATTTATATAGTTTCACTAATCCTAATAATGTTATTATACAAATTAATACTATCAATACAGGTTTTAATATATACCATACTATGCTTTTACCAAGGTTGGCAAACCAACTCCCAACCTTTCCTACTCCATGACCTACTTTTTCCCAAACATTTATTTTTGATAAATCTTCGATCTCTTGATGAATCTGTGTAATGTTGCTTATGACTTTCTCAAGTGGTTTTGAATTATCGGGAATATAAGTACAACATTCCTGAACCTTCATAGCCTTACAAACTCCGCCTTCTTTTGCTAGCAGTACATCTAAAGCAAGTCGGTTCTGAAGAACCATTGCTCTAATCGACTGCATCTCGCCTTCTACTAGCATTAATGACCTTGCAGTACTTGCAGATAATCTATCTACAACTGTAGCTAGTCTCCTGATCTTAACATCGTTAAGTATCAAACCTAACATAGGAAACATCGCTCCAAATACATCTCCTACTACTTCTGCATCTCCTACTTCCCTTTTCGCTCTTGTCGAAGCCTTTCCTTCTATAATCGCTAAATCCTTTGCATGATATATTTTGGGGGAGACAATTGCCAAGTAACACGAACCATACCAATTGTCCGGTAGTTTTACATAGGCATTTCTTCCACATACAAAATACACATTCGGAATAGCTTGCATCCCTTTCATGAAATCTTTCGTATAGTACTCCAATCTAAAAGCATGTTCGCAATTTACTTCACCTACAAATACACTCTCATGATATGTCTTGCTTCGAGTTAAACATAACTTCCCTTTCTGCGTTCTATCCAACGCTATTGGACCATTGCTACCTTTCTTTTTATGTGCCTTCTCTTCTTCGGTCCAATCTGTTTTCCATTGTCCTGACATTTTTAGAATCTTCTGTCTCCTGTATCTATCGTCTACCTGTCCTATAAACTTTTTCTCAACCTCTGACACTTTGCAAGTTAGATTGTTTCTGCGTGCATATGATGTATCTAATGTATCCCAAGGAAGAAAGAATTTGGCTAATCTATCCTCCTTTTTGTAATAGTCCCACTTATTCATTTGTTTATAATTCGGAACTTCAGGCAGTACCGAATCATAATTTGAAAAGTAGTACTCAAATCCTTCTCTACCATAAAATATACTAAGCAGTAAACTACATGTTATCCCATAAGTCAGTGGGAGATGATGGTATCTAATGCCTTCATCTACAGAAGCCGGCAATTGCATACAAACATAGCAATCTTTGGCCTCCATAGCATCGATATATTCGTACAATAGTTTAGCATATGCGTTTGACCTAAAGTTTCCCTGTGACTCGTCTACGTGTAGTCTACGAGCTTCATCTGCCAGTAACGCCTTTTCACGGATGACATTGCTCTCCTCCTTCCTCCCAACAAAAGCAGGTCTCAAAGTCGTTACAGGCCTTACATCTGCTGTTTCTTTATCGCTTTCATGTCCTATTATGTATGATATTGTCACTACTGTAATTATGAGAAGAATTACTACTGCTATTAGTGTACCTACTATGCATCTAGCTTTTCGGTTTGGGTTGCCGCTCTCCATGTCATCAAACAGCGTAGCTCCTTCTCTTGCGAAAAGTTTTTCCTTTCCAATCTTTGTTGGCTTTATTTGCTTTCTCAGTCCATAAAGTGCTCTTTATCAACAAAAGTCTCTTTTCGCAGCCAATGTCTTTTTCTCTTTAGCAACAGACAACCCTAACCTTTCTCCGTCCTCTAAATGTAAACCCTAATTTTATTCTTCTTTCCACTCGGCGCTAGGTTATCTTCTTCTTTATAGCTTATATACAAAAGTCTTTTATGCATCAACAATAATTCTCGCACCTGCAGCTTTTACAACAATTTCCAATAATTCAAAACAAATGACTTTTTCTTCTTCCTCTGGAATTTGGTGACCAAAAGTCGGAAACTGTAATCTATTTAGCACTAGATCTTGAATTTGACTCAAATATGGGGGTATGGGAAGTGTGAAAGTCAGTAATCCCTCAGTCTCGAGTCCAGGCGTCAACATCCATATCTCCACTGCCACAAATGGATTGTGATCGATTACTTTCACTTTCTTCACTCTCCCAGATTTCTGTCCCCAAGACATCCGCTAGATAAATCCACTCTGGGGTGGCGTACCTTCGGCAGGGCACACGTACCCTTCTCGATCGTCTCGGACTCTCAGTTCCCGAGTCTGTAGTTTCCTCTTCCTGATCCGATTCTTCAGCGATTGGGACAAGAGTTCTTTCTTGATCTGCTTTTAAGCTTGGCCTTCTCCTTCTCTCCGGCCAACTAGCTTCGTCACTCCTTGTCCTCCTGCTCCTTGTTCTTGGACTTGTCTCTTGGTCACTCTCTGCTTGTTCAGTATCTGATTCGATCTCCCAATTACTCTCTTCTCCTGAGGCGACTTCGGTCTCACTGGTGTCCTGACCTTCGTCGACCTGTTCCGTCTCAATCTCAGCCTCTTCGATCACCTCCACAGCTTGGCTTTCCCCCTCTATGGCTTCTCCGCTTTCCGCTGGATTCTCACCCGAGAGAGGAGCTGTTTCTTCTAGAGGTGTTGGCACTCTTCGGGTGTGTGAGGCATGTATCCAGTTTGGCAGGCCTCCACACTTTACTGCAGTATTCGTCACAAGTATGACTTGAAACGGTCCTCTCCAGCGCACGTCTAAGCAGTTCTTCCTGACGTGTTTTTTCACCAAATCCCAGTCCCCCGGACTCAGGTCATGGCACAAATCTTGTGCTGATGGAACCTCTGCAGCCTGGACCTGGAGGGACACAGAATTAACGGCATCAGATAGTCCCTTACAGTAGTCCAAGATCAGATCGTCTGTGATGTTCACTAGGGCTGCAGTCGGAACCGATGGCAATCTCATGGCTCTCCCCATTAGCACTTCATGAGGAGAGAGACCTGTTTTCCTATCTGGTGTGCTACGTATGCTCATAAGAACCACTGGAAGTGCGTCTGGCCAACTCAGGGATGTTGATGAACAAACTTTGGCAAGTCTGGACTTGATTGTACTGTTGATTTGCTCTACAATCCCTGAAGCTTCTGGTCGATAGCTGCAATGTAGTTTCTGATCGATACCTAAAGCTGAACATAGCATCTTCACTATTTCGCTGTTAAAATGAGTTCCTCTGTCCGATTCCAAAGAGGATGGCACCCCAAACCTCGGTATTAACTCTCTAAGTAACAATTTTGCTACTGTAAGTGTATCGCACCTACGTGTAGGGTAAGCCTCAACCCATCTAGAAAATATACAAACAATCACTAAAACGTATCTGAGTCTATTGCATTTAGGCATTTCTATGAAGTCAAGCTGCATTCTATTGAAAGGCCCCCCAGACCTCCCAATGTGACTCAATGTGACTGGTGTTCTCTTTCCTACGTTTAGCTGCTGACAGATCGCACATCGCTGACACACTGCTTCTGCCGCTACTCTAAACTTTGGATTAAACCACGTTTGTCTGAATACTCTCACCATAGCATCTCTACCTATGTGTGCTGATCCATGCAATTTCCTTGCCATTGGACTAACAAGTTCATTTGGTAAAACTGCCCTCCCATCGGCAGAGATCCAAAAGTTCATCTCACTTCTAGAACAACCCGCTGTTTCCCAACTCTTTTTCTCATCATCTGGTGCATTTTCCTGAACACTCTTTAGCTCATCCCACGTATCTACAGTATCCAACAACATTGTCAATTCAGTTCTTTCTTGGATTCCCCCTACTTTTACATCAGTGTGAGAATATCCCTGCTCAGCGCAGTAACGCGCTACTTCATCCGCATAGCGGTTACCTTGTGACACAAAATCTACATTTTTTGTATGCGCAGCACATTTGACAACTGCAATGGCTGCTGGACCTTGCAATGCCTCTAACAAGAGTCTCACGAATTCTCCATTCCTAATGGGAGAACCCGAGGAGGTCATATAACCTCTTTGAGACCATAACTGCCCGTAATCATGAACTACCCCGAAACCATACTGGCTATCGGTGTATATGGTGACTCGAAGTTTGTCGCCTGCTAAACAAGCACGCGTCAAAGCAACAATTTCAGCTACCTGAGCGGAATGTACTCCTTCCAGGCAAGCGGCTTCTATTACTCTCGTAATTGTGCAAACGGCATAAGCTGCTCTCAGCTGACCGATATCGTCTCTTACACATGAACCATCAACAAAGAAAATTTCATCTGGGTCAGTCAATGGCTCATCTACGATATCGGGTCTTGGTTTGGTGCATAGTTCAGTCACATCAAGGCAATCATGATCTGTACAAATTTCGTCATCGATCTCATTTGGGAGTGGCATCAAAGTTGCAGGATTCAAGACGGAGCATCTTTTTAGGGTCACATTCTCGGCAGCCAGTATGACTTGCTCGTAGCGTGTGAGCCTGCTATTCGTCAGATGCTGAGTCTTAGTCCTGGTCATTAACAATTCTACAGAATGTGGTACGTACACCACTAACTGATGTCCCATTACCACGCTTTCAGAACGTTCAATGCTGACACCCGTTGCAGCTACGGATTTGAGACATCCGGGCAACGCTGCGGCTACTGGATCTAATGTAGCCGAAAAATACGCTACTGGCCTACGCGCATCTCCATGTATCTGGGCCAAAACTGCTAACGCGCATCCCTCTCTTTCGCAGCAGTAAAGCAAAAATGGTTTTGTGTAATCAGGCATTCCTAAAGCCGGGGCACGACATAAGTCCTCCCTCAGCTGCAAAAACGCCATCAAACAATCTTTGTCCCATGGTACCGGATCACTTACTCCTTTGTGCGTCAGTTGTAATAATGGTTTTGCCTTCAGTGAGAAGTTGGCTATCCACTGCCGACAATAACCGACCATACCTAGGAACATCCTGACTTCTCTTTGTGTTGTAGGCGCATTCATTTTCATGATCGCCTCTATTCTGTCTGGAGACACCTTCCGCTTTCCCTTTTCAATCCTATGGCCCAAGTATTGCACTTCAGTCTTACAATACTGCAATTTACTTGGAGACACCTTGTGTCCATTCTCGGCCAAGTGATTCAGTAAGGTTATGGTGTCTACTCTGCAAGCTTCCTCAGTTTCTGACGCAACTAGGAGGTCGTCTATGTACTGGACTAGAACCGAGTTCTTGGGCAGTACTAGACTCTCAAGATTTCTCTTCAGTAGCTGGTTAAAGATCGATGGGCTTTCTGTATACCCCTGAGGGATACGACACCATGTTAAAACGCGATCTTCCAGCTTAAAAGCGAAAAGATACTGGCTCTCTTCATCTAAAGGAATCGAAAAGAAAGCCTGGCACAAATCTATCACGGTAAACCATTCAGCTTGGAACGGTATCTGAAATAATATCACTGATGGATTCGGTACCACTGGACAACATGAGACAACAATATTATTAATCTTTCGAAGATCCTGCACTATTCTGTATTTTCCACTAGGCTTCTGTAAACCCATAATCGGGGAGTTACATGGACTACCCACGATCTCCTTCAGTATTCCCTGTTTAATCATGGATTCGATCACAGGCTTTATTCCTGCAATCGTCTCTGGTGTCAACTTGTATTGTGGTGTTCTTGGATATTCGGCATTGAGTCTTACCAAGATCTTTACTGGCTCTACTCCTTTAATCAATCCTATTTCCTCTCCAGTAAAATCCCACACCTCAGCTGACACTTTCTCCCTCAAGTCCTGTGGAAGCTCCTCCGCTGTTAAGGTAGGATATAGTTCCACGCACTCCTGCGAGTTTACAACCTTAAAATCGGCATCCTCATCATTGGTCTGCACTTCTACTCCTTCAGGTGTGCAATGTATTGTGCAATTCAGTTTACACAACAAATCTCTTCCTAGCAAACACACAGGGCTAGAATCACAGATCACAAACTGATGTTCGTCACTGTAATTCCCTATCTTTACTGACACCGGTTCAGTCAGAGGATTCGTCATCCTCTTGTTTGCGACTCCTACCACCTGAATCGTCTCTCCCGATATTGGCAGACCTGGGACTACCGCCGACCTCAGCGTGGATCGAGTGGCCCCCGTATCCACCAAAAAGGTTGTAGGACATCCAGCTACTTCAGCCTCTACGTATGGTCCTCTCTGATCTACTTCCAGGGCTGCACCTAGTGTACAGTCTTCTTCCCTATTCACTCGTTGCCCTGTAAGAGGATCAACGTAGTAGCATTCTTCCCCTCCTACGAACAATGGCATTTGTCTATAGGTTTTCCCTCCATTTGAGATGCGAGGTGGTTGAGGAAACGGGGCTCGAGGAGTCTGAGTCCCCCCTTTGATAAACTTTCCCTTCGGGACTGCGGCTCCCTTAACCACGTTGTTCTGTACCTCTTCCTCCTCTTGTTCTAATTCCCCTGTCTCAACATTGTAAGGACACTCGCGTCGCCAATGCCCCACCTCATTACACTGATGGCACCTCGTTGTCTTTTTCAGTGTCGCAATATCCATTCTCGGTCTCGGTCTTTCCTCCTCATCTCTGCTCTGATTATTCTGTTTCCTTGCTTGTGTTCCTGTTCCCTGTTGCCGCTGTCCACCCTTTCCAGCTGCTTGCATTTGTACCAGCATTAGCTTTTCCTTGAGTTTCTTCGCTTTTGAATCTATTTCATCGCTACAGTACCTTGCATACCTCAGAATCTCATCTAAAGGTTTGTTCTGCCAACAGATCAAATGCTGTTGTATCATCAGGCTTATGTCTGGCCTTAATCCTAGAACGAACTTCGACACAAACTGTCCTATGTCCTTAGGATCCATTACATCTAACCCACTGTATTGTTTAAATGCTTTCAGCAGCCTTTCATAGAACTCGTGAACTGTCTCTTTAGGCTCCTGAGTTGTTCGATCTATCTTAACCCAGTCTATGTCTTGCACTGGCACTTTCTCTTTTAGCCATGTTATTACTCTTTCGTATTTTTCCATGACTCTAACTGATGGACCATTCGTCTGGGTATCTCTCGGAGGCTCACAAGTGGGCCATTCAATACTAAGTTTGCATGCCGTCCACAAATCTCCGGGTACTACGATATCGAACAAGGTGTTCAAATCGATCCACAGCACCTTAGAGATCTTCACGAACCTCTCTACCTGCTTGTACCACTCTACGGGGTTTTCTCTAAGCTTCGGGAAGGAATTAGTGAATGCCGCTAAATTCCCCCTACTCCAGGGTACATGAACGTAGTTTCCGTTCGCGATTTCTCGCAAAGGGAAAGCTTCCATTCGCATTAGGTCTGTATCCTGGGACTTCACAATTGTACTTCTTCTGACAGATCCCCTCTTAGACCACTTTTCCTCCCATCTATCCAGATCTCTCCATATTCTAATACACATGATCAGTTACCTTATGTGTACTCTTAGTCCAATTGTTCTACGTTCATCTAGGTCTCGATCTGTGCAATTTAGCCTATGATTGGGCTGTAAAGCTTTAGTTCGTGACATGTCTATCATATACTTTTCCGCTAATTCAGATAGTTTTTCATGAGCTGCCCTTGCTTTCCGAGTAACATCTTTGGATAAGAACAATATTTCATCTGGTGCGTACAGTTCCAACCTCTCTATTGCCACTGTGCCGTCAATTATTTCATCCAAGTCTGATTTTAAGCTCATTACATCAATCCGTCTGGCTTTTATTTCAGCTCTCAGTATGTCAGTCCTAGGCGGTTCGCTCATACCCCTCTCACCTCCACTATGCGCCCTACGCCTAAACACGGGTGAGTTATGAGGAGTTTTCCTTCCATCTCTTTGTTCCCACCTCTCTAGATCCCAAGCCTTTCCATCTTCCCGTGGGGTGTGGTGGAACATTACTCCATCCCCCATCCCTACATTGCGCCTTTTCGGCTCGGTTTCTCCAGATACGAGATAGGATCCACCGTTCTGTTCAAAACCACTGTAACTCGCTTGCTGTCTGGTGTCGCTCAATAAACGATAAGGTCCTTCATGGCTCTCCATGCTCCCGTGATCTCGATCCTGATCACCAGAAGTATGGCGAGACGTTTCGCGACTCCCTATATTCTCATGACTTCGTTCGCGATCACCGGATGCATGGCGAGACCCTCCACGACTCTCCATGTTCCCGTGGTTCCAATGTTGCACTGTTTCACCCGGGGTATGGTGAGTGCATCTGAAAGTATTTCGGTACTCCTGCGTCCTTCGTTCCCCCTCACTAAAGGTGACGCGAGGCACTTCGCCACACCCTGCACTCCTGTCATCGCACATTTGCCTATTGCCGCTGATAGTAGGACAATTATTTCCTCTACATTCCTGGCTCCCTCTCCCCCACTCCGGGCTGCTTTCGCCAGCTCCACAATGAGAGAGGATCCTGTTATCCTGGTCTCTCCACTCTGCTCCTGTTTCTAAACTCTTATTCCGGATCTCTTCGGCAGTATCCCATTCTTTCAGGTATTACCTTAATTCCTTATGGGATTTCGGTTTTGGTCCCCTTAAGTCCATTGGCCCTCTTTGACCCCCCTGTTCTACCCAGGGACCTATCGCGGCATCCAATGGGGTACTCCGACTCATCGGTGCTAGTATCTGTCTCTGAGGATTCATCATGGTATTCCTATTCTCCATCTCTGCCCTTTCCCTGTCCCATCGTGCCTGTTCCTCCAGCTGGACCCCTTCTGGGTTGTAGATTGACACAATAGGGCCTATGGTAACAGGTACCTGTAAAGCATCTGGCATTTGATAGGACCTTGCATGTTGCGTTTCTGGCACCTTCTGGACCACTAGTCTTCCCACTACCCTCTGTTCGGAACTAGATTGAGGTACTTCCTCATCTTTCTTGGTATCCCACTCCGTCACTGGGATCGATTTATATTCCCCCCATCTAGCTCCGTCTTCCTGTTGTAATATGGGACTTGCGGCCCCTCCGCTATACGTGGGTGGTCTATCTGTTAATAGCCTCTCTATCAGATCCTCCTCCGTCTCGCTTTCCTCATCTTCCTCTGGAGGTTTCTTTTCTCCCGTCACTTCTAGCATCGGGTACAGTTTGTCTACTTCTATCTTTTGTACCCTCCACTTTTTGGCTTCCTCATCCCATTTAGCATCCTGCACTGCCTTTACTGATCGTCTCACTCTTTCTTGTCGCCTCTTTACGCTCTTTTCGTGTGCTGCTCTAAACCATGCACTAAGGGCTTCAAACTGTGTTGGCCTCGGTAGAGGTCTTGTTGCAAGCATTACCGCTTTCAGTTCGTTCAACACGTCTAGCTTAAACGTTCCGAATCTCGGAAACGTCAGTTCCTTATTCCCTTCAGTTAGCTTATTCCACTCGGAGATCCATAGTATCGAGTGTAAGCCTACATTTACTGCCATATGATAAGCTGGTGTGCCTTCTGGTGGAGCTTCTTCTCCGGCATATAAGTTTCTTCTATTCCTCCTAAAGAGTGCTCTTAAACTCTTAAAACACTTCATTTTCGGTAATCTACAATTTTCCCTTTACTCTTCCTTGTTTACGTCCCGATGACAACCACCAACCAATCCCTACGCGGCTCTCGCTAATCAGCCTATCTCAGCGCGACTCTACGCTGACCGACCAATCTCAGCGCGGCTCTACGTTGACGTATGATAAACTAACCAATCTCAGCGCGGTTCTATGCTGACGTCACTCGTTCCCTCTGCAGCAGTTCTCCTTCTTTCTCAACTCGTCTCACGATCTCGCATGCGTTTTCATTCATACGCCGAAAAATGACTACTTCCGTCCAAGCGATCACTTTTCTCTGACTGTACGGCCACAGTCTAACTGTAATTGTCACCTCAACTGGCAAAACGTCTTCCCTCTTACGGTCAGACAATCGCCTCAACTGATAGGTTACTTACACACAGTAACGTACGACCAGCGTCCGTTACTCATACACTCACTCTTACGCTCCCCCTATCATCGGTCTGTCGGGCGATCAATGGTACCTCATGACCCCCTTTCAATGGTAGACAAATTACTCTGGGTGTTCGATACACCCGAACCACTTAAGTCCTTCCCTGGAGCTTAAGATTTCATCCGGTTGCGCGCGCTCACAACCTTCCCTCAATCACACTACAGGCATTCAACTCCGCTTGACATTACAACACAAGTACAACACAAAATACCGCAATCTTACAACGCATGACCCTTATACTCACTCTCGACCGACTCTGCTGTTTTTCTCTCAACACACCGTCAGCACCGTCTTCGGCAGGGATTCTTCTGGTCGTCGATGACTAGGGACCTTGGGGTAATCTAGACCTGACCTAGGTTGTCTTCCTCAAGAAGAGAACCATCTTTCTCTGCTACCAACTGCGGGGAATGAGATTTTAATATCAATTTATAATCAATTTAATAACTTATCTCATTCGTCAATTTTGGATCGATTTTTCTCTGTCATTGAGTAAAAGACAAACCCCACATAGGTTAGATAAACCCCATAAACTGACGCAACTCTGAAAGACCACTGACAACTGATGAAGTTTTGAAAGTTTTATATAAAAGTCAAGATTTAAATGCGAATACAATCCTCTCAGGATAAATCTCAAAAGTATACAAAAGAATACAAGATCAATTCCAAATCTCCAGATTAAAGCATCAATACAATGTGGTCTTGTTGCATCATCTACAGAAAGAGAAAATTAATCAGGTTAAATCTGTCCCTACTCTATACTAAATGACATCCCTACTTCGCAAGTTCCTAACCTAAAAAGGTGTCAGCAGTTTGACTCCCAAAGAAGTTCAAACTCTCTTAGCCTCTAAAGGTAACTTAAGCTTAAGAAGCAGTACCCTTGCTGCCTACCCATCCGCTCACTAAGGGTCCTCGGCCTACTGCTCTCTTGCGCTCTGATCTCTCTCAGCGCATCTGCTCAAGTCATCTGCTCTTCACCCTTCTCTCTCTTCTCGCTCTGAGCAATTCGCTTTCGCTGTTCCCTTCGCTAATTGCTAACTTCTCCCCGGGGTGCTGTCCCTAAAATACACAATCACAGTATGGGTGGAACGCCCCTTCGACGCCCACCACGGACTTTCCCCGTGAGGTCATCTTCTAGTTTTTTCCTTGCTTCGTCTCTTTCGCGTCGTCCGTTAAGTTGACCTTTCTTCTTTAGACGCCATCTTCGTCTTCTCGTTGGTGACTTCATCGACATTTCAATTGACACTTTCAGAGCATAAGTCAATAACCTCAGCAGAACTTTAATCTTTATAGTTATGTATATAACCTTTCTTGGTCCTGTGAACGGTCATTTCAAAACAGGATTCAAATTCCAAGCGTCTCCTCTCACGTTTAGGCCATAAACTCCGTCCAGCATTGTCACCTTAAATCTAACAAGAACTAGACTTCTTGGCTCTTACGTTCACAGCAAGACTATTCACGACTCCTATGAGCCCACTAAATTACATACAGCGGACTACCCTCCTGCGAACCCTTGGTCAGTCAGGTTAAAATCACGTATAACCTTTAACACACATTTATATACAATCGCATTTAGCAAATCCTTTACATATAAGTGAATACATTGTACATAAAATATAAACTACGTAGAATATAACTTTTATATTCTTATTTCTTATATCGCCGTGTATGCTCCCTGCACATTTCTCCATGTTACATTTCACGCCATTTCTTCATTTAAAGTTACACACGTACATGAATTCTACTTTGCACGTTCTACATTTCGTAAGTATTTCTACACCTTTCGACATTAGCCCACTACGTATACGGGCCCTCTAAATCTAATACATGTTCTAAAGTGAATATAGTTACATTTCCTATATTACTCTTGATTATATCGGTTAATTATATTTTATAAGTGTCAACTTCCCATTTCGATAAGCATTTCATTCCTACGTTATACAATGTGCTTGTGAATATGGTTCATACATATGTTTTATTCAAATTGCGCTCTCTCAGTGATCTGTACTCTTCTGTGACCCTTCCCACTAATTTAAAGCAGAAGAGATACCGCAGGCCTTGGGCCTCCCAGTACAAAGTCCAAACCTTCTCTAAGTAGAACTGGGCTGGCCCCCTGTTAAGCTGCAGGCCAGGGATCTATTGCAGGAAGATGGGCTTAGCAGAAAAGTGAGAGGGCACAAAACATTGTTCATATAGGCAGTGGCACGCACATGACTCCCTTCCTGCCTCCTTCAAAACTGGGCAGGTCACCTCTCTGCTTAAAAAACCGACGGCTGAAGCGAATAACCTCAACAACTGCCGCCCAACCACTAACCTACCCTTTCTTGCGAAGATCACAGAAAGATGGGTATCGAAACAACTCTCTCGTCATATCAAGGACAATGATCTTCTTGACAATTTTCAGTCCGGCTTCATCCAAAACTGCAGCACTAAAACAGCCCTGCTGCAAGTGATTGATGAGGCGCTGCGGATACTCGACTCGGGGGGGGGGGGTATTGTCTTCTAATTCTCCTTGACATTTCTGCAGCCTTTGACACTGTCAATCACAACACTCTCCTCAACACTCTTCATCAGATAATGGGCATGGAGGGCACTGTGCTTAAATGGTTTGCTTCCTTCCTCTCTGATAGATGCCAAATGATAGAAAAAGCTAGCGAACAGTCTTTCATCTCCTTTGGCGCTAGGTAAAGGTGTTCCTCAAGGCTTTATACTTGCACCACTATTAGAGAAGAACAGTTGCACTCCTTTTTGAATGGCGAATGGGTAGTACGTGTGTTGTGTTGATGAGTAGGTGCTGTTTGGTGTACCCTTCTGAGTACAAGGGTCCTGTTTATGAAGTAAGTAGCGTTATCCAGATCGGGGGTAACGTCCCCAAACGCACACAATGCAATAAATCTTTCAAAAGTTTGTTATTAGTTAAAACGAATAAAGTTTTATTGAAAAAGTGTTCAATTCTTTTAGTATTTCTTCATATTTGTTTTCGATGTTCCAATCACATCAAACATTATTCATGATTTTATTATCATATCAATTGCCCAATGCATTTTGGGCACTGTGGCCCTTCTTCAGGGGCTCAATCTCTAATCAAAAAAGGATATACATCACTATTAATTCAAGAAGCATTGTTAAATTCAAAAACATTGTTAAATTCAAAGTTAAATTCAAACAAACATTACGTGTCATTTTTCAAAAGTTCGACATCCATTTGTGGTAGTCACTTGAAGCTCAAAAACCTTATATCCCTCTAGGTGCCAGGTATTATTTTGATATTGCGTCTCTTTGGTGTGTGGACGAAGCACTGAAGAGAATGGGTCATGTGCTGATACAGTAGTTAATGCAGAAAACTCTGTTTATAAACGTGGTCGTCAAATATCTAATCATAAGCATGGAAAGTTAGTGAGAGCATTGCCGAAAGTAAGCTATCCTCGTGTAAACCCGATAAAGCATAACGCTATGTCATAGTCATACTTTCAATGTCGCGTAAAGCAGGGTGGTTGGTATAATGTAGTATTCCAATTTCACTCACAGGTTATGTCTAAAGAAAACAGTGAACGTTGGTAAAACACTGGGTTCATAAAGATAAACGCCGACATCTGGCCGTTAGTGCACAGTGATTAACATACCTTGTCAAGTCTGGGACATTGCGATCCCACCGTTCGTTACACTGTGATCAGTCCGTGTTCTAAATATAAACTAAAAAGCGAAAATCGTCTCGGTCAAAATGCCGTGGAGATGCAAATACTATAATTGCGGTTGATTGAAGTTGGCGTCTTACCGAACATCAAGGGACTCGCGACATGGTTATCGCCGTTTTGCAGGGAACATCGCTGGAAAGCCAGCAATATTCCCTGTAAAACGGTGTCAACCTCGCTATCTCTGGAAATGTTATTTCCCTGGAGTACCGCGTTGTTAATAATGCGCTACCAGGGCAATAAATTCCGGAGATAGCCTGCGATAAAAAAATTATCTCTAAGCACGGCCAGTGATAATTATCGCTGGCTGTTGATAATATGGCCCTAAATGTTGCGTTGTGCTACGTGCACTGGGCGGTGTGTATTCTCTTTGTCTCAAGCCGGGTTGTTTAGAGCTTGGCCAGATGATGAAGCGAGGAAGAGGAGAAGAGGTCGAGGCGTGGCCTCGAGGGCAACCCTGGGTTCCCTGGGAACAATCGCGATGGGCTGTTTTCATTCCACTTTGACAGCCACTTAGAGCAGGTGGTCAGGGTGGGAGCGAGCGGACTGCGGCCTGCGGGGCACACTGGGAGGATGTGGCGTCATTGGAGGATGTGGCGTGCACAACAGTTTGTGTACAGGCTCTCACCTTGAGCTGGTGGACGTGGAGAGCGCACGTGATTTGCTCACGGGAGGGACCCCCATGGAACTGACTCACCCTGTGGCACCCCAGCATACACGCGTTGGCAGATGAGTGTGCCAAGGTCCAGTAAGCGCTTCTAGGGTGGTGCGTTAACAGTACCTATTTACCTGCCCTTTTAATAAACCACTTTAATGCCGTGGCACTGCTGGATCTAAGGGCAGTTATTTCTGCACTAGTGTGAGATCCAATAAGAAAGTGCCTTAGGTCATGGTTGCCATCTCTGCCTTAAAGTGGCAGGTGCTCTTTTTTACTATGCCTGGAAACTGCGAGTTCTGCTACACTTTGAACACAGTTTGGCCCTTGGGGGCCCTTTTGTTGTTTTTCCTCGTTATATGGCAACCTTTACTTTAGTCTCCCATTATTCCTGTCACCTAGAAGATTTGCTGAATCCTCTTTCATTTCATTTTACGTGCATTAGTCCAGTTGTTTTAATTGAAACAAAGAAAAACTACCATTCCCAGAGTGCACTGATTCGTTAAAAGAAATACCAAGAGGGCCAGCGTAGTGTCCTGGTGTCAGTGTATACTACTCCTCTAGCAGCCCTAAAAGGGCACAGAGCTAATTCGCTTACCATGATGTCAGCCTCTTAACTAATGCAATTACTGGTTGGTAAGTAACAGACTGGCCAAGTGGCCCTGGCTCACAGATGTACTAACAAGCATTTGCAATGCAATAGTTCTCGCAGTTACGCGAGTTTGAGCTATTGACATTGCAAATGACAATGCCTTTTATTTTTGTTTTAAAACATAAATAAAAAGCATTGTCATTAATAACTTGTGTAACTGAGAGACCTATTGCATTGCAAATGCTTGTTTTTTTAAATGTTATGACGGGGTCAACGCTAGCTGCGTCATAGCACTTTTTGTTTTACCTTCTCCCATCCAGTTTCTTCTACCCCCACCCCGCCCTATCCTGCAGTGCAGTGCCACTAAGTGTGCAAAAACAGGGCAGAAACAGTGGGGCATATTATCAAGGGGGTTTATCTCCGCTTTTTTGGCTTTAAAAGCCAAGAAAGCGGAGATAAAATTATCTCCCTATTACCTAGCTGTCGCTAACACCAGTTAGCGACAGCTAGTAGGAGATAGCGACCATCTTGGGCCCCACTTTGCATGTCAGTGATATTTATCACTAATGACATGCAAAGTGGGCGTGCCAAGATGTTAGCGACTGAAAACAGTCGCTAACATCGCTATCTCCTACTACCAACTTTTGGAGATATTCGCGCTAAGCGCGAATATCTCCAAAAGCTAACACCTGCCCTGAGCAGTTTTTAGCCATGTTATCCAATGGGAGGTGGATAACATGGCTAAGAGCATTAGCTCGGTAATGCATGAATATCGCTGACTTTTCAGCGATATTCATGCATTGCGGCCGATTTTTATCGCATTTGCGATAAACCTTGGTAATACCAAGGTTTATCTGCGATAAAAATCGCCGAAGCTCAGCGGTAAATTTTTGTCTCTAACCAAGCAATAGCGATAATTATCGCTATTGCTTGGTAATATGCCCCAGTGTGTCAATAGCAATACTTCATGTGCCAAGTGTTCAGGCATAGGACCCGATTTAGATCTTGGCAGACGGGTTACTCCATCACAACGGTAAAGGATATTCGTCCGCCGAAATATAAATCCCATAAGATATAATGAGATTTATTTTTCGGCGGATGGAATATCCATCACAGTTGTTACAGAGTGATCCGTCCGCCAAGATCTAAATCAAGCCCTCAGTGTTACAACTGGAGCATTACCTGCACTAGGGGTGAGCAGAAGAAATGTGGTTTCATTTCTACCTGCACCAGATGTTCTAATATTGTGTATACATATACTATGGACTGTTTTTTTAATGATTATATATTTTTTCTAATTGAAGAAGGTGTCTTTGATTGAGACTAGCAGAGGGTGACAACAGCAGTACATCTTTCAGGCATGTAGAAATAACCACTGGTTCATGCAATGATAAGTATTGTACTTAGACTAATTTTTTCGATAATTACATCTTTTAGATGTTTTTGTACCTCGTTCTCATTTAGAATAACAATTCTGTACCGGTTTTAGGTCTTGGCTGCAGACATGCCTCCTGTTTCCAATACATAACATATACTTAGAATAGAATTTAGGGGAGCCCCTTCTTCATGAATGGATGACTTTGCTGTCTCTCTCAACTGTCTGCTCTTTATTCGAGTGTTTTCGTCTCTCATTTGAGTCTCACAGTGTTCTGATTGGATGAGTTGTATCCATCCAGTGCTGTCATCAGAAGCATTTTTCCTTTTGTTCCTTTTGTGGTTTTTCTGTAGCATTTGACGTGAAGCGTTCAATGGAAGTGGATGGCCACTTCCTCTTTCCGCTCATATTGGTCTTTCTGACTGGCCTTGTTCCCGCCCCTCGCTCCTGGCTCATCTTGCCATCATCGCTCCACTTGCTTTGGTGCCAACCCACTTCTTCTGGCTCTCTCACTGTCATCGCACCCTGCCTCAGACTAAGGACAGGATACACCCATCTGTCTGGGAAGTTATGTTATCTAGCATTTAACCTCTTGAGCACTCATGACGAGGTCAGCTCGTCATGAGCCACGACGCTCCGGTGCTCATGACTACCTGAGCTCGTTATGACCGCGCCTGTTGGATGGAACGCTCGCACGCTGGGCTGATTCCCCTGCTGTGCTGAACGGGCACAGTCATGACGAGCTCAGCTCGTCATTAGCAGCGGAGCGCCGTGGCTCATGACGAGCTGACCTCGTCATGAGCATGGGGGCACTGTACGCGCCCCACCGCCCCCCAGCACAACGGGGGAATCCCACCAGCGGCGAAGGGGTTAAACTGGTGCAATCTGCAACTGAATTTGCAGTTACCAATTTTACATAGTAGTGCTGAGATAAGGGTTCAAACCAAAGTCTCCAAACCTGAGGGCAGAGAAAAAATCTTCTCAGACCAATACCATTGCCAATGCAAAGGTGCCCTCAAAACCGATCTCCTCCTCTTCACACACAATACTGACCTATGGATCAGGTCCCAACACAATTTTCTCCCATCCTTCTCTTTAACATATCCTTTGGTTGCAAACTCCAATGCTTTTTTCCCTTTCACCCTCGGGCAACCTTTCTATCTCCCTCTACAACAATGGGAAAATCATGTTCCAAGCCAACAACACAATCCTGTCCACGATCAACCTTCTTTACACCACCCTCAAGCCCTCCGACGATCCTCCACGCTCCACTTCTCCGTTCATCCATAACACCCCTCACCCACTCCCCATCCGTTTGTCATAATTCCTGTGCATGCCCATTGTCGTTTTCCCTATGTTTTCATGAGCACATTGCAGACAGTCCTCTGCTTTGCGCATGCTACTCTACAGACATGTTTTTCTTTGTGCCACACTGTACTTTCACACAGATCACGCTGTTGGATGTATGAAGTTACAACGCATACTTTTAAAACGCCTACCTTTACAACACATTTTTTACACTGCAACATCCATTACAACGCATACCATTACAACGCATACTATTACAACGAATACTTTGAAACTACCTTTACAACGCATTCCACTACAACGCATACTACATTTACAACCAACGCATACCATTACAACGCATAACATTACATTGCATGTAAGGTAAGTATTGGATAGTGTAGGGGTAAAAATTTCTATTCTAACTCCCGGGGGTGCAACAGTAGGGTAAGTGTTGGATAGTGTAGGGGTTAAAATTACTATTCTAACTCCAGGGGGCGCAACAGTAGGGTAAGTGTTGAATAGTGTAGGGGTAAAAATTACTATTCTAACTCCATGGGGTGCAACAGTAGGGTAAGTGTTGGATAGTGTAAGGGTACTATGTGTTTTAATGCTATGCATTGTAATGGTATGCGTTGTAATGACTGCGTTGTAATGGCATGCGTTGTAGTGGTGTGCATTGTAGTGTCATGCGTTGTAATGGTTGCGTTGTAAATGCATGCGTTGTAATGGATGTTGCGTTGTAAAAGTTTCGTTGTAATGGTAGTGCGTTGTAAATGTTGCGTTGTAAAGGTTGTTTCCCACGCTGTTGCTTTTGCGTTATGTTCTTTCCCAGGATTTAGTCTGAACATGTAGACAAGGTCGAACAGCAATCCGCCCTTGATATTCTATTCTGGTCAGGCACTAGCAACTAGACAAAACACGCAAATGCAGCTGTTGTTTGGGAACACGTACTTTTGTCATATAGGTATGCACAGATAGGTGACACACACTTGGAGAGGGACCTTTTCAGGGAGTAGATCGTGGCAGCACCTGAGATGTAGAACTTTCTTCTGTCTAAACTAAGGTACAGGGTCTGCTGCTAATACATAGAGATCTTCTGATATATAATAAGTTTGCTTCTGTAGGAGTGGAGAGAGGTTAAGCAACACAGTCATATATAATGACAGCTCCATTTTTGATTGACAAACTACTTGCTAGGTTAACCGTTTGTGTGTTAGGAATTTCCCTACTTGTTGTGGCACATATAGGGTATACTACAGGGTTGTAGTTAAAATAAACATTTTAAACTTTCCTTGTGTCTCTGTCAGAAATTATTGTGGACTAGTATGAGTGTGAGAGCGAAAGGGTGTGTCCTGTAACCACGATTCCTTAGAGGGTCAGAGTGTTGTGTTCTGGGGTGGTTAATCGCTTGCTCCTCTGTGAATGAGTAGGAGGGCAAGTGACACACTATAGCTAGTCGCTCCTAGGCTCATGGGTACTCATTTGGTAGGATGACTCAGTCCTTGCCTATTAAGGTTCTATAATGCCAAGCATAGTTATGTGACTCCACAGAATCCCTGCAACACCTTATGGTATACTCAGACAGCCCCTCTCTCCCTGGACTCTCCTGCAATCTAATATGCCCCCCTCAACTCATTACCCACCACCAACACCAGACAATGAACACCCCCTACAGACCATCTCTGCACCACCCATCTCCAACCTCCCACAGCAGTATATCCCACTCCGGTCAACTTCTCCACCTTTTTCATCATTTCACAGTTGACCCATATGCCTCCTTGCCCCTCCCCTCCTTTATCGCCCACTGTTCTAACTTTTCCCAATACCAGACACCAACAACCCACATCTCCTGCAACCATAACTGGTGAACATAACTGGCCTCTGCTCAACAAGCTCCTTTCCTTGTTCTCTCACCTCTCTCGAAGGATCAACATCCTCTCATCTGCTCTATCCCATCTAAGCGTTCTCTCTATCCTCCTGTTGCTGCTCCCTCCTTCATCTCCCACCGCCCCTCCACCACATACCTTCCAACATACAGAGAGACAGCCATCTAGCCAGACCCAAACAGACACAATCTCCCCTAGACTTTCTTAGATCTATCCTATCTCCAAGAGAGCAACGCAGCTTCAAGTTTCACTCCCCCACCGTCTATTCTCACAGTGAGCTGCCCGATCTCCACCATTATCTCATACTGCAGTCAAACTCACACACACCATCCTGGTGTATATTTATCCCCTCTTAGCTTATCACAAATTTCATCCTCTCTCCCTGAAAACCCTAGTAAGAAAGTCAACAGCTTCTCCCTGAACTGCATGCTGCACAGTTGTCGGTCTGCAGTTGAATACTGTCTAGCAATATCAGCCTCGATCCTGGCCCATTATATTGATAGCCTGTTCCTCACTGAAACGTGGCTCAACAACTCATCTAACCACACTCTAGAGCTTCTACTTCCTCCCAATTGCTCCATCTTATGGAGAGGCCAGAAAGATAGATAAGGCAGAGATCTCACACTCATTCACAGAAACTCACTGAGATGCAGGATCCTCCAAACGACTCAGTTTCAGTCTTTTGAATACATGTTGATGGAAATGCCCACATCCGCAACCTCCAACATCAGACTGAATGTGATTTACCATCCACTGGGTCATAACAAATTCTTTATCAAGAATGCATGGATCTCTTACCCTCTTAACTGATCAGCTCAGACAACATGATCTTCCTTGAAGACTTCAACATCCACTTTGGAATCGAGAGTAACAACCTGGTGGACACCTTTACAGCCTTTCTAAAAGACAATGATCTCCACCAACACTGCCATAAACCCACACACCACAAATGCACCATATTGGACCTGATAATCTCCGATTCCCCCAATCTACAGTCATAAAACACCATTCCAGTCGACTTTTCCGAACACATGCAGATCCCATTCTCCTTCTCCCGCTCTTATACCAAAACTTCTGGGCAACCCAAGAAAGAGAAAATATGGTCCAGGGACACATCCAACCTTGACACAGAAGCCATGGCTATCATGGCCCTTCCTACCCTAATCTCGATTACACTCCACCTTGATATTAATGAGGTCCTGAAAAATATAACACCTGCATGGAATCCCTTATCAACAAATTTGTACCCCTCAATTGCAATTTATCTGAATAAAAACCCTCTAGTCCTTGGTTCTCCAAAGAGCTTCACAATGAAGGAAAGATTATCACAAAGTGTGAGAAAGAATAGAGACCAGCATCCTCTCACCTGAGTATAAATAAGCTTTGCAAGCAAAGACTGAATCCTTACAGCCAAATCCTCTCATTTCGGAGCACTCGTGAATTCTGCAAAGAACAGACCAAAGCGCCAGTTTGAGATTCTTGCACAAACTACAAACCCCTCCTCCACTTCATTCTTGAGTCATCATAGCCCACTGCAAAAACTGCGTGGATTCCTGTGATAGAAAAGTCTAGGACATCCATATATCGCTACACACCAGTGAACCACCAGAAGCTGAGATTCTACCCTGCAAAGCACTTCATTTATATCATCTTTCTCCCCAATTTCTGAACAAGAATTATAGCGAACAATCTTCAAAGTAAAACACTTGAACCACCTTTAGGACGCAATTCCAGGGTCTACCAGCAAATCTCTTGCCGCACATCTACTCCCAGTAATGACCAGCATGGTCAACTCCTCTCTTTAACAAGGCCTATTTCTAGAACGAAAAAGTGGATCATTTCTCCTCTCTTGAAAAATAAATCTATCAACCCAGAGAACATAAACAACTACTGCCCAGTCTCCTCACTTTCATTTTTAGGCAAAGTCAATGAAAGTTGAGTTGCGTCTCAGCACACTACAAACATTCAAGCAAACAACCTCCTAGGCACTCTTCAATCAGGTTTCCGCCAGGGCCACAGCACAGAAACTGTGATCCTCCAAATAGTTGATGAATCCCTTAGAATCCTTAACTCCAGTAACTCCTGCCTTCTGGTCCTCCTGGACTTGTCCGCTACATTCGACTCTGTCACCCATCTGGACCTCCTTCGCACTCTTGAAGAACACATTGGTTGTGGAGGCGCAGTCCTAAATTGGTTCTCCTATTATCTAACCAACCGCTCCCAAATTGTGAAAATGGGCAACTCGTTCTTGAGACCAGTCAATGCACATCAAGGGGTCCCGCAAGGCTCGATACTCTCCCCAACCCTCTGTAACCTGTACCTAGAGTCAGTATGTGTGATTCTCAGAAACGCTGGGATTCTCTTCTACCTCTACGTATACATGAAAATCTCTTCCCCTGTCCTCCTTTCAATCACGTTCCTAAAGATTCAAAACTGGATGTCTGATCATCATCTAAACTCTAAAGCTCAACCAAACTAAAACAGAATTTCTTTTGATCTCACCTCCGAAAGCAAAAACCCCAATACCGGAATGGATGGCCAACTTTCCCACCCTGAATGGTTGTCCTGCCATTGCCCAGAGTACTAGATCCCTTGGTATCACCCTTGACAATCTTCTAAACCTCCACAGTCACATCAGAGCCATGGCCAAAAGTGCCCGATACCAGCTCAGACAGCTGCAGGGCGTCAGACAACTGATCCCGGAGCAAGACCTCAAAACAGTGGTACAGTCACTCGTTGTCCCCAGACTAGATTACAGAATTGCCCTTCTCTCAGGCATTCCCAAAGTTCACCCAGGCGCACTGAGAACAACAATGCATGCAGCAGCGGGCTTCCTTTTTGGGTTCCAGGAATTTCACTACATTTCCCCTACCCTGCTAACCCTTCAATGGTTTCCAATTGAAGCGTCGGCCCAATGCAAAAATGACTGCATTACCCACAGAGCACTGCACTCCTCTTCACCCTCCTATCTAAATGAGAAACTGAAAATCTCTGGATGAGCCAGTCATTCTCTGGGAGTGCCACAAGAATCTGGAACTCCTTACCTCCCTTCCTTTAATTTTAAAACTTTCATAGTCACCTTCAAAAATGACCTCAAGCTCCTCCTATTTGAGAGACACCTGGGTTAATCACCCTTGACCAGACATAAATACACTCTCCAGGTTACGAACTACCTACATTGTGTGTCTCCACCATCTTAATCAATGCTTGGACCGTGTATGTCCCTTGTCCAATGTCTGCATTTGTCCTGGTTGCAGCTACTGATGCAATTGTCTGACATGTCCGATGCCTTCGGGCCATGTCCGTGCTGTATAAAATTGCTAAATATTAATAAACTCAGTGCCAGATGGATCACACAACACCTGCCAATGAGAGAACAAAGTTGCAGTATGGCAACCAATGTGGGTTTATGGTGAACCCCATTGTAAAATAGCAGCTGTATATACTGCCTCACTGCCAACCTCATTTCATTGTGGTTCCATATGTGTAGCTCACATTGGCATCTGTGTTTGATTACAGCCACTGTTCTTTATATTGGGCTCTAGTACACCAATCTAAAAGGCCACTGACACTCATTTCTTCTTTCGCCGCATCTTTATGGTTGGTAGCATGCGGCTAATGCTGCTGGTGGGGGGAAGTTACTGCCAAGCTGGGAGCGAGTGAGACTTGAGAAGGTGAATGGTGGTCCGGGCAGACATTTGATCTCCTTTATTCGTATGTGACAAAGTACAGTTACGTCAAGTCTTTCACACCACATCAGAAGCTAGGACCTTTTCTCCTCCCAGCGAACCCATGCCCCAGGCAGGAACTGCAGAGCACACAGAGCACAAATCAGTGTCTCACGCACAGTTTACATGCTCAGTGGACATTCCAGCATACACTCAGACAGGACAAATGCATCGATTCGAAACACTATACGACTGACACCTATGGCAGACTGCAAGTGCTAACTCTTCACCCCCTCGCAGGGTGTAGCCTCCACTGCAATCTTCAGACTCACAGCACATTAAAGCAAACACTCAGACAGGATAAGTGAATCCGAACAAATTATAACATGTACTAATAGCAGAAATAATTTCTTCGCTCATCACACCCACACAGTGCATCCTCCACCGCATTCTCCCAATGCTTTAGAGCCTGCTGCCCATTTTGAAGTGGCCTGATTTATTTGAACCTCATTGTGTTAAATGCCTGTTATCTTTAATTATTCTATCCTTGTTAAAGGTTTTATTCTACAACAGGCTCAAACTAAATGGGGGCACACATCTTGTATGAATATACAGATCTCACAACATCAACATCCTCTTCTACGCCGACGACACTCAGCGTGTCTTCTCGCTCTCAACTGACCCCTCCTCGACAAAGACCACCTTCCCCAACTGTATGAAAAATATCTCAGCCTGGATGAAGGGCAACTGCCTGAATCTCAACACAGACAGAACTGGAGTTCTGATCTTCAGCAAACGCACTGCCCTCTGGAATGACTCCTTGTGGCCATCAGAACCTGGACCCACCCCAACGCTGAAAGACCACTCCTGCAACCTCGGCATCATCCTTGATAGCGAACTCTTCATGAAAAGTCAGGTCAACCCCATCTCCTCGGTCTGCTTCCACATACTCTGCATGCTCTGCATAATTTTTAAGCAGCTCCCCACCAACACCAGGAATACGGTGTTGCAGGCCCTCGGCACCAGTCGACTGGACTACAGCAATGCACTCTATGCAGGTACCACCATCTAACTCATGCAGAGTCTCCAGACGATCCAGAACTCAGCCGTCAGACTGATCCTCAACCTGCCCAAGAGAACCCACATTACTCAGCACCTAAAGGACCTCCACTGGCTCCTGGTCTAGAAGATATGCCATTTTAAAATGCTGACCTACGCCGACAATGCCCTCCATGACCAAGGACCCGCCTACATGAACCACCATCTGCACTTCCACCAACCCCCAGGAACCTCTGCTCCGCACACCTCGCCCTCGCAAAGATCTCTTGCATATGCCACTGCAGCACAGGGGACGCTCCTTCTCTCATCTCGCCACCAAAACCTGAAACACCCTCCCCCTCAGTCTTTGTGCCACACCCTCGCTGACCAACTTCAGGAAGTAACTCAAGGCCAGACTCTTTGGATACAACATGCAGCAAGTGTCTGGATACCCTCTCGGGTGACAAGTCACGCGCTACAAGCTTGACCTGATTGCTTGATTGATATATCCTACCCTGAGGAAGACCCTTTTTGATGTCTTAGGGTTGAAATGTCAACTTATTCCAGATTTTTAGGATTCAATTTTTGTATAGTTACTGACAACCATGCCCTTCTGTTAGTTTTGAATCTTCTTTTCGATACTCACTTTTTTCATTGTGTGAATGGACAACACGTCACTTTGACAGAAGTTGTTCCTATGGTGTGAGGGTTCTTTATTCCTTTTTACTGTCCCTCACCCTCACTGCCAGCTGACCGTGGTGGTGACCAACAGCTTTAAAATACATATAACACCTTCCTCTCTAAATTGGGTAGACAGTGTTATAACAGCAATGGCACAGAAGTTGCCTTAACCCCTTGGGCGCGGCCGCGATTCTGCGCCTGTGCGGCTCATTCTGATCGCGGGTGCAGTCATGATGGCTGGGAGCCGTCATCAGCACACGAGCAGTGTGTGCCATGGCGGCTCCCGGCCGTCATCAGCATGGAAGGGGTTAATGTCCGCCCTCCTGTAAATCGGGTGGGCAGACCAATAGTTTTATAAAGAGGGTACTCTGTCTAAGATGCGACAGAATACCCTCTCTGCCAAACTATAAATCAGGCATTAACGTTTTGTTCAACGAGATAGGATATTCTATGATAAACAGCTGGAAGGCACCTTCCCACACGCTCACATGCGCGTCATGACGCACACATGCACATGCTTCACTACGAACGTGTACAGGTGGGTGCCATCTTGGAATGGATCTTTGTTAATAGAAACCCGTAGCAAGATTGTTGAGCATGCATGCACGTGTCTTGGTGAATGCATTTGCATGTGACTGACAAGGCCAATAGCTCAACCTTTAACAGCAAAGACCTACTGCCTTTGCCAATGATTGTGCTACACTGGTGTCTTAAAATTGTTGTCCATAAGGAAATATTGAAGGGAATGGTGTGCAGCATCTTTCTCTTAGGTGAGAACCTCTCTCAGGGTCGTTAAGGAGCTGTCTTCCATCTTGGACTTTTGTGTGGTCGCCTCATTCATTCATACTTTCTATTGCACTCATCCTAGTAACACACCTGACATTCATGATTTATAGTTACAACGTGCAGGGCTGGTGACAGCGTCCCTAATGACGTAGAGTGAGGTGTTCACGCAGCTTCCTCTTACTGAGGTCACTGTAGTGCTGCGACCTTAGAGTGATTCTTAGCGTTTGGAGCACCACATTGAGAAATATTTTTACCCTGGTGGCAATATTATATATTCAGATTTTTATACTAGAATACTGCCTGTTTTTACTCTACAAATTTCACACTAAGACAGAGTGCACTGCCCTCTTTCCCTTAAAACATCAGATTAACAAGTACTCTTCTCCCTTCACCTTACAAATGTCGTGCAATCACCCTCACTGCAAGAACAGTACACTCTCCAACAAATGAATTTCACACACACAGCCAAGTGCACTAGCCCTCATTACCTCATACAGTCCATGCTCACAGCAGGTATCCTATCCGTCTTCACCTCATTAATTTCACAGTCACAAACTTTCCCTCGTTGCCTCACAAATATCACTCCTATCAAGTGCACTATTCCTGTTCACCTCATAAATTACACAGCAAGCGCACTGTACCTCCTCATCAAATGGATATCACCGTCACAGCAAATATCATGGTTTAAGCATTATCACTCTTTACCTCATAAATTTCACACTCACATCCCTCTTCGCCTCATAAAGCAAGTGCACTATTCCTCTTCCTCAAATGGATATCAAGACCACCATGGGAGGCAGATCCTTTTCATACCTGGCTGCCAAAACATGGAACTCACTCCCCGCTTACCTTCGCCTCACCCAGAATCACCTAGCGTTCAGAAAGCAGCTTAAAACGTGGATATTTGACAAATAATCCTCCTCCCCTTCCTAAGCGCCTTGAAACCCTCTGGGTATGTAGTGCGCTATACAAATTTTATGACTTGACTTGACTTGACAGTAATACCAAGTATCCCAGTCACAGGATCAGCACTCTTTACCTCATACATTCTACTCATAGCAGTTGTGTTATCCCTCTTTGCCTCATAAATTTCATACTCACTGCAAGAGCACTGCCTCCCTTTTCCGCATAAATGTCCTACTCTCATCAGGACCACCATACCTCTTCACTTAATAAAGATACAACTCACAGCAATGGCACTTTCCTCTACCACATGAATATCACAATCAGAGCCAGGGCACCACACTTCCTCACCCACTCAACCACATGCTTATGCAAGTGCACACTCCCTCTCACCCAATGCATACCATTCCAATAAGAAGTGCACTCCCACTCCCACAGGATAAGTGATTCCGAACAAATTATAACATGTACTAATAGCAGAAATCATGTGTTCGCTCATCACACCCACACAGTGCATCCTCCACTGCATTCTCCCAATGCTTTAGAGCATGCTGCCCATTTTGAAGTAGCCTGATTTATGTGAACCTCATTGTGTTAAATGCCTATTATCTTTAATTATTCTATCCTGGCCATGCAAGTATCGCACTAACAGCAGGCGCGCGATCCTCCTCTAATAACAAGATTTGACTTCTAGCCAGGGCAGTGCCCCTTTAACTGTAAATGACTGTGTTAGAGTGTCACAAAGCTATACAAAAACATATATCTTCTTCTTCATCATCTCCAATTCCCCTGCTTTCTCACCTACTCTCTCCCTCCCTGTCCTTGAGCTCTAAGTCACCTTTCTGCAGCATCTGTGCTGCACAAGAACAATAAATACGGACATTGGCAAAGCCAATAGATTTGGCTCTAATATGGCAATATATGTAAACAAAGGCAAATGCTGTTTATAACATTAAAACCTGCCATATTGGTTTTGCAAGTGCTATGAAACAAGTAGCAAAAATCGGAAGGCTTTAAATATAGAGAGCATTTAGGAGATAATGGATTGAATGCGACAAACAGCGTGATGAATGAGAGCTCATTTTTGTGAGATGTAAAATAGTCCCTCATGTATTCCAATGGAAGCTCTTCAGGGAAAATGGAATGATATTCTAAGCAGCCAATAGCAGTAGGAGAGAGGGTAATACTGCTGCAGGCGAGCCAAAGGCCACTCTATGACGATGTTATGGAACTGGTAATAAAATATCTAACATACACCTGGGTGATCAAACTAGACCTAAAGATTGAGTATCACAGTTACATCCAAGAAAACTATCCATCCTCACCTACCTAAAAATATCCTTTCTGAAGTAGACTGTCTCTTGAGCTGGCATGACGTTCCTTGTGGGGGTGACCAAGTGGAAACTGCCAAGGTCTGCCCAAGGTTTATCAATGTTTCATTGAAAGCATTTGGTCCAAAGTAGGCCAGGTCTCACTTAATGTGCCCTGATGTTTGAAATGGGTTTAAATCCTGTTTGGAAATGGGCACAAGGACTAGATGGAAGTACATTTTGAAGGAGAGTGGTTCCTTCCCTAGACTTGTTTCAGTTCCCTGATAACGGCTTATTACCACCTATGTGGATGATGGGAATGACAATCCAGGGTACCCAGGTCAAGGGCGGAGAGGTTTAGGGGAGACTTTCTAGAGCAACCTCCCTATTTGGACCTGTTGTGGTCTGGGGCATCATCGCATTGTCTTGCCCTTGAGTAATCACCTTTCAGAAGTTATCCTCATTGTGGGCTCCTATCGCTTGTGGGTGATCGCCATGAATTAATGCTGGTGATTTAACAGTGCCTAGAAGCGTCCGTCCCCCAGTGCTCCCCCGGTCGGACTCCACAAATAACCAGTAGCAGCTTAAAAGAGCCCCCAGGAGATGTCCTCCTGGGGCTCCCCGGTGGAATCCATGAACAACCAGTGATTTGACAACTCCTTCAGGGTTTGGGATCCTGTCACTTCCAGGTGGGGTCCATGAACAATGCGTCCAGGGGTGGGAATCAGGGCCGGCTCTTGGCCGGTGCAACCACTGCCTTGATGTGCCTGCTGCAAGCATGTGGAACATGCAGATTACAGAATTGTATGTTATGTACATAGCTCAGTGGGTTTCTGCTGATGTCACAGAGATCCTTTTGTTACTTGCAGTTCAAAAGTTACAGTCCTAATGTAGCTCACTGAGCTATGAACTGAAATCAAAGAGCTGCATGCAAACTGCAAGGCATAAGTTAAGAACCTTATTTTTCCCCAGTCTTTCTTCGCTAAAAAGGGTTCAATTCGGTAGAAATAAATTCTAACTGGTAAAGTCAACCACTGTTTTGTGTTTTAAATCCTGAGTTTGTGCATCTCCAGACCGAGCACCCTTTAAAATAAACTGATTACAAACATGGATGATACGTGACTTCTAGAACTTGTAGTCCTCATTGTCTTATGTAACATTTCCTATACAATGATTTACACATTTGTCTGATTCTTTGTCTCTGTATATTGTGTGTGTGCTTTAAAGTGCTCTGACATGCATTGGAAAGAACAGCGCTACAAAATAAAATAAATACATGTGAGAGAGGGGCTAATGAGAGGTGGTAATGAGGTAATCCGTGGAGAAGGAGGTCTTAGGGGGCGCCAATAAAGATTGTCCCACAGAGCTCCGTGCTAAAGCCTAGTCAGGTGTGGATGATGTCACTCCTCCTGGGTAGACTCCACGACTTATTCCTCCTCTTGTGGTAGAACATGTGGCGTTTAATACCAGAACTGCTGTCTTTGGAGCTTGGGAACCAGGTTCGATTCTCAGCATCAGCTCAACATCCTGTGATTCTGGGCAAATCATTTAATTTCCCTGCCCCTACAAAAATGAATGTGTCCTTGTGTAATGTAAAGCACTCCAATACCTTAGGGTTCAGTTTGCAACATATACAACTGCAAAAGAAAACAAATAGATTACCTCCAAGAGTGGGGATCTCATTGCTCCCAGGTGGACTCCACGAATAACCACAGAAGGTTTAACCCATGGGCGCGGCCGCGATTCTGCGCCTGTGCGGCGCTTTGAATGAGTGGGCGGGTTCATGACAGCCTCCAGCCGTCATCAGCACACGAGCACTGTGATGCATGACGGCTGGGGGCCGTCATCAGCACCGAAGGGGTTAACAATGCATTCAGGGGTGGGCACCTTGGTGGACTCCGCAAATAACCTGGTGGTTTAACAGTACTTCTAAGGGGGGAAGTCCTGTTACCTCCGGGGAGACTCCGGAAATACCCACTGGTGGATAACAGTGCCTCCAGGGGTTGGGCTCCTGTTGCCCCCAGACAGACTCCGCAAATAACTAGTGGTGGCTTAACGGTGCCTCCATAGGTCGGCATCCTGTGCTCCTGGGAGTAGCCCACAAATAACTACTGATGATTTAACAGCGCCTCCCGGAGTTGGGATCCTGTCACTCCGGAGTGTACTCCACCAATACCCGCGGATGGCTTAATAGTCCCTCCAAGGGCTGAGATTGTGTCGCTCCAAGGTGGACTCCACTAATAACCAATGATGGTTTACGACTGCCCCCAGGGGTCAGGCATCGGCGGCTCCTGGGTGATCTTCAACAGTAGCCCATAAGCAAGCATTTGCCCTCAGCCTGCGGGCAAACCTGGGAACTCACTTCCATAACTAAGAATGATGGATACAGTTATGGATATTCAGGTCACCCACAAAGACTTGGGTCTCCTAAAATATGGCACACCTGACTTTAGGTGACATTCAAGTGTGCCTGAGAAGCTATCCCCACCTTCCTTTTACATGCCACTTCATGAGTAGGGAGCTACTACAGGCCACTGCGAAACGTTTGGAGCACAATCTCCGGCATCACGTATGGCATGAAAACTCAACATGGTTAGGTTACACAGCAGCTAACGCATTTTCTCATCAATGAGAGATTGGGTTCTACTTAAGTCCCCACTTGAAAGTGGATTAGTGCCAACAACAAGCGGTATAGAAAGTGGTAGAGAAATACAACACCACACAATCCCTCTTAACCTCATAAAGTGGCTGGTATTGTATTTCTACAGCGTTTGTGCTTTGCAAAAACAATACAAGCATTTGCAAAGCCAACAAGTTTGGCTGAAACGTGCCAACACAGGAAAATGCTGTTTACCCGTGTTGTAGCCACAAATACTGCTCATCGCATTAAAGGTTACCCTGTTTGTTTTGACAAAAACACACAGCAATTCCTCAACCTTTTAGAAAGGAAATATCACACTCTCTGCAGGTGCACTATCCTTGCTCCACAATAAAAGTACAAAACTGCAACTCGATATAGCAAACAAAAAACTTTTAATCTACCCAAAAAAGAGCCAATTGGCTTTGTCAATACCAGTTATATTCTTTGACAGACCTTGTCTGCACCCTTTCTTCTGGAGGAGGTTTCACCCACTTGCCTCCATTTAAAGACCCCACCCTCCGGTGACTTTTGGTGACTTTTTTGCGATTATAAAAAGGAAGATCCTTAAATATTTTGTTTTATGTTTATAACATAGTCGATTTCTTTATTGGCTACGATGGTTGTTGTACATAATCACTGAACCTTCAATTATCCTAGAACGAAATTAATAGCTATTTGAAAGGTACCATTAAATTCACAGTTTAGCAATAACTACACAAAAAAATAGACAAATGCTCGAGGTAAAGAAAGAGAGTGAGAAGAGACGATAATCATCAAGCACTTTAGGGGTGGGTGATGAAGTTATTGTGCGAGACAAAGCAGTTTCACAAAACATCCAGATCTGAAATATTAGCTTTCGTGTCGAGTCAGTACACACTGGAAGCGCGTGGGAGTGTTTGTGCAGAGCACTGAATAGGGGACAGGCATTTCTGCATAATGAGACAGAATCCGCTGTTCTGTTCTCCCCACTTTACTATTTCAAGATACTTCCTGACAATCAGTACGAGATGTGGGCACTTAAGCGACCCCCTAGTAATGGGCGGTGAGCGGGCTCGCATGGGAGTTACATGAGAAAGAAGTCTGTGCTTTTATCACGTTGCCTATTAATCTCCAAAAACCATCAGCCTTTTCTCTTCTGCGTCCACAGTGAAACGCTGCTCAAAGTACAAATGCATCTGTTCCATTTGTGTATTTCATTTGCAGGATCTGTAAAGTGCCCAAAGCTACTGAGGCCAATTCAGAGAAAGAGGCGGCAATCGGTGCAATTAGGTGAACACCGAAAACGGTGGAGTCAGTGACTAGAAAGCACTGAATGTCAATGGTAGAGGGAAGCAGGCAGGGTTCACAGCTCTGCTGGGCTTCTTCTCATCTAGCACCAGCCAGAGGCGAGGCAGGGGACCGGGGACAGTGTCCTTAATGACCTGGGGTGTGCTGAAACCTGTGGATGTCAGAAGGTGGGGCTGTGGGTGACCACACATCCTCATTCACTGCTCTTCTTCCGGGTCTTCTGGAGGCACAATAGATGCTAAAATGACCAGATTGCAGGACTTTGCAACAGTGAAGCCTCCATTTATATCTGAAACTTTCTGTTCCTCTGTGTCCTGGATCCAGTGCTTAATTTGAAGAAAAGAAAACATAAGTGCCAGGGCTCTCGTTATGAGGCCACTGCAGCCTGCACCACACATTGCCCCTGCCAGCGCTGCCAATGATAGCAACAACACAGCTACGAACAATCAGACTCCCACTAGTGTGACAATTCAGACTATTTCAGGCTCCCAAAGCTACACGAATGGCTTGGATGTCAGGTAGCAGTAATTTGTAATGTATATTGCATTAATAATTAACTGCTGTTGAGGTCATCTCTAAATCAGTCAGACAGCACCACCTTGTGGCGTACTGTCACAATCGCTGGTGTTGCCAATTAAGTGTTGCTGCAGAGCACCGGAAACCACTGGCTCAAATTAAACATAGTGGATCCCACAGATCCTATTGAAGCATCCCAGCAGAACTAATTTTTCTTTATGCACCATAAGACCTTTGCGATTATATAAGTACTTCTCTTTTCTTAAAAGAAAAGTACATGGCTGAACATTTGTGTAGTGGGCTTATTGCTTGATTGCTTTGAGTTCTGGGTCTCTACCCCCTACTCTGCCTACCTGAGATGCCTTGGACTGCTCACCCTCACTACACTTGGACTGAAATGCAGTTGGGGTGTACATGGCCCAGTTTGTGGTGCCATAGTAGAATGGTCCCCAGCACACCAGTAGTAAACAGCCCAAACCACCATGGTTGAGGCCCAGTTACCAGAGCTTTCCCTGTGGCCCCCTTCATTCACTCATACATTCATTCCCTGCCAAAAATCTCCTTGCCATGTTACTGCCTCCTCTTGATAAAGGTTGAAACATAAGCTGTGCTACTGCTCCTCCGTCTCTGTCCACTGCTCCTGCAAGGACACACCTATAGAATCATCCATGGCTAAAGTATGTTTGCACTGAATCCAACTAGTACTCCTTTTGTCTCGACTAGCAGGCTTTCTTCCAAGAACATGCCTCCATTATCCTTCTCAATCCAAATAACTAACTAAAATATCCACCACTCATTTTACTTTCATATTCCACTATACTAATTCACCATTAGCCCTTTATGTGTTCCGGAGTAGTGTGCTACTAGCCGAAAAAGCGCTTTAACACCTCGTCAGCGGTAGTAAGTGCTATATAAATGTAATTAACATTACAATACAATACATAAATTATGTCAGCTTCATCCTCCTGAGAGCTTCCTACTCTTGGCTTTTAAATGCCTGTGCGCAGGACAAAACACTTTGCCCTGTTCCTGTGCCTGCCTTCCCCGAGCCCTGTCACACCAAAGGAGCAATCCTTCACCGAAGCAACTCCTAATTCAATGAATGTGGAACTCTGCATTCAGAAGAAGTAGGTGATCAAGTCCAGGCGTAGGTCTTCACTAAGCACAAGCAACTGGGCGTGAGGAGCAGAAACCGAAGGAGACTCTTGCATAAACCTAAGGAGACTCTGGCCTAAACCTAAGGAGACTCTAGCATAAACCCAAGGAGACTCTAGCAAAAACCCAAGGAGACTCCGGCATAAACCTAGGGAGACTCCGGCATAAACCTCAGGAGACTCTGGCATAAACCCAAGAAGACTCTGGCATAAACCCAAGGAGACTCCGGCATAAACTATCGGCCAATCTTATTGCTTCCTTTTCCAGTCAAGATCATGGAAAAACTTGTGACCCGGTCTCTATCCAGTTTCTTGGAAAGTAACAACTGTCTGGATGTGGCCCAGTTTGGCTTCCGGCCAGCCCATGGCACGGAGTCAGCGCTGGTGGTCGTGTTGGACACCCTTCGATCTCGGGTCGACAGTGGTCGAGCAGCCTTCTTAGTGTTGCTCGACATGACGGCCGCGTTCGACACGGTCAGCCACTCCATTCTTATCAACAGGCTAGTGGAGGTCGGGGTAGCAGGTCTGGCACGGGACTGGCTGATTTCCTATCTCCAGAATAGGCACCAGGTGGTGGCACTACCACCTTTTCGATCAGGCATTAGGAGAGTGGGACAGGGTGTCCCTCAGGGGTCTGCGATCAGCCCCATACTGTTCAATCTGTACCTGTGTCCCCTGGTAAAATTGATCAAATCCTTCGGCATCTCTGTGATTAATTATGCCGATGACACCCAGCTCATCTTCTCCCTTGAAGGAGAAGATGCGGAGTCTACAGAGACTTTCCATCGCTGTATGACCGCCACTGCCGACTGGTTGAGAAACAACTCCCTCCAATTTAATAGCTCCAAGACCGAGGTACTCCATTGTTCCTCGGACCGCGTTCCGCACCCTTTGCCGACTGACCTCTGGCCTTCTTCCTCCTTGGGCAACGTGGTGGTGGTGGATTCTGCCCGCAATCTTGGAGTCATGTTCAATTCTAACCTCCAGCTGGACGGTTTTGTCAATAAAACCATTTCCACATGCATGCTGCTACTCCCCACCTTGCGGAAAATCCTCCCCCTGCTTCCGTTCCAGGCTAGACCAGAGGTGGTGCGTGGCAATATCCTTAGCAGGATAGAATATTGTAATGCACTGCTTCTGGGGGCACCTGGCATTTTGATCAATAAGCTGCAGCGCATTCAAAACATGGCTGCGAAGCTGGCCCTTTCTATGCCGCGTGCTGCCTCCTCCTCTCTTGCTCTTAAGGACCTCCACTGGTTGCCAGTTCAACAATGAATTCTTTTTAAATCATCCTGCTTGGTTTTTAAGGCCTTACATGACCAAGGTGCAGTCATCCTACAGAACCTCTTTTCTTGGTACCAAGCAGCGAGACCTTTACGCTCCTCCTCATTACATCTGGTGGTGGTTCCCAGGATCCACAGGCTACGGATGGGGGGCCGGTCCTTTGGTCACGCAGCTGCCAAGCTCTGGAATTCCCTCCCTCTGTCCTTGAGGAGCTTGGAGGACTTTCCATCCTTCAAGAAAAGTCTGAAAACTCATCTCTTCCCTAGAACAGCTTAAACAACGTGTCTGTGTAAATGGTTCAGTAGAGTCTAAAGCGCCAGGATACCCTTTGGGTGGCAGATTCGCGCTATACAAGTGCACAATACAATACAATACAATAAACCCAGGGAGACTCCGGCATAAACCTCAGGAGACTCTGGCATAAACCCAAGAAGACTCCAGCATAAACCCAAGGAAACTCTGCATAAACCCAAGGAGACTCTGGCATAAACCCAAGGAGACTCTGCATAAACCCAAGAAGACTCCAGCATAAAGCCAAGGAGACTCTGGAATAAACCCAAGGAGACTCTGACATAAACCCAAGGAGACTCTGGAATAAACACAAGGAGACTCTGGCATAAACCCAAGGAGACTCTGGAATAAACCCAAGGAGACTCTGGAATAAACCCAAGGAGACTCTGGCATAAACCTAAGGAGACCCTGGAATAAACCCAAGGAGACTCTGGCATAAACCCAAGGAGACTCTGGCATAAACCTAAGGAGACCCTGGCATAAACCTCAGGAGACTCTGGCATAAAGCCAAGGAGACTCTGGCATAAACCCAAGGAGACTCTGGCATAAACCCAAGGAGACTCTGGCATAAACCTCAGGAGACTCTGGCATAAACCCAAGGAGACTCTGGCATAAACCCAAGGAGACTCTGGTATAAACCCAAGGAGACTCCGGCATAAACCCAAGGAGACTCTGGCACAAACCCAAGGAGACTCTGGCATAAACCTTAGGAGACTCTGAAATACACCCAAGGAGACTCTGGCATAAACCCAAGGAGACTCTGGCATAAACCCAAGAAGACTCCGGTATAAACCTCATGAGACTCTGGCATACACCCAAGGAGACTCTGACATACGCCTAAGGAGACCCTGGCATAAACCCAAGGAGACTCTGGCATAAACCTAAGGAGACTCTGACATAAACCTAAGGAGACTCTGGCATAAACCCAAGGAGACTCTGGCATAAACCCAAGGAGACTCTGGCATAAACCTCAGGAGACTCTGGCATAAATCTCAGGAGACTCTGGCATAAACCTCAGTAGACTCTGGCATAAACCTCAGGAGACACTGGCATAAACCTATGGATGTACGGACCTCTGAAAATCAGGAGCTGTGATCTGGGTCCTCTCAAACATGGAACTATTATATGTTCTGCTCCGGCTCATTTTAACTTTCATACCCCATCACCTGACCCACCAACTAGGTCACTGCACATAGCAACAGAGTACAGCGCTTGTGCGACAGGAACCCCTCCCTATGTCATTAGTATGCAGGGCCTATGGAATAATATGGTAATGGAGGACCAAATTATGTGGCAGAGTGAATAAATTATGCAGCACAAATCCTGCGGTAGTATTATTTTGCTATTTTGTCATTTTAACACTTACTAACAGTGACTGGACAAAGGCTTAACCTCACTTGTACCAGTTTAATGCCTGCAAACAGCAAGTGAAAGAGGACAAGTTAACCTTTGGAAAATATCCGCCAAAGTGCGGCACTGCGATTGACACTTCCTATCATATCTTTGGTTGCATTTGAGATTAAGGCAACATATTTTGTGTTAAAGTTTTAAGAATATTCAGGAGGTGGACACGTAAGAAAGGGCGTGTGGCAATGACCAGGAGTTCTTGGAAATTTAAGAGGTGAAAAGGTCACCGAGAAGATGCTACTTCCTAGACAGTGGCCGCTAAGAAATGTTATATACGGTTAATTACAAGACGACAGAACAAAATGGTCTCCGGAAAACAGCCGGATACGTTCTTCCGGTAATTTATATAATCGGAGCAGATCAAGCTTGCGGTTAAAGTAACATTCGTTGCCATCTGACGGGGTCAAGCCCTCCCTCGGCGGGCACTCGGTAGCAGGTGATACCAGTTCACACAAAAAGCATGGAGCACGCAGAGTCTCATGGCACTCCATGTAGCTTCTTCCATTACCAGGGTGCCTGCATTGCAGGGATGATTGGTTTTGTGCAGGAAGGTGCACCTTCCTGCACAAAAATAACCATTGATGGCGATTTCCTCTTTCTATGTGTGCTGCATCTGCATAATGCAGTACACAAAGAAAGAGCAAAAAACGAGGAGAAATTAAGGTATTTCTTCTCGTTGCGCCAATCTTATGTCTCACCTGAGGAGGCGTACGATTCTGACGGATTTCCAAGTTTACGAAATCTTGTAAATCTGGGAATGCAACAGATTCCATGCGAGTTGCATGGGAACACCACAGCAACATCCATGGAACACTCCCCTCACGCAGAGTAATGCGTGAAAGGGACCCATATTCTCAAGGACAGGAAAAGCCACGCAGGTTGGGTTTATGTAGCCTTGTAAATATTGGCAGGCGTCGAATAAAAGTAACGTACTGCTGGCACAAGAGGCTTGTAAAAAAGTTCCTTCATAGCTAGAAAAAGCACAATGCCCTGGAAGGTCAACTGCCAAGCCGGATGCCTTGCGACCGAAGGGTTGGGAGATACATCAGTGCTTAATTTGAGCCAGTGGTTTCCGATGCACTGGCACTTAATCATCAACACTGGCCCCTTTCATGAGTACCAGTTAAGGACACTTTCACTTATGATAGAGGTTTGCCCAGAATCACAGGTGTTGAGCAGACGACAAAACTCAAACCTAGTTCCTTAGTTCCGAAGTCGTCAGCTCTGGCCATTGCGCCATCTCGTCTCTCCACCTTCATGGTTAGTAGTTGGTTTTGTTTTAGGCGGCGCTAACAGGAGAAATGGGCTGGTGGACGCTGCATCCTGGCAAGAACCCCGGCACTTCATTTGTTTTACAAATTAACCACTGGGGATACTGTGCTTGCGAAACATGGATTCAGTGCTTTCGATGATTGGTTGCTAATGCCTGTCCTGGTAGCAGTGCTTTCGATGATTAGTTGCTTATGCCTGTCCTGGCAGCAGGGCAACCAGTCAGCATTCTCGGGAACACAACCAAAGCACGGATTTCTTTTAAAAAAACAGAAAAATCAATGTCTCTGGCGCGCTGGGAGTTCTCTCCGGGAGCCAGGCGGTGTTGCTGTGTTTTTCTTGTATTGTTCCACTGATGATCCGACAGGGTCAGCGCCCTCTGTCAAGAGTGTAAAATAGGAACCAACAATTTGTAGATGAAAAGTAGTGGTTTATTAGAAGAAAGATCCCAGCCACAGGTCAGCATCCAGCCAGCATCCAGGTATGACAGCAACTGCCTCAAGGTTGAAAAGGCACAGAGAACCACGATGCCACACATCTCCCTTCTTAACAACAATAACAAAATTACAAAAAGAAAGCATCAATCAGTAACGAAATTGGAGGAGGAAAAGAGTTAACATAAAAGCATAAATCACACGGTCACATAGTCTCTTAAATACTCAGGAGAATGAGAGACCCTTGCAGACTTGCGAAGAAGTGAAAAGGGTTCACCACTAGGAATTTGGCAATGAGAACTGCAAGAAGCCTCCACAAGATTATCACTAAGCACCACCACCCTGTTCAAATTCCAAACACGATGATCTGCAGTCTTGATGGCATTCTTAAAAACTTTAATGACCCGAATGGGCTTCTTAAAGGTAGCCTTATTGCTTTTACAGGGATTTTTAATGAGTACCCAATCTCCCACTTTGACTGGCGTGACCTTTACAGAATTCCTTGCATCAAAAATCCTTTTTCTATTCTCAACTCTAGAAGATTCACGCAGCACCCAGTCATCCTGAACATCAAGAGGACAAGGTTGTAGGTCATTGACCCATGCAGGTACCACAAGGGTATTGGGAATGCGTGACCTAAAAAGTTCAAACGGAGTCTTCCCAGTAACAGCATGGGGAGATATCCTGTAAACCTTAACCTTTTTAAAGACATCTGTTCTCCAATCTGTACCAGCAGACTTGGCCATTCTGATAGTTTCTTTAAGAACACGGTTGAATCTCTCAACCATACCGTTTGTTTCTGGGTGGTACAAAGAGGACTTTTTGTGTTTTACACCTTGTTCTAACAGAAAATGCTCCATCTCTTTAGATACTAATTGGGGACCATTATCCGTGAGAATGGTGTTGGGAATGCCCTCCCTTGCGAAAAGTTTAGTTAAAAAGGCCACCACATGTTTAGTCTCGATGCCACGAGTAATGGCAATTTCAGGCCATCTGGAAAAGAAGTCAACAAGGACAAGAACATACCACTCACAACCAGCAGACACAATGGGCCCCAAAATATCCAAACCAACTTCTTTCCAGGGTGCATTCGGTCTGTCTCTGATCACCATAGGTTGAACTTTAGGTTTCGCTACCTTCTCACTAAGGGCACAGTCAATACAATCTCTAACCTTACGTTCCACTTCTAAATCCATATTAGGCCACCAATACGACCTCCTCAATATCTCTTTGGTTTTAGAGACTCCTAAATGGCCAATATGTGCTAAAGACATAAGCTCATCCCGAAGAGCCAGAGGTGGAACCAATCTAGTTCCCCTAAAAAGTAACCCATCCTGTTCTGAAAGTTGATCTTTGACATGCCAAAATTTCTCGAGGCCATCATTAGATTTGGGTTTGACCTTCCATCCTGTCGTCAACAGTTTAAGAACCTCCACGAGAACCAAATCCTCCTGAACCATCTTCAACCACCTTTCCTTATCAATGACAGCCTCCTCTACAACACAAACCATCTCATCGTCTTCATCACCTTCTTCCTCATCCTTAGCCTCAGAAGTAGGAACAAGGCGGGATAAGGCATCTGCTACCTTGTTTTCCACTCCAGGTAGATATTTTACATCAAAATCATAATCTTGTAAACCAACAACCCATTTAGTGATCCTTCCAGACACAGCATCGATCCCTTTCTTTTTCAGAATTTCACAAAGCGGCTTGTGATCCGTCCTAACCTCAAAAGTGGTTCCCCATAATAGATTTTTAAGCTTCTTGATTGACCAGTAAACAGCGAGAGCTTCACGCTCAACAACTGAGTATCGAGTTTCAGGTCCTTTTAAACTCCTTGACAAGAAAAGAATGACCCTCTCGGTGCCCTCAAACTTCTGTACCAGTACCGCACCTAAACCCTTCAAACTAGCATCAGTAATCAAAATAGATTTCTCAGAAGGGTCAAAACTACTCAGTTTAGGGGCAGAAGCTAACTTCTCCTTGATGGTTTCAAATTCATGTTGACACTTTTCTTCCCAAACAAAATCCACTCCCTTCTTCAGCAAATATCTCATGTTGACGCACAAAGAAGCAAAATCTTGCACAAACTTACTATAATATTCAGCAAGTCCCAAAAAACTCATCAATTCTTCCTTATTCTGTGGGGAAGACAACTTGGAAATGGTAGAGATCAAGTTTTCCTTAGGTAAAATTCCTCCTTGAGTAATTGTGTGACCTAAATAGTCAATGGAAGTCTTCCTAAACTTGCACTTTTCAATCTTAACAGTTAAACCTGCAGTACATAGTCTTTCTAAGACTGCAAAAAGCCTCACATCATGCTGCGAATTATCCACGCCAAACACAAGAATATCATCTTGGTATACTCTGACACCTTGTAGACCCTTTAAGACCTTTTCCAATGCCCTTTGGAAAACCGATGCGGCTGACACTAAACCGAATGGTAGTCTGACAAACCTAAAAGTGCCATAAGGTGTCACAAAAGAGGTTAAGTCTTTCGAATCTTCCTCCAACCTAATCTGGTGGTATGCGGACCGTAGATCAATGGTGCTAAAAATCTTAGCACCCTTGAGTAACATAAGCATGTCAGCAATCTTGGGTAAAGGGTAATGATCAGTGACTACACACTTGTTGAGCTCCCTTAAATCAACACAGAGACGAAGAGAGTTGTCCGATTTTTTAGCGGCAACAATCGGGGCAACCCATTCCGTCCCCTCTACTGTTTCAATAATACCTCCTTTGACAAGCTTCTCAAGTTCAGCTTTACCTTGCTCCCTGACAGCCACAGGTACATTACGTACTTTGCAGCAAACAGGTACAGTATCTTTTTTTAAAATGATGCGGTGACAATAATCATTCAGGCACCCCAAATCTTCAGAAAATACTTTTGGAAACCTCGTTTTCAACTCAGTGGTGAAATCTTGAGAAACTAGAGAAATAGTAAGAGAGGTAGAGGGAAAAGGTTCTTTTAACACAATAGGAGGAGTTGAATTTGGATCAAGCATAACCCCCAAATCCTTGAGAGCAAACCAACTTATTATGCTATCTCCCTTTTGAGAAACGTAAATTTTTGCTCTGATCAACCTATTCTTATAATTGATCACTCCTTCACACACCCCAAGTAGCTTAATGGGTTGTCCCGCATAGCCGAAAGGTCTTATGTCAGGGCGAGACAACTCAAGTTTATGGCTTAACTTATTCAAGAAAAAATCTTTTGCAACAATAGTAATTTTCGCTCCAGAATCAAACAAAACCTTTGTGGGGAAACCTTCTATTAAAATTTCGTCAGAAGGTGAATTCTTTGCTTCTTCAGCACTTACAGTCTGTATACAAATTTGACCACAATCTAGATTTTCATCAGAATTACATTCATTTTCAAAGTCATAAAATATCTCACTCACTCTACTTTTGTAGTTTCCTCCTCTACAGCATGAGGTAACATGTCCCTTCCTTTTACATTTACCACAATATGCTCTCCAACCTTGACATTGTCTATCCGTAGCAAAATGCCCCATTTTACCACATCTATAACATCTTACTTGGGAGAGGTCAAAGCTGTTCTCCTTCTTTTTATAGGGAATTTTACTTGCACCATTTCCATTTGTAGACTCTTTCTGGTGATTTCCGCCTACTCTAGGAGTAGATTTTACAACACTTACTGTGTCTTTAGTAATTTTGTTCTCCCCATTTTTTTTTATAACTTCTACACACTTGATAGAATGTTCTATCCTCTTAGCAATAGTAAGAACTTCCTCTAAAGAGGGTTCGTCCTTTTGCCACAATTCCTCCCTCACCTTCTCAATATAGCATCCGAGCATGAACTGATCTCTTATGTGTTCATCAAGACTTGCACCAAATTTACACGACGAAGCTAGCTTTCTCAAAGCTGTAATATAATTCTCAATTGTCTCTTCTTCCAATTGTGTCCTCCGACCAAAATGATATCTTTCTAAAATCGTACTGACTCTAGGAAGATAATGTTCATCTAATTTAGCAATACAAATTTCATATTCATTTAAAGTACCATCATCAAGGTCAGGCAAATGATCGAATACCTCTTGTCCTTCTGCCCCCAAACAGTGTAACAGTAAAGCGGTCTTTCTTTCAGCACTCAAACTAGACCCACACACTCTGGCATACCTTTCAAACACTTTACGCCATTTTTTCCATCTGATAGGTGGATCTCCAGGTGAGGATAAGAAGAAGGGGGGGGCAGTTACATTTTGCATGTTGTTGTCACTAAGAAGCAGATAACAAGAGATAAGATAAAAATAAATAAGAAAAATAAAACAGGAAAAAGAAGATTGAATGTCAAATGTGTGTGTGTCACAGTGGGTGCACACAAAACAAACAAAAATCGTAGGTGCAAAGTCTAGTGTGTGTGTCACAGGAGCCGGACACACAAAACAGATTCAAGTGAGAGTCTCCAAAAGGTAAAAAAAAAAATTGATTTAACACAGTACCTTTGTATTGTTCATCGAAAATGTGGCAAGGCTTACAAAAACAAGAAACTTCAGGGTGATAATGAAGAATTTGCGATGAATAGCGGTAATCGGAGTAATGAAACGCGATGAAAACGCACTCCGAGCTGAAAACAAGGAAGTTGACCAATTCAAGATGGCGCCCACGTCAGCGTGACTCCCAGCGTACCTTGCGGCACGTTTGCGTGTTTCCCAGCAAGCTTTGCGAACAGCCGTGAAGACGTCCAAACCGGTGTGTTTGTTTTCCAGGCTTCGAGGTTCCGAAACGCTGCTAGGCAATGGCGTCAGCGCTGTCTAAAGGATGCAGCTCGCGAAGAGTCGGCAGGTAGGGCCCTTTTTAAAAGATGCAGATCGCATGGTAGATCGAGTGCATTTTCTCCAATGGTGAAATAAAGCGCACAACGTCTGACAAAGCGATGGCAAAGGTGCAACAAGAACAGCATTAAACCGCTAAAATTGAAAACGAAAGTTCTGTTTCCTTTTAATGTATAAAAAAAATGTTTCTTCTTACCCTGGAAAGACGAAAATGAAGTCCTTTAAGAAGTTTAAAGCCAGTGAAGTATTTCCATATCTTCAAAGTTGAATGCCACGTAGTATCTCCTTTAATCTCATTTAAATTGTTTAGTCCAGAAATTTCCAAGGAAATAATCGTTTTTAGAAGAGAAAAAAAAAAATATATGAGATACTTGTTGAGATCTTATCTTCTTCTCATCCTGCGTCGCCAAATGTAAAATAGGAACCAACAATTTGTAGATGAAAAGTAGTGGTTTATTAGAAGAAAGATCCCAGCCACAGGTCAGCATCCAGCCAGCATCCAGGTATGACAGCAACTGCCTCAAGGTTGAAGCATAACATTCCATATGAGGTTTTGTGGTTCCAGTGCTCCATGACATCAGCGCAGCTATGTCATGAAAGGCACAGAGAACCACGATGCCACAAAGAGACATTTGAGAGGAGTATCTGCAACTGATTTAAGCAGACAAGTTCAGTCGAGGTTTTATGTTCCTATGTGATCATGCCAAAGGTGTAAAAACCTGGTATTGTTAATTTACAGTCAGGGGCGGCTCTAGGCTCATGGCGGCCCTGGGCAGGGAGCGTAGGTAGGGGGTCCCTTAAGAGGGGGTCTGGGCGGGGCCGAACACCGCGGAGCTCAGGAAGGTGGAACAGAGCCGGAGGCCGCCAAATCCCTGCCAGGAGCCGCCACACAAATATGTATCCATCCTCAGAGGATTATTATATTAAGGATATATATTGGTGTGGTGGCCCCTGGGGTTTGGTGGCCCTGTGCAGGTGCACAGCTTGCACATGCCTAATGCCGCCCCTGTTACAGTGGAAGGGAAAAAGCAACCCGTTAGGAAAGGCGATACGATGTGCGTGTTCATCTTATGCATCAACCATTCGGTTTATTCCAATGCGTGAGTTACATAAATAAGGTTACTTAGTACTGTGAATTATGTCAACGGTTCTAAATTGAAACCTACCACACGCGTAAACCTGCCGTAACTCCCATTTGTTGATGTGACTTTGGGCCTTGCACGGATGGAAGTCTGAATCACTACCCAGAAAGGAGTCCCATCTGCACCTTCCAAGTTTCTGATGTGTCCGGGACCTCAGAGTACAGGGCAGGGCCGGCTTTAGGGCGGTGCCAGCAGCGTGGCTTCACTGGGAGCTGACCTGAAGGGGGTGCACTGACCTCAGGGGGCTCTGTATTCAGCAATAACTTATGATTTAAAAGCACCTGCTGCAGTTTCTTGTATGTCCAGCTTTCAGGCAGCAATAAAAATGTCAAGATAACTCTTGTGATTAATGTTCCTGCTACAGAGAGAGATTGGAGTTGTGTCTAGTAGCAGTTTTGACTCGCCATAAAGTAGTGCCATAAAGTAGCGCAGAGGGTAAACATGCCTGCTGCAGAGAACGCGCACGGTGCTGAACACAGATCTGTATTTTATGTGGCCAGCTGAGTGGATCAGTTAAGTCAGCCTTTACCTTGCTCTAAAACAACTGAAATGTTTGTGAAAGAGGGTTTATGGGGGTATGAGGGGCACTTTTGCACAAATGTAAATGTAAATCCGTATTTGTAAAGCGCAAACTACTCACCCGTACAGGTCTCAAGGTGCTGGGGGCCGTTGTGAAAATTAAGTGAGTTATTGCCCAGAGTCACATGGTGCTGAGCTGAGCTGCCGCCGGAGATCGAACCGTGAGCCCTGTGCTCTGAAGTTAGCTGCCCTGGCCTCTGTGCCACACCTCTCCAACTCCATTGGTAGTGAGAGAATCCAAAGAGGAGGTCATGGGGGCGGGCACCAAAAAAGAGTGTCTCACCAGACACCACCGGTGGTAAAGCCGTCCCTGCTACAGTGACCTGGCATCTGCAGGAGAGACAGTCACAACACAAGATCACACTGGATTGTTGTATGTGCTAGAACCAGGGTGGGAATGGAGGCTCCTGCAGCACATGGGGTGCAGGGGCCCCCCGAAAGTCGATAAGGACCCCAATACTTCAATGGGGCCCCATTCAGGTCAGGGCCGGACTGGCTGTAGCAGGCACCAGGCATGTTACCAGTGGGTCAGAAAGGCGAGGGCCAGTTTTGGACCAGTGGGGGGCGTTTTACATACAAGGGGGTGGTTTTGCAGCAGTGCTGCAAAATCGGCCCCCTGTACCAAAAGCAGCCACAGCCGTGTTTCCTACCAGATCCCCTCCCTCCCCCCTCCCTTGCGGCCAGCCAGACTTAATTGCCAGGGCCGGTTCGTATTCCCAGTCTGGCCCTCATTCAGCCCACGGCCAGTGCACATCTGTGAGATATAGGAGAATACGGCCTCCGCATCCCATTCTGCAGGGGGGTGGACAATATTTAGCATTACCCCACTGGCGAAAACTGCCTCAGTGAGGTCAGACACACCTTTATGGAACTTGCTGTGCCAGAGAGTAAACCACGGCGGTACAAAAGGGGTGGTGATGGACGGAGCATCTGGACCAATCAAACACTCACCCCCAGTCAACAGATCTGGGTTTAATCCATCACCGTTCTTTAGCCCACTCTGCCACCCCAGTTCAGACATGGCCATATGCAAATCAGTCTGACCCTGTGCCTCATGGGACCAGTCCAGCCCGAACTGCCAAGCCATACCTTCCCTGGACCGGAAAAAAGCTTCCGAGGACCGGTTTCTGGCATTGCAGCCGTCTTCAGTCCGGCTTGCTTGAATCCAGTGGCAAAGTGAGCAAGGGACTCACGTCTGAGCATACCCTGCCAACTTATGGCGAACAAAGAAAAACCAAAGGAAATGATGGACGGAGTGTTGACAATACAAGCACTCACCCCCAGTCAACTGATCTGGGTTTAATCCATCACCGTTCTTTAGCCCACTCTGCCACCCCAGTTCAGACAAGAGAGTAAACCACAGCACAACTTGGGAGAGGGTTCTTTTCCTTTCAGCATGCACTTGTACAAAACTACAGCTCTTTGAAAACTGGAAAATAAATGATGAAACATAATGTAACTGAGCAACAAAACAGTAACATGAAAATAGCGATGTAAGATATTTTGTTATGTGTATTTGTAAAGCTCACCCGCGAAGGTATCCTGGTGCTGAGCAGGTGTGTGTGCCTAGCCCTCCCTGTGATAGGTTGGTTAATTGAAAAGTCAGGTTCAGACCTTCTGGAGTCCTCTGGGCAATGTGACAATGTGACACACATAATATCTGAGTCTCTGCAAGGGAGCGGGGGTTGTCTTTTTGTTTCTAATGGGTGTTATATTCCTATTCTAACACCGGCTCAGGAAGGACCATCTCAGAAGGCATCAGAGGCACTGGTTCTTCTGCATTAGGTCTCAGCTGATGGGCTTCAGCCAGATTTGGGCACACATTATCACCCACTTTCAGATTGGCGAACCTTTCTCCTTTTGCTGGCCCAATGATTTTTAGGTCTCGGCCACCAGACAGCACAAGCCCGCCCATTGACTATCATTGGTTGGCTTTATTGTCAATCTCGTTTGTTTGCTTTTTATGTGGTGCCTTGTGTTGGCTTTCTTTCAGCTTCTTGTGTTTGTCCTTCCCTAGGAGCATGGCCTCATTACTTTTCTTCCTCCACTGCTTACTTTTCAAGCACTACTTTTATTTTTTAAGCACCTGTCGATGTTCTAATTAACTAATTAAGAGGGTTGATGCGCAAGATCAGGACTGTCTGAGTCTTTGTGTAAGAGTTTTTGAGTCTAATACTAGTAGAAGGCTAACAGCTAAACCTCCTTGAGACAAGATTCTGGGTTAAAACCTCATGTTTTTTTTCAATAATGTCATCATTACAGAAAGCAAAATATTTAATCAGAATCAGATAGCTAATTAGAAATTAGCATAAACAAAATAATCAGGGTATAATTCTACAAACATAAAGTCGGCTTGTGAGGAAATCCCAAGGAAAGACTAACAATAAATCAGTAATTGCTTTCACGCTACTTTTGTCTTTTTATTTATCGATCCAACTGTAGAGAAAAAGAAAAAAGCTCCTGCCTCATTTTCTAGGCACTTGCATTTGTGGGTGTCAAAGTCGGTGTTGAGGCTTACATTCACCACTCTCACCTGACTTTCTCACCTATACTTGTATGTTTCTCAACTCTATTACACCTGTCTTCCACCTCTCTTTCCCCCTTGTGGCGTCACTTCCTCTACCCCTGGCACTTTATTAAATCAACATCCTTGGTCTTCCTTACAGGGACAAAGAGGTGACAGGCAGAACTCTGGCACCAGGGGTTCCAGATGAACTCTTGGAGAGAAGAAACCAGTTGTGCAACATCAGTTGGTGCACAGGTGAACTGCACAGAGGTCTTTAGGACCATCACTTGATTCTGCTATTTTTAAAAACCCCACAATGATGTTCAAGGGGGTGGATCAGCATTTGAGCTGCTCCCAAGAAAAGTCACTTAACAGTGGATGGATACACTGGCATCTCTGGATTGGGCAGGGAATCCCACCTTCTAAAACTCTGCATCTCCACTTTTTTGGTGGAGAAGTGTGGCTCACTGGTTAGAGGAGGCATACCCTGAAGCTGAGGTCAGACCCGAGACCAGCGTTCGATTCCCGACGCGGCAGGGTCCTGAACCCAATTGTCCACGGACTCGATAATTCTCGCTTCGGTGCCCACTCTAAGCACGAGTTCACACTATGCAGCTCTGGGCAACAAGCTTGCTTAATCTCCACATCACCCCCCCCCCGCGGCGGGATGCCTGGCTTTCACCTTGGGGATGCCCAGCACGGGTGATCTCACAGGGAAAAACCAGGACGGGTTCCCAAGGCAAGCGCTGAGATGCCCAAGGGTAAAATCGAGCACTATATAAGAACATAGATACATACACTTTTCACCCCCCCCCCCCGCATGGGGCGGACACTTAGGGAGAAAAGTGGATCACAGAAAAGGAGGGAAAGGCCAGCCTGTTGATGAACCCCTGTCTGGAGTGGGCTCTACGCTTGTATTTCCTGGACTCTGTCGGACACTTTTTCCAGAACCAGTGGCACTGACTTCCCAACTCCCTCTGGTGGACAGTGAGGGTTTACGAGGGTTTACGCACCTAGGATCCTGAAGAAAAGGGTCCCCTGTGACTTCTGAGGACCAGGCTATGGTGTGGAAATCTGGAGGAGGTCACACTGATTTCTGCTGGACACACAGTGTCCTGCAAGTGGGCAGAGGATTGTGAGAACTGGGGAGTGAAGGCAAATAATATAGTGTGCTCTGAGAGCCATGGGATGCTGCTACAGTAAGACTTTATGCTGAGGAGACTCCCAGGAGGCAGGACAGGAGGGCAGGTCACAGGCCTAGGAGGAAGCAGCAGTGTCCCAGACCCCTCAAAAATCATCCAGAATAACAAATCAACAGATCAGCATAAACCGAAAAGCATACAATTCCAAAGTTTTGGCGAGGCAATAGAAACACTCCATCGCTTTATGAAATAATTCTCAATTTTGACACCAATAAGAGAAACTGGTCAGCAGAATGCAGGCTTCTAGTAGGTATCAATAAAATTTAGAGCCAGAAGAGCAAGTGTATTCTGGTAGGTGTGGTAGGCTTTATGTACTATGGTCACAGATTTCAAAATGTCTCTGTTACAGATGGGCAGCCTATGAAGGGACCTCAAAACAGGAGAAATATGACCGCCTCTGGAGCAGCCTCCAACCAAAGATGCTGCTGCACTTTGCTCTCACTTGAGGCAAGGAAGCAGCCTGGCAGGGAAGCTAGCTGGGTACCTTGAGTTCACATCATCAATTCTGGACTGGATTATTACATTGACACAGACAAATGAAGAGGGGTATCCAAAAAATGAACAATTCTTTTCACAGTAGTAGGTGGGAAAGCAAGCAGCTTGTCACCTTTGTGGTTTGAAAATCAAGAGGAAAAGCAGGATCAAGAAAGATACCTAGATTTCTTACAACCTTGGTGGATACGGGATGCAGGCAGTGCTTAATTTGAGCCGGTGGTTGCCAGCAGGGCCCACCGGCACTCATTTATGGGGACCAGCACTTATTTTTTCTCATTTGAAATTGAGAGAGACCAAAAGAGGGACAAACAAGCACAGGGGAAAGAAGGAGCAGGAGAAAGATGGACACATAGTCACAAAGGGAGAAGGCAGGAACCTGCAAGAGTGAGACAAAGAGGCATGGAGTGTCTGGTGGTGGATTAAAGAGGCATGAGGTGGAATCAAAACGACCTAGTCAGTGCGGCGATATTTAATAGCAGTGGCCACGAGTTTCTGAGACAAGCTTTGGGCACCGGCACGCATTCTTTTAAAAATTAAGCACTGGATGGGGGGTCTATGATTGTAGGCCAACAGCTGTTATTCCATATTTCTGTTCTGAGAGTGTAACCAATAACCCTGTTTTAGAGGGGTTAAGTTAACCACATCAAAGCTAATGTTCCACCTGGAGATTGAATTTTGGGGCTTGCGATGGTGGCGCTGTGGTTAGTTAAAACGAGAGGATGGCAGGAATTCTGGCCACTGTGTTGAGCTGTTATCTTGGGTGTCTATTGTGATATGAGGCCGCAGGTTCAGTGACACTTGATGTTGAATTAAAGAAACCTATGGCTCAGGTTTTGAGGACGCAACTACATGACTCACAGAGATAGGCCGGGTACCAAAATAAAAGTGGCCAACATTAAAAAATCAGATAACTAAAAAAGTGGCCCGCATTTGCAAATGTGGGCAGTTTTGAACTTGAAAAGACATGCTGTGCAGGTGTTCTGCAATGTATGGGGACTGCATACAGCTGTGCTTGCTGCGGGAAACGTTTATTGTAATATCAGAGAAACCAGCGGTAAAACCTGCCCAGAAATCAATAAAACAGGCCCAAAACCAGTCAGAAAATGACCTGTCAGACCAGCCCTTCTGTCACTTGCAAACTGCCCTATACACCAGTCCTGCCATAGTGTCTCTGCAGTGGACATTGCATTGGGTGTGCAGAGGACATATATTTGTGTACTTGGTAAGTCTTTCCAGCTTTTCTCTTAGTGAAGCCTTTTACGCTCTAGTGCTGTTTCCATCAGTTATGTGTGAGCAGGGGGAAATGGCGGCTTGGCTCTTGTTTGCATTCTCCGGTGATGCACGTGTAACCTAGGGCCACGCGGGGCCCGATGGAGGCAGTTTATGCTCATATGAGAGTAGACTGCCTCCCTGCCGGAGGAGCCTCTCCTTGTGTAATGGGTGGGCATACCTGCCAACCTGAAGAACAATCTCATCGTGTGAGGAGGGGGCAGGGCCTTGGAGGGGTGGGAGCTTGTGCCAAGGAAGGACCTACGAGGCACTTTGAACCCCAGTCCACCCCCAAAGAGAAGCTTGCTGAGGCTGGTGCCGATGTCCTGGGGTGTATTCACACCCCTTAATGGACGTCAGCACTTCAAAGCCTTGGAAAACCACTATTCACAGTGTTTTTCCGCTCCTTTCCCTGCCACCATGAGATATCGGCTCCTCACCAGGAGGCTCTGTGATGGGAGCCGATACTGTGTGTCACACACTGGCACCGTGCGAGTTGGCAGGTCTGGGTTTGGTTAATGTTCAACCAGAGACACTGTTTGATAAATGCTGCCATGACTGCAGGTGGAGCAGGTGTGGCCGGCCTCGGAGGGACCGTGGCGGCCGCCAACAGCAGCAGAGGGCATCTGGGTGCATCCCTGGCAGACCGTATCCTCCCCGCCAGTTAGAGCTGCCACTTAGCCAGGTCTTTACCTCCTGGCCTGTATTTTAAAGTCCAGGCCAGTAAAAAAAAAAAGGGAAAAGCAGTGAAATCCAGTATTTTACCTTCCTGCAACATGAATCCAAAACATCAAACACATAAATAAATGTATTTAAAAGTATGGTAGAGCTGTCTAAATCATTTCAGAATGATTATTAGAGCAAACAGAGGGCTAATTGCGATGTTACAGAAGAATCCTGAGCATTTTGCTGGAATTCTTTTCTCCTACCACTCCTTGTCTGAACAGCAAATCATGAACAAATAGCTGGTATTTTTTCTAAGAAGGGTGGCAACCTAATAACCAGTTGAGATGTCAGGGGCCCGGATGTACAGAGACCCGGCATATTCTCCAAGATGTGCATCAACAGGTCGTATGTGGAAACCTCCCATACAGAATTAATGTCGGACTTTAATATTTTGTTCTAAATATGGTTTACCATGTTTTCCTATCGGCAGTAGTGCTTAATTTGTAAAAAGGTAAGGGCTAAGGCCTTCATCAGGCAGCCACGGTAGCTCGTATCATTCATTGCCCCTGCCAGCGCCCAAGGTCTGTTCCAACCCAACTACTAACCATCACACTCCGACAATTCAGACTATTGCTGGCCCCCAAAGCCATAAGAATGGCTTGCTGGACAGGTATTAGTCATTTTACTGTATATTAATTAATAAACAAGTGCTGCACTGTTCATCTCTGAGTTAGTCAAACAGCGCCACCATGTGGCAGACTGTCATAAGTGTTGGTGCTGACAATGAAGTGCCAGTGCAGAGCACCATAAACCACCGGCTCAAAATAAACACTGCCAATTGAATGTAGATTTTCTATAGCTAACTCAAAAGGGTCATATTTTTGTAGACCGGATTTAGAATACAATGTTTATATAATACAATATTCTGAGAACAATATTCTGGTAACATGTCAAGGCGGGGTTAAACACATAGGAAACACTAAGATGCTTCCACGTGCTGGAACTACCCTGAAGCAGTTTGAATAACATGTTATTAAATGACAACTATGGGCCCCAATTAAAGTTTTTGAAAATTGAAGATTTCTGAAAGTGTTTCGTGAATAGACCTAGATAAAAATATTCACTGGCTCCTAATCCGACTGCCTTTTTGCCTGTCAGGAATATGTTACATCTAAAAGGCTGGAGAACTGCTATTTTTAAATTGGCAAGCTTCATATTTTTAGAAACGTTGGGGCAGAAGAATAGCACACTGACCTTAATCATAAAAGTCATTAATTAAATGCGTCTTGCAATGGAAAGAGCTCATCAGCATTGCACATTAAAATAGATTAGCACACCTCTCGAGCAAGTTCTGTTCCCTGAGGCCACAGAGTACCGCGGAGAAGGATGCGCTGCTTTCTGGGAACCAATCTAGATGCAAGTATTAAAGTTCAATCAATTTCACCCTGATAAGCCCGTAAAAATACCTCCATAGTTCTGTGGTAAACCAAGAATGCAATCTTCACGACTTTGTAACAGCTCAGGATGAAGGCGCAAGGACTCCCAAGGTCAGGCAATGACAGGCAACCCACTGCACTCTAGGGGGTGGGAGCAAGGGGTTCAGGACTACCAGAGCTCAGGCTTCATGGAGCAGGTGAGTGCCAAGGAAAGAGCAGTATAGGTTAAACCTGTTATTCATTGTATTCATACAGGTAATGCTGCCTCTCATTTTGGGCTGTGCTGTCCCTTTTGGGGGCAGGGTCAAGACTGATTTGCATGTTGTTAGTCCCAGTATGTATTGGTACAGAAGAACTAAACAATAATGGAATGGAATGCTCCCAAAGTAATTACCAGTGTTTCAAATTGATTCAAGTATTTCCATCTTCACTTTAGTGCTGTCTAAGCATATAACGAGCAGGCATCTCCTCCTCTGAAAGAGTCACCAACTGACCATGGGCGCTTCCATTTCATGGTCTGTGTGGCATGTCTGGGCAATGGATTATAGTTGGGCGTTTGCAAAATGCAGGGCCAGGGTATATTTTACAGCAGGGAGAGGGGATTGCTTTGGAGTGGATCCAGTGTGTTTCCACATTTCAGGAGATGAGACCCATGATGTGGTAGGGGAGCCAGGGCTACCAGCAAAGTTGCAACCCCTTGCTTTGCCTTGCTACCCTGGTCTCAGGTGTCATGAAGGCAGAAGAAGAAACGAAAATGTAGGAAAAGACACAGGAGCACATTTTATTTCTTTGTGTTTTCCATTTTTATCCTTCTCTTATCCCTTCAGCAGAAAGTAGGAGACTGCTGAGGTCGTTGCAGCGCAAATGGTATGTGATGTCACTTCCACTTCCTCTCGTTAGTTTGTGAATTCGCATCCGGATGTATGTCGTTACTACGAATGCTTTTACAACGCATGCCTTTACCAGGCAGGTTTTACAAAGCAAGTTGTTACAACGACTTGCGTTGGGGGGGCTCTGGATAGTGAATAGTTTAATTTACTATTTCAACTCCAGTCCTCGTGGATAGTAGGGAAGGTTTTGGATAGTAAATTAAACTATTCTCTATCCTACAGCGCCCCCCAGCGCAAGTCGTTGTAACGACTTGTGTTGTAAAAGTTGCGTGGTAAAGGTACTGCGTGGTAAAAGTTGCGTTGTAAACGCTGTTCCCCTTCGCATCCATCACATGGCGTATGAAGCTGATCTTAATAGTTTGGATGAGACATCGCTGAGGATTTGACACAAAGAATCCAGTCTATAGACATGCAGCCTATCACCATGAATTACATCTGTCATTTTGTCACTACACTTCTCATCACTAGACCACATTAGACCACGACTCCTGTCACTTGACCAAAACAATGCCATCTTCAGAGGGCAGTAGACCACGCCTCTCATCGCCAGATTGTTCTAGACCACACTTCCCATCACCAGACCACATAGGACCATGCAGCCTGTCAACAAACCACAAAGGACCACGCCTCCTGCCACCAGACGACACGTGACCACTCACCAACACATAGTCATAGTCATAGTAGCCTTTATTCGGAAGCATAAAATACATCCATAAAAGCATAACGCACATCAGACAACATTATACAATACTTGTCTTAATAAAAAAAGCTGGCATGGTTAATTAAAATACACAAACAGTATTAAAACCAAAAAAGAGCATTTATGTTAGGATTTTATGCTTGTGTACAGGCCCCGATTAAGTGCAAAAGACGGTCAACCATAGGGGCAACTTTAGTGACTAATGTACCGGACCAAGTTTTATAAAGTGCATAAGTGTTAATGTTAATTAAAAAGTCCAAATCATCATCTGCTGGGGGGGGGGGTTAAAAACTCCTAGCACAAGCGTCATCTATCATACCCGGAGCCTGTATTTGTGGCATACGATTTAGCGAGGCCCATGTACGTATGTTATGTTATGTTATGTTATGTGTTTTTTATTAGGCGCGCAAATGCTCCAGCTAAGGAGCGTCTTGGCGCCCGACAAGGCAGCTACACAACACAACTAAATAAAACAGCACAAGCAAACTAACTAAGGAAATAAAAATGTTTTCAAGGCGCGACGAAAAGAAAGCAAATCGCTCATGGCGCGAATTGCCGGGGGTAAAGAGTTCCACAGAGCAGCGGCCCGCACTCGGAATGAGCGCCCACCGGCCCTGCTTCGCTTAAAGCGCGGTACCACGGCCAATTCGAGATCTGATGATCTTAAAGGTCGTGCCGGAATATAGTTGGCCATGAGGGTCGTAAGAATCGTTGCCGGGGACCCCTTCAAGATCTTATGGGCGAGGCAAAGGACCTTAAACTGAATCCGCTGCGCCACCGGGAGCCAGTGCAGCGCTCGAATGGTGCTGGAGGTAGGACAGAATCTTGGAAGGCCCACCACCGCTCTTGCTGCTGCATTCTGGATCCGTTGCAGGCGCCCGATCTCAGCTACATTCAAACCGGCCAGCAAAGAACTAGCATAATCCAGTCTAGAGATGACGGTAGCTTGGATCATGAGTTGCCGAGTGGGAGCATCGAAAAACTTTAGCACAGGACGGAGCCCACGCAGGATGCCGAAGCAGCAAGCAGCCGTGCGTTTAGTGTGGCATGCAAACGTAAGGGAAGGGTCCAACCAGACCCCGAGGTTTTTAAGCTCGGCGACTGGGATGGGAGCAGGACCCAACTCCTCCGGCCACCATCTCTCTCCCCACAGTTCCGGTTGCCTACCAAATACCATCACCTCGGTCTTACTAGCGTTTAGCTGGAGACAATTGAGCGTCATCCAACTAGCGACCGCCCTCAGTCCTTGTTGAAACCTAGGAGCGTCGACCTCCGCATCCCCGCTGATCGTGACCGCTAGCTGGGTGTCATCGGCATATGACACCATGGTCATACCCCATTGTTTGACAACCTCAGCTAGCGGCCTTACGTACAGATTGAACAGCGTAGGGCTCAGCGAGGAGCCTTGGGGGACGCCCAGGTTCAACGGATGGAATTTTGACTGATAAGGTGGGACGGTCACGCTAAAGGCCCGGTTGGTTAAGAACGACCGGAACCAGTCGAGCGCAATGCCGGTGACACCAGCCTCCTCTAAACGCTGCAGAAGGATAGGGTGCGAGACGGTGTCAAAGGCAGCGCTTAGATCTAATAGCACCAGCGCTGCCGTTTGTCCCGCGTCAAGCACGGAGCGAAGATGCTCCACCATATAAAGCAGAGCCGTCTCCGTGCTATGACCTGCCCTAAACCCATTCTGCGTAGCGTCGAGTATATTGGCTCGACGGAGATGTTCCGAGAGAGCGGCATTTACGTGTGCCTCCATCACCTTAGCCGGCCACGGCAAGAGTGAAATAGGCCGATAGCTCTCCGGCTTGCTTCCGTCCAGGCTAGGTTTCTTCAGGATCGGACGAACCATGGCTCGCTTCCACTTAAGTGGAACAACGCCAGATGTCAGTGACGCATTGACCAAGGAACAAAGCGGGGAGATGTCATGAGCCGCCAGGTCCTTGAACACTTCAGGGCAAAGTGGATCCTCAGGGGACCCCGACTTCACTTTGCGAGCCAAAGTGCCTAGGCTATCAGAGTTTAACAAAGGTAGAGAACATATTCCCTCCAATGGTGGTGGCTTAGATGATGTAATCGCTGAGGGAACGACCACAGGAAAGGCTCGGTAGATAGCATTCACCTTTTCCAGAAAAAACTCTGCCAACTTTTCACAGTGCTCCAGAGAGCTTTGATGAGATGTTATAACTTTTTTGGCAGTGAGGTCTTTCAATACCTTAAAGATAGCCTTTGCTGGGTTCGAGCTATTCCTGAATTGTGTCGCATAAAAAGCGGCACGGGTTCTACTCACCGCCCGATGATACACCTTCACTGTAGCCTGATATAAGACTTTCTTAGAGCTGGAGTAGGCTTTGCGCCATGCCCTCTCTGCGCGTCTGCAAGACACCTTCAGAGTTCGCAGAGAGTCGTCGTACCAGGGACTGGCCTTGCCAGGACCAGTTTTACAGGTCACCAAGGGGATAAGGGTGTCCAAGGCCCTGGAGACCCATTCGCTGAACCTGTCGTACATCTGATCCGGAGGACCTGAGCCGTCAAGCGGGTCAGCTGATAAGAGATGAAAAAACTCATCTAGCTTAAGTTTGTTCCAGCGTCTTCTTGGAACAGAACGCACCATCGGCTTAGATGGACTAGCCACGATAGGGCAATGGAACTGTATCAAATAATGATCAGTCCATGCCAGAGGTGTGTAGCTGGTGACACAGACTTCCGTCAGATTGGTAAAGAACGGGTCAAGGGTGTGACCCCCTGAGTGTGTGGGCTGCGTCACCAACTGATTAAGCTGTAACGCCTCAAGGTCAGCCAAGAAACTGGCGACTGAGGGACTACTGGAGTTGTTAAAGTGCAGATTTAGATCTCCAATGATGGTAAAATTGGAGCACCCCGTAGCCAGATTGCTAATAGCCTCGGGTAGGAGGTACAATGGAATATTGTAGGGCTCACCAACAGACCAGCCCACGCCTACCATCACAAGATGATACTAGACCTTTCCTATTATCACCACTCCAACTAGTTCATTCTTCCCATAACCAGGCAACACTAAAACAAGCCTCCTATCACTGGAGCACACTAGATCACACCTCTGTCATCAGATCACACTTGACCACTCCCCAAAACACAAGCTCACTCCTCCTCTTCACAAGATTAAACAAGGGGCCAGATGTAGGTAAATACCATTTACCGATTCTAAAATACCGAATTTTACCGAATCGGTATTTAAGAATTCGGTAATTTACCAAATTCTTAAATACCGATTCAGTAAATTACTGAATCTGAAATGTAGCCACCTACATCCCAAATGCCTAATACCGGTCGGTAACGGCCGAAATTCGGTAATAAATAATAAATGCCTCCTGTCACTGAATCTGACTGGACCCCACTAGAACTCATCTCCTGACACTGGAAAATACCAGACTACACTTGTCTCCTGTCACTGGACCACACCAGACCATGCCTCCCATCACCATAGCACACTGGCTCAAGCCTCCCATCACTGGATGACTCTAGACCTCCCTTCATCCATCCGACCAAAGGAGACTGAGATTCCTGTCAACAGATCCCACTATCCCACAACCACGGCCACTAGTGAACGCCCCTCCAACCCCTGCAATATATTCTACCACAGTCACAATCAGTGCATCTCTGGGAATTGTAGATCACAAGCACTAACACAGTCTTACAATTCTTTATCCAGGATGCTCTGTTTGCTCTGTGTCTACAGAGCTGGCACCATGATCAACTTTTTGTAATCAACAACTGAGCATCGACAGTTGGGTTTGCGCCTTCCTAAAGTATGAAGATTAAAGGACCAAAGACAATTCTTCGGATTTATTCGAACTGAAATTGGATCTGCGGCGCTTCGCAGATATCCACAGACAGGCACGCTCTAGCGTTCATAAATAATTAAAATCTCCATAAATTAGCAGCCCATTGGATAGAGTGTATGATCCTCATCACACAGATCAGCTAGCAATAAAATATTTTAATGTGCATCGTCACTTGAAAGGCAAAGGACAGTGGCATGGCGGAGAAAGACAGATCTCAATATCCTCCTACGTATCTACAGAATATCTTAATAATGTTAACAGAAAAGCCTAAAAAACTGGTGCATCCTGTGAATTTCTGGTAGGAAGAGCTCAAGATCAAAAAGCATAAATTGATGCAGAATCTGTCCTTGGTGGTGAGAAAATCAAAAATACACCCTCAGAGATGTCCTGCTTCTGGCTGATTGCCAGTGAAATGGAACGACCCATGGGTGTCATTTAGGGGGCACCAGGGGTCGCATCTGTGACCCCTGGCTTTCCCTTTGCGACCCCTAGCACTGCCTTTGTGACCCCCGGCCTCAGAGGTGATTAATTCAGAGCCAGGAACATACATAGGGGAGGCTGGGGCTCCAACCTCTTTAGTTTATGTCCACTTTATTATTAGACTAATAGCGAATAAATAAAAATGGAGTACAATAAGCTGGAATATGCCCTTCCATGGCAGGTGAGGTAAGTAGAGCATTCTTTTAAATGTATGCTATGTGCATGCTTGCGGGTGACAGTGTGTTTACGTGTGGGGAGTGTATATGTGTGTATGTGTAAGAATGTGTGTGTGTGTGTGCAAGTGGAGGTCAAAGGTCGTGTGATGTCACTTCCGCTACCCCAGGCATTTTGCTGAATTGAGGTCCATGGAATGACCATTGTAGTTGTGGCAGAGAGGATCACAGCGCCAAGAGAAGAATTTTTCACCAGTCGCTGTCTTACCTGATTTTGAGTTTTATAAAGCGCTCTGTTACCGACAGTACGGCCTCCTGGCACTACACTGCGGGCTGCGGAATGAAAGGAAGCGTATGGAGTGAGCAGCCAGGTATTAAGTTCTTTGTAAGACTGCTACCAAAGGGAGACAGGCGGATGTCAAGCGGATGCTTGGTCCACAGCCTTGGAGCTAAGTGCACAAGAAAGCATTAGACAAACACAGCAAAGAAAGTCAAGAGTACAATTGTTGACAGATCTACAGCCGTCCAAATACACATTTATTGCTAATGGAAAATAACTTGGAACAGAATAGTACACCTCACAGTAAACACAGCAGCAAAGTAAAACAAGAGAAAAAGTAGCCGGTTAGCAAACAGTTCACCCAGACAAAAGCACCAAATAACGTAAGCCTTTAGATAGTTCATTCAGTTAATACCACACAGGCAGACCAAAAAAGACAAAAGGTTGATGGTTCAGGGCACAGTATCACCAAGCAACACATTGAAAGAAAACACTACAGCAATCCCATACAGAAATGACAGGGAAGTAATTAGCAATGATGAAATCAAGTGCAAATGAATACATTCCACTTGTAGGAGCACAAGAGCGCCAATCCAGAGACAACACTATAGATTTAGGGGCTTATTTATGAGAGGCTAGCGCCATCTCAGCGTAACTTTTTCTGTCATTCAAGCGGCGCAAACTTCTCAACCATATCTATGAGGCCACGCAAAGCCACTTTATTTGGCTCTGCATGGCCTCATAGATATGGAGTAAGACAAAGCAGCGCAAGTCGCTGCCTCGCCTTACTCTGCGCCAGGAAGGCAAGGGTTTTCCCACACAACATCCATGGATTTTGACGCTGCCCCAAATGTACTTACTCATGTAAATTTGGGGCAGGGCTAAAACCTTATACCTCCCCAGAGCAGGTGTAACAAGGTGAACTATTTGTATGTCTCCTCCTTTTTTCCTCTTTCCACGTGTGCTTTCTGCAGCACACATAGAAAGAGGAAAATTCCTTTTGGGATTGTTTTTGTTCAGAAAGGGGCACCTTCCTGCAATCCTGCATGCAACGCAGCCACCCTTGCACCCTGCAAGGGTGCCTGCGTTGGCGCTAGTCAGCAAATCGTGTGTCAGCATAGGGGGAAAGGACAGGAATGCACCATATTTCACAAATACGGTGCATTTCTACTATTTCACATTGGCCTAGGGAAGCGCAGCATGTACAATTTGTGGTGCTGCCCTATAGCAATTCCCCATAAATGAGGCGCTAAGGCCACTGGGGTGGCAGAGCCCTACTTCTGCCTGCCCAGCTGCAGCCTGGCGACTCACTTTAAGTTTGCTGCTACTCTGGCATGGCATTTTTGATAAAAGTGCTTACCTCCACACAGAAGCAGCAATTTCGGCAAAATTGTAAAACTGGTTGGGCCACCAAGCCACGCGGCCAACCCAGCATTTTTTTTTGCTCTGCAGAATGAAAATCCTCAAAGCAGGGGTGTCTGTCAACAGAATAAAAAAAGAACATCTCTCACACTGCATTTTCTCCCTCCATGTTAGAGATACTTGGTATTATCTTTTCCTTCCTGAGAATACCATGGCCTGGCTGACCCAGATGGGAAAACTGTTTTGGAAGCCACGCCCTAAACAGCAGGGCTTCGGAAGCTGTGACCCTCGGTGGCCCTGTGGGAGATGGGCTGCTGAGGGTCCACTGCTTGAAACCAGGCTGGTCCTCCACCACTACATGCAGGGGTAACTGTGTGTTTGGTCTAGCGGGAGCTCTGTCTATTAAATGCACAAGGGTCTCATTTATACCGGCATGGATGGATCTTTTATACCGGCATGGATGGATCTTTTATACCGGCATGGATGGATCTTTTATACCGGCATGGATGGACTGACTGCTCATCAGTGTGATATGATATGGTTTTATAAAGCACACTAAAACCCTCAGGTACCAAAGCGCTATTGCGAGACAGACTAATCAACAGAGCCAAACCAACCAAGAAATCAGTGTGGAGGAAAGGTCCACACCATTTGATAATCTCGTTCACAGAGGTGGGCCACCCTAGCATGACGTGGGTCACCTCAGGGATGGGGTTAAAGGGGCTCTGGATTAAAAATGATATCATGCCTATATGCTATGAAAGAATAGCTGCCACTTAACATGGTAATCTTTTGACAGAGGATGTAGCATCTTCTCCTTCGGTTTTTACGGTCGCAAACGGAAAATCACCTATTTGCCAACTCAAAATAGATCTGCCCTATTTACAAACCCTATTTTGCAAGTCGGTAACCTATTACCGACTCGCAAAATAGGGTTTACGACTCGCTATTAGGAAGGGTCGTGCCAAGGACGACCCTCCCTAATAGCGATTTGCATTTGAATGTCAGATTGCAGCCGCAATTAAGTTTACCACCCATTTGAGATGGGTGGTAAGCCATTCACAAACAGGAAGGGTACAGAGGGGAACCCTTCCCCCTTGCGACTGGCATTGAAAATATTTTTTAAGAGTAGGCAGTGGTCCCACGGGCCATTGCCCACTCTTAGAAAAATAAAACAGTAACGTTTAAAAAAAAAAATGCATCCCATTTTCCTTTAAGGAAAACGAGCTGCATTAAAAATAAATACTTTATTGAAAAAGCAGTCACAAACATGGTGGTCTGCTGAACGCAGCAGGCCACCATCCCTGGGAGTGCTAGCCATTCCCAATACATTCGCAATATGCACCTGCCTCATGAATATTAATGAGGCATGCAATTTGCGACCCCATTAGGAATCGCAAACAGTGTCTGAGACACTGTGGTAAATTCCAATTTGCGACTCACAAATTGCGACTCGCAAATTGGAAGGATCGCACATCTGGCCCTAAATCCGGCTTTATGTATCCTAAGCAACAACCAAATGATGACACTAATCCTACTTCTGTTGCAATAAACACGAACAATATAGAATTTCTATTTAAATGATCAAAGTAAAAACTGTTTTATTTTATAGATGTCCTTCAATTTTGCAAAAGTTCAAGAATTCGATAGTTATGAGAGCCCAATCCTGTGATTGACCAGAAAAGATGAGCTTTTTAGTTGTTTATCTCTTTTTTCTTGAGAACTGCTTTATGGAAGATCCAGAAATTGCTAGTGTTGATACAATATTACGTATGATCAAGGGATAAAGCACGACTCCCAAAAACAGAGATGCTACTATTTCATTGCAATTTTGACAGCCAAATCAACTTTTGACTGTTGACCCCCAACTCCGTAGAGTCAAATGTAACTCTGACTGTGTACCAGGATAGCCGCCTAGAAAAAATACATACAGGACTCGTTTCGCGCCTGACTCTGATTCTTCAAATTAAAGACAAATGGGCAGTATTTTTGGATAATAGGACAAACCAAAAATAATCATAAAATCATTACCCATAAACATTAATTGCAATAAGCCTTGATCAAGTTTAATGAAGACAAATGTGATAAAGGTGTGGGGGAACAGTGAGAGGTAAGGACAATGTTTTATCAAAGATAGACACTGGGCAGCCCAAAATCGCACAGTATGTCTGAAGTGAGGGAAATAGTCATGCTACAGAAAACTTGCACCAGATCAATCAAAGAGTCAGTATTAATGTAAAACGGGATTGCGCAGATTATCTACGCATGGCATTGTATTTGTAGGAGCCACACACCATCTGTCCTAGCTCTCCTGATGCTCACAGCCCCGGATCCTCTTTCACGGGTTAACTTCGGACATACTGGTGCTTCGCATGTCGGCTCCATAAGACACTTATTACAATTCTCATAAATTCTTCCTACCATCCATATTCCCTGGTAATGTTCCAAAATTACAGCTGGCCATGATTAATCTTGAACCTTGACCACCATCATGATTGCTTCGAAGACCTTCGCCTTTAGATCACGTGCCTCCTGATCTAGCAATACAGAAGAACCCTCTCAGTTTGGAGATGTTGGGAATTTATTAAAAAGATTTCTTACATGATCCAGCTCTGCAAAGGTCCAGTTCTACAAATTTCAGTTCTGTTCTATTGTCTCCAGTGCTTTAAATGGGCCGGAACTTCTCCTAGGACAAGGAGAGTGCCGGTACTCATGGGGGGGGCCTTGCCATGACACAGGTGGAGCGCTTCATGTTCTCGTGCCTCTGCAGTACTTTAAACACGACCGAACCCCTCTGATTTTGCAATCCTGAGCTGAGTTAGCACAGGAGTACCAGAACAGCAGCTCTTCTATCCTTGGCACAACAATCTTGTCCTGTGTTTCTGCAACTCTTCCAGCAGGGATGAGGCAGCAGGGTCTTTTGTTTACCCTTTGATCCTGCACAGTAGGAGTTTAGAGTCCACCATAAAACGAATGGAGATGGTGTGGGGCACATTCTTCAGGGCAGTACAGCGTTGTAGCATGCCATTGTTTTAAATGACTGTAAATATTAGTTCATCAGCAATTTAAATCAAGCATTTTTACTTGAATGTAAATCCCTGCCCTTGCTGCCAATTTTACGATTACCCTCAAACAAAAAAGCACTTTAAAGGCAACACAATATTTTTTGGGGGTTTGGTACATGTAAACCGCTTGTTTCGTATGGGAAACCATGATTAACTCAAATGCGACAGACAGCTGCATGGATGCTTTAGACTTTCAGACAGTTATGGATTTTAGCTGGTAATGCTTTTGCATGCTGGGAATTGTAGTTCTCCTTTCTCATGATAAGTAAGGGTTTCTAAAAATTCCAGCATGCAAAGCTTTGATGGCAACATTCAGTGACGGATTCGAACATACCCTTATTATTATTATTAGGGCCATAACCATAGGACCGATACTTCAGATTTTTTACTTTGTACTTGGATTTCTTGCATATAAAGTTTGGAAAGGTTGAAAACCTAGCCCCGCCCCAGGCCCCGCCCCTAGTCCCGCCCCACCCCCCAGTCCACTGCTCCTTTTGGTGAGTACCTGCACTTATTTTTTTCCATTTAAAGCACTACTTGTCTCTAATGTTGCACACCAAAGTCTTGTAAGAACAATGTACAGTGGTTCCATTAGATATATTTTTGCAGGTATAAGGCAAATATCCAACATGTAAGCATTAGTCAATTAATTTGGGCACATACATATAAGCACACAAGAGCCTCTCTATGTATGTGTAAAGATTCTGTATTCTTATATCCCAATGCATAAATATTGAAAAAGACAATACTACAGACGGCGCTATGCTCAAAACTAGTATATGTATTTAACAGTCAGGTACACAGGTACATCCAAGGTTGTCAAAATAATAACCAACAGAAGAAGTCCAACATGATTTTTTAGATTTCTATTTTGAAAAACCAATGGACCACCAGAGATATATTGGTAAATGTTTCGACCCAACAGTGTCATTCTGTAGGTCTCATCAGGACATAAGTCATCTGTCTGTCAACCTAAGAAATAATCATATAAGGACCCTTAAAACGGGGAACATCCATTACAACGCGGTGTTTGCACCGCACTACCATTACAAAGCTAGTTTTACAACGCAAGTCGTTACCACGACTTGCGCTGGAGGGCGCTCTAGGCTAAGGAATAGTAGATGTACTATTCCAACACCTTCCCTACTGTACGTAGGCTGGTGTTGGAATAGTAAATCTTACTATTCCTAAGTCCAGCACCCTACAGCGCAAGTCGTGGTAACGACTTGCATTGTAAAACCAGCATTGCAATGGTAGTGCGGTCTAAAAACCGCGTTGTATTGACATACAACCCCTTAAAACATATGTATATGGCTACTAGTCCTCCCAAATCTGTGTCACACTTATACACATACCTCATTTGGTAATAGAAATTCAATTTAAATTCTTCAGAGGGGAACAATGTCTACTTCCAGAGCAGACTATTCATCAATATTGACTTAAACTTAAATGTAATATAAACTATATGGTTTCAGTCCTTTGTAACGCCCATGAAATGGAGCATACGTAATTTTCTCAAAGTCTGTAGAACAATGTGTGTACAAATCAGGAGTGCCTTCAGAAGCATGCAACTCAGCTAGCTTGAGAAACAGTGGTAACTCAGGAAACATGGGTGCAGTGCTAAACAGTACAAGTGCTGGTAACTGTGGTACACTGTTAACAAGCATTTACAATCAAATGGTCTCGTCTTTGTTAAAGTTAGAGCTATTGGCATTGCTCATGACATTATTTTTGTTTACTTTTTGTTTTTAAAACATATATAAATGGCATTATCATTTACAATGCCAATAGATTAATCTCTCCCAAATGCAAGACCTATTGCATTTGCACCCACAAACAGAGCCACCCACACACGCACTCAGAGCCACCCACACAGAGCCACCCACACAGAGCCACCCACACAGAGCCACACACCCATACCGGGCCCTTTGCAAGTTCACACCTCTCAATAGTTCTTTTCATACCATCCTTACCTGCCGTGCTCCACCCAACTTTCAGAGCAGTGTCTGCGTGCGCTAATAAGTGACTTCAGGACCAGGGCGTGCCAAGTGCGGATAGAATTATGGAAAACAAAGCCTTGGCAAAGCCAAGGCGCGTGTTTAATGTACTAAGGCATGGAATGTTAACATATTAGAGCGAGATACACAGGCGGGAATCAGCAGGCGCGAGAGAGTTGTAAAGTAGTCCCACCTGCAGTTCAATGTAAACGTTCAAGGAGAGGCGGAAGGATATACTCAAATAGCCAACAATATTAGGTGAGAGGTCTGTACCGCTGAAGCTGACTGGGTAAATCTCAAGCCAATGACTGAAAAAGAATGGTTGTAAGAAAGCCAATCGTTGAAAGGGGTGGATCTGAAGCCACCTGTATGTATATTGTTAACAAAAGGCCACTTGACAACTGCGCTGTCAAAACCCAGATGGGTAAAAGTCCTAAAAACAGAAGGAACCTGCCCAGAGTTTCCCCAGGCTTCTCGGCGTCCAGTGAACCCCAACAGCATGGCAGATCTCAGACAGGAGGCATCTTCGAAATACATGAGGTGAGGTGACTGTATTGGTCCCTCAAGATTTATTTACCCACAATGCACCCGGTGAAGCACCAATGTTTACAATACAGGAGCCAAACGTTCCCCAAAGCAACATTCTGTTGACAAAAAAACAGATTCAGCTAATAGTGTGAAATACGACACAGTGACACTTAACATAGTCACGTCAGTACATCTATTCACCGTTGCCCATTTTTATTTTTCAGTACAACAAAACGACAGATTCAATTGCTTTCACAGTGTGTCACTGGTATTTGGCCTCGCCTCTCCTCGCTGCCCATCCGTCAAAAGCCGGTACCAAGCCTTTTTTCCCTCTTCCTCCACCTACACCCTCCAATTACCATGCCTATGCCTCCCCTGAGTCCTCTGGCCACACGCCTGGTGTCGTTTTAATGAGTCATGCACCTGGTCTCACTACCAGTCCAGTTTCAAACCATCCATGCATGTCCAGGGTGCCCCTATCTCACCCCACAGAAGTTCTCCCTCACCTCCGGGCCGGTCCAGTTTTAAGATGTCCCGCAGATGCCGTGTGGTGCTGATATTGATGCTGCCCGAGGGGTCCATCCCTCCTGCGCTCTCGGCTTCTCCCGGCGCTGCAGCCAGGATACCCACCACTTCCGATGAAACTGACAGTAACCCTCCCCCTTGGCGAAAACTTCAGGTGAAACAGCAAGAAAGCTCCCCCATGGAAACGATGACGAAGACGAAGGTTCCCACTCGCAAACTTAAAGGGACTGTGAGAATTTATTTGTTTATTTATTTCATGCATTTTTATACAGCGTGGACTTTACCAGAAGGTGTCAGAGCGCTTCACGGTAGGAACAGTAACGTTACATGAGGGGAAAATTACAAGTGGGCATGTTACTAAAGCAAACGTTACGTTACAGGCTCCTCCACCGCGCCTCCTTACATCCACGGCTAGACCTCTTAGAGCCCTATAAGTGGCGGCTTGTTCAGGGGAAGCCCACTTTCCTCCCCCCATCAATCCCTGCATGTGCGCAAGATAGAGCAAGGGTGGATTTCCTCCCTGAACATAAATAAATAAAAATATATTTGCCTGTTTGTTTGATTTTAGTCATTTGACGTCCACAAATTTCCGTTATTGTTGCATTTAAGCAGCGCTTAAGGGCCCAGGTAAGGAGCTATATATGCGCTAATGTTGGGGCATGTTTACTACCTAGTGCCACGCCCCTTGCACAGACCGTCGAACTCCAAGTCTTGCCTAGCCCACACCCCAGTGCACTTACCCTCGGTAGATAGCAGCATAGCAAGACCACGCCATGACACCACCATGTTTCTCCGAGGTGAAGCAGAAATGCCTTGGAGAAACGCCCCGTCATTTTCCGACTGGGGGGGCGTGTTTTACTTTCTCTCCTCTTCCCATTGACTGGAATGTAAAATTCCACCCAATGGGAAGAGGAGAGAAAGAACATGAAAAAACACACCCCTCAATCTGAAAAACAGGAGCTTAAATGACAGACGCCCCTCTTCTCCAATGGCTGGCCTCCGTTTAGGAAGTCAGCCAATAGAGGGGCGGGTTCAAGCCCCCACTCTGGAAAACATAAAATCTCGCCAGCGAGACTGCGCAAGCGCAGCCTACGCAGGCCGAGACCTAAAAAGCAAGACGTCAGGAAACTGCCGACTACCGCCAGACATTGCTAGCTCAAGAAACATGAGTGCACTTCTAAACAGTGCTGCTCATGAAAGAGTAGCATGCTACTAGCCAATTCTAGCTCAGGACACATGAGTGCACTTCTAAGCAGTAGTGCTCAGGAAAGAGTAGCATGCTCTGAACCATTGCTAGCTCAGGAAACATTAGTGCACTTCTAAGCATTAGTGCTCAGGAAAGAGTAGCATGCTCTGAACCATTGCTAGCTCAGGAAACATTAGTGCACCTCTAATCAGTAGTGCTCAGGAAAGAGTAGCATGCTTCGAACCACTTCTAGCTCAGGAAACATTAGTGCACTTCTAAGCAGTGCTGCTCAGGAAAGAGTAACATGCTCTGAACCATTGCTAGCTCAGGAAACATTAGTGCACTTCTAAGCAGTGCTGCTCAGGAAAGAGAAGCATGCTACTAGCCAAATCTAGCTCAGGTCACATGAGTACACTTCTAAACAGTGCTGCTCAGGAAAGAGTAGCATGCTCCAAACCACTGCTAGCTCAGGAATCATTAGTGCACTTCTAAGCAGTAGTGTTCAGGAAAGAGTAGCATGCTCTGAACCATTGCTAGCTCAGGAAACATTAGTGCACTTCTAAGCAATCCTGCTCAGGAAAGAGAAGCATGCTACTAGCCAATTATAGCTCATGACACACAGTGGCGTAACGAAACTTGATGGGGGCCCCCCTGCAAACTACATGGAGGGGGCCCCCCTCCCATCCTCCGTGCCAGTCTAGAGCTCTCAGGCCAGCGACCCGCCATACTGCAGGGGATGCTGGGCTATTGTTACGCCACTGTCACCAATGCAGCCGTTATAAGTAACACTGGATGGTGGAGTTAAAGGTTGGGCTTAGTCTACCAGCAGGCTATCATAGGTGGTGGTCCATTCATTACAGGGTCCCTGCCATCAGTACGCCAGGGAAGTTATCCCAATTTTAGGTGGGTTTCCTGATGCAGACTCCTGTCATGATATACAACGGGCCCACTCATCGTTCAGTTTTGACAAAAGTGCATCCACTGATCCTTCTCATTTCCGTTTTAAAGCATTAGACAAAGTGACAATGCAGTATTTCAAAAACAGATGTAACTACAAAGAGCACATTTTGATAATACATTTTTATTAGAAGACAATGCAATCTTACTACTCTCTCTACTCTCGCTACTCTCTCTCCACTCTCCCTCCACTCTCGCTCTCCACTCTCTCTCCACTCTCTCTCTCTCTCTCTCTCTCTCTCTCTCTCCACTGTCTCTCTCTACTCTCTCTCCACTCTCCCTCCACTCTCTCTCCACTCTCTCTCCTCTCTCTCTCTCTCTCTCCCCACTGTCTATCTCTACTCTCTCTCCACTCTCTCTCCACTCTCTCTCTCCACTCTCTCTCCACTCTCTCTCTCCACTCACTCTCTACACTGTCTCTCTACACTGTCTCTCTCTACTCTCTCTCTACTCTCTCTACTCTATCTCTACTCCCTCTACTCTTTACTCTCTCTACCCTCTCTCGCTCCACTCTCTCACTCTCTCTCCACTCTCTCTCTCTCTCCACTCTCTCTCTCCACTCTCGCTCTCTCCACTCTCGCTCTCCACTCTTGCTCTCCAATCTCGCTCTACACTCTCTTTCCATTGTCTCTCTCTCCACTCTCTCTCTCTCTCCACCCTCTCTCTCTACTCTTTCTCCATGTCTCTCTCTACTCTCTTTCCACTCTCTCTCTCTCCACTCTTTCCCTCTCCACTCTCTCTCCACTCTCTCTCTCCACTCTCTTTCTCCACTCTCTCTTCACTCTCTCTCTCCACTCTCTCTCTCCACCCTCTCCACTCTCTCTCTCTCCACTCTATTCACTCTCTCTCTCTCCACTCTCTCCTCTCTATCCACTCTCTCCACTCTCTCCTCTCTCTCCTCTCTCTCTCTCTCTCCACTCTCTCTCCACTCTCCCACTCTACTCTCTCTTTCCACTTTCTCTCTCTCTCTCTCTCTCTCTCTCCACTTTCTCCCTCTCCACTCTCTCTCTCTCCACTCTCTCTCACTCCACTCTCTCTCCACTCTCTCTCTCACTTCGCTGTCTCTCTCTACTCTCTCTCCTCTCTCTCTCCACTCTGTCTCTTCACTCTCTCTACTCTCTCTCTCCACTCTCTCCCCCCACTCTCTCTCTCTCCACTGTCTCTCTCCACTCTCTCTCTCTACTCTCTACTCTTGCTACTCTCTCTCCACTCTCTCTCCACTCTCTCTCTCTCTCTCTCCACTGTCTCTCTCTACTCTCTCTCCACTCTCCCTCCACTCTCTCTCCACTCTCTCTCCACTCTCTCTCTCTCCACTGTCTCTCTCTACTCTCTCTCCACTCTCTCTCCACTCTCTCACTCCACTCTCTCTCTCCACTCTCTCTCTCTCCACTCTCTCTCCACTGTCTCTCTCTCCACTATCTCTCTCCACTGTCTCTCTCAACTCTCTCTCTACTCTCTCTACTCTATCTCTCTACTCTCTCCCTACTCTCTCTACTCTCTATCTCTCCACTCTCTCACTCTCTCTCCACTCTCTCTCTCTCCACTCTCTCTCTCTCTCTCCACTCCCGCTCTTCACTCTCGCTCTCCACTCTCGTTCTCCACTCTCTTTCCACTGTCTCTCTCTCCACTCTCTCTCTCCACCCTCTCTCTCTACTCTCTCTTCACTGTCTCTCTCTACTCTCTCTCCACTCTCCCTCAACTCTCTCTCCACTCTCTCTCTCTCTACTCTCTCTCCACTCTCTCACTCCACTCTCTCTCTTCGCTCTCTCTCCACTCTCTCTCTCTACACTGTCTCTCTCCACTCTCTCTCTCCACCCTCTCTCTCTACTCTCTTTCCACTCTCTCTCTTCACCCTCTCTCTCTCCACTCTCTCTCTTGCTCCACTCTCTCTCTTGCTCCACTCTCTCTCTTGCTCCACTCTCTCACTCCACTCTCTCTTTCACTCCACTCTCTCTCTCACTCCACTCTCTCTCACAAAGTAGTGTGCATTGCCATGGGCGTCAGCAGAAATGTTTCCAGGGGGCGGCACATTTTTTACTTCATCACCATCCCCCTTGCACTCTTCTACCCTCTGCCTTGCACCCTTCTTGCCCTCTTCCTTGCACCATTCTCCCCTCTGCCTTGCACCCATCTCCCCTCTGCCTTGCACCCTTCTACACTCTGCCTTGCACCCCTCTCCCCTCTGCCTTGCACCCTTCTCCCCTCTGACTTGATACCTTCTCCCCTCTGCCTTGCACCCTTCTCCCCCTCTGCCTTGCACCCTTCTCCCCCTCTGCCTCGCACCCTTCTCCCTCTCCGCCTTTCACCCTTCTCCCCCTCCGCCTTGCACCCTTCTCCTCTCTGCCTTGCACCCTTCTCCCCTCGGCCTTGCACCCTTCTCCTCTCTGCCTTGCACCCTTCTCCTCTCTACCTGGCACCCTTCTCCCCTCTGCCTTGCACCCTTCTCCCCTCTGCCTTGCACCCTTCTCCCCTCTACCTTGCACCCTTCTCCCCTTCGCCTTGCACCCTTCTCCTCTCTACCTTGCACCCTTCTCCTCTCCGCCTTACACCCTTCTCCCCGTCGACTTGCACCCTCCACCTTGCACCCTTCTCTTCTCTACCTTCCAGCCTTCTCCTCTCTACTTTGCACTATTCTCCCCTCTACCTTTCACCCTTCTCTCCTCTACCTTGCACCCTTCTCCTCTCTACCTTGCACCCTTCTCCCCTCTGCCTTGCACCCTTCTCCCCTCTGCCTTGCACCCTTCTCCACTCTGCCTTGCCCCCTTCTCCTCTCTACCTTGCACCCTTCTCTCTTCCTCCTTGCACCCATCTCCTCTCCGCCTTGCTCCCTTCTCCTCTCTGCCTTGCACCCTTCTCCTCTCTACCTTGCACCCTTCTCCCCTCCGCCTTGCGCCCATCTCCTCTCCGCCTTGCACACAACTCCTCTCCGCCTTGCACCCTCCTCCTCTCTACCTTTCACCCTTCTCTCTACCTTGCACTGTTCTCCCCTCTACCTTGCACCCTTCTCCCCTCTGCCTTGCACCCTTCTCCTCTCTGTCTTGCACCCTTCTCCTCTCTACCTTGCACCCTTCTCCTCTCCGCCTTGCACCCTTCTCCCCTCCGTCTTGCACCCTCCACCTTGCACCCTTCTCCTTTCTACCTTGCACCCTTCTCCTCTCTACTTTGCACTATTCTCCCCTCTACCTTGCACGCTTCTCTCCTCTACCTTGCACCCTTCTCCTCTCTACCTTGCACCCTTCTCCCCTCTGCCTTGCACCCTTCTCCCCTCTGCCTTGCACCCTTCTCCACTCTGCCTTGCACCCTTTCCTCTCTACCTTGCACCCTTCTCTCCTCCTCCTTGCACCCATCTCCTCAGCGCCTTGAACCCTTTTCCTCTCTGCCTTTCACCCTTCACCTCTCTACCTTGCACCCTTCTCCCCTCCGCCTTGCGCCCATCTCCTCTCCACCTTGCACCCATCTCCTCTCGGCCTTGCACCCTCCTCCTCGCTACCTTGCACCCTTCTCTCTACCTTGCACCCTTCTCCCCTCAGCCTTGCACCCTTCTCCTCTCTGCCTTGCACCCTCCTCCCCTCTGCCTTGCACCCTTCTCCTCTCTGCCTTGCACCCTTCTCCCCTCTGCCTTGCACCCTTCTCCTCTCTGCCTTGCACCCTTCTTCCCTCGCCTTGCACCCATCTTCTCTCCGCCTTGCACCCATCTCCTCTCTACCTTGCACCCTTCTCCCCTATGCCTTGCACCCTTCTCGCCCCCCCTTACCCCCCTGCAGACGCCCACATGATGCTTCTAACAAGAGTGCTTACCTGAGAGCACCATTTTGCTGCCTCATCCCTTCTCATATGAGCTTTGCCCTGGAGAATTCTCTCTCTGGGGCCCCCACTCCCACCCTTGTCAGGGTCCTGAGCAGTGCTCTGTGCTGCCTCCGCTCTCTCTCTGGGGCCCCCACCCCCGTCCTTGTCAGGGTCCCGAGCAGTGCTCTGTGCTGCCTCCTCTCTCTCTGGGGCCCCCAGCCCCCGTCCTTGTCAGGGTCCCGAGCAATGCTCTGTGCTGCCTCCTCTCTCTCTGGGGCCCCCAGCCCCCGTCCTCGTCAGGGTTCCGAGCAGTGCTCGGTGCTGCCTCCTCTCTCTCTCTGGGGCCCCCGTCCTTGTCAGGGTCCCTAGCAGTGCTCTGTGCTGCCTCCTCTCTCTCTCTGGGGCCCCCAGCCCCCGTCCTTGTCAGGGTTATGAGCAGTGCTCGGTGCTGCCTCCTGCTCTCTCTCTGGGGCCCTTAGCCCCCGTCCTTGTCAGGGTCCTGAGCAGTGCTCTATGCTGCCTCCTCTCTCTCTGGGGCCCCCAGCCACCGTCCTTGTCAGGGTCCTGAGCAGTGCTCTGTGCTGCCTCCTGGTCTCTGGGGAACCCACCCCATCCTCTTTCCGGGCCTTGCACCTCTGACTGAAGAGAAACAATGTAAGTTGGGTCCTGAGCAGTGCTCTGTGCTGCCTCCTCTCTCTTTGGGGCCCCCAGCCCCCGTCCTTGTCAGGGTCCTGAGCAGTGCTATGTGCTTCCTCCTCTCTCTCTGGGGCCCCCAGCCCCCGTCCTTGTCAGGGTCCCGAGCAGTGCTATGTGCTTCCTCCTCTCTCTCTGGGGCCCCCAGCCCCCAGCCCCCGTTCTTGTCAGGGTCCTGAGCAGTGCTCTGTGCTTCCTCCTCTCTCTCTGAGGCCCCCAGCCCCCGTCCTTGTCAGGGTCCTGAGCAGTGCTCTGTGCTGCCTCCTCTCTCTCTGGGGCCCCCAGCCCCCGTCCTTGTCAGGGTTCCGAGCAGTGCTCGGTGCTGCCTCCTGCTCTCTCTCCCTGGGGCCCCCATCCCCTGTCCTTGTCAGGGTCCTGAGCAGTGCTCTGTGCTGCCTCCTCTCTCTTTAGGGCCCCCAGCACCCGTCCTTGTCAGGGTCCCGAGCAGTGCTCTGTGCTTCCTCCTCTCTCTCTGGGGCCCCCAGCCCCCGTCCTTGTCAGGGTCCTGAGCAGTGCTCTGTGCTGCCTTCTCTCTCTCTGGGGCCCTCAGTCACTGGCGTAGCTAGGGGGGTGGGCGGTCCGCACCAGGCGGCACAATTTTGGAGGCATCAGGCACATGTGTGGCGGTTGTTGCTGAGCAGCCAGTGCTCGCACTTGTATTTAAAAACGAAATGCAATTAAATCCTGCACCACCTAGCATAGTGGTGGTGCGACGCCGCAAGCCGTACTGCTTATGTGCTTCCCAGGGCCGTCAATCTTGCAGCGCGTAAGCACTACCAATGACGGCTGGAGTTCTGGACTTTTTGGTTCTGTCCAGAGGTGTCAGGGAACAACACCCGAAGACCCCGGAGTTCCACCTGCCTTGGTGCACAAATAAACAGAAACACGGGCTTCTCGATGGTGGCGTCAAAGACCAAAGGTTTATTACTGCAGGGACACAGAAGTCACAGAAACCACGCATGGGCAGTGTCTAGGAGCCTGTTCGATTTGTACAAAGAGGGTTGCTCCTTATATACTAAAAATTGTGCTCCAGGCAAATATTTCACATGTTAGTACATTCCCAAACCTTTGTGTCCTAAACAATAAATATTTGGCGTTACACAGGAACCGTTGATAATATCTGATGCCAAACATTACGAAGAGGGGTTCCCACTAGTTCATCACAATCCCTTGTCAATATTGCATTCAAGAGCCGGACCGCCTCATCGTAAATTTCGTTGCCTCCCCCTAATAAAGATTCAGAAAGAAAGGAACGGAGCCAGGTGTGGAAGATAGAAAAGTGGGATAAGGGATGTTTGTGGGTTGTAAATGGGCAAGGCTACCGGCTTCGGCCGCCTAATCATGATCGGGACAATGGACACGAGAACCAGTTCGGTAGGGCTGGCCTCGGGCAGAGGAGGCAGCCTTTGTCGAGTCATGCAGCTACAGCGTGTTCTGTTCCAAGGTGCACGTGTCACTAAAGAGGTGAATCGCCGGCTAAGCCTACGTGTCCTTAATCGAAATGAAGTGATCAGAGGTTATTGCGTATGTGAGGGCAAGAAACACAAAATGGCCGCCATGATCTAAGATGGATGCCATGGGTAGATCAGAAATGTGTTTGTAACAGGAGTACTCTTGCTCGTAGCATAGCGAAAACACCAGGATATGCTAAATGGATCATTTGCGGTTCGCTGATACCAATATTATGTATTTCCGACGATATTGAAAACACGGGTTCAAATCGTCACGGAACCTCAGACCCTCCTTTTGCCCTTACATAGGCAATTACTCAGTCTATGTCAGAGTCTAATTCTATGCTCATCAGGTCAGTGGCATGCTGTTGTATCATCATCCTTTCTCGCGCCTTTTCTCCAAACGCAGGTTGTTTCCTAAAACAGGTTGCAGCACAAAGACTACACAGAGCTGGACCACACTGGATAATCAGGCAGCATGAGAAGAGGAATACTAAGATGACACCAATGACCATTAGAACCTTCCATCCCCACGCTGAGATCAGAGTCCAAAACCACTCCATGAAGGACCAGTTTCCCTTGTCTACATGAATAGAATCGGAAATCTTGTGTAGCTTCGAGATCGCCTCATAGACTGTTGGAGCATTATTAGGAATAAAGACACAGCAGCTCGATTGGATCATTCTGCATACCCCACCTCGAACTGCAAGTATTACGTCTAGAACCATACGGTTCTGCAACGTCATGAGTCTATCCGCCTGAAGCTCAGCTGTCAAATTGCTAAGGGCACCAGCAGTTTCGGTGATAGTAGATTCAACTACCCGTGTTAGCTGACGTATGTTTCTACTATTGGCCATAGGCCCCCAGAACGGAAGGAAGCCTTTGAAGAAGTCTCCAGCTTCCTGACCAGCGGTATCTTCTTTGCTGAAGACACCTCTTGCTACTCTAGTTTTGTGGTAATCAGATGAAGCAGTGTATGTTGGAGGCAGCAATCGAGCAATATAACATGATCCTGAAAAGTCAGCAGGCAACCATGTATATGCCCTATCTCGGCAGATGAAGTAGGTACCCCTAGCAGTAAGAAAAGCAGGGGAAGAGTTAGACGGAAACACGTAAGTCTCTACGCACTCACTCCTCCCTAGCTGAGCTCTCGGATTTCTCCCATTACCTTGCAAACAGACTTGACCTCGGTGAGGTACGACCCAGATTGGAGTTGAGCTTTTACGCTTGCTTTCTCCCAAACTAAGGCGATACTCTGAAGAATTCCAACTTAAATATACTCGCAATTCGTCTCTAGGGTAAGATGGAGTATTATTGACGTCCTTGATCATGTCAATAATTCCCTGGACTAAGGCTTTGTTGGCAGAGTTATATTTAGTGGAACGTGGTGGACGTGGAGGATAGGTTTCAAGGGCATAAGCAAAGATGGTTTGAAGGGCCTGAAATGATCCATTATAGCTGAAAGGCAAAACCAGATAGGGAATGCCTTTATCCATAGTGTGGGGTATCAAGCCACACACCCAGCAGTCTGTAGTGTTAACTACCAGTTGGTGTTGGTGCAAGAGCTGTACAAAAGTGTTATTAATGAATTCTGAGCGTCGAGCTTGCTCATGTTCAGGAAACGAGTGAAAAGAGTGTATAGAAGAAACAGTAGAAGTAGCAGGATCAAGGGGAGGTACTGTGGTTACTGGCATAAAAATCAAACTCATACCAAAGACGATTCCACCCACCAACGTTATCAAAACAATCAGAAATGTAATGGCACATTGTATCAAAAAGCATTTGCTGTGAAGAATTCTGTAAAGTCTGTTTCTGCGAACATAAATCACATTTTCTCGTTGCAGCGCAGGAAGCTCCATCTTCTACAATCCGCTCGCGACCACTGATGATGTGTACGTAGATGAAAATGCCTCTATCAGCCCTGGGAGTTCCCAGAACCAACAGAAAGATCGACCTTGTGTCAGACCCCCGCAGATTCAACTAGGCACACAGCCACGACCCTACGGCTACCCAGACGGCAAGGCAATTTTTAAAAACAATAAAACAATAGCAAACTTCCTGGCTGAAGGCAAAAGTTCAAAATTTCAAAATATCACAATAGGCAGTTGCCTGCTTTATTTGTCCATATTACGAGGTCGTAAATTGTATCTTTGCTTTGCAGGTACTGTTTGATCGGAAAATAGCGTATCACTAGTAGTTGTTGCAGTGTTCAAGTTCGCAGATGACAGAGTTTTTTCTGATGCAGGGGACAAATGTTTAGAGTTCAAAGGAGTCTTTTCAGGAGGAGAGTCAGAGTTCGGAGTGTCGGTAATCAATTCGGCATCGCTGAAAGGGATGAACTTTGGCGTTTTTTCAAATTCGGAGGCACCAATTCCCTTCTTCACCCAGTCGTCGTAAGGAAGTGGCAAAGGTACACGTTTGACATGAGACGCATGTACCCAGTGCTTGCGACCAGCTACACGAACTGCGGTTCTTGTCACAAGCAGGACTTGGAATGGGCCGACAAATCTTTGCTGAAGGTTCTTCGTCCTCGCGAAGTTTCTCATCACAACTTGATCGCCGGGTTTCAGCTGATGCCCTGGACTCTCCGGAGGCTTTGGCAATGCATCGAAAACCTGTTGGTGAATAAGACTCAATTTAGCAGTCAAGTCGTAAAGGTAGTCTATCAACATAGGATATTCTAGAGAACAAAACTCCTTTGGCCTAGGCACACCCCACACATTTGCCGGGCGGCCAAAGACAATCTCAAAGGGACTAAGCCCTACTCTAGAATGTACAGTTGCTCTTGTTGATAACAAAGCCAAGGGTAGTGCGTCTGCCCAGGACAAACCCGTGGATGCTTGTATTTTGGCTAGTTTTAGTTTGAGGGTGCCATTGTAACCCTCAACTAAACCAGCAGACTGGGGATGGTTTGCACTATGGAACTTCTGTTTGATGCCCAAACCGGCACACACACTCTGCATAACTTTCCCTATGAACTCACTTCCGTTATCTGACCATACAATCCGTGGCATTCCGAACCTAGGGAAATATTCTTTGCGAAGAATTTTGGCAGTTGATAGGGCAGTATTGTCCTTTAGTGGATATGCTTCGATCCATCTGGAAAAAGCACAGACTACCACCAGGACGTATTTCAAATTATTACACCGATCCATGTGAATGAAATCTAACTGAATCACTTCAAAGGGGCAGGAAGGAGGAGCGAAGTGACCAGCAGGAGTTGGAGTTCCCTTGCCAGGATTATGCATCAGGCATACCATACAATTTTTCACCACTCTCTCTGCACATTTACTGATCCCATCATTCTTCCAGACTGGAGCCAACATCTTACAGATTCCTTTAGAACTTATATGTGCTACTCCATGCGCCATCGTCACCACTGCAAGCACATACGCATCAGGCAACATCCAACGCTGTTGTTCTGACAAATCAATCCAACACCCACTCGAATCCAACTTGCCCGTACTTTCTCTCCATACACGTTTTTCCTCCTCAGTTGCCTCTTTCTGAATCTCTTTCACACTTTCCATTGTATCCTCACACATTCCAGACTCAGCAATCCATCTTGCAGACGTAGCAACATACATTCTACTCATCATATCTCTAGCTGTCTGTTTAGCAGTTTCATCAGCAAAAGCATTTCCACGACCAACATCATCCGTGATTGCTTTATGAGCACTGCACTTCACAATCGCAACTTCAGTCGGCAAGGTTAGAGATTCCAACAGGTCGTTAACTAGCTGACCATGTTGAATCTTAGTCCCATGGGACGTAATGAAACCTCTTTCTTTCCACAAACGGCCAAAACTATGGGCCACGCCAAATGCGTACTGACTATCTGTAAACACATTCACTCTCTTTCCCTTAGCTAAAACACATGCTCTTGTTAGAGCTATTAATTCTGCAGCTTGGGCAGAATTCTGACTCACTCTTGCAGTCTCCACAATCGTTCTTAGAGTCGTTACCGCATAGGCAGCAGTCACATCACCATTCTCCAATTTAAAACATGACCCATCCACATACAGCGTGCCATCTGGATCTGACAATGGAGTGTCTTTTAAATCAATACGTCCTTTTGTCTCTTCCTCCGTTCTAAAACAACAATCATGGGGCTCGGAATCACTCGACTCTTGATTAGCCGGCAACAATGTTGCTGGATTCAATACATTACATCTTTTGATCTGAATATGACTCGCTAATAATGTCAGCTCGTAACCAGATAATCTCGCACTGGTAAGGTGTTGTGTCTTAGTTCGATTCATGAGTGTATCCACAGCATGAGGAACCATGACCACTAGCATGTTGTTCATCACCAAACCAGCAGATTGTCGAATGGAAGCCGCAGCTGCCGCTGTAGCTCTCAAACAACTAGGTAACGCCCTAGCTACTGGATCTAATGTTGATGAAAAATACGCACAAGGGCGTTGTTTATCACCAAATGTCTGTGTCAGAACACTCAACGCGCAACCTTCTCTCTCGTGAACGTAGAGCGTGAATGGCTTGCTGTAATCAGGTGTACCTAATACAGGAGCTGAACACAGTGCATTTCGTAACTCAGAAAAGCTCTCCTGACATTCATCAGACCATGGCACCGGACTCGGAACATTTTTCCCAGTCAAAGCTACCAACGGTTTTGCTAAAAGAGAAAAATTTGGGATCCACTGCCTACAGTAAGAGGTAATACCTAAAAAGGCACGTACTTCTCTCTGCGTGCGAGGAACACTCATCTGCGTAATTGCTTTTATTCTCTCTGGGGTCAACTTCCTTCCCTCCTTTGACAAGAGATGACCTAGGTAGGTCACTTCTTGGCAGCAGTATTGCATTTTCGAAGGTGATACCTTATGATTCAAATTAGACAAATGATGCAATAACGAAATCGTAGCTGCTTTGCAAGTTTCCTTGTCATCGGCAGCCACTAGAAGATCATCTACATACTGCACTAGAGCAGAGCCTGGAGGAAGGACAAAGGAATCTAACTGACTTTTTAGTGCTTGACTGTAAATAGATGGGCTCTCACAATAGCCTTGTGGAGCGCGTTTAAATCTGAAACTTCGACCTCCTAGACAGAAGCCGAAAATATCCCTGCTTTCTTCGGCTATCGGAATGCTGAAAAAGGCATTCTTTAAGTCGATGACTGAAAACCATGTGGCTGTTGCAGGAATCAATGTTAACAAGGCAGTAATGTCTGGAACTACAGGAAACTGTGGGACCACAATCTTATTAACTTCTCTGAGGTCGATGACAAATCTATACACTGGAGGCTTCGTAGGATCAGTTCGTTTCAAAATCGGTAATACAGGACTGTTACAGACATTTCCTCTAGTTTCTTCAACCACACCTTTTTTAATCAAATCTTGTACAATCAATAAAAGTGCTCGTTCACCTTCACTAGATATTTTATATTGAGGAATTCGTGGAAATTTTACATTTGCTTTCAAAGTGACTACATATGGTGGTATTTCTAAAAGGCCTACATCGTTAGGACCAGTCGCCCAAAGAGTATCAGGGAGTGAACGCAGCTCTGGCGGGAGTGCATCCATTGACAAGTACATCGGAGAGGTGATTCTTTTGCCCAATGTAAGCTGTACTCCTTCCGGAGAACAGTACAATGTCGCATATAGGCGTTTTAACAAGTCTAAACCAAGCAGATTTTCATTACAACCTGTCGTCAAAATTAGGGGTGCTTTCAATTGACACGGTCCAACAGAAATAGACAAAGGACCAGATATGGGGTTGTAAACAGGGGCGCCTGAAAAACCTACAGAAACATTTGTTGAGCCGGACAAAGGTGCGCCAGGGAGTTTCGCATGAATGATAGAACTTTTTGCTGCACCAGTATCCAACAGAAACGGTTCGACTACACCTGATGTTGCTACTGCGACATAAGGCCCACTCTGATCCACTGGAACTGATACTACTCCCTCTCTCTGTCCATGGCTGTCCTAGTACCCATTTTGCTGAAATCCCTCATCCACTTTACAATAGTCTTCAACAAGATACTGTTGAGATCTATTTTGCTGGGCAGACTGTCCATTTCGTTGATCAAAGTGATTGGAAGGGCGATCATTCGTCTGTGGAGGCATAGCACCTCGCCCTCGACCTCTAGAATTTTGCACAAAACCACCACGACCTCTCTGAGCTGCTGCTGCGTTATTTTGCGCTAAAACTGGACACTAATTCTTGTAGTGACCCTCTTTCTTACAGTACGCACACTGATTCCACTGATATTGAGGCCTCGGTGAACTATAATCTGTTCTTTGATACGAGCCCTGTTGCGCATTAGTCTGATTCGTGCGAGGCGGATACGCCTGTTGCAAGAGAACTTTAGTTTTTAAGTCTTTCGTTTTTTTATCTGATTTTTCTTTCTCCTCTTTATCCCTATTTTCATAATACTGTGCAGTTGCAAGTATTTGCGCAGTTGTAGAGACAGCCCACGCACTCTCGGAATCTTTTAATTTGTTGCATAGCTCAGGTAACAAATTATGTACGAACTTATCGACAAACAGTCTCTGTCCTCCTTCTGTGCTCATATCCTGACCACTATGATCTACAAAAGTCTCTTCGAACCTCGTGAAAAAGTCGGAGACACTTTCGTCTTTCTTTTGCCTGCATGCGGACACCTTGTCCCAATTAACGCGCAATGCGGGCATCAGAGTCTTCATTAAGTCGATTATCCTACCTGGAAGATTAGCAATTAGGGGTTCGGGTTTTGAACCACCTATTTGCTGACCATCCGCTGCAATGATAGCTGCCCAATCACCGCCTAGGGCAACTGGATGATTCTCTTTACGAATTTTAGCCCAAATTGGTTGTGGAACTACATTACCAAATAACATATCAATGTCCGCCAGATTCATTACACAGGCCTCAACTGTCTGTGTTAATTCCTTATAGTATCCGGCAGGATTCTTACGCGGGTCTGGCAAGGCCTGTTTCACTGCTAGCACTTCGGCTCGTTTCCATGGAATGTGTATCCACACTCTTTGGAATTGCGCCGGAGCGGCTACAATACCATTGGCATTATCAGCTTGTACAGCTTCGCGCCAAATTGGAGGAACCTCCCTCATTGGATATTGGCGATTCAGCTTCATCTTACTTTTCTCTAAATCTCTTGGTGAACGAAGTGATGGATCACTCCTATAACTTAAAATCAGTTCCATCGCTTCTTCTATATTTTGACCTACTATCATTCCTGCAGCAAACTCTTTCTGAACCTTAATTAATTCTTCTAAATTTGATTCAACATCATCTTCTTCTACTTCCTCACGTAAAAGCGAGCACATCTCATCAAAGACATACTGTTGCGTTGGTTCCTTCCATTGCATAAATGTATCTAGCACATCTCTCGTACTATATCTCCTACTCTTCGAAATCCATCTGAGAGCCGTGGAATCTAAAATTCCCCGTTCCTCAGTACTCGGAAGCTGACTACGTCTTTGAACAGAGTCAGAAGTAGGAGTCTTGATTAAAGTTTTATAGAAAGGAGACAGAATGCTAGAAACAGAATCAGTGATTCTTCGACGAACAGAAAGTGGAGTCAACACACTAGCAGACGCAGAGAACACAGTAGAAGTAGGAACAGATAGCGGGACAGTAGGAGTATCGAGGAAGATAGTTTGTGGAACAGTAGGTGTAAGCGAGACAGATACAGGTATAGAAGTCGGCAATCCAGGAGGAGGAGGTGCCGTAGGAACATTCACATTGACTACAGGAGGTACAGGAGCTTGATTCTGAGGAGCAGGAGCAGGAATACCGGGTTGTCCAGCAACCGGCAATTGAACATTCGGTAAAGGTGGAGCCGTAGCACCTTGTGCATACGGTGGAGGTGACCTTAACAAATAAGACAACAAAGGATCGTTTTCGGGGTCCTCCAGTATCTTAGCTGTTTTCGATGGCAAGGCAGGATAGCACTTGTCGATCGCTAAATTATGCTCTCTAATAGCCACCTCTATGGCCTTCTCAGACTCGTTGACTTGCAGCTGTTTAGCCGCTTGTTCTAGAGTCAACTCTTCTTGCTCTTTCTGTTCTTTCTTCAATCTTTTAATCTCTCTCTGTTTAGATTCTTTTCGCCAGTAACGGAAAGAATCAAACATTGCCGGCCGGGCTTTCTTCCTAAACAATTTCGCTTCTAAATTATCAAGGATTTCGGGTTCAAAACTACCATGTTGTGGCCAACTAAGGACACCATCCTTTTTCGTATAGTGGACCCACACCTCATTATAAGATATAGGAGCCACACCATGTTTACAGTACAAGTCATATAAGGGAGTCCCAATCGGAGGAACCAGACATGAGTCCTCCAATCGTGAATCGTTGTTGCAACCAAAGCACGACAACATACAATTTCTCCGACTTACCATTTTGCAATCCGGAACACAGAACAAACAAAACACGAAACAGATATGTGCACCTGAACCAAGAACTTAGGCCTACCAAAAGCGAACTGATGTATCGATACCCAAACTAAACCAAATAGATTATCGTAACCAGAACAACCAGTGATAATCTTACGAAACCAAACCAAACCAAGAACCAAAAAGGATTTTAACAACCCTCACGAAGTAACCAACTAGCAACCACTAAATACTTAACTGAGGCACTGAAGACGTCACCAAGGAGAAACCCGTCACGTTTCGCCGTACTAAGGACTGCACCTCGGGTCCAAGACAGGGCGACGGTCAAGGCAACGGCCCACTGCAGCCGTCCTGAACGGGAACCCTCGTGGAAGAGAACTTCGGGCCACTTTTGCGATATGCCGGGATCGATGAAGTGGGGCGCCTCCCTCAGGAATCTTCACACGAAGCTTCTCGAACTCTTCAGGCTTTTGGACCGGTACCGAATGACGTCGCCCCACGTTGGGCGCCAATTGGAGTTCTGGACTTTTTGGTTCTGTCCAGAGGTGTCAGGGAACAACACCCGAAGACCCCGGAGTTCCACCTGCCTTGGTGCACAAATAAACAGAAACACGGGCTTCTCGATGGTGGCGTCAAAGACCAAAGGTTTATTACTGCAGGGACACAGAAGTCACAGAAACCACGCATGGGCAGTGTCTAGGAGCCTGTTCGATTTGTACAAAGAGGGTTGCTCCTTATATACTAAAAATTGTGCTCCAGGCAAATATTTCACATGTTAGTACATTCCCAAACCTTTGTGTCCTAAACAATAAATATTTGGCGTTACACAGGAACCGTTGATAATATCTGATGCCAAACATTACGAAGAGGGGTTCCCACTAGTTCATCACAATCCCTTGTCAATATTGCATTCAAGAGCCGGACCGCCTCATCGTAAATTTCGTTGCCTCCCCCTAATAAAGATTCAGAAAGAAAGGAACGGAGCCAGGTGTGGAAGATAGAAAAGTGGGATAAGGGATGTTTGTGGGTTGTAAATGGGCAAGGCTACCGGCTTCGGCCGCCTAATCATGATCGGGACAATGGACACGAGAACCAGTTCGGTAGGGCTGGCCTCGGGCAGAGGAGGCAGCCTTTGTCGAGTCATGCAGCTACAGCGTGTTCTGTTCCAAGGTGCACGTGTCACTAAAGAGGTGAATCGCCGGCTAAGCCTACGTGTCCTTAATCGAAATGAAGTGATCAGAGGTTATTGCGTATGTGAGGGCAAGAAACACAAAATGGCCGCCATGATCTAAGATGGATGCCATGGGTAGATCAGAAATGTGTTTGTAACAGGAGTACTCTTGCTCGTAGCATAGCGAAAACACCAGGATATGCTAAATGGATCATTTGCGGTTCGCTGATACCAATATTATGTATTTCCGACGATATTGAAAACACGGGTTCAAATCGTCACGGAACCTCACGGCCCTGGGGATCATTGTTTGGCCAGCCCATGCGCTACTACAGTGACTCTTCTAGTCGACTCGAGAGTCACTGCTTTCACTTTCGTCCAGTTGGGCAGCAGCTGAACACGGAAATGGCTCACTGCATCACATGCACCCTATGACCCAGCCTGTCCTACCACCATGATGACCCGTGCAACTGAGCCTGCCAGTAGAGCGAGCCTGATGTGGGCAGCCGGATACTACAGGGAGAGAGAGGCAAGGCATCTCGTGAAATGGAGCTGCTCTCGAGATGGCCACAGCTACAATTTCCTTCAAGTAAGTGTGTGCTTAGCTACCCTGGAAGTTAAAGAGGGGCATAAAATAAGAGTCCTTGCTGGCAATAATGCATAGCCGCCAAGGTTTCAGATTTCTTTTGTTTGACATTTTAATAATTTTAGTGTAATTATGAGCGACATTCAACGGCTAAGAGTGACACTTTCTCACGAGGTAAAAATCAAGCAAAGACTACAGGGAAAACATACAAATATCAGAATTAGCACCCATTTGAGCAATAGGAGGTCTAATAATATCTTACAACTGCTGCACAGCACCAGAATTCGATGCCAAAAAATGTTGCCCATATAGTGAACCTGTCACACATACACTTCAGGGTGCGTACTGGAAGACAGCGTCCATATGTGATTTTACTGCTGGAAAGGTTTATGGTAATATAAGAAAAATCAAGAGTACTACCCAGTGCAGAAAACCCAACACACCCAGAAAAAAGCCCAAAACAATCAGCCCAAAACTGTCACTTCAGGGGTTGCATTGGAAAAATTAGAAATTATAAACACTACAGTGCCCTACCTGCTGGCTCTGCCTTAGACTTAGACGTATCTGTCTCTCAGCCTGAGGCTTAATGCATTTCTAGTGCTTTGCAGCATTTTTACGATTTTCTTGTTGCTCTAATTTAATTTAATATATTTCCCTCTTCATTTCTGGATTTTGCTCGGGAGAAAGTGTCACTCCTAGTCCTTGAAATGTCACTCATTATTACACTGAAATTCTGAAAATGTCACACATAGCAATCTGAAACCTTGGCAGCTATGACACTGACAGCCTAAATAAGGTAAGTGAAAATGAATTACATTTGAATTCTTATTCCTCTGTTCTATACAGCAGCAGTAGGAATTTAACTTAAGGGCGGCTGTCAGTTTAAGGTATCACTGGATATGGGTGACACTGACAGTTGGAAGGATCTCTAGTTTTGACCTGGGGGCCACAGGTGGGTCGGTGGTGGTGCTTTTCAAAGGAGTCTCGAATGACTGCTGGACTGCAGTGCTGGCTGACTGACACCACATGAAGTTACCCAGAGGCAAGGGTGTGGGGCAGGCCTTTTTGGAATGCATGTGGTGGATGAGAAACATGAAACTGCCTTCACTGTGGGGAAAAATATGTAAATTGTATTTTTTTACGCTATGGACTTTCTTACAGCTCCACCATGAGGGGGGGGGGGGGGGTGGACTAACCTAGTTAGTCAGTTTGCAAGTAACATCATAGTCTGTGCCATCACAGCCTGTGCTGTCACAATGCATGACCTCTCACGTGGCATCACAGTAAAAAATATCACATATCATGAGTGCATTTGAGCGCATTATGAGACTTAACAAATTAGATTTCGCTTTGGGGTTGTGCTAAACAAAAGTGGTGCAATCCTGATGGCCCCTTAACTCGACCTTTATCTCTGGCCCAGCTGGAGGTGAAGATAGAAAAGCCCCCCTCGCTTCCAGCATGTTGCTGATGGGAATGAAAAGCAGTTATTGTGCAGGTGCTGCTGAACGTGTCCAGGAGTCTGAAAATGACACCGGGACACGTTCAGCATATTTCTGTGTGGCAAACTTCTTGGCAGAGTGGACTGCGTTCACACTGTGAAAATTGTGGGTGGACCCACACAGCACCTCCGCTCTGACCTTTGCTTTCACCTGCAGTGGAGTAGAGAGTGGCGTAACTTGAACCCTGCCAATCCACCCCCGCTGCTCGCTGTCATTTTTCCCCAGCCCCCCGCCAGGGGCGGCAATGTGAGGGATAGCCCCGGGCGCCAGAAGCTCTAGCTACGCCCCTGCCCCCAGCCCCGTCCTTGTCAGGGTTCCGAGCAGTGCTCGGTGCTGCCTCCTGCTCTCTCTCTGGGGCCCAAAGCCCCGTCCTTGTCAGGGTCCCGAGCAGTGCTCTGTGCTGCCTCCTCTCTCTCTCTGGGGCCCCCAGCCCCCGTCCTTGCCAGGGTTCCGAGCAGTGCTCGGTGCTGCCTCCTGCTCTCTCTCTGGGGCCCTTAGCCCCCGTCCTTGTCAGGGTCCTGAGCAGTGCTCTGTGCTGCCTCCTCTCTCTCTGGGGCCCCCAGCCACCGACCTTGTCAGGGTCCCGAGCAGTGCTCTGTGCTGCCTCCTCTCTCTCTGGGGCCCCCAGCCCCCGTCCTTGTCAGGGTTCCGAGCAGTGCTCGGTGCTGCCTCCTGCTCTCTCTCTGGGGCCCCCAGCCCCTGTCCTTGTCAGGGTCCTGAGCAGTGCTCTGTGCTGCCTCCTCTCTCTTTGGGGCCCCCAGCCCCCGTCCTTGTCAGGGTCCCGAGCAGTGCTCTGTGCTTCCTTCTCTCTCTCTGGGGCCCCCAGCCCCCGTCCTTGTCAGGATCCCGAGCAGTGCTCTGTGCTGCCTCCTCTCTCTCTGGGGCCCCCAGCCCCCGTCCTTGTCAGGGTCCTGAGCAGTGCTCTGTGCTGCCTCCTCTCTCTCTGGGGCCCCCGTCCGTGTCAGGGTCCCGAGCAGTGCTCTGTGCTGCCTCCTCTCTCTCTGGGGCAACCAACGCTAACCAACGCTAGCTCAGGAACCAGTGCTGCACCGCTAACCAATGTCAGCTCAGAACCCAGTGATGCCCTGCTAACCAATGCTAGCTCAGGAACCAGTGCTGCACTGCTAACCAACGCTAGCTCAGGAACCAGTGCTGCACTGCTAACCTACGCTAGCTCAGGAACCAGTGCTGCACTGCTTACCAACGCTAGCTCGGGAACCAGTGCTGCACTGCTCACCAACGCTAGCTCAGGAACCAGTGCTGCACTGCTAACCAACGCTAGCTCAGGAACCAGTGCTGCACTGCTAACCTACGCTAGCTCAGGAACCAGTGCTGCACTGCTAACCAACGCTAGCACAGGAACCAGTGCTGCACTGCTAACCAACGCTAGCTCAGGAACCAGTGCTGCACTGCTTACCAACGCTAGCTCAGGAACCAGTGCTGCACTGCTAACCAACGCTAGCTCAATAACCAGTGCTGCACTGCTAACCAACGCTAGCTCAGGAACCAGTGCTGCACTGCTCACCAACGCTAGCTCAGAAACCAGTGCTGCACTGCTCACCAACGCTAGCTCAGGAACCAGTGCTGCACTGCTAACCAACTCTAGCTCAGGAACCAGTGCTGCACTGCTAACCAACACTAGTCGTGGAACCAGTGCTGCACTGCTAACCAACACTAGTCATGGAACCAGTGCTGCACTGCTAACCAACACTAGTCGTGGAACCAGTGCTGCACTGCTAACCAATGCTAGCTCAGGAACCAGTGCTGCACTGCTAACCTACGCTAGCTCAGGAACCAGTGCTGCACTGCTAGCCAACGCTAGCTCAGGAACCAGTGCTGCACTGCTAACCAACGCTAGCTCAGGAACCAGTGCTGCACTGCTAACCTACGCTAGCTCAGGAACCAGTGCTGCACTGCTAACCAACGCTAGCTCAGGAACCAGTGCTGCACTGCTAACCAACGCTAGCTCAGGAACCAGTGCTGCACTGCTAACCAACACTAGTCGTGGAACCAGTGCTGCACTGCTAACCAACACTAGTCATGGAACGAGTGCTGCACTGCTAACCAACACTAGTCGTGGAACCAGTGCTGCACTGCTAACCAATGCTAGCTCAGGAACCAGTGCTGCACTGCTAACCAACGCTAGCTCAGGAACCAGTGCTGCACTGCTAGCCAACGCTAGCTCAGGAACCAGTGCTGCACTGCTAACCAACGCTAGCTCAGGAACCAGTCCTGCACTGGTAACCAACGTTCGCTCAGGAACCAGTGCTGCACTGCTAACCAACGCTAGCTCAGGAACCAGTGCTGCACTGCTAACCAACGCTAGCTCAGGAACCAGTACTGCACTGCTAACCAACGCTAGCTCAGAAACCAGTGCTGCACTGCTAACCAACACTAGTCGTGGAACCAGTGCTGCACTGCTAACCAACACTAGTCGTGGAACCAGTGCTGCACTGCTAACCAACACTAGTCGTGGAACCAGTCCTGCACTGCTAACCAACACTAGTCATGGAACCAGTGCTGCACTGCTAACCAACACTAGTCGTGGAACAAGTGCTGCACTGCTAACCAACGCTAGCTCAGGAACCAGTGCTGCACTGCTAACCAACGCTAGCTCAGTAACCAGTGCTGCACTGCTAACCAACGCTAGCTCAGGAACCAGTGCTGCACTGCTCACCAACGCTAGCTCAGAAACCAGTGCTGCACTGCTAACCAACGCTAGCTCAGGAACCAGTGCTGCACTGCTAACCAACGCTAGCTCAGGAACCAGTGCTGCACTGCTCACCAACGCTAGCTCAGGAACCAGTGCTGCACTGCTTACCAACGCTAGCTCAGGAACCAGTGCTGCACTGCTAACCAACGCTAGCTCAGTAACCAGTGCTGCACTGCTAACCAACGCTAGCTCAGGAACCAGTGCTGCACTGCTCACCAACGCTAGCTCAGAAACCAGTGCTGCACTGCTCACCAACGCTAGCTCAGGAACCAGTGCTGCACTGCTAACCAACGCTAGCTCAGGAATCAGTGCTGCACTGCTAACCAACACTAGTCATGGAACCAGTGTTGCACTGCTAACCAACACTAGTCGTGGAACCAGTGCTGCACTGCTAACCAATGCTAGCTCAGGAACCAGTGCTGCACTGCTAACCTACGCTAGCTCAGGAACCAGTGCTGCACTGCTAGCCAACGCTAGCTCAGGAACCAGTGCTGCACTGCTAACCAACACTAGTCGTGGAACCAGTGCTGCACTGCTAACCAACACTAGTCATGGAACCAGTGCTGCACTGCTAACCAACACTAGTCGTGGAACCAGTGCTGCACTGCTAACCAATGCTAGCTCAGGAACCAGTGCTGCACTGCTAACCAACGCTAGCTCAGGAACCAGTGCTGCACTGCTAGCCAACGCTAGCTCAGGAACCAGTGCTGCACTGCTAACCAACGCTAGCTCAGGAACCAGTGCTGCACTGCTAACCAACACTAGTCGTGGAACCAGTGCTGCACTGCTAACCAATGCTAGCTCAGGAACCAGTGCTGCACTGCTAACCTACGCTAGCTCAGGAACCAGTGCTGCACTGCTAGCCAACGCTAGCTCAGGAACCAGTGCTGCACTGCTAACCAACGCTACCTCAGGAACCAGTGCTGCACTGCTAACCTACGCTAGCTCAGGAACCAGTGCTGCACTGCTAACCAACGCTAGCTCAGGAACCAGTGCTGCACTGCTAACCAACGCTAGCTCAGGAACCAGTGCTGCACTGCTAACCAACACTAGTCGTGGAACCAGTGCTGCACTGCTAACCAACACTAGTCATGGAACGAGTGCTGCACTGCTAACCAACACTAGTCGTGGAACCAGTGCTGCACTGCTAACCAATGCTAGCTCAGGAACCAGTGCTGCACTGCTAACCAACGCTAGCTCAGGAACCAGTGCTGCACTGCTAGCCAACGCTAGCTCAGGAACCAGTGCTGCACTGCTAACCAACGCTAGCTCAGGAACCAGTGCTGCACTGGTAACCAATGTTCGCTCAGGAACCAGTGCTGCACTGCTAACCAACGCTAGCTCAGGAACCAGTGCTGCACTGCTAACCAACGCTAGCTTAGGAACCAGTGCTGCACTGCTAACCAACGCTAGCTCAGAAACCAGTGCTGCACTGCTAACCAACACTAGTCGTGGAACCAGTGCTGCACTGCTACCCAACACTAGTCGTGGAACCAGTGCTGCACTGCTAACCAACACTAGTCGTGGAACCAGTCCTGCACTGCTAACCAACACTAGTCATGGAACCAGTGCTGCACTGCTAAACAACACTAGTCGTGGAACAAGTGCTGCACTGCTAACCAACGCTAGCTCAGGAACCAGTGCTGCACTGCTAACCAACGCTAGCTCAGTAACCAGTGCTGCACTGCTAACCAACGCTAGCTCAGGAACCAGTGCTGCACTGCTCACCAACGCTAGCTCAGAAACCAGTGCTGCACTGCTCACCAACGCTAGCTCAGGAACCAGTGCTGCACTGCTAACCAACGCTAGCTCAGGAACCAGTGCTGCACTGCTAACCAACGCTAGCTCAGGAACCAGTGCTGCACTGCTCACCAACGCTAGCTCAGGAACCAGTGCTGCACTGCTTACCAACGCTAGCTCAGGAACCAGTGCTGCACTGCTAACCAACGCTAGCTCAGTAACCAGTGCTGCACTGCTAACCAACGCTAGCTCAGGAACCAGTGCTGCACTGCTCACCAACGCTAGCTCAGAAACCAGTGCTGCACTGCTCACCAACGCTAGCTCAGGAACCAGTGCTGCACTGCTAACCAATGCTAGCTCAGGAACCAGTGCTGCACTGCTAACCAACACTAGTCGTGGAACCAGTGCTGCACTGCTAACCAACAATAGTCATGGAACCAGTGCTGCACTGCTAACCAACACTAGTCGTGGAACCAGTGCTGCACTGCTAACCAATGCTAGCTCAGGAACCAGTGCTGCACTGCTAACCTACGCTAGCTCAGGAACCAGTGCTGCACTGCTAGCCAACGCTAGCTCAGGAACCAGTGCTGCACTGCTAACCAACGCTAGCTCAGGAACCAGTGCTGCACTGCTAACCTACGCTAGCTCAGGAACCAGTGCTGCACTGCTAACCAACGCTAGCTCAGGAACCAGTGCTGCACTGCTAACCAACGCTAGCTCAGGAACCAGTGCTGCACTGCTAACCAACACTAGTCGTGGAACCAGTGCTGCACTGCTAACCAACACTAGTCATGGAACGAGTGCTGCACTGCTAACCAACACTAGTCGTGGAACCAGTGCTGCACTGCTAACCAATGCTAGCTCAGGAACCAGTGCTGCACTGCTAACCAACGCTAGCTCAGGAACCAGTGCTGCACTGCTAGCCAACGCTAGCTCAGGAACCAGTGCTGCACTGCTAACCAACGCTAGCTCAGGAACCAGTGCTGCACTGGTAACCAACGTTCGCTCAGGAACCAGTGCTGCACTGCTAACCAACGCTAGCTCAGGAACCAGTGCTGCACTGCAAACCAACGCTAGCTCAGGAACCAGTGCTGCACTGCTAACCAACGCTAGCTCAGAAACCAGTGCTGCACTGCTAACCAACACTAGTCGTGGAACCAGTGCTGCACTGCTAACCAACACTAGTCGTGGAACCAGTCCTGCACTGCTAACCAACACTAGTCATGGAACCAGTGCTGCACTGCTAACCAACACTAGTCGTGGAACAAGTGCTGCACTGCTAACTAACATTAGCTGAGGAACCAGGAGCTCTATTTGATTCACTGTCTGTTTTATATTCCCATTTGACTCATGTAATGGACTGTTACCTTCCTTTCCTTCAAATTGTAAAGTGCTCTGATATCCCTCGGGATCAAGTTTGTGCTATATAAAACTTTATAAATAAATACATAAATAAGGACGCAGCCGGGTAGTATTGCTGGAGTCACTCGGGGTTGAGGTAGGCGCGGTGTAGTACGTGCAATTGGATGGTCTTGAAGTGGCCGTTGCGGGACACTTTTTTGGGGAACTCTAATGCCTGTTCCCATTATTTGTCGTGGAGTGGCCGCTGGAACTTAGCTTCCCATTTTTTTCAAAGGGGCACAAGGGGGAGGGAGTTAAGGGCTCGCACTGCTTTGTATATCCAGGCGACCAAATGACACCCTGGGCCCATCTGCAGGAGTGTGTGGAGTACCGGGTGTGTAGGGGGTTCTGTATCCATCGCACACCACAATTTGCAGGCTGAGGCCATTGGTACTTAGATTCAGGCCCCATTTGTGATGAAGCCTTTGCACAGTGAATGCAACTTCCATGGTAAAGTAGCTCAAATTCCAAGTTTGTGCAACAATTTTGGCCGTCGGTTCCACCACAATCTGTTCATGGCAGTGGGATGCGGCGTTTACAGCAACCGTGGGCGTTGTTATTGTCATACATTTTCTATTTCAGATCTGCACCTTCTGAAGTATTCACGCTTGTTTTTTTAGGTGTATGTTTCAAATGGAAATGCACAATTAATGATGTTGTTATTCATTGCAATGTGGTAATTCAGCTTGTTTTGGATATCTTCATGTTTATATCTGCATCGTTTTAATTGCTTTTCTAATTATTGTTTTTAAAGAACAAACAAGGCTTCATAAAAATGGACATCTTGAGTTCCCAGTTTTTGTTTTTCAATAACAAGCAATGTTTCAAAAAATATAACTAGGTGAAATGCCAGAGGGACTTTATTGTTAATTGCTTATTTTAAAAATGTCCAACAATGTTCAGACAGAGCATAGAGACTGGAACGAGGCATTTTTAGACAGAGAGGAGCTGGGTTCAAGGATTCGAGCTGAATGCACATGGAGTCCTCATCCTGGGGGGTCTGCCATCTCGAGGACATTACCGCTGAGACCCAGAGACAAGAACAGCAGCTGCTTTCAACAAGATGGACTTACCTGGGAATAGCTGCCCAGCAGCAGCAATGCTCCAACCCGGCCTCGAATGCAGACCTCCCACGCCAGAAGGAGTGGATTTAATACAAAATTCTAGGAGGATGCCAAAGGGAAGGGGCTTTCGGTTAGGGGTGAAAGGAGCAGAGGGTAGCAGGTGCCTCCTGCTGTGATATCGCCTCACTGATGTGCTGGTGTGTTCCTTCACACTAATCGCCTCTCCCCTGTGTTCTTATCAGGACGGCATTGATTACTGTAATATAGAACCCAAAATTAGAATACTCCCCTTCTTTCAAACAAAGGAAAATAATTCATTTAAAACTAGATACTAGCCTCTATTCTGTCCCAAGACAGCAGTGTCTGGTACAGAACGGGGGTCGCGGGGTGGGGCCAGCAGGGTCTGTTTGGGGGGAGGGGAAAGAAAAAAAGAAAAATCCACTTACCTCCTCTGCAGGGCCGCCGTCTCTCTGTCTCTCCTCCAGCGCGGTCTTTCCTCTGGAAGCAGGAAGCACCCAGGCTCCCCTAAGCTAATCACCATGCTGCTATCACCATGACAGCAGTGTTGTGATTGGTCTGAACGCCGTGGTTCGGTGCTTAGACAGGCAGTAGGATCCTAGGGTATACACCTGTTACAACGCATCTTTTACTCTGCACTACCATTACAACGCGACTTTTACAACGCATACCATTACAACGCATTGCGCTGGGGGGCGCTCTAGGATAGGGAATAAGTATAATTTACTATCCAACACCTTCCCTAGGGTCCACGGGGACTGGAGTTAGAATAGTAAATTATACTTACCACTATCCAGCACCTCAAAGCGCTATGCGTTGTAATGGTATGCGTTGTAATGGTCGCGTTGTAACGGTAGGTAGTTGTAATAATATGCGTTGTAACGTCATACATCCGAATCCTAGGCATGTTCTCCACTTAGGCTGTGCATTGCAGCCCGGCGGAGAAAATGCTAAGAGCGCATGACTGTTTGGCCAGCCCAAGATCGCTGGCCAAACCGCCATGCACACTTAAGTGCAAGAACCACTCCCTCTTCAGCTGTGAGACCCATAAAACTACCCCAGTATGGAAAAATAAAATGATAACAAGAACATGTTATTATCATGTTATTTTTTATTTTTTCCACTGCTGGAAAGCAGCAGGGCGACACTCCTCCGCCTTAGCAGAGGAGCCGCCACCTCGATTAGGTTACACACCTTGGATATTTTGTCAATATGCCTTGAAGAGTTCCCTGTTCAAACGCGAGTCTCTCTCACCTGGATCAAGTATTGAATAAACAAAAATTTCTTCTCTGGGCTTTCGGTACGGTAATTCCTCTCAAATTCTAAAATTATATCTTAGAACGCTTGCATTAACAAAACAGCATGTGAACAAATGTACTCTGAAATATGTTATGTTATGTTAAAAATGTTTATCTTATGTAAAATATTTGTAAGTGCATGGCTTTCCCGGCAATGGGACGTCACAGCACTAAGCTATGTAATATTTCTTTTTTTTAAACGAATCGTGCTAAAGGTTAGTCCTGTGACTGGATTAGTCTGTTAGGTTATTTGTTGGCACCTAATCTAACATTATTCATGCATGCATGCTACTTAAACTCATCTGTGTTCGTGAATAGTTTTCAAAATGTACTATTTGGTGCTTTCTTTCAGGTTAGGAGAGGGACAGTTGTGGCTGTGCCTGGATGAAGAATTCCTGGAGCCAGAAAGAACTGTGTACAGGTAAGTCTGAAGGGCGTATGACAGGCGGCAGCTTCCCCGGAGATTGCTGATTGCAAGCAGGGTGGGGTTGAAAGGACATGGTGTATATATAGCCGCACCCTTTCAAAATGGCCACCCAGATTTCAACATCTGGTGCAAGCCCTCGGAATCTTTGTGGGTGAGATGATTCACTTCCTGGTAGCGTGAGTGAGCGCCAAAGATGCACCGGTTATGTCTGTGCTTGCTTCCAGCAGATATGCACTGCACGGCAAAAGGGGCCCTTGTTATGTTCACAATTATCTCCTGTTCATATGCACCTGCAACAATCATGGCGTCCTCATCTCCAACATGCACTTGGCGACTCAGTGTGTTTCTGTTGTGTTGTGTTGCATAATGCATTAGCTGTTCATGACAATGCTGCTTCTTTATTGAACATTGCTTTCATTGTTCAGAAAAGGTATGCAGGGTGAACCATCTTCCTAAATGCTGCCTGTAAATGTCCAACAGAAATACAACTGCACTCTGTGACATGGTGCTAATCAAAATGTGTCCATTTTATTGAGGGTTATGCATGGTCACAACGCACCAGCCTTGTTCATGTTGGTCGCTATTGTGCAAACACCAACATTAAAAAAACATGTCCTTGTCATCACATGATCAATGTGTCCAATCACAATCAGCTCGATCCACAGTATTATGTGTTGGCCATGTTAGAATGGTTGGAGCGACATGTGTTGAAATATATTCACTTGATCAGAACAATCATTATTTATTATTTATTTATTTAAGAGGCTTATAAAGCGCGCAGCTACCCCCAAAGGGGGTGTCCCGGCGCTGTGAAATACATGTTATTCATGAGGAGGGGAACCAGGTGCATGTCCATCATAACCCGGAACTACAGGGAGCATCAAAGGAAAGTAATCTAAAGATTAGTAAACAGCCAGGTCTTGAGTTTCCGTCGGAATACTTGCTCTGACTCAATAAACCTGAGATCCAGAGGGAGGTTGTTCCAATACTTGGCCGCGGCCACTCCGAACGTTCTTCCTCCACTCCTGGCGCGACGAAATCTGGGTGTCACCAAAAGACAAAGGCTGTTTGATCTCAGGGATCTGACGGATACCGATAATTTAAGTCTTTTACTCAGGTAAGCCGGGCCAATTCCATTTATAGCACGAAAGGCAAGGATCAGAATTTTGAATTGAATGTGACGGGAAATGGGGAGCCAGTGTAATTCTTTCAGGTAGGCTGATACCGAGTTACGAACAGGGATATTTCCAATGAGTCTAGCCGCCGCATTCTGAACAACTTGCAGCCTATCAATAAGGTAGAGGGGGGCACCGGCATACAGGCTGTTGGCATAATCTAGATGTGCCGTGATAAGAGCATGGACAATCGTTTTGCGGGACACCAAAGGGTGATAGGGAAAGATCTTCCTAATCATGCGCAGTTTGCCAAAGCAGGCAGCGGTAACTCTATTGACCTGAGTTTTACAGGACATAGAGCAATCAAAAAGGAAGCCGAGATTGCGGGAAGACTGGACAGGATTAGGAGGGGGGTTCAGGACAGTAGGCCACCACAGGGTGGCGGGGGGGGCAGATTTTTGGCTAAAGAAAAGAACCTCAGTTTTGTCAGTATTCAGAACCAGATGGTTAGAAGCCATCCACAAGCAGATGTTGCCAAGGCAGTTGCGAAAGTTGGAGAAGTGGGAGTCAGAGTGGTCTCTAAAGGAAAAGACAAGCTGAGTATCATCAGCGTAAGAGACCACCCTGACCCCCCAAGACTCAACTACCCTGGCAAGCGAGCCTAGATACACATTAAACAAAAGAGGGCTCAAGGCCGAGCCCTGGGGCACACCACACAGAAGAGGTTTGTCCTCCGATTCAAAGGGACGAAGGAGTACCCTTTGGGTCCTCCCTGAGAGAAAAGATTTAATCCAGGTCAGGACCGTGCCTCCAATCCCCAGCTGCTGCAAACGAGTCAGGAGTATATCATGGGACACTGTATCGAAAGCAGCGGACAGGTCGAGGAGGACCAACATGGCCTCCTCACCCCTGTCCACAGACTCCCGGATTGTCTCTGATACCTCCAGCAGCGCCGTCTCAGTGCTGTATCCGGTTCTAAATCCGGACTGGGAGTCATGCAGCAGCTGATTGGTTTCTAGGTAATGGGCCAGTTGTTTCTGAACCACTTTTTCTAGAATCTTAGCAGGTTTAGGCAGAAGGGATATCGGGCGATAGTTACAGAATTGAGTGGGATCCGCATCTGACTTTTTTAGGATGGGAAGCAGAATAGCTTGTTTCCACACTGAAGGGAACTGACCATGGGTCAAGGAGGAATTCCATATGGAAAGGAGAGGGTTGATTAAAACCGGGGCAAGATTTCCCATCACTTTGGCAGGGACAGGATCTAGTGGTGATCCTGATTTAACCTGGCTGATTAGTTTCAAGGCTGTATCTAGCGTGAGCTCTTTAAAAGAATTAAATGAGCATTGCTGGGAGTGTGACTCAGCTGTCCAGGGACTTGATGCCGCTGGATCAAATGAGGAAGATAGCTTGATAATTTTATCCTGAAAGAAATCAGAAAGTCCATTGCAGAGGGCTTGAGTGGAGGAACTCTGGGTCTTCAAGGCAGGGGGATTCACAAAATCCTTTACTATTGTGAAGAGAGTTTTGGTAGAGTTCTCTGCCAATTTAATGAGCTGTGAGAAGTAACCTCTCATCGTGGTCCGTTTGAGTTTTTGAAATGTATTCAAGGCCACCTTATAGATTGCTTTGGCAGTAGGATCATAGGACTGGCGCCATTTACGTTCAAGCTGTTTGCATCGACTCTTTTCCTCTCGCAACGTGGGGGAGAACCAAGGAGCAGATGGACGAGATCTAGCGGAAGTGATAGGTGCTAGTGGGGAAATAGCATCCAGTGCAGAGGTAAGGGCGGAGTTATATCTAACAACTTCCTCATTAAAATCTACAGAAGGATTAAACTGATAAAGGAAACAAGGGTCAATGGTGTCACAGGTAACTTTAGACCATTTGCGACCGTTTTCTCTATTGATAGAGGAGGGAGGGGGCAGGGAAGGGATTGTAATTTCAAAAGGAAGGAGAAAATGGTCAGACCATGTAAGGGGCAGGGTAGAAAGGGAGGTTACGCCGGAATGATTCGTGAATATGAGGTCAAGGGTATGTCCAGCTTTGTGTGTTGGGCCCTTAACTAATTGGGACAAGGTTAATCCTTGTAAGGATTCGAGTAGGAAAGCTGCCTGTGCACAGGAAGGATTGTCAACATGTAAGTTGAAATCCCCCAACACCGTAAAATGAGAGTGTTTAAGGGAGAGATCAGCGATAGTGTGCACTAAAGTGTTAAGAGAGGAAGTAGAAGCCGTAGGAGGATTATAGACCAGGATGCCGGCAAAAATAATAATGGCAGAATCCATAATCGTGAAATACATGGCTTCAATAAGCCCAAGGTTGGTTAGTTTCCTAATACTCAAGTTAAGGTGAGATTTAAGAATAACAGCAAGACCTCCTCCAGATTTATTATTGGCTCGATTGATGCCCATCAATCGATAGCCAGGGGGAGTGGCCAGGTGTATGTCAGGTTTGGAGATGTCTTTAAGCCATGTTTCCGTAAGGAATAAAATATCCCACTTCTGAGTGTCCAATGATAACCATATATCAGAGGCATGAGCAGGCAAAGATCGGCAGTTAACTAAGGCCGCCTTTAATTTAGGGGGAGACTGGGGTTTAATGACCTTCCGAGAAGGAGGGTCCAAATTCCGCTGGAAGGAAATGGCGAGTTTGCACAGTGAACAGTTGTAAGTAGATTTCTCAAGGCCAAGAGGACAGCAGCGGGCATCTGGTGTACAGACGCCTTGTCTCATCAGATGAAGCTGCCTTTTGGTCCAGGTGATTATTGAGGGTCGAGAGGCAGGGGGACCGGCGCTAGGCCTTCGGCGCGCCCGCTGCGCCCGCCCGCTGCGCGGGTGAAATGTCCCCTTTCTTTTATCCATTTCCGGAGGAGGGTGGGAGGCGTCCACGAGCTGGAGCGCTACCCTGCCTCCCCCCAAGATGGCGGTTTCGCGTTCTCCCAGCCGACGTGAGCGCTGCAATCGGCTGCGCCGGGGGAGAGAGACCAGTATCAGGGACCCTAGGACGAAGTAATCTCGTCGGGTCTAACAAGTAGGCAAGTCCAGATATTTAAAAAAGATCAGCTAAAATATATACAAGTTTTAAAATCACTCGCAATATAGCAAGTTAACTTCAGATACATTTATGTCAACTCTTAATCGCAAAGTAATTTCATTATGCTGTGCACTATGCAATATATCACATACAATGTCTATTTCAACTCAATATTGGTCATGTAATTTCTGTGAAAAACGTTGTGGCTGTTTTGTTAAGCATAGCCTTATTTAGACAGAGAGTCATATGTTTGTCATGTCTCCATGAAATAGCACAAACAGAATTTCAAACTGTAAGGGAAGAAATATCTGAGAAAGGTATTAATTATAGTAACTGCATATAAGTAACTCGGTAAATGATACTTTGAACATGTGCTTCATAAATCATATGCGGACTAAGACATAATCAACAGAAAAAAGGCCCGCGAAACATCGCCCTAGTAGGCATTTACATTCAAATATCAATTAATGCTTAGATACGGAATAATACATTTATATTAATTGGTGCAAAATTAAGGGTGAACCATCTATGAAACTCGAGTATGCGTCTTTTAGTGCTAAGCTTAGCTTAGTTAGCCTAGGAAAAGGAGGGGTAGTGATATTGATGTAAAGAAGCCCTATAAATAATCATAATGTTACAATATTTTCTATTGTTCTGCCTTCTGAAAAGTATCCTGGCCACTATCTTGCTTATTTTCATAATAGTTACTATACATATTGTGTGCACGCACATAGATTTTTATTTTACTAAATCTTGAAATTATATACCTGGTTTCCTAGTGTTCTTGAGTGTGCCAATTCATAATGATAGAGGGGTTAGGGTACCCGGTGTGGCAGCCCCACCCGCTCCTCTATCACCAGTACAAATCCATTGCCAAGGATACAGCCAATGGGCATCTGGGGACTGACAATGACCCTCCTTTGGGCCACTTCCCCAGCTCCCTTTCCCAGGATACCAGAAACACAGGGTGGAAAACATCCTGCCTAGGGGCCTGGGTAACTCTACATACCTGTCCTGGCAGATACATGTTTGGGGAAACCAGCTTTTTCACCACTGTGGTCTGGCTGGCACAGATATCCCTCAGAGCAGTGACCGGAACCCAAATCCCTTTGATCTGGTGAAAGTGACAACTGCCACCATAAGGGACCACCGGCTTACCTTCTCTCAATTAAGGAACACTAGGGTTTGATGTACCCTCTCCTCCTGGAGGCAACCTCCCCTAAAGACCCCATTAGCCATCCATGTGAAGTGTCCAGCTGTGGGTGATTTCTTGGTAGTGGTTGAGTTCCCCCACTTGTGCCCTGACTGGCAACAGACATAACATTTGGGCAGCGCTCAGAAGTGGTATGGGAATCCTTTCCCTTCAAACTCTTTTTGTCTCTTTGTCCAAAATCACTGTTTTATCCTGGACCACACCTTCCTTCTGCTGAGGAAGACCCCAATCACCCTTCTTGGGGTTACTCTCAGGTACCTTTTTGGGCACTCAGGTGCTGATCCAGAGGCCTGCTTCCTTTCCAAGCTCTCTAGGTACAGTGAGCTTAGAATCAATACACTGCTGGTGTAACTCTGCAAAACAATTAATGAATATGTGCTCTTTCACTGTTTAATTGTAAAGCCATTGTAGTCATTTAATTTGCTGCCCTTCACCCAACCATCCGGTGTCTTACTTGATGAATCCATAAAATCAACCCATTACTGGTGCAACTGCTTCTGGCTATCCCTGAACTTCAGGCGATACTTATCAGGAGTCAGATCAAACTTCTCAACAAGAGCTTCTTTCATGGGGCATATCTCATCCTGCCAGCTTTCTTAAGGTTCAAGAAGGTATCTCTCTCCATAATAGCCATGTGCTTCCATAGACTAGCCCCTTAGTTCTCCCCTGTGTCTCTATGCATACCGAGGCCACCTCATTTGGCTCAAACCACTTGTCGAGGTCACCCCCACCACTTAGGTAGGCACCAGGTCTTTGGGGATGTGAACTCTTTTATCTCTCCTCTGCAATTCACTGTCATTGCCACCATCTTCACTGGACTCGGAGACATTCTTTGCCTTCACTTCCAGTTGTTTCTGGCTGACTTCATGAGCCAAGCGTGCCTTTTTTTCCTCCAAGCAAAAGACACACAATTGATGGACGGAATGCAGAGCAAATCAAAACATTCACCCCCAGTCAAGAGATCTGGGTTAAATCCATCATTCTTTTGCTCACCATGCCACCCCAGTTTAGACCTACCCATATGCAAATCTGTGTTGACCCTGTGCCTCATTGGTACAGTCCAGCCTGAACTGCCAGGCCAGGTCCTCCCTGGACTGGAAACAAGCATCCTAAGACCGGTTTCGGGGTTTCACCCCTCTTCCGCCAGGATAGCTTGATTCCAGTGTCCATCAATTGTGTTTCTTTTGTTTTTCTCTTCCAAGGCTAGTTTCTTCTCCTCCATGGCCAGTGCAATTTTCTTTTCCTAAATGGCAAGGGTAGCCAGTTGTACTTTTAGATTTCTCTCTGCTGTACTCCAACTCTGAATGGGTCAAGCTGTGAAAGGACACACTGCTCTCTGCTCTGGACAAGATAGGTGACCTGGATCCTAAGGGCACTTCCTCCTACAGGGGCACTGGGCACACTGCTAAAGCCATTCTGCTATTCCTCCTCTATTTCTTCCTCACCTTCTGCCCCATTCTCCTCTTGCTCCTTTGTAATGAGTGAACTATAGTAGGCAGAGTTGCCGGCGTGCTCTGGGGGCTATCTGATGTTCCTCCTTTTTGGACCCCTTTGCTATATTCAGCCCTCTCTCCTTCCATAGCTCGTTCAGATCTATTATGCTGAGGTCGAGATCCATATCCATTATTTAAAAAAATCACAGTTAAATATACAAGGGCAGAAAATGAAATGTAGGAAAAATGTAAAATTATCTAATTAAAAATCAGAAGTCAATATAAAAATAAAAAGTTGATATTGATGTCAGATTAAAAAAGAGATTGTTGATTTTAACTTCAATCACCGAGTGGCACTGCCAGATGCAAGTCCTGGATCCCACCAATGAACACCAAAGTAAGACATTGGGTTATGGCTTGAGTGGGTAAGTACCAAGTCACTGACAATTCTCCAAGGGCAATGGTGCACTCCAGACTGTGTGCTCCCTACTCACCTTTCTAATCCTCTTTAGATGGCTAAGCCCCCAAATGGATTTTCAAGCCCTGCGGAATTTCTTGACCTATTACCAAAGGGTGTGATGTTGCCACTGGGAGGGTTCTTCGACTGACATTTCATTTGTTGCACTTAAGGAGGAATCACTCATCACTGCACATATGAAGCAGCACCACAGAAGCTGAAGATGGGAAGGGACTTCATCCTCCATTGTGTAAGGAGACAAGCTGCCTTGCCATGGTGTCGTAGGCCCTAATGGAAACAATAAAACTGGGTACCCTTGCACCTCACTTTAGGGAGTGTAAGACAGCCATCACAGAGGTGACTCACACCCCTGGGCCAGGGTGCTCCTTCACCTGGATCATAGATCACCAGCTTGTGGTGACAGCCTCTGGAGAGAGAGTGTAGCACGGCGAATGACCTTCACAAAGCGGTCGTTACACCGCAATATATTTACATCGCCGTGATTACAACGCAAGTCGTTACAACGACTTGCGCTGGATGGTGCATACACTAAGGAATAGTATGATTTACTATTCCAACACCTTCCCTACTGTTACGTAGGCTGGAGTTGGAATAGCAAATCATACTATTCCTAAGTCCAGCGCCCTCCAGCGCAAGTCGTTGTAATGACTTGCGTTGTAATAACTGCGATGTAATGTACCACAATGTAAACCATCACGCTGTAACGCCACATATTTGTGTAGCACTCAGATGATTCTTTGCTTTCCGCCCACCATCAGTAGCTTTGTAAAGTTAAGGTTTAGCCCTCTCCTTGGTAATAAAGATGCATACATACAATTTAAGCATTCCCTTTAATAATTTATTGCCCACCTGCATGACTTTCTGATTCAAAAGGTAGGCATTCAAAATGCGATAAGGAAATAATAAAATTAGCAAATGGGGAATGCATAAAGGTGGTATATTCTATCAATGACTTAGTGAACGAGGACTAACAAACTGAGATTTGGTCGGACACGTATCAGGCCAACTTGACGCTATTAACCAACATATGCAAAGCGGTGTGGACTCAATGACATGCAAGGAGTATGACATCATCACAATTCACAACTGATCAGTGAAAGACGCAGGGGCCGGCAGCGTACATAAGACAGACCCTGGATGCCAACCAGATACCTTACCTGGCTTCCTTGCACCAGACTGTCAGTTACTGCATTACAGGCAAGAAAGCTATGGGGAAAGGCATAAGATTGAGTGCAGAATAGAGTGGTGTGTGGAGAAACACGCGGGTGACAGTGAGCAACACATAGGGGAGAGGGGAGTTACGGCCCGAGCTGACGACTTTGTCACTGGGAAACCAGATTTGAGTCCCAGTGTTGTCTCCACTTCCTTTTATTCTGGGGGGAAAAAACGAATATAACCTTGTGTAATGTAACTCGGAAAAATGGACTGCAAGGGGAGAGCAGTGCACAAGGGAAATAGATAGACAGCACATGCTCCCTTGTGAGGTGCTTAACAAAAAAGAAAAATGTAGTATTTGAAAAGCAAGCAGTGCAAGCCAATCAAAAGAGACAGTAAAGTGGCTATGATCCATGGGATGGACAAACAAAAGATTGACAAGCTGGGACACGAATAAGAAGTAGGCAAATGAGAATGACAGGAAAGTCAACCAACAGTAAGTAGTGGGCGAGCTCCAAGACCCTGAATGTTCTTGAGACACTCAAAACACGTCTTTCGAGCATGGTAGGCTCGACCTAATGATACAGTGATGTGCAGAGGGAATTACTGAGGCAGAGGTTTTTACAGGCACATGCATAAATGTAGGCTTTTGAGATTCCTTAATTGTGATTATTAAGGAATCACAATTAAGGAATTGCAAAAGTCTATGCATCTAGGAATCGCTATAAAATGAGCGATTCCCAAACATTCCTTAATTGCGACTCTTAAATTGCGAGTCGCAATTAAGGAATGCCTTCCCATTCATTCTTATGGGCCTACAGGCCAATAGGAATGAATGGGAGATTGCATGCGTAATTTGCGAGAACCTATAGGTACTCGCAAATTGCGCGTGCAATTTCAAGGGTGTCAAAAGAACACCCTGTTGCACTCCTGAAATTAATCTGTGCACGGAAGTTGCGAACACACATGCCCGAAGGGAATGTGTGTGTTTAAACTGCGACTTGCACTCTTCAAAGTTTTTGCAAATTACCATCAAGTACAAATTGATGGTAATTTGTGCCCCCTATTAGCAAAATTGCAATTTGCTTTTCCATCATGTATTGCATTTAAGGAATCGCAATTTGCAATTCCTTAAATTAAATTGCAATTTAAGAAATCTCAATATTTTTCGATTTCTTATAAATTGCGAGAGGCTAACAGGTTGATGCATTGCAGAAGCCCCTATTGCGGGCGCAAACGGCTGATTTTTGCAAATCGCACCGTTTGGGCTCGCAAAAATGGTTGATGCATGTACCTGTTAGCATTTCCTCAGTGCTGTAATACTGCATCATTGCAGGCTGTGGAAGTGGGAATGTTGCATAACATGTAGCATCAAAGTATGTGCACCTGGTTACAGCATGCTTTGCCTCTTGACTACCTCTTTTCACTGTATACATTTCTCCAGATTGTTTCTGGTGCAATGCACGTGTTGCGAACAATGTTGCGAACAACTTGGGTTCTGGTAATAAACTCCTGTTGACCCCAGATAGCATTTTCTGTAAACACATAATGACGGCCTTGGTTTTCAGGCAATGTCTTCTGTTCTTCATCCTCCTGTGTATCGTAGTAGATATCTGTATTCTCGTTTGCAGTTAGGAGTGAAAAAAAAACATGCTGATAAATTCCCAAAACTATGAAAGCATTTCGCACAAGATGAAAACTGTTTATATTCCAGACAGTAGAATTACAGCTCACAGGGGAGGCTCTGCCTGCCTTATTTCGGATTTGAGCTACACAGTCCAAATACAACAATGTCTCTAGGAAGTTATTCGCCAGTAAATCTTGTAATGCAGCAATACTGAGTGGCTCAGCATCCCTGCACAATATGCACTCAGATTGATCGAGATGGGGCCAAGCAAGCAGAATGTATGAGACACTCTTGGAAAACTAGAAAATATGGCACATCGAGGTCGTCTTTTGTCAAAGAAAAATGAAACACCAAGGTTAATAAATAAACATTTACTTTTTTTGTGATAAAAAAGATGTTATTGCTTTTCATAACAGGTCAATACAAACATTGACCCTGTCCAGCTTGTACTTAGAGAGATAACAACCCAGTACAGTATCAATGGTCCATGGCCATCTGACTCCACAAACCCAGAACAAACAGTGAGGCGCCTAGACACTAGATTAACCGCCAGGGTACTCCCACCATTTCCTCCATATCTTGTTATACTTCTGGGGACTCCTCTCCATTTATACATCACTTCCTTTGATGTACCACATCAGTCCATGCCTCTCGTCCAAGCTTCCACATTCTCAATGATTCCCAACATTGTGATCCGTGGGTTCAATGCGATGGAGGCCCCACCACCGCAGAAAAGATACAAGAATAGTATCCCACTAGGTGTGAATAACCAGGCATTTCCAGACCATAAACATTTACTTTAAATTTTCTAAGGAGGCTTGTAATTCTTGCATGTCTATTTACCTCAAGATACATCATTTCATATATACAGGATTCATCTGACATTTTTTTACGTGCTTTACCCTTGCTGGCGCTCTTCAATCAATCAATCAATCAGGGGCTTGTAAAGCGTGGCTACTCACCAGTGAGGGTCTCAAGGCGCTGGGCGCAGGAGGTGCTGCTGGTCCCTCTGGGTGTAGGATCAGTCGAAGAGCCAGGCCTTGAGGTGCTTCTTGAATTGGGTCAGTGACGCGGATTGCCTGCGGTGGAGGGGCAGGGTGTTCCAGGTCTTGGCAGCGTGGTTGCAGAATGAACTTCCATCAGTTCTGGTCTTGTGGATCCTGGGGACAGAGGTTAAGGTGAGCAGGGGGTGTAGTTTATCCAGCCTGATTCAGAGGGTTTGAATCTCAAATTTCCCAATTTAACAAGCAGTGGACTGCAGGGTGAATGGGTGAGATGACCAAAGTTTTAGAAGGACTGTTCCCATGAGGAGAAGGGTTAGTAGTGATTTGTATTAAATGGGCCTCTGGGGCTGATTTAGAGTTTAGCGGACAGTTACCTCATTTCAACTGCAAAAGAACACCGTGTCCAGCAAACTCAAGGTCCGCCCATCCAATTTTGAGTCGGACAGACTGCAAATTTTAAGTAACCATGGAAAATGCTCCATCTGTTTAAAACTTCCTCTGACAGCGCAACGGAGTAGGTGCCACAAGCGGTAAGCCATCAGACTATCCACCCTATTCAGACTTTTTAGTGCCCATCATGGCCAGGTATACATAGACAGTAAGGGATAGTAAAAAAAGAAAATTGATCGCACACCATGAGAGTGTGTTCCTGGTGTGTGGGGGGCATTCTTTTTTTTCTTTTCTTAAAACCAACTCTCCCTTTGGGAGTTTGATTGTTGAAAAATAAAAACTTTGGGAAAGTTTGATAGTCAACCGTTATGCAAGATGAAATCGTCATCAAATTTTTCCTGCCACTGTGTAGATATGACCACAGGGCTGACGGACATTTCCAAATTTTGCAGGTAGGAAAAAGGCACTAAAGTCATCTGGCACCCTGTCTCCGTTTACTCCTTCTTCCAAACCCTAAATCGGCCCCTATGTCTAGAGTGGCAGAGTGGGTGAGAAAGGATGGTGTGGAATGCTACCCCAAGGGATTGCCAGGGATTAAACTATTTTCAAGCGTTCATCCCATTCACCTTGTGGGTGTTTGATTGCCAGTAGTTTGCCTGCAAACTTGAGATTTGCGTAGCTTTCCACGTTTACTAATGCTATCTGTGAATTCTAAAATGTGGTAAATTTGTATCAATGCAGATGTGCTAGTTTTTGGATAAACAGGTTCTAAATATATTTAGGTTTTTGATCCAAAAAAAGAACACATTTAAACCTCTTAGGGAAATCAAGACAACAAGAAAAACCGACACAGACATAGATATAACAGAATGACTTAGGGCCCCTAGGCTCAACTACCAAACCATGAATACATTTATTTGGGCGCTGGCATCTTGCAAAAACCCACTGTGAAGCTACGCCCCGGCCAGAATGCAGCTCAGCTGTTGCACTTCCCATGTACTCTTTGGCTTCCCCATTCTAAGGAAGTTTTCTAGGTATATCTCATTGTATGGAGGCCCACTATACAAAATAGCTGGCTCAACTGAGAAATGAGGTGCACGCCATAACTAATGGCAAGTGGATGCTGAGTGGATTGAGGCATAGAATTTTGAACACACACATGTATTACACGGATATATGACGTACCACGCGTACTTTTACAACGCGTACCGTTACAACGCTACTTTTACCACACAAGTCGTTACAACGACTTGCGTGGAGGGGCGCTGGATAGTAAATTTTTTAATTTATTATTCCAACTCCAGTCCCCGTGGACTCTAGGGAAGGAGTTGGATAGTAAATTAAATTATTTACTATCCTGGAGCGCCCTCCAGCGCAAGTCGTTGTAACGACTTGCGTGGTAAAAGTAGCGTGGTAACAGCACCGCGTTGTAAAAAATGCGTGCTAACCGCTGTATACCGTATTACACCTACTATTAGTTTGCTTCTGCATCAACCCTATTATTTTGAAACTGCTGTATGTGATTCAGAACTAATCAGCCTCACAGAGATGAGATGTTTGGTAGAAGTCCTTCGAAAGGACATAGGCTCAGCAGCGGTTTCTTTATTGGGGCGTTGCTCCATTGTTTATTTTATTGCACTGGGCCCATAATAAATGTTTACCAACATTTTTGATTAGCTGCAGTGTGAGCTGTATACCCGCAAAGTTTACCTTTAAAGCCTGACCGGCAGATGTCGGTGGGGGAGGGGTGGGAGCTTGGGACAGGTTCAGCTGCCAGCCTGCTTGGATGAAGTGAGCATGTCAGGTTGAACGGGTGCTTTGCTCCGACCAGCCCGACATGTGCACTTGAACCCTCGCCTACTTGCGCAATATAGGAGCTATGGGGGTTACAGGCACAGACTCCAAGTCTCCCAAGGAGCGGTGGCAGCTGCTGACACAGCCAATCCTCGTGCTGCTCTCTCATGCTGTTTAACAGCACGGGAGCATCGTCTACATTGGCTCTGGAGTCACTGCGGGGGGACTGGAGGCTGAGCTGGTCACAACTTCCATGCACGTCTCGCCTGGTGGAGGCAAACTCACGAGTGTTCCTCTTCTGTGTTGGATCATCCGGACGGTGAGTCACTCTTGTGTCGTGTGTGTCCCAGGTGTATTGTAATTCCGGTTGAATGGGTAATTACTCTCTCCCTCTACGGCCCACATCACAACATTGGTAATTCTGATGTTGTAATGATGCACTTAAAATGACTGCAAACGCCAGGATGAGAAATTAGCAGGCGGTTACAGAAGAAGTTCTCTGCGTGCACTGGCTGGAAATGTGCACACCATGGGGCAGATTTACAAGCTCCTTGCGCGGCTGCGCCACTTATGCGTAATTTTTAACATGGTAAAAATTATGCAAAGGTGGCGCAAGGGGCTTGTAAATCAGCCCCCATGAACGTTAGAAGACGTAACGGCACGCAGTGTACTGCAGGCAGAGATGGCAGTGTCTCAGATCACTCTGCATTGTACCTTACGTACGAGAACGTGTGCATGTGTACACTGTAGAAGGTGCAAAAGTCTGCGCCCGCTGATGAACATCACATGTGCCCCCCAAGGGTCCCACAGCCCTGCATGTCAAGCTGTAGAGGGATCCGCCGACCTATGCCTTACTCTCGGTCATCTCAGTAGTGTGGCGAATGTGGTTCGTTGTTCACATTTGCTTCCTGCTCCGCCTACGCCACATACCCCAACCCTCCTCTGAAAGGAGGCTTCTCTAGCACCCTGTGCGCTATCAGTAGACTCTTCCTCTAACACATCTCCTCCCGTCAGGAAGCTCCTCCTAACTCCACAGTCAGGGAACTGTTCTCCTAATCCCCTAGCCACCACTTCCACCTTTCAGGAAATGCATTACGGAACCCCCGACCTCCCACTGTCAGGAAACTTCTTCCCTAACTCCATCCCCCACCTCCCACTGTCAGGGACCTCCTCTCCTAACACTCTCCCCACCTCTTACTGTCCAGGAGCTCCTCGCCTAACTTCTTTGAAGCTGTGGCCTGGTGAGTGCTACTCACTGTGAAGCAAGTGTTGTCTTCTTGTGTGCATGTGCCAGCTGCCACGTTTTGCCATCTCGCGGTTAGAGGTGGCGCATCGGAGCTCTATGAGGCCCCATGTATTGCTTGCCAGCTGTGCTGGAGGTAAGAGAGGGGCAATATAAATATATGTATTATATCATGACGTGTGTACCATTGGTTTTACTATTTTTTTAATTTTCATATTTATTTATCTGTAAGTACTCTACTCTGCGCTGCGGCCTACTCGTTTTTGGTTCAGGAGAAATGTATCCCGACTGATGACTGTGCTGAGGCCAGAACCACGATGTCTAAGGATTTTTATTTTAACCTAGAGTAGTGTAGCGATGGTGCTGCTGTTGTAGGGGGTGTGAGCCTGTAGTCAGAAGTGTAAGACCAACTTGCACAGTCACAAATCAAATCATGACAACATATGTATCACTAATGAGCACTATTAACAAATAAAGAAATCTGTGAGGTTCTCAGCATTGTTATCTCAAAGTCTGTCATGAAGTTCTGTGGTTACACTGAATAAGCAGCTACCTATGTCATTATCATATGAAATCTCTTTATTGATGGCATAACTACACTTTAGCAATTGCTTTATAAGTCTTCTTGTTTTCTGAAATATGCTTGAAAATGCCCATTTGGCCACTATTTTTCAAATATTTTCTCAAGGGGGTGGGGGCAGGGGGTGGAGAACCGCCTCAAGCTCTCTTTATGACAGTTGGGCTCCCTCGCTCACCACCGGCCACTCACCCCCAACTTTTACATCACACCACTTTCAAATGTCACCAGCCGCCTTCAAAGTTTGCAAGGATATTGAATGCAAAGGCTGATGGGTGAACACTTCAAAATACAATATTAAGAGCTGGAACAATGGGTTTCAAACAAATCAATGACTTTGAAGGCGAAGAAGCCGAAACACCAAAATGACTAATAAAACATTTACAAGATAATGCAGAAAGCTGATCTTTTTTTCATCAAGGCAGTCCAAGCTGCATCTATTAGGAGCCCCTGGAGAAGAAAAACCCAGTGAGAGAACGAGAAACATGATCATTCATTTTCATGTTGCAGACATAATATTTCCTAAAACATGAATTACTTGAACATAATGTGGCATTGCCCATAGGCTGTAAAAGGAGGTCTTGAAATTTACACTTTATGTCATTTATTTTTGGCTTAAAGTTTGAAGGTTTATTGCTCAGATCATGGCTTCTCCTTTTTCAATGTTTTTGATCTGGCCCTAAATATTCCTGATTTCCAAATAAAAACTATTAGCATAGGCCCTTCTCCGTAGGATGGGCTTATGTTAGTGCTGGCATGTATTGCAAAAACAAGAGCAGGCTAAAGGGATGCATGTGTGTGTGAGAATAAACAGAGAGAGGAACAGAAAGAGATAAATAAATGCATAAATGAGAGGGGGAGAGGGAGAGGGAAAGAGTGAGAGAGAGAGACACAATGTGTTTGCATGCGTGTGTGAGTGTGTGTGCGCAGGCCTGCACGCACGCACGCACGCACGCAACTTGTTACGACAAATGAGAGACTCCACCTGGTTCTCTGATGCCAGAAACCTAAAATACATAAAGTTTCAAGTTCACGTTTTAAAGTCAAGTTTATTTTATTTATGTTATGGAACTTGGAAGAGATACACATAAAACTTTAACCAAAATACATACTTTCGAAAAAACCATAGACAGAATAAACATATATACAATTGGGGTCTTGGAGAACATTAAAGCCAACAGAGCATAAGATCCAAATCCTATAAATACTATACAATTGATCCAGGATTAAAAAGCACATATAAAAATAAAAAAACTATAACAAAGTATTTTATTTTTTATGTTATGATATTTTAATGAGATTTATACAGCGCACAGGTACTCAAAGAGTGTCCCGGCGCTAAAACAGGCATAGCAGCACGACCACTGATTGACCTATGAGGAGTGTTGAAAGAGCCATGTCTTTAAGATTTTCTTAACAATAGGGAGATCCATTGTATGCAGCTACGAAGGGAGTTTTTTCCATGTAACTGGCCCAAGATAAGAGAAGGATCAACCGCCTGTTCTGATCGGACTAATTTTGGGAACTCTGGCCAAAATTTCTGAAGAGGAACGTAAAGTTCTAGAAGAGACATAGTCATGAATCCTCTCTCCCTCAGATATCTGGCACCCGAGCCATGCAAAGATGTATGTACCAGGGCCATGGATTTAAACAGAATCCTTTTTTATGGGAAGCCAATGGAGAGCATTCAGATCCAAGGACATATGCGTCAGGGGAAGATTAAGAAGCATCTTGGCTGCCGAGTTCTGCACCACCTGAAGTCTGCCCAGAAGGTATTCCGGGAGACCCAGGTAAAGTGTATTCCTGTAATCCAATTCGGAAGTTATTAATGCTTGGATTAACGTTCGCTTGGAACCTTCAGACAATAGAGGCAAGAATTGTTTCAGCATCCGTTGCAGCCCAAAACAGGAACCCGTCAGAGTCTGGAGTTGCGGTTGCAAGGAGAGAACACTGTTGAATGCAATGTCTACATTCTTTACGGAGCCTTGTTAAGGGCCAGGAATGAGAGGGTCCTTCGGCCAAAAGGATCTCCAGAAGTCTGGTGAAGATGAACCAAAGACTATAATTTCTGTCTTATCCGGGTTACATTTTAGCTGGTTAATGGCCAACAACTGAAGCACCTTAGAGAGGCAGGTTTTTATAGCCTCTCCAGCAAACTCTTCTCCCTTCCCACAGGAGAAGAAAAGCTGGGTGTCATTGGCATAGGAGATTACCTTAGCTACTAGAGACTCCACTAATACCGTTAATGGTGTATGGTAAACATTGAACAAGGTAGGGCTTAGCGCTGAGCCCTGAGGTACTCCAATCATCAGTTCACATGCTTTGGAAGAATCAGGAAGGATCCACACCTATTGGCTTATTTTAAAAAGGGATGGCCAATTCAGAACTTTAATCCCAATTGCTTGGAGGTGGTCAAGGAGTTTTTGATGGGGGACAGTATCAAAGGCCACCGATAAGTCCAACATGATCAAGATGGCCTTACCTTCTATATCTAGGGCACCCCTTACATATTCCACAACTTTTAGCAGAGCTGTTCTATTGCTGAAGTGGGGCCTAAAACTTGACTGGCTATGGCTAGGGTTTAGGAGATTGTTCCCCTTTAAAAATTGCAACAGTTGCGAGTAAATGTAGTGAATGTAGCGCATTTGAGGCAGACAGTAGACCACTGCAAGCAAATAGGCCTCAGCCATTTTCAGCAACAAAATGGAAGTACAACGCAGACAAAAGGAACAGGATTCAGAACATAGAAACCGTTTCGACATAGGATTCATTCTGCCAAATTACCATTAATACAGCTTTAACAAGCATTTGCAAGTCTTGCATTATTAAAGTTTGAGCTGTAGAGACAGAGGTAGAGAGAGAGAGAGGTAGAGAGAGGTAGAGAGAGAGGTAGAGAGAGGGAGAGGTAGAGAGGTGTAGTGAGGTAGTGAGGTGTAGAGAGGTAGAGAGGTGTAGAGAGGTAGGGAGGTGTAGAGAGGTGAGGTGTAGAGAGGTAGAGAGGAAGAGAGAGAGAGGGGTAGAGAGAGAGAGAGAGGTAGAGAGAGGTAGAAGGGTAGAGAGGTAGAGAGAGAGAGAGAGAGAGAGAGAGGTAGAGAGAGAGAGGTAGAGAGAGAGGTAGAGAGAGAGATGTAGAGAGGGAGAGGTAAAGAGGGAGAGGTAGAGAGGTGGAGAGAGAGAGAGGTTGAGGTAGAGTGGTAGAGAGAGGTAGAGGTAGAGAGGTGTAGAGAGAGGTAGAGAGAGAGGTAGAGGTAGAGAGAGGTAGGGAAGTAGAGGTAGAGAGAGGGAGAGAGGTAGAGGTAGCGAGAGGGGGAGAGAGGGGTGAAGGAGGTAGAGATAGAGAGAGGTAAAGAGAGAGAAGTAGAAAGAGATATAGAGAGAGTGGCAGGAAGAGAGGTAAAGAGAGAGAGGTAGAGAGCAGTTGAGATAGGTAGAGAGGTGAGAGAGGTAGAGAGAGAGGCAGAAGGAGGTAGAGAGGTATAAAGAGGTAGAGAGAGGCAGAGCGAGAGAGGCAGAGAGGGAGAGAGGGGCAGAGAGAGAGAGAGAGAGCAGAGGGAGAGAGGTAGATAGAGAGAGAGGTAGAGAGAGAGGTAGAGTGAGAGGGAGAGAGGTAGATAGAGAGAGGTACAGAGGTAGAGAGGTGTAGAGAGGTAGAGATAGAGAGGTAGAGAGAGAGAGGTAGAGAGAGTTAGAGAGAGAGAGGTAGAGAGAGAGGTAGATAGAGAGAGAGAGAGAGAGAGAGAGAGAGAGAGAGAGAGAGAGAGAGAGATAGAGGTAGATAGAGAGAGGTAGGGCGAGGTAGAGGTAGAGAGGTGTGGAGAGGTAGGGAGAGGTAGGGAGAGGTAGAGAGGTAGAGAGAGAGAGGTAGAGAGAGAGAGGCAGAGAGAGAGGTATAGAGAGAGAGGTAGAGGGAGAGAGGTAGAGAGAGAGGTAGAGAGAGGTAGCGAGAGGTAGAGAGGTAGATAGAGAGGGGTAGAGAGAGAGGTAGAGATATAAAGGTAGAGTGGTAGATAGAGGTAGAGAGATGTAGAAGTAAAGAGGTGTAGAGAGGTAGAGAGAGAGGTAGAGAGGTAGAGGTAGAGAAGTAGAGGTAGAAAGAGGGAGAGAGGTAGAGATAGAGGTAGATATAGAGGTTCAGAGGTAGAAAGAGGTAGAGAGAGATAGAGAGGTAGAGTAAGAAAGATAGAGAGAGGTAGAGAGAGAGAGGTAGAGGGAGGTAGAAAGGGATAGAGAGGTAAAGAGAGAGAGGTAGAGAGAGCAGTAGATAGAGAGAGGTACAGAAAGGTAGAGAGAGAGAGGTAGAAGGAGGTAGAGAGGGGTAGAGAGAGAGAGGTAGAGAGAGAGAGAGGTAGAGAGAGAGAGAGTTAGAGAGAGAGAGGTAGAGAGAGAGGTAGATAGAGAGAGGTAGAGGTAGAGAGGTAGAGACATTTGTTTACTTGCTGGTTTTGACCCGGGATTCTTTTTGGACTATTATTTGCTGGGTTTGGTACTACAGGCTGGGGTTTGGGCAGAAGGTTAATAACCTTGTCCCATAAAAAACATATTTTAGGAAAACAACGAAGTTGCAATACATGCCTGTGGCATAACGGGCATTCAATAGCTAGTTAAGGGCCCATATACTTTGCTATGCCTCTATCCAAAAGCTCTGAATTAGACACCTAACTTAACCATACATCAAAGATCTGATTCAAGAAGTTTCTGTTTTAATTTATGAGACTTTCTTTAAATTAGCATGTATATCCATTCACATAACTGTAATGCAAAATCCCCTGAAGTGGCCATGATGTGGTTGAGCTCTACAAAACAAGAACTAGAGATCTTGAGGTGATTGATATAAAAAGTAAACTTAAACAAAAGTAATTAGTTGAACTAACGTGTCCTAAAAGGCAGAGCTGCATATTTGTTGTGCTGGCATTGATTTCTAATAATGAAAATAACAATAACAACTTCACTTGTTTTATATAGCGCTTTGTGTGCCTCCTCTGCTTCTAAGTGCTGTGAATGATAGATATTACTATTGCGTCAATTTATGGACTCCTAGGCGGACTGTATGTGTGCATGGGTGCAAATATGAAAATATGCACACGATAGAACAGCAAGCACTTTTAATAATAAATGACATTTAGGTACGTGTACAATAAAAACATAACTTTTATTCTGTTTGAGACCTCTGTGTTTAGCTTTAGCACTCACTTAGCAAGAAAAGAAAGTTTATGAGAGAAAGGGTGCCTGGAAATGAGGAGATTTTCGTCCGAGTGTGACACATGAATGCCCAGCCTTTCTCCTTGAGGCCACGTTTGTAAACCAGACATGTGCGCGCGTGCGAGCTATGTGGTTTCACTTATCGCGCCCGTTCTGGGCATGATAATTGAAACCACGTGACGGCCTATTGGTGTCTATTACGCGCACCAAGCATGTAATACACACCAATAGGCCGTGGGCGGAGCAAGGCGCACGCCTTTGGGCAATAGAGTACAGTCTTTCATTAAAAGATGCACGCTAAGGCCAATGGGGTAGCAGAAAAGAGCGTGTGCGATTCCTAGGTCAGCTTGAATTCCCCGTTTTTCACCTACTAGAGGTCTTGTGCAACGCAGGTCGCGAGACCTAAAAAGCACTTAAAAAAGTTAAAAACTCTGAAACAAAACATTTCATTAGGCGGTGTATAAAGTGGCTGTAGAGCAGCTGAGGCAGAAAGAATAGACAGTTTTAAACATATAGGTCTGAGCCATTTTCGGCGGTATGATGAATGTGCAGGGCAGACAAAAAAAACATGGTTCAAATCTTGGACACCATTTGACATAAGTTACAATTGGCTGGAACACCATGCCATTTAGCCAAAAGGGGGTCAAGTGGGATCATACCCTGCCACAAAAGGATCCAAAATCGTCTCAAACCATGGGGCAAATTCCACATAATATAAGGCTGTGCTTTGTTTACATTCTGAAAACCCCTTTTTTGAGGCCTGCTTCCCTGTCCAGACGAAAGCTTAAGGACCATGTAGAATGTTTCAAACTGCTTTTATTTGATGTGTCGTTAAAGCAAGAGCCAAATTTGGGTCTAGTTGAAGCATATCTGCAGCATAAGCGACATTTTTGCAGATTAATGACTTATCCTTAGTCGACCAGGATTTGTTTTTTTATACAGGACCTTTGTGAGCCATCATCGCTCTTCACTAGACAAGCGACCCAGCAAACCACTCCTGCCAGAACCTAAACAAAAACACTTCTCAAGCCCATTTCTAACTTTAAGGCCGCCACAGGGATAGCTGTGTTAACAGAAGCTAGGTTTCTGAGGACTTGTCCTTCCAACTTATCTAAGAAACCCCATTAGATACTTCAATCTGTTCCAGTCCATAAAGCAAAGAGTCAGAGATCTTTTGCCTGATTAACCTCTAACAAGTGAGAACAATGTCTTCTCCCTATTGCCCTGTGCTCAAGTTTTTGATATGGGATTTTTCCCTAAGGTTCCCAAACATTAACTTCCCCAAGAATGTATAAGATTTCACGATTTCTAGCTTTTGTGTGCCCAGGGACCATGCACAATTTCCATATTTTGCCTTCTTCCTCCCATGAAAACACATAAGTTTACTTTTAGACCCGTTAATCTTCAAGTAATGGGTATCTGCAAACTGTTGAAGTGCATGCAGATGACTGTTTAACCTTTTTGGGGTATGATCCAGAATTATTATGTTGTTTGCACATAACAAGTAAACAATAGACTTTCTTTCCCCCAATTAATGGTGCAATACTCTCAATGCGGGTCAGATGGCAGGGAAGATCAGAAATATATAAGGAAAAAAGGAGAGGTGCTGAAAAGCACCCTTGTTTTAACCCATTTAAAGTGGGAATTGCCTGAGAGAGACCCCTATCACCGCCCAGGAGAACTCTGCACCATGTGGAGAAGTGGAGGGAAATGACTAAATCTAAAAGGATCCCGCGCATACCCAATCTTAAGAGCTTACGCCACAGCAAAAAACTATCTACTTTCTCAAATGCTGTGGAGAAGTCTATAAAAGTTGCATAAATCACTCCTACTCTTGTTAAAACATATTTCTCATTAATCACCCGAATAGCAGTTATATTATCAATAGTTCCATGTTTATTCCTGAACATATTCCTCGGTTTGCTTACTTAATCTCTCTTTCAGATGGGGGGCCATGAAGATTTGCAATAGGTCTATTAACCTCTACCTCATTTGCTGCACATAAACCCATGGATAAAGTTAATCCAGCTGGATTCCTCAATGGCCGAAGGAAAGGCCCCGACTCTTGATCCACATCCCTCCTCAACAAGCGCCCAAAAGGACCTCGTCTGACCTTTTACTGCAGCTTCCCTTAGATTGATCCAAAGCCTATCCCACTCCTCACTCTTCAAACAGGCCTTCAGCCGACTCCTCCTTTTTAAAATCAACACCCTAGTAGCCCTCCCAGGAATGCAATCAATATATTGTTTCCGAACTAGGGCATTTATTTCCCTATTTAACAAAAGAAGAGAACATGGAATCGCCTTAAACCTGCCCTTTGGATTTTTTCAACCATCACCTCTTTCTAACTGCTGCATGAACATACTAAAACATCTGAGCATCAAGTTTTTCAAGAATAACTTCTACTTTGCTTTTCCAACCCATGATCATCCTATGATCCTACTGTGTCCTTCCTGTTTTTTTATCAAAATTGGATGAGGACTCGTCAAACGTCCATGAGGTAATATGCATCATATTGAGACTCAGGGAGAATATCAACAAACTATGGTCACTGATGAGGGTATCTATGGTCTTTAAGTCGCCCAACAAAATTAATGAGGTGCAACCTACCACCACGTAATCTAGAATTGGATATTTTGCAATTTAAGTCCCCAACCAAAATTATGTGTGGAGCCTGTTCCTTATCAGAGGCTTTTTAACAAAATACCTTATTTAAAATATGTTCGTAGATGGCCCCTGGTGGACTATAAGCATTTATCAACAATGGGGGAGATACCCCTTGCTCCCTTCCTGGGTTAAACAGAGTTACGGCCATAAATAGGTAACTGGGATCTTTATAACATTCATACTTCTAATTAGGCCTATTTGACAACAGGCATGCCACTCCCCCTCTTTGTGTGACCCCTCATAGAAAGTGTTGCTTTGCAATCCAAAGTGAAGTAATCTTCACACACGCACTCCCCATCACACCATGTTTCCTGGAGACAAATCATATCTGCCTTAAACCAGCTGAAATAGTGCAATTTCTCCCTGCTATTCTTTATTCCTGCTGCTTCCAGGAGATAACCTTCAGCTTATTGCTAATTACAAGGCTGCTGCTGATGACTAGTCTGGGAAGCATCGTTTAGTACACTAGGTGACCAATTCCATCTAAGAAGCTCATCCTCTTCTGTAACTTAGCCAGAGGAAGTTGTAGATCACCTAATAGACACCTGTCTGCAAAATTTGCCTAGAAGAACTTTTAGACCCTTGTATTCAGCCAGTGACCCTCCACTATGGAACAAATGTAGAGACAGGGGCTGCCTATTGGCTTCATCATCATTCCGATGAGAAATCATACCAACATCATGTCTCCCATTCCCTTCTTATATTGGGAGGAAATCAATGCCCCTACAATGCAAACATTAAGATTATTTATATCATATTTGCAGTGAGTTTCGAGTAGAAGGTCACCCTTTATTTAGAACTGGACCCTGGGTGCAAAAGGTAAACCAAATTAAATTCACTGCTTTGAATTAGCTTCAAAGTCTCAATGTCCAAGAGACATTTAAGTAACAAGGGCCTGTTTAAACTTAAGTCTGCATCAAAGAGGGGAATAAAATCCAATATGCAAGTGTCCACTCAAACCACATCGAACCTTTTTCTTCTAGTTTAAATGACTTTCAGGGACCCATCTTTGTGCCTAAGTTCATAAATGGTGCAGCCAGTGGATTCAGAGAAATCGTTATACAAGGGGGTTGAACCACGAAGACCTCTGCTGTTACGACTACAGTCCTCTTCTTCCACACACTAGAGGATCCATAAACAGGATCCGTGGCTTGTGGGGTAAATTGAGACATTTGCAATGAACCTTCTGCGCTTTGTGGGGTATCTTACAACTCTCTGAAACATAATCTCTTCCAACCCTTCTTCGAGATTCTAAGGTGAGATCTTCTTTTCTTCCCACTCCGGCTTTTCTTTCTGTCTTCAGACTTTGACTGAGATGTACATGATTCCCTGGCACTTGGTTGATTAGTTGGCTGATATGCTTTATTTCGATTCCCTGGCACTTAACTCCTGCCTGCAGCAGGAATTGAAAATTGGAAACACTTTCTGTTCGACACCCTGAGAATTTACAATTGGACCCTTTACAGCCGGTATGGTGCTGAAAATTAAACTTATGGAGTCGCTGGGCTTTTGGTGTGGTGAACGTTTTTAGGGACCTCTTTGCATTGCGGCTTTCCTGCCTGGGAACCAAAGACAATTGGGGACAAACATCTTTATGGTCAGCCATTCTGGCTGGCACGAAACCTCTTCCATTTCAGGTGGCTCTCCAGGGCCAGAGCTCTTGTCCTTCTTGCTACTGATCAGTTCCTTCAGTACTGCAGTCACAGTATAAAAGATGCAATCTGATCCTCCTTCACATTTTCCTAACAACCTTAAAATTAAAGATAAGTGTCTTTCCAAGCACATTAAGGCGGCGGAAACCTTTACCTCTCGATCTGGTGGATGACACGGATGCATGTCACTTATATTCAAATCTGGTGTCACAGACAGTTGAGATAGCAGAGAAGGATGGTTTGATGGGGTGCTACTAAAAATGTTGCAGCCCGGTAGGTGCAATCGGAGGGGGGGGGGGGTCATTACAGGCTGCAATTCATCATCCTTGTCTTGTAACCCATATATCTCACGTAAGTCTATGTCCAAGTCTGGCAGTGTGAAATCCTCTTCCTGAGACTTTGCAACTATTCGTTCAAAAGAATCCTCCAGGGGGGGTTTGGGAGAATTGTCGACCACCCCAGAAACATGGTAATAGAGTCTCCAATATGGGGTAAGAAGAGAAAGGAAGCATGGGGTAAGAATGAAGATACCCTTATGTAGTTCTTGATCATCTTTTTGAGGGGGGGCCACATAAGGTCTTGTGATTGTCATAACCTCTCAGGATGTGTTGTGGAGCATTTTAGAATCCAAGCATAATTTACAGATTCATGCCCTTATACAGTTACAATTCACATTGCCCTTATATAGGCATAGAAATCCTGTCTATATTTAGACATAACCCATCCAGTCCAAATACAGGCATGGCTACTTCCACTAGTTCCAAAAAGCCACAACGATTTCTTGGAAAACTCGGCTTCAGCTGTCAGGGACATGCCCTTGCTTGAATATTGATTTTTCCTACAAATCATGGCGTTTTCAAGGAACTATCATTCCCTTGGGATTATTTGTGACATTATTATGTCCGACTTTACGTCAAACTAGGCACCTTCAAGGTATAAATATGCCTACACTTGCCCTAGCAAACACACAGTGGTTCGGAGCAGCTCGACTATCTACTTGACCGACGCAGCTCGCTACAGAAAGTGCCGAAGGAAGCCGTCCCTCCAGCTGACGCACTGACAGAGAGGTTGCCTTTCTCTTGCTCAGAATCTAGCTCCAGTGTTTCCAAGCTCCCCTCGCGGGGTGTTTGGAAATCGAGTGCCGAGACAGAGATACCAGACCTCCTTCATTCTAAAACCAAGGTACGGAGCTGATTAGACCCTAAGAGAACTCTTGGTTAGATTCTTGGCAAAAACAAACTAAACCTATGCTACACCTCACTTACTTCTTCCCCCGTACTAGACTTAGGTTAGGTACATTGGGGTAGTCGTATTTTAGAAGCACCAGTTGAGTACTTTTAGCCTTTGTTATTTATGTATGTATTTATCTATGGTTTGGAAACCATACAATGCTTTTACAGAATTATTTCATAATGCTCTTCTTACTGTACCCATTATACTTTGCAACCAGTATTACGATTGTAGCAGTTAACTTTACTTGCATGAGAAAGAAGACTGTTCAATAAACCCTTTTATTTAAAATGCCAGTCTCTCTATTTCTCTGCACCTCTGATGAAATGAAGCATGCACTATTGACTGAGTAAAATATCTATCTATTGTTTCTACGACTCTGAAGATCAGTTGTATTCTTGGGGAAACAAAGTTGTCATGTTTATGCGGTTGTTAGAAAGTAATCCCTTCTTGTTTATTTGAGAAAGTTTCTAGTGACCTCTGAGCTAGCTGGCACAATTAAGTCTAATATATTCAATAGAGACCCAGTCGACCTAAGTCCTACGTCAAATATATAGGATATATTATTCCAATGCGCAGAGCCTATTGGGAATATAGGAACTACACTACAGATGCAATAAGGTTAGCATATCCCCTTCGTGACATGGACCACCTGGACTTTCAGGCTGTGCATTTCCATTTGAACCCCGGGGGAGCCTGAGTTCGTTTTCAGATTCTCCTGTCATAACTCCTCCTATTCCCATAGGGTAAAAATGTTACACTTTCCTTTCAACATCATAATAGAGGAGTCTCTATTCTGTAGTGGAATACATTTGTTTTTCACACAAGCAATTCCCAGGAGCAGATGGCTGGATCTCAACTTTTTCATGGTCATTGTGCTCCTTAGGAACTTCAGATGCCTGTGATTTCAACCTATCTCTTATATTCAGGAGGGTAAGGCTCCTTTAGACCTTTTATAATTCGCAGCCTTGGTCACAATATCAGCCTGGGTGAGCCCCGCCTTTTTCTATTTGGGCTGCTTCCAAGGCCCTGATGTATTCACTCCAGGCGCTGTTACTATAACCACTACTATAGCTGCACCCCTCTTCACATGTGTGGCCTTATGTGAGGCACCACGTCCCTCAGAAGACAGCACAAGCGGCACAGATTAGGTCTCCAGGAAGATCTATGAGCGATTTCGGGTGTTCTTGGCCTAACCGTAACTGGCCTTTCTCCTAACTTTGGCCAGGTATTAGGCTGTAATCATGAGGCAAAGGTGTTTTACAGACCTGGGTGTACCCCTACATGGCACAGCGATAATTTTCCAATTTGCCCAAAGGGCACATTGGCCCCCTCTGCGTGGCGCAAGCAACACTGGCCTAATGCCGGCCACTTCTGCACCACTGGCGGGTTGGACTGAAGCCAAAGGCCTACTCTCTATGTGAGATGAGTTCCTATAAGATTCTTAGGGGCCCATTAGGATGGCGGGCGGATTGCCCACGCCCGACTGAGGGTAGCCACCGCCGGCCTGGCGGGGGCAATCCGCCCGCCATCCACACCTAAATTCCCCCCGCCATATTAGTATGGCGAGGGGGACCACGGCGGACGGAAAGACGGTCCGCCGCTTTTCCGCCCCGGTCACTTTGCGGCCGGGGCAGAAAAGGGTTTATATGGTGGCGGTGTCTATCAGGCACCGCCAACCATATTATGATGGGCTTCTCTGAATGCCTTTCCATGGAGGCAATGCTGCCACGGAAAGGCATGCAGAGAATCCCTGTGGGGGCCCGTTGCGTGCCCCCAGGGACTCAGGGGCGTGGGGGGTGCACATGGGTTGTACCTATGGTACCCCCCAGCAGTTCCATGCACAGCATGGCAGGCACTGTGCGGTGCCTGCCATGCTGTGCATGGAAGTGCACAGCATGCCTTCCTGTGATTGTGGCGGGCGGTGCTGAGTGCACCGCCCGGGACACTAAACTGAAATGTCTATGCAATGTAACACTTCCTTAAACCAACAATCAGATGTAAGTGATATTTTATGCCCCCCCAAGGTTTATGACTGACTTAAAAATTATATGCCTCCGAGTTCGATCCATAGTATTAGCATTTTATCATCCTGGGACTTAAGATCAGGAGATTACTTAAAAATTGATCAGCTCACTCCATAACATGTGACCTCTGCAGCATTCCTGTAAAATTGTGCCATCTTGGGCAGGGCCACTATTTAAACCAAACTCAACTGCATGTCACTCGCTTTTTATCCAGATCGCTTACCTGGCAGGAGTTCCCATCAATTGCTGCAACGCGTGGTGGACCTCAATGCTTTTAGCATCATTTTTCAAGAATTCAAGAACCAGCCGCCTAAAGAACTAAGAAAAAGAACGAACTGATTTGAACAATTTTAAATACAGTGTCAAGCAGCATTGAATTTTATTATCAAAATAGAATCTCTATTATCGTATTGTTGGTTTTCCCAGTTTATGTGAACCTCCACGGAGTTCTGTAATCATAGATAAAATTGATTGATAGATTGTATAATAGGCTCACCTTCTCTAGAATATTGGTTTGGGTACACCTTTCATATGCATTGAAATATATGAAGAACTATTTTTCATCCACAAGGTTGTGGTTAGCCCAGGGTAAGCGCCAGGAAAAACGGGGCAAAGTTGCTACTTGGACCTTTGCGTTTTTCCATTCTTTTGTCTTATTACTTTCCATTTTCCTCTATGGTTCTTAGAAGCACCAGTGTTTGCCTTAGTGCTTCATCTAGAATATGAGGTGGAGCTGTTATCTTTTGCTCAGTTGGGAATTATACCTCCACCCAGGTTGGGCTGTAGATGTGTTTATGTCTTTCTTGCTACACCTAACGGATACAGTTAAATCAAACCTTTTTGTACACATGTGCTTGGTGTTTTGGCAGTCAAGGAAGGACAAATCTCAACTACTTCTGTGTTGTAATGGGCCAAGCAGCATGTAGAGTAGGATAAAATGTGGCCACACTGATTATTAATACATTAGCTTAATGGATCTCAGGCTTCAGCGTCTCCCCTAGAATTGAGAGGATTTTTATTTATAACCCAACTCTAAATTAGACGCGCAACAGTTAACTCCTCAGGGCGAGGACATATCTTTTAATGTGTATTTTTCCCCACCGGAAACCGCCCAGTCTATTTATGAATTGAGAAAGAATGATGTGCAGTGATTCATGGATATTACATTAAATATGCATAGAGTAAAATAAAAATGAAAGGAGTATATTTGAGTAAATTGAATATGTAAGGAGCATGTTTACTCTCTCGCCTAGAGTGAGTTTTGGTGGTGAAAGTTCCTGCTGAAGGTCTTCCAAAACATCCACAGTGCCTGTACTTGGCTTAGAGCTCCACACTAACCAGTAGACTCTCCAACCTTTCTCAGACCATATCACCAGGTGCTCAATGGCAAAATAGTGAAATGATACTGCCACAGAATGTGCCACATAATGGTGCATAGTTTGGCCTTCCTTGATGCATAATGTAAATGTAAATGTATAGGCATTTATATAGCGCACTACTTACCCGTAGGGTCCCAAGGCGCTTCGACCGCTGCGAAACCCTTCCTGGCTTCCCTGAGAGATGGTCCCTTAATGGGTATCTCCAGGGTGAGACCAGGCATCCCCGGCGGTCTGGTGGGGCCGTTAGTGAAGATGAGGCAAGCTAATGCCCAGAGTTGCCGAGTGTGATCGCTGATCAGAGTGGGCACCAAGGCGAGAGAATTATCGAGTCCGCTGACCCTGGTCCAGAAACCTGCCGCGCCGGGAATCGAACCCTGGTCCCGGGCCGTCCTCTGCTCTCGGGTCTGCCGCCTCTAACCAGTGAGCCACACTACTTCACTCTAGTCAACCATGCTGCATAAGTTGGTTCTCCATTGCTGCATAATTCAGGTGGTCCCTTCTTATAAGAAACCTCATGCAAGACCAATTTGTATTCATTGATGGACTTCTTAATGCAGAGAACTGGCAATTAAACTCTGCAACATTTGCCCCCTGAGTGGTGACTACAGCTGGTACAGTCGCCTGCATCATCCTTTAAAAGCAGTGCTAGGATGATCATCACCTTGCCCTTATAACCTCATGGCTGGATTATGCCAATGCTCTCTACTGGGGTCTCCCTGAGTACCTCCAAAAGAGACACCAGCTGGTTTAGAATGAGGCAGCTCGGCTCCTGCTTGGGATTCCTAAGTATACAGCAAGGCGAAAGTGCAGTTTGAAGGACTGATGCAGCACACAGAGCCTACTACAGACTTGGGCTTAAATATCTATGTAAGAGGCACCCATAATATCAGACTTATAGAGCTCTTTACTCTGCAGATAGTAGTCTATTGGTTAGGCAGACAAAATATCGATTTTTAAATATCGACATACAATAATGTCGCTGTTCAAATATCGAAGGGACATAATATAGGAGGTAAGTTATATAGATGTTAGTAATATCGATGTTACTAATATGGATGTTACTAATATCGATTTTTATACGATTTTTATGTATATTATTATGTATTTAATTTTTATTTATGTAATTTAAGTAAATTTTGTATTTTAGTACCGTAGTGGGTTGTGGGTTTATAGGGGAATAGGGTGGTAAGTAATTTAATTATAATAAATTAATAATTAATTATTAGGAATTATAAATGAATTGTAATTAATAGGTAATTAATTTTAATTAATTGATTAATTGATAATTATGTTCTGTAGCGGGTTATAGGTTTATAGGAGAATGGGGTGGGAAGTAATTTAAATGTAATTAAGTAATAATGTATTTTAATTAATTGTTTTGTTAATTATATTATTGTTAATGAATTATTAATTGGTAATTAAATATTATTAATTGGTAGTTATTCATTTATTTTACTTAATTATTTATTGCTAATCATGTTTTTAATAATTATGTATTTGTATTTGTAAATAGTTTATATTTATTTAATAATTACTTTTTTATTATTTTATAATATGAATTTATTTATAAGTATTTTATTTTTAACTTCTACGCTATCCAACACTTTCCCTACTGTTGCACTCTCTGGAGTGGGAATAGTAATTTTTACCCCTACGCTATCCAACACTTTCCCTACTGTTGCACTCTCTGAAGTTGGAATAGTAATTTTTACCCCTACGCTATCCAACACTTTCCCTACTGTTGCACTCTCTGGAGTGCAAATAGTAATTTTTAACCCTACCCTATCCAACACTTTCCCTACTGTTGCACTCTCTGGAGTGGTAATAGTAATTTTTACCCCTACGCTATCCAACACTTTCCCTACTGTTGCACTCTCTGGAGTTGGAAGAGTAATTTTTACCCCTACACTATCCAACTCTTTCCCTACTGTTGCACTCTCTGGAGTGCGAATAGTAATTTTTACCCCTACGCTATCCAACACTTTCCCTACTGTTGCACTCTTTGGAGTGGGAATAGTAATTTTTACTCCTACGCTATCCAGTACTTTCCTTACTGTTGCACTCTCTGGAGTTGGAATAGTATTTTTTACCCCTACGCTATCCAACACTTTCCCTACTGGTGCACTCTCTGGAGTGGGAATAGTAATTTTTACCCCTACGCTATCCAACACTTTCCCTACTGTTGCACTCTTTGGAGTGGGAATAGTAATTTTTACTCCTACGCTATCCAACACTTTCCCTACTGTTGCACTCTCTGGAGTTGGAATAGTAATTTTTACCCCTATGCTATCCACCACTTTCCCTACTGTTGCACTCTTTGGAGTGGGAATAGTAATTTTTACTCCTACGCTATTCAACACTTTCCCTACTGTTGCACTCTCTGGAGTGGGAATAGTAATGTTTACCCCTACGCTACCCAACACTTTCCCTACTGTTACACTCTCTGGAGTGGGAATAGTAATTTTTACCCCTACACTATCCAACATTTACATACTTTTTTAAATTTGTTTTACATTTTTATTAATTTTTATTTATGTTATTATTTTATGTGTGTAAATTCATTTGTAATGTATAATATTTCTATTTATTTATGTTATTAAAAATATTTTTAAAAGTTATTATTAGGGAAGTATATACTATGTATTATATGTATATTATTAATTATCTTTTTAATAAATTATGTATTATGTATTAATTTTAAATATTACAACATATTTTATCTATGTTTATGACATTTATAAGTATTATTTCATTTCTATTAAAACATTTTTTTTTTACAAAAAACGATATTTTTTAATAACGATATTTTGGACATCTATATTTTTTTCGATATTTTTGTACTTACCTTGTTAGAGATAGCATGTCGATATTTTTGTTGCGATATTTTTGTAGGTAGATATTTTTGTAATCCATATTTTGTCAGACATTCAGTCTATTGGCTGTTTTACCCAAAACTAAGAAGAGAAGATGGGGCAATTCCTCTTTTGCTGTGTTGGCAACCAGGGGATGGAACTCTCTGCCCAGGCATCTTCGGGTGATCAGTGTCTTTCAAATGTATTTTGAAAACATGGCTTTTTTAGTCAGCATTTTAAGCCACCTGACTGCCATCAGCATCTCTTTTCCTGTAGTACCGGGACACTCTGTTTGAGTAGCCGTGTTCTCTATAAATACAGGTGACTGATCGAATGATTGACTGATTGATTGGTTGGTCTTAGCCTACGACAGTGAAAAAGACATGACATGGTGCATCTTGGCTCTGTTCTCAACATGCTGGCTGCTTGAATCCATCTCATAGGCTTCTCGGCGCTACACTAGAACAAGTAACAGAATGCTGTGCTCTCTAAACTCACCTTTACCCCACAATCTCCAAAAACACAATCTCCCCCAAAACCATAACCTGGAGTGGTTAAAGTATGTCCTCTGCCTACGGTGGACCCCCTAGGCACAGCATGTAACATGCCATCAAAGGGAAGGAATCCTACCCTGCAAAGCTGAAATCTGACCAGCTCCATGATGGCCCAAAGACAAGACCCTCTGAATGCAGAACATATGTAACAATAGATCAGAAGCTTGGAAATCAGAGACAGGGACCACTTCTGCCAAAAAGGTTGTCTCTACGGGAGAGAGAGAAAAGAGAATGGTCTGGGGGTCTTCTGGGTAGTACTTTATACACTTTTCTTCAAGGATGGGGTGTGGGGCCACGTAGTAATATTTATTTTTAGTTTATAAGAGGAAATAGAGTTTAGATTCAGTCGTAATACTGTTGGGAGCATGTGGTTCGAGAGCTGGACTTACTGTGATGAAAAATACTCATAAGTAATTCAGGCATTATCCACATTTTGGCAATAAAAACATCAGTTAGTAGAGCTTTGATGGGAACATGATGGCCTGCACATTTATAATATATTAGCACACTCTGCACCTACGGTGCAGAACAACATGTGTTCGCATACAGTCTGAAAATAAACTTTGTCCAAACACCGGTAGCCAGCCTGTTGGGAACGCCCCTCAAACCCTGCAGTTGAAAATTATATTTAAAATATACTGTCTTGGCTCTTAAAGTTGGAGCTCTTTTATAAGCCTTACAAACACTCAAAATGTTTTAGTTGAAGCATTAGGTGAGGTGGCCAGTCAATAGGTTTATTTAATGTCATTTGTATTCCTTTGACGTTTGATGAGTAGGGCAGCCCCCTGGGAGATTAGCTCTGGAAGTCTTTTGGGGTTCCTCAAGGATGGGGGAGAATGCCCTGCTGCCTGCTTCATCAACCCAAACCTCTGCATCAGTTTCGACGGTTCCCACCAGGACTCTGGGACCCTAATGTTGTCATACAAACTGCTTCATAGTCATCAAGGAGGGAGAGAGAAGGAATTGCAATTTATTTGGCTTCCGACCAAGTGAAGTATAATCAATGGAGAATGAATCACTTGTCCTGTGTTTTCCCAGGGTCAGGGTTCCTGTTCAGCTAGAAAAAACCCTCATTCACAAGTTAACCGTGGCTGCAGTATATCTTAATTCTCCGCTGGGTTGTTTACGTGAAAAGCATCATCATTGGGTTTTATTTATGCTTTCCTTGCCTAAATCTAACTACCTAGTGTTTATTTGTCGTAGATGGGGCAAGGGTTAAAATTGTGTGAAGGCGTGGTGTTAGAAGACTGACTGTTCTATTGCACCTGTGGTTGAGCGGTCCACATGTTTCAGCCATTTTATGCCCAGTCGGGTCTGGGAGCTATCTTCAGGACCAGTGGACGCATGTTGCATTGAGATTACGTGCAGGGACAAGTAGTTCACTTACCCTTCTTCTTAAGTGAACATATTTGGACACTTACGTATTGAAGATGTAGATCTGTCTACAACTGAAAAAGAGAAAGCATAAAGAACAAGATAATGGTAACAACAGTCCTATTTAGCTATTGTGTGTGCAATTTCTTGTTGTGGGTGATGCTTTTAGTAAGAGTTGAACTTGTCACTCAACAGCTCTTGTGTTATGCCAAACTGTGCCTCCTGAGCGTTCCCGATAATGGTATTTACTGACACCAGAGACAAAAACGCCATGCACAATGCCTAACTTTCTCATTAAATGACATACACAATTGGCATCTATACTACCAGATGCCACACTGTTCTCCTTGAGTGTTCCCAACCATTAAAGAAAACCAGCACCAGAGACAAACACGTATAAGGCCATATAATTTTGTAAAAATATAGACATACACATAAATACTACCGGGTGCCTTGCTAATATACCCTGTGAAAAGCCTTCTCTCCTTTTATACTTTCTACCCCTGCTCCCTCAGAGAAAACCTACCACACAGCCAATTTTTGAGGCTCAGACGCCACTGCAGTAAACTACAGGAATAAGACACAAGCACATGACCTGAGACAAAAACTGCAAGCAAGGAACTATCCCCAGAACATCATACAAAGATGCCAAAAGAGAGCCAAGAATCAGCACAGGGACAACCTCCTAGTAACCTCTGTCAAAGAACAAGATGACTGCATAATCACATGTGTCACAACATATAACACGGCATCCAATACAGTCAAGAAAATCGTAAACAAACACTGGAAAATCTTGACATCTGGAGAACTGAAATGGTCGAAACCACAATTTGCTAATAAAAGAACCAAATATATCTGTGACCTCCTTGTCTACAGTAGACCACGGCCTCACCATCAACAAACTTAATCAATAACCAATACCTGGAACCTGACACCTATAACCGGACAGTACCCTTTCGGATCTTGCTCGGTCTGTAAACTTACAAAACCAACCAAGACACTACAACTAAATAATGACTTGAAATGGACCTTGAGAAATAACACAAATTGTAATACAACACACGTAATTTACATGATCACCTGTCAGTGCAACCTAAAGGATATAGGTATGACATGTAGAAAATAAAACAGAGACTACGTGAACATCGCAACAACATTAAATGCAACAAAACAACAACTAAAATGAGTACCCACTACATCAATTTCAGACATTCCATTGATGAAAACAGTTGGGTAATCATAGAGACACTCAAAATCAGAAATGAGAACGCGGAGCGCATACTTTTAAAAAAAAGAGCAAAGATGGGTGTACTGCTTAAAAACGTACAAAGAAGGTACCCTGACTACATCAACGATCGGAGGAATATTTAGTGTGATGTTGAAAAGTTGCGACTATAAAGATTTTGTTTTTTTGTATAAATTTGCAGACCCTAAGTTTTTCAAGAAGGTCAGGCTTAAGGTCCTTTGGGATTTGGCGGAGATTTGGTACAAGATAAGGAGATTATTAAAGTTACCGTATTTTAGTTATATGGCTCCACTATGGGATTCTCCTGGATCTCCGTCTTGGACAAAAGATGCTTTGGCTCTCCCGCTAAAGAGAGCGGGTCTACTTCAGAGATGGAAGGATTTGTTCCAGGAGGGCAAGTTGGTTACCTGGGGGTCAATGTCAGCAAATGTGGGGGCAGGTTTTTTCAAGATATAAATATCTGCAGATTCAGAGCTGGGCAAATGTTCCAGAAAGCATAATTGGGACACAAAATGACTTTGAGTTAAAGCTTGGAACAGAGGGGGTCTTCAAGAAGGAGGTGGCCATGTGGTATTGGATGGTACTGGATGATATTGGATATGGAGGATGGCCCTTTCTTGCTTCCGGAGGTTCTGTGGAAAGAATGCTTGCCGAAGATCGCGACCGAGAACCAATGGCAAGTAACAATGGCTATGCTTTACAGTATTGTTAAACCTGCAAACTTAAGGTGAAACCTCTTGTTTACGATCCACAGGGCGTATTGGTCTCCTCGCAGATTGTCGAAATGTAAAGCTGGTGGCGTAGTGGAGTGTCCGAAATTCAAGACCCCCAACGTGGACGACTTACATATGTTTGTGTTTTGCCCGAATATAAGACAATTCTGGCAGGATGTAAGTAATTGTTTGTCTCAAGTCCTGAACCTGCAGATTGAGGTAAGCCCCGAATTAGTAATAACAGGGATATATGATTTAGAAAAAAAAGCATGAATGATAAAATGAAACTTAATTTTTACGCTATTTTATTAGTCCGTACAGAGCTATGCAAGCTATGGGTCTCTCCGCTCACCCCTAAAATAATTGATTGGATATTGGCTATGAGATATACAGCCAAGCTTGATATTTCAGATCACACTAAGAAAAAACGTGGGTTTTGGGTACCCTTTCTTTTATGTTTTGGGTAAGGTAGACTAGGGGAGGATGAGATATAATGTAAATAAAGATGTTGTCCGATGATTAAGCCTCCGCCTATCTCGCTGGTAGTTACTATGCGTTATCCCAGGTCGATAACAGAGGAGGAGGTGGACACACCGGTTGAGTTAGCTGGCTTAGAATGGTTGGTTATCTCGGTGGCCAGATTCAAGAACAGGTGAGGTTTATGCCTCTTCCTCTAAACAGCTTATGAGATAAAAAGCTCAGTGGTGGAATAGTTAGTAGAAACGGGTGGCGAGCAGGCGAATGAGGAAAACAAAAAAGGTATGAATGACAATATACCATGGCTGTCTATCTCACGCTGAACTTGACCAGTCACTTGAGTACACAACTCCATCACGAGAATCATAACTGCTAGGATAGATAACAGTAACTGACTATTGTACATGACTTAATATGTCCCTCAGAATTCCCACTATGACGTATTTTGACACAGTCACCTTATTGCTAAAAAGAACATTGACTCTTCATCCCATTAGTCACTTAATAAACGATCTATAAATGGAACAAGAATTCATCTCTGAATCACAACTGGCAATTACGTATACTTAGGAGTAACACTGAACTTAAATCTCTCTCTTATGAGGTAATATCATTCTGAAAATCTATGTGTGAAGGACTGATTATCACCACCATACTAGATCTATCAGCAAATAAGAATAAATTCCTTTCCTCTTTATATACAAATGTAAGTCTTTCCACTATGCTTATCGGCACGCCATTACCATAAAACAAGCTCCGCTACCGGAGCACGACATGTTGTTCCTGAGACTCAAAACAGGTATGCCACGCAGCTCGGCAAGAGCAAGCCCAGCTCCCAGCATGGACGCTTTGAGCAGAAAATACCCCTCTTTCTCATTGACAGTGAGTCCAGTCGCCTTTCCCCCAACGGAGGCTAATTCCCCTCCTGTTGAGGTAAACAAAGCACCCAAACCTTATCTTTAAAATTCTACCATTGAGCACTGAATGTAATATTTACTAGAAGCGCAAAATTATCACCATAGGCACAGATGCATTACACATTCACTCAATAGCTCTTGGGTTTAGCCGAACTGTGCCTCCTGAGCTTTCCCAATAATGGTATTAACTGACACACCCCGCGCATAATCCCTACCTTTCTCATTAAATGGCATACACATTTGAAATCTATACTACCAGATGCCGCACTGTACTTCTTGAGGGATCCCAACAGTTAAATTAAACCAGCACAAGAGACAAACATACTGCGTATAAGGCATATAATTTTTGTCAAAAAATAGACATACACATAATGACTACCGGGTGCCTTAGTATTCTACCCTGTGATCTAGCTATTATACCACTTATAACCGTTAATATTTGCCAGATAAAGAAACGCACGCTCATTCGAACCCCAAAGCATCACTACTTTGTCACCTAGGAACATCTATACATGATTTACCATCCTCAGGGGATTCTTAAGCGCCGAGCAAAGTGCAGGTTCATAAATGAGTTTATTATACCAGATATCACTGCTCCGGACACTCATATTTTGTCCACAGCAGGAGCATTCATTCTTGCATGTATACTTCCCAGTACAATTTGACAAGTTCAACTTGAACTACTACTAGCATCACCAATGATACGAAATTGCACACACAAAAGCCAAGTAAGTCTGTTGTTACCATTATCTTGTCCTTTATGCTTTCTCTTTTTCAGTTGTAGACAGATCTACATCTTCAATACGCAAGTGTCCAAATAGGTTCACTTAAGAAGAAGGGTAAGTGAACGACTTGCCCCTGCACGTAATCTCAATGCAAGTCCACTGGTTCTGAAGAAAGCCCACAGACCCAACTGGGCATAAAAGGGCTGAAACATGTCGACCGCTCAACCACAGGTGCGATAGAACAGTCACTCTTCTAACACCGCACCGTCATGCAATTTTAACCCTTGCCCCAACTACGACAAATAAACACTAGGTCGTTAGACGTAGGCAATTTTAACTTCACTTCATTTTCCCCAGTCACTACTGCCATTACCAGTTGGTCATCCTCCAGGTGGAGGAAAGCATAAATAAAACCCAATGATGACGCTTTTCACGCAAACAACCTTGCGGAGAATCTATATATATACCGCAGCCACGGTTAACTTGTGAATGAGTGTTTTTCTAGCCAAAGAGGATCCCTGACCCTGGTAAAACACAGGACAAGTGATTCATTCTTCATTGATTACACGTCATACAAACTGACCCTTGGCCGGCCAAGGCGGCAGCAGGTGATGCCCTCTCCTCGGGTCACCACTTATCACTGCCATGTTAATCATGAAGGGTCAAGAGGTGAGCTTGTGCACGTGAGAGCAACCTGGTCAACACTGATGTATTTCCAATCATCATCCAGGAAGATGGAGCCCATCCTGATCATGTATGGGAATGGGATGATATCCTGGACTGATGGAAACTCATATCCAGGGAAATCCTCACTATGGCCAGCGAAAGGAGACTGCGCATCTGCCCCTGAATATCTCCTGATATAGGCACTCAGAATACATTATTAGTTGTATTGTAAAACTCACATGTAACTAGGAGATATTACTGTATTTTCAAAGACCCAGCGTATAAAATTATTTCAAATGATAAAATATTAATATTGTTTCAAGTAGTTTAAATTAGTACGTATATGAAGATCAAAATCTGAAAGTCTGATCTTATTAGCGTTTAATACGGCCTTGCAGCACCACTTTCTCTTTTCTCATTTGGTGCACAATTTCATATATGCAATGATGAAATTCAGAATTAAAACCTTCAATATCACACATAAAAATAACTAGATTTCATTAATTCTACACACACATTTCGATGAAGATGAGCAAGATTTTCATATCATGTGAGAAAACTGTTTTAGCACTCTAATACACATTAAAATAATATACTACGGCTTGTTTGTAAACTAAGAACCTATATTATTGAATGCATATAATTTTGGCTATTCTACATTTGTCTGCATACTTTTACGATGCAGTAACTACGTTTTCTCACATCTATTTTCGTTTTTTCTTCAAAGTGTAATTGGTGCATGTTTGTTCACAGATTACTCAAAATATCTCAAAATCAGTTGATGTATCAAACAAATGATCTAGCAGCTTATCAACTGCATCAAGCCCATGAAGGTCAAAGCCTACTTTGTCTCCCATGCTTTGGTAAAGACAACAGGCGGGCATCTTCAAGGGGGCTGTCTTTACCAATGCTTTAGCATGTGACAGTCACCTAATATTTTCTGAATCATTGGATCCAATAAATAAAACCATACATTCTGGTGCAGCATTCTTTATGGGGCAACAAAGCGATATTGAAAATGACATTCAAGTGCCACTTAAATGACCCTCTTATGGAATACCGTGAGGATGAACATGCCGCAAGTTCCTCTTAACATCAAAAGTTGGCTTTCAGGCACTAGATCATCATCGATGTCGCGCATTAGTTCGGTTTGAGGTAATCACTGTGTTAATGTGCTTTCTTTACACAATCAAGATCTTTTCATCATCTTTGTTCTATGGGTTTAATGACCGCTATGAATGTGGGCTAATTTCTGGTGGCCTGCAAAATATCATTCAATCCCACAGCCGCAGGTCTGGCTTGCGTCTCCAGGTATCCCAGACACTTAATTTCAATCAAAGGCTTGGTTGATACTGTTTCTAGTGGAAAATTGAAGAGGAAACCCTCACTATGATCTCTGTGTGTTGAGGGGGGTCAAAATAACCCTTGCTGACATCATGAAGGCAATTGTGGTTATAACAGAGTGTGTGCTAAAAATTGCCCGGTATGGTACAAAAATATATTTTCTAGTGGACAAAGGTGCATCCATTAAAATCATGGTTAATGCAGATTTTGCAATACTATCAAAGGACAGAAAGCAAAATCTATGCATATGATTCATAAAAAAACACTGCCCTGTAAAAGTTTTTTCTGTGCAACTCTTATTTAGGAAGGATACTGAGATGATTTTGATATTTACATAGAAGAACCATCCTTAGACACTTGATGTTTGTGGAGCTTTAGAACAGCTGGTAAACTTGGCTTATAGCAGATGCTTTGTCAATTATGGTGACTCCATTTCCGTAGATGCTCCAGGGTCTAGAGAAGCAAACAAACCAACAAACGCATCTCCATATTAACGAGAAAATAGGGCCGCTTACACAGCACTTTTGGGAGAATCTAGTTAACATACAGGAATACGTTGAGGCTAAAATCCAGAATATCCTATAGCAAATCATCAATAATTCTTTGGTGGGGCCCACTGCCTAGGTGTCCCTGGGTATTCAGTTAATAAAATACAGTCTAGTGGTCAGATCAAAGGGAAAGAGACATGGGGTGCAGCCAGTTTTTAAACCTTGGGGATTGGCAGGTACTGATATTTTTTATGAAGATACCCTTACTAATCAATCAGTCAATCAAAACGTTTTATTGTAAAATAATTTACATTATATCAATCTTGAAGTAATATATCACATAGTTAAAATTACAAACAATGAAATCAATATGCGGGCAAGGGTAGAGAATTTCATGCCTCCCAATTTCTTCTTCCTAAAACGAGGAACAGAAAGAAGAGATTGGGAGGAGGAGCGCAACTCTCTGCAGGGAATATAGGCCTTAATTTCAGAATTGATGAAGGCAGGGGCCGTCCCTGCCCGGGCCTGAAACGTTATGCTACCCATCTTGAAGAGGGCGCGTTCCCGGATAGGAAGCCAATGCAAGGCTTTAAGTAAAGGGGTGACGTGATGAGACTTAGGGAGATTATAAACAAGTCGGGCTGCCTGGTTTTGAACCAGCTGTAGTCGCTTAAGGTCATAGGCAGGGACACCAGTGTACAAAACGTTGCCATGGTCAAGGCGGGAAATGACCATGGCTAAAAGAATAAGTTTAAGGGCAGAGAGGGAGACGAAGCGTGAAATCTTTCGGATATTGTGGAGAATCAGGAAACAAGATGAAACAACTGAGCTAATCTGGGAGTGCAGGGTGAGGTGATCGTTCAATTTTATCCCTAAGGTCTTCACTGAGGAAGAGGGTGGGGGGGAGGAGGACCCAGGGAGGAAGGCCAAAACATAAAATTCCAGGGACTGGAGCTACCACCTGTAAGGACCAATTCGGTTTTATCATGTCTGCTACATCTCTCTTAGGGGACATAGTCACTGAGAATAAGTGAAAGTCATCATGCCCTTAATAGGGTGCAGTGATTATAATTGTGAACAGGCAAGCTATTGGTAGACAGGCCTCAAAGTCACATGTTTATGGTAGTGGAGCCAGCAGAGGCTGGTGTATACCTGGCACTCTCCTGACTTAAAGCTAAGGAGGTGAACCATGTGTTTGATGGACTCCAGATTTCTATGTCAGTGTATTTACAAATGAATAGATCTTACACAAACATTTAGAATCTAATCGCGGCAGCAAACAACTGAGATAATGCAACTGGGTATCAATGTTCCACTAAGTGTGCATTAACATAGAATCAGGACAACTATTATACTATGTGCAATTACTAAGAAGCTAGCATTCAGGTGGTACAACTCCCATATACATTTTTGTTGTGGGACATATCTAAGTTTTGGTCTGTACTGTTGCATTGTGCTCATGTGTGCTTTTTTATGAAATGTAGACACAGTAAAAGTGGTACGAAAGTGTTGTTGTTGTTCTTCTCTTTTCCTGATACCAGATGTTGCAATCCTCTCGTCCTCTTATGAAGGTTCAATGGCGCGTATTGACGCTTCTGCTGCTAATTCTACTACAATCTTTGTCAAGTAACAGCAAATAAGTAGTTATAGGTTGCTAGAAAGGGCATGCATCAAAGTTACTAATTGGATTACTTCTGCTTTTGCTAAGCATCTGAGGGAAACATTGCCTCCCAGGAGGCAATTGCCTCCTAGATCTATCCTCGGCCTTTGAAACGGTCAACCATGGGAAGCTACTTGAACGCGTCAAATTTAGGATGGGATTAGATGGCCCTGTCCTTGAATGGTTTAGATCCTTCCTCCAAAACCAATCTCAGAGATTCCTAATTATCGGTAACCTGTCTGCTCCCTCTTCGGTCACGGGTGGAGTCCCTCAAGGATCAACGCTGTCCCCCACCCTCTTCAACCTTTATTTAGAACACTTTGCCGAAGTCCTTCGCACCGTAAATATCTCCTATCATATGTACGCTGGTGACACTCAGATCTACATCAAAATCTCATCTCTCTAGAAGATTCTCTCCCTGAATGAGACACTGAAGCTGACTGTCCAATGGCTCTCCTCCAACCAACTCAAACTAAACGCAAAAAAAACAGAATTTCTTCTAATTTCCCCTCCTAAAACCGACCCTGAGATCCAGACATGGATTAAAGCCATCACAGCCTTAAATTGTCCACCGACCATCGTGGACTCAGCCAAATCGCTGGGAATAACCCTGGACTGCAACTTGAACATGCGAGACCACATCAACTCAATGGCCAAATCTGCCATTTTACACCTGAGCTACCTATGGAAACTGAAACCCTTCCTTGACGCTCCTGACCTAAAACTGGCAGTCCAAGCACTAGTCATTTCTAGACTGGAATATGGCTGTTCCACCTTCTCTGGTTTACCAAAGACCTCCATAGCACCTTTAAAAGCCTGCCACAATGCAGCCTCCAGACTACTTACCGGCACTAGGAAATTTGATCACATTTCTACTCATCTGAAAGCGCTGAACTGGCTTCCTCTCGAGGCCAGAATACAACTTAAGCTAGCATGCATCACACAAGGCCCTACACTCAAACTCCCCTGCATATCTTGCACAGAAACTTGTGAAATCCGGAGAAATCAGAAACTCACAGTCTGCCAGTGACCTCCTATTCAAGCCTGCACGCTTTCGGAAGAAAAAAACCTATGATCGGCGTTTGCTGGGGCTGCACCAAGAATATGGAACTCCTTCCCACCCGCCATCAGAAGAATTCCTTCTTTTGCACGTTTCAAAAAGGAAGCCAAATCCTTCCTCATGGGTAAAATACCTCTGCTAAACCACATTCCCCCAACCACCACAGAGACTATTGCCTTCCTCCGTCGACCTTTTGCCCTACCAAGAACCCTGGGGCCAGTCCTCAGCAACTGTAATATTAACTGTACTTTGTATACTTCCATCCCGCTTGTGCTCAGCACCCCCCACCCTCCCTAATTTATGGTATACTCTTGTGATCCCATGCCTCTTGTACAACTCTATGACTCTGTAAAGCGCTCTGATACCCTAACGGGTCAAGTTTGCGCTCTAGCAAACATATAAATAAAGTTGTTTTGAATATATTATTATAAGGGATGGCAGAACTTAAATACTGTTGAGGGGTTTGAAAATATCTGCTGAGTTCTAGTCTAACCAAAATCTCAATAAGGACAAGTGTCAATTTAGACTTACTGCCATGACATTTTGAGGACACTTCTTTAAAGAAGACAAGAGGCCTTATTTTTGTAATTACCTATTACCTTCCATTGGTCTAGTTCAGTTTCCCTTTTCTCCCTTGGACCATTTCCTCCCCAACTGTGATGTGAATATTCTACAGCTGACTGGCACCCTGCGATGGTGTAAGAAGATTAATAAATACCTTCTCCTCAACTTATAGTCTCTTCACTTTATAACACTGGAGACTATAAAACTTCTCTGAAGTGGCAGTCCTCACATTTGGGACTCCCTTGCAAACCTGTTAGCATTTAACTCTTTCCAGGGCAAGGAACATACTTGTGAAAGGTAGAAGAAGACACAGAAAGCGTGGCGCTTGAATGAAGTCTTCTTAAATTTATTCCAATGAGTTCAGAAGCCCACAGGAGTGCGCCCTCGACCAGTGAAGATCTGATTGCAACTGCCTAGCGGGAGCAATCTGAGAATACCAGAGCGGCACACCATCACGGGCCATATCTTAAAAGTACGCACAAACTGTTAGCACGCAAACAGCACCTAAAGGTAAACAATTCTAGAATCACATTACATGTGCGGAATAAAGATGAAAGAAGGACATACAAAGTAATGTGTGTACACTACATCTTCTCTTTTTTTAAGAAAACAAGTTAATACAAATAAAAATCTCTGTACTTCACAGGCACAAAACAATGATGTGATACCCTGAGGACAGGATTAGATGTATCAGTGGAAGCAATATCATTCTGGGTATCTAGCAAAATATCTGAAGTGATATCTGAGGACCTCAGATAATTTTCTTGCTGTTCTACAATATTTGCATGAGTCGAACCTTTACATGGGCGCGAGTCACTGACAAATGTGCCAGCACTCCTTTCAGGAGTTGGTAACAAATCACCTAAAAAATGTGAAGCCTCATCTGCGTCATCCACAAGTAAATTCTTATTCGACAGTCTTGCTCGCCTGTTCAGATGCTAGTTTAACTACTGATCCCCTACTCCCCCGCCCTTTTTTATCAAAAATAGAGAACCTTTTCATATTTTCAATTCCTGAACAGGTGATGAAAACCTTGAAGTCACTTTTTTAACCTTAAAGGGGCTTTTGACCATGACCCAATCACAAACAGCACATTTCTGATCTCTCCCCCTATGGTTAGAATCAAAATACTCCTTCTGAATGTCTTGACATGTTAGTGTCGTATTCATCATCTTCTGTTTATCACTACATGCATGACAAGGAATCCTTTTTGACTTTAAGTCTTTTAACCAATCTGGACATTGCCCTGGGATATCTTTTTCTAAGAAAACAAAAAGGAGAAATGCCAGTTGTGGAATGTGGGGTAAATAAGTATGATCAAATGTTCTTACACAAGAAGTCTTCTAGAGGTATAGTACAGGCCAAAGCTGATTGTGTCCCCTCCTTCATAAAACTGATCATACTCTCAACATGTTCATTGGATGAAGGGAAATAAAGGGCAACCCTGAGATGTTTGACCTGATAAGAAAGAAGAAACCCCTTCATCTTAGCTGACACAAAATTTGTACCATCATCCGTCACTATCTCTTTGGGACTGCCCTCAGAGTTAAAAATTCTGCTAAAAATGTGATCATCGAAGAGGTGTTGGGAGCAGAAGCAAATTCAAATTCAACCAACTTGGAACAGTAGTCAACCAAGACAATGCGAAACCTTTTATTGGGGGTAATAGCTCAAAAGGGGCAGCAAAATCTAAAGCCGATTTAGACCAGGCTTCTTCAGGAATGGGTACAACATATGAAAGGGTATTTGTAAACTTCCAGTGTTTATTAGATAAAAAACGTTTGACAACTGTGACCCATTGTGAAACATTCTTATCCATAGAAGGCCACCAAAAGTGCTCTTTTAAATTTCTGCAAGTACCACCAATTCCTAGATATCCTTAATACACAGCCTGAATGAGTTTGTTGTGGATAGAAAGTGGTGGAATGCATAGATCAGCATGAATGAGCACTTATTTTACTATTGACAACTCACTTGAAATCTGAGCAAAGGACTTAGGGGGCGCTGGAAGTGACCACTCCTTGGACCAAACATTTCTTACTTTATTCATTCCTTCTCTCTTCCGAAAGCATCTAACCAATCCTTTAAAATACAATATCGCGACAACTTATTCAACATCATCCTGTACCTCATCCAAAGGTGTGGGTTGGAAAGAAAATCTGGAGAGGCAATCCATCCTGACATTACGACCACCAGCAATGTATTTATGTAGGCGAGACAAAAGTATTAAAAGTCAAGCTTCGCCTTTTCCATTGCCATTTAAAAGGTGTAATAGTGGCTCATGATCAGTAAAAACATCGAATTGAGTTCCACCAAAGAAAACTTTTGAATTTTTCCACAGCCCAGAAACAGGCACTTTCTGTGTTATTATAACCAATTCCTTTTTGGAAGGGACCTTTAGTGGTGGTGGGCCTCCGCAAGGCCTACCAGTGCTAGGGGTTCGTCCTTCTCTGCACAAGTCCTCAGACCAATAGGATAGAAGTTGGCACAGAAACTGGAATAAAAAAATACAAAGTTTATTAAACCCCATGAGGTGGAACTACATTCACACAACACCCTTTGGCAATGTATGAAATAGCACACTGAATGGAAGGAGCTTGGTCCTTTTATACCCACACAGGGGCTCAAAAGAAGGTGGTACAAGTACAAGAGAAGGCTTCAGGTACATATAAGGTCATACAGAAAATGCACAGTCAACAAGTGGGAGGAGCTAACAGTTGCTAATTCTGGTGAACACATCCTGACATTTACAGACTAGGGACAGCTGCAAGAACAGCTGCAAGCTCAACTGAGCATGTGCGAAGCAGAAGAGGCTAAATATGACCTTTCTCTAGGCAGATTTCAAGAGCAGACAACAGCAAGGTAGGACAGAGCACATGGCACGCACGTGGTAGCACATGGCAAACAAGATGGCTGCCAGAAATACAAAATGGATTCCACAAAACAGACAAGATAACTTCTAAATATAGGATGGCTTCTGCTAATGCTAACCCAATCGCTGCAAAATTACACCACTTTGTTCAAACAATATATTAGAAACAGGCAAGAGCATCCCTCGCTATTGTGATGCAATGGGATTCCGCCAGCTTTAAACCGCTGGAAACAAACCCAATGGTATGTTCCTTGCTTGAGATCCATTGACATAACACAGCACCTAAACCATGATGGCTGGCATCCACTGTAAGAAAACACATTTGACTAGAACAGTATGATGACAATACAGAGGCATTGACAATTGACTTTAGCCAACTAAAAGAGACACCCTTTTGAAGCAAGGAGTGTAAAGGTTGAACAACATGTGCATATCCTGGTATAAATCTCGAATAATACTCATTCATCCCTAGGAATGTCTTAAGGTGTCCTTGCCCTTAGGAGAAGGCACTCCTGAAATTGCCTGTGTGAGCAAGAATTTAGGTGTTACTCCTGTAGAAGTAATGATGTGACCCAAATAATCAAGACCATCAGTTAAAAACTTACCTTTGTCCAAACCCAAAGTGATTCCAACATCTTAAAAATGCTTGACACTTTTCCTAAATTAGTCTAATCAAGACCATCAGATAAAACTTACCTTTGGCCAAACCCAAAGTGATTCCATCATCTTAGAAATGCTTGACACTTTTCCTAAAATTGTCAAGTGATCCAATTTAGTTTTAGAAAATATCAAAACATCCTCTTGATAGGATTGTACACCAGTAATTCCTTCAAGAATGTGGTGCATGAATTTCTGAAAAACACTGGCAGCAGCCCAAACGGGCGACGCGGCACAACATCAGGCGGGCTCACGTCGCGATAGCGGCGATTCAGTCTTCCGGGGTGCAGGCGGCGCTATTTCTGGCAGACATGGACAGGGCGTTTGACTCCTTCAGTTGGACGTACCTTTTTTCACTACTACCGCGGCTGAATTTAGGGCCGGTATTTCTGTCATATGTGAAACTGCTCTATACTGACCTCACAGCCTCCGTTAGGGTGGCGGGGGCGGTGTCTTCGAGATTTCCTATCCAGAGGGGCACCAGGCAGGGTTGTCCCCTATCGCCTTACTTATTCGCCTTAGCCATGGAGCCCCTGGCCGCCTGGGTCCGAATTGACGCGCAGATGAAGGGCTTCGAGTGGACTGGTGACCTGTCGGACCGCATTGCACTATATGCGGACGACGTTCTGTTTTTCCTCACAGATCTCAATAAATCGGGGCCTCGCCTCATGCGCATCCTACAGATCTTTGGTGAGACATCGGGCCTATACATGAACCCACGCAAATCCACTCTCTGGGTGCTAGGAGAGGGTCCGACGATTGGAGACTGGGCATCAGAGCTCCAGAAGGCCAGTGGAGGAATTAAATACCTAGGGGTGTTCCTTACCGCGATCCCAGCTGTCGCATGGGAGCGTAATGTGGTGCCGGTTTGGGAACGGACTCGGGCAGATATTAAAATATGGTCCCGCATGCCGCTGACCATCTATGGTAGATCGGCCATATTTAAAATGGTGGCCCTGCCCAGACTGTTGTATCAATTGCAGAACCATCAGTACCTGATCCAACCCTCATGGTTTAAGCGAGTAAACACAATCCTGGGACAGTTTCTCTGGGTGGGCGGCTCCATTAGGCTTTCGCTCAACGTACGGAGAGGGGTTAGCGACCTCGGACATTCTTTCCTATTACCAAGCGTCCCATCTCCTAGTCTTAAACGACTGGTGGTATGGGGACAGGGGAGACCCGGCCTATGCACTTGAAAGACTACTGATGGAGCCACATACGCTCCACACGCTGCTTTGTGCACCGAGGGAACGCAGGGCCTTGCCGATGGTGACACATGTTGTTTTCGACGTCTGGCGGCGAGCGTTGAGGCGGATGGGATGGTGGCGAACTTTGACCGAAGAGACCCCCCTCTGGCGTAATGGCCGCCTTCCAGGTCTGGCAACCCTAGCGGGATTCGCGGGATGGGACGCCATTGGCATTTCTAGGTTGGGGGATGTTATGACAGGGACGATGCTTAAGTCATTTCAAGAGCTGAGTGCGGAGTACGACATGCCCCGTACGCAGTTCTTTCGTTACTTACAATTTCGCCATGCCCTGGCTCCGGACCTGGACGGTCTGATGTCGCTTCCAGAGTTTAGCCCACTGGAGGCCCGAGTCTTTATGGGGGAGTTGGATACTAAGAAAATTTCCCGCATCTACCAATCTCTGATCATACACTGCTCCTCTGATTTATGCTCACTTAAGGAGAAATGGGAGGAGGATGTCGGGCCACTGGAGGAGGAGGACTGGAACGAGGCACTGGTGAGTCCTAGAGGCGCTGCCATCTCGATCCGCCTCCGGCTGATCCAATTTAAATACTTTCACAGAGTATACTATACACGGCAGAGGCTGTGGAGGGCAGGACTCATTGCATCCCCAGAGTGTACTAGGTGTGGGAGCAAGGAGGGTACTTTCCTCCATACAGTGTGGAATTGTGGGCGACTGGAATCGGTTCTGGCGTGGTGTCTGGAATGGTCTGGATGAGACGCTGGGCTGGGTGCTCCCGCGCACGCCGTGCTTGGGCCTGTTGCATGTGCTAGAGGGAGTGGGAGGCAACCTGTACAAGAGACATTTGTTATTATTGGGACTTACGATTGCCAAGCGAGACATAGCCAGGGCCTGGAAGGACCCGCAAGCCCGTCACTTATCGCTTGGAAGAGAGGCCTGGATTTCTGTATGGGGATAGAGAGGCCTATCTTTCTTTCCCGTGGTTGCCCCAGTAAACATTACAAGATTTGGAAAAGGTGGGCTGACTACAGGGGTCTCTGGCTAGAGCCCCCGATGGAGCAAGATCCGGAATTGGAAGTATGAGTGAGCTCTGCTGTAGGCTGTGTGTGCGCGAATGGCTGGATCGATCAAATGCCGTGAAGGGGGGGAGGGTAGGGGGATGGGATTGGGGCTGGTGGGGGGAGGGTCGGGGGGAAGGGTGGGGGGACTTGTTAACTGCATTGATCCCATTGTTCTGACTACAAAAGTAATGATGGATTGCGTTATTTTATATGTGTATTGATACTTGGCAGATACCTCTGGGGTACAGAGTTCTGCGACTGTCTATGTGATCTGTCAATAAAAATCTGTTTTAAAAAAAAAAACACTGGCAGCAGAAGCCAAGCCAAAGGGCAACCTCAGGATTTTGTACACACCAAAAGGAGTTACAAAGGTAGTGAGGTCGGAGGATTATGGTGTTAAAGGGATTTGATTGTAAGCAGACTGTAGGTCCAGAAGACTGAAATATTTAGAACTGCCCCATACCAGCTGGTACATCCTGAATCTTAGGGAGTGGGTGACAGTCCACGATTATGTTTTTATTGAGCGTGCGCAAGTCCGCACACAAACAAATATCACCACTCTTGAGCACCACAACAATGGGACTGACCCACTCTGAAAAAACAGTAGGTTGGATTACACCCTCACTAACTAACTTATCTAATAACTTCTTACGGTCATCTCTCACACTTAGGAGAATTGGTCTGGCCTTATGTGCAAATAGAATGGCGTTTTGTTTGAGCTTTATCATATGGTCGAACTTAGTGGTTCTACCAATCTAATTGTTAAATACTTCTGTAACATTTTCAAAAACATTTTGTAAATTATTCTAAACATTGTCTAAGTCTGTCACTAGGGCAACTTGTAAATGATTCAATTGAACAGGATTATCAGAATTTGGAACAAGTTTCAAACCCATTTTGCCGAAATCCTGCCAGACAACAATATTCTTGCCCTTAATAACCACATAACCTTTCGTGTAAACATGTCTACCCAAACATGTTACATTTTACAGAAAATAACCCAACAGGCCAATCTCTTTATCTCCATACGCTTTGGGAATTATATCAATTTCTTAAAGTGTAACTTTTTTATGTATTATTCACTTACAGGCATGTACTGAGAATGCAATGCAATATCACTATTGTTACAGTTCAATTAACTTTTGCTGTAAGATTAAAAATACATTTCTCTTTACCTTCATGAATGTATAAAAAATAAAATAAAATAAATGAGTGTATAAAGAACATTGTTACTGAAGTACCCAACTCCCACCTTCCCAACATATTGGCTTCCTGCATCCCAATTCCTATTATTGTATATTTTATTTGTTCCCTCAACTGTCACTGACTGGTAATTCCTGACTATGGGTCTCATCCAATTCTTGTTGTTCCCCTTCAGCTGGGTCTTGTTGTATGAGTGAGGACTGATCATCTAGTTCTTGAATCTGCAACCCCCATGCCTGCAGCACCTCCGGCAATTTCTTGTCCCTTTTCGTTTTCCTTATATGGGTCTCTTCTGCCAATGCCTATTCCTTCAAGTCTGATTGACACTTATCTATAGTTGGGCCTTGCGGGGAAAACCAGTGTATAGCTATTCGTCTCTTAGCTATCACCAGCCCAAGTATCAGAAACCATCTGGTTGTCGTTCGTTTTGGGTTTCTAGGTAGGGAGGGGGGGCGGCCAAGCAGTTTGTTGTGGCCGGTTTTCGGACGATTTTCTTACAGGGCCTGTAGCAAAAACTGCCCCCAGGGGCCCAAAACCGGCCCACACCCATGCAGCGCACCGGGGGGTTGCCCGGTGCCCGCTATGGCCAGTCCAGGCCTGATCTCTGTCCTTTACTATCCTTTGACGTGCAGACCTGCTTCAAGGTGAGTTTTCAAGCAGAAACTCACGGAGCCGTTCTGTACTCTGAGACATAGCCGCAAACACAATCCCAGCTGAACTTCTGCTGGCGCTGTTATCTTTGGGCGGTAAAAACTCTTAGAACTCCAAGCCGAAAGGGTTCAGAGCCTGCTGCCACGAACTCCACCGCCGGCATCCTGCATTCACTCCTGGAGATACGTGGGTCTTGGGGGCAACGCCACTTTACCTGCGCCGCAACAACACTCAGGGGGGGACTGCACATCCCAGAGTGCACCACTCCTCATACCAGCTGCCGTGAGTGAGTGGGGAGGCGTGGCCAACTTTAGCTTTCAGCGCAACCTCTCCTACCGCGGGGCGGAAGCCTCTCTTTTGCCTGTCCCATCTCTGCCACAAACCACACAAGCTGCATCCTGCACTCACCCCTAGTGGGACGAGGGTTCCAGGGGAAACGCCACTTTACCTGCGCCACGGACTTTAATCTGTACCGAGCTGAGTAGGTTTCAAGCAAACTGTGACTGTAATCGCTTAAATGAATAGTCGCAAAGTGGGGGTGCGCTCAGGGGTGGCAGGGACCCTAGAAGCGTTCCTTGTGGGCGCTGAGTCTGCCCTGATGCACGAGATTGCATTAACCGAACTGAGGCTATCTCTGGACCCGCAATCTCTTTTGCACGTCAACCTGATAATTGTACTTGTCAACGTTTTAAGTAACACGTCCCTCTACCGCAGAGGTCTTCACACTTATTTAGGTTGAGCCCCCCAGCTGAATTTCTTTAGATGTTGGGCCTCCCCACCACATGACAGAAATTTCTGGAATCTGGTACACTACATGATCGACTGCCACGCGCATATTACGGGCCATATCCGGCGAATATTGTTCAACACAATAAGAGTGTTTAGTAAACTGCAGGTTTGTGAGTGGGTGTGGTGAAATGACAGAGACGTATTGCATAGCCCAAAACATAATTTTCCAAGATTAAATGTGCACAAATTCTTTTTACTAGGATGCTTTGTTTTACACAGGACATAGATTAATAATAACACCACCAACATGAATGTGACGGGTGTGCCGGTGTTTAGCCACATTTAGACCATCAATCTGTGGGTGGATTTTTGCTACTGCAATCCTCAGGTTGTGCTCCACATCCAGTCTTGAACAGTACTTAGGGCCCTATTATGATGGCGGTTTTCCCGCATCCTCCGGGCCGGCGGAAGCCACCGCCGGCCCGGAGGATGCGGGAAAACCGCAGCGGACTGAAAAAGACCCCCCGCCAGATTAGGATGGCTGGGGGATCGTTTTTCAGTCTGCAGCTTTTCCGCTGTGGTCGCCTCCCGTCCGCGGCGGAAAAGCACTAACATGGCTGGCGGTGTCTATCAGACACCGCCAGCCATATTAGGATGTCTGGAGGAACATACCTTTACATGGCGGCATTTCCACTGTGCAAAGGCATACGGATTTTTGTTTGGGGGCCCGTTGCGGGCCCCCAGGGGTGAAGGGGGGGGTGGGGGGTGCACATGGGGGGGTACCATAGCGCATTTGCCTGCACAAAGCGGCAGGCACAACTTACATTTTTATCATTGCGGTGGGTGCTGCTTCAAGCAGCACCTGCCGCAATGATAAAAAAACAGGATGTGACCGCCAGGGTGGCGTTCACATCCTAATTTGCACAGAGGGACCGCCGCAGCCCCTGCGGACGGTCCCTCCTACTCTATGGTGGTGGACGGACTCAGGTCCGTCCGCCATCATAATCCGCCCCATAGTCTTTAATACCGCAAGTGCTGAGAACCCAATCTCACAAACTCCTTAATAAATAAATAAATAATTTGTAAGATGTAAAGCACCATGCATAAGTGAACTAAAGGGAGGATTGATGTGATGAACCCACTATAGGGAACACATTATGGGTGTTTCATTAAGTGGAACTTAAAATATGGAACCTGACTTTGCTTATGGGGGCTTTGCATTCAAGTAGCAGTTGGATGTCATGCAAAATGTCATGGATGATGTATAGATCCCACACATGAGCACACATACAATACAGAATAGTAACATAGGCAAGGGAGTAGCCAGACAATTTAAATACCTCCCACTCTGAACTACAGCTCGTATGGCACCAAGAAAGCAAAGTAAGTCATCACAACCCTCCCCATTTATCATGTACATTTTGTCATCCATTACTTCTTTCACCATTCATTCTGTCCTTCCACCTGTGTCCCATCCATATCCAAACCTTTTCATCCATTTGCAAACCTATCCATCATCTATCCTCCCATCCATCATTTCACTCATCCACCTCTCCATCCTCCTTTTCACTCATCCATCCATCCTTTCACTAATCTATCCACTCTTCCACCCATCCATCTATTCACTTGTCCATCCAACCATTTACCCTTTCACCCAAGCTATCCTTTCACTCATCCATCCACTCTTCCACCCATTCACTCATCCATCCAACCATTTACCCTTTCACCCATCCAGCCATCCTTTCACTTACTCATCCATCCACCTAGTCACTCATCCGTCCACCCATTCAACCTTTCACTCATCCATCCATCCATCCATCCATCCTTTCTTCCTGCTCTCAACCCTCCCTTTCACTCATGTATGCATTCTTTGACTCTTTCATCTTTATGTTCTTCTTTCACCCATCCATGCACACATTTGCCCATCCATTCTTCCAATCATTCATCCATGTTTTCACTCATCCATCAATCCAGCCTCCCTTTCCCTCTGTCTGTCTGTAATACACATTAAATATGAATGATAAAAACCCCACTATTTACAACATTGTGTTTAAAAATTGCTCAAGGTCATGAGGGCAAGACTCTGTAGAACAGAGCTGGCTCTTTCACCCCCGTCCCCCTTCACTCCCACCCCCTTTGAAAGGCTGGGGCCCTGGGCCAGAGCCCACTTTGCCCATGCCTTAAAACTTCTCTGGAAACTTTGGTCCTTTCTGGGACGAGCTAACTCTCCCAGGAGGGGGTTAATTCACAGAGTTGACAGCTTCAGCTGCAGTGGGAGGCAAGGGGTCTCCTCTGCTAAAACCGAAAGCATGTCTGTTTGTTTGCTTTCGTTTTTAGCAGAGGAGACTCCTTGCCTCACACTGCAGCTGAAGCTGTCAACTCAGTGAATTAACCCCCTCCTGGGAGAATTACCCAGACAAAAGGACGGGCACGTAGTGCCCCATCGATTCCCCTCGCACCCCCCTCCAGCCATACCAGAGTTCTCCAAACAAAGGGAAGATTGGAATGGAGTGCGCGCCCCCCTGGGATGGTGTTGCGCCCCCCCAGGGGGGGCGCCCCACAGATTGACGAACTCTGCTCTACCGACTGATACCACTGCTTGCTCATCAGGCTCTATTAGTAGTAAGAACCCTAATTTGTCGGCCCAGGACATGAGTCTCAATATCGAGCAAGAGCAAGACCCAGAAACACAGAGTGTTGGTGTTAGTACTAGAGGTCAGAAAGCAACGAAAAAACAGGGGGGCAAGAAGGGACTGGATCAGGGAACCTGAAAGAAAAGATGCGTGGCACAGAAACAAAACCAACGAGCAACGCATCATGCTGTTCCCAGAATAACCCAAGTAACGCTGCAGCGAAACATGGCGGGACTTGTAATGCTGCTTGGCCAAGTGAAGACGATCTTTGTAAACGTTTGGGGATATTGATTACTGACCTCCTTGCCCCCGTGATACAGAAGTTGGGCAGCATTGAAGAAATAATAATCTCACTTGAAAGGCTAGTAGACTTACAACAATTAGCTAGCTCTGTTGTCGGTGATGATAATAAAGGCAAGGGTGCAGGGCCTATGCTCTCTAGAGGGAACGGTGCTAGGGATAAGAGTATAGCCACTACAACTTATTGCCCATATTCTAAATGTAGTCAGACCTGCAGCCAAGCCGCGACAACTCAATTGCCGTCTAACTCAAGCATTGATCCTTTTAAAAGTCCCCACACCCAGCCAACTCAGACGGACCAAGGTCATAATTTCTCATTGATTCGGCCTGTAACATCACAAAACCCTGTCACGCACAATATGGGGGGGGGGGGAGCTGAGGGGAACACGAAAGTAGATCTAAGTTCTGTTCCACACAAGCAGTGCAGGGTGTATGAAGCCCCGCCCAATATTGTCCTAAGTCTCCCCCCTGAAGCGACCCCATATACAGTGGTCTTAGCAAATGTCTCTCACGTGCTTGGCAATGATTTTGAACACTGGTCAACTTTACGCAATAAAGCTGGTCACTTTCTCAATACCAGAATAGGGCTAAATAATGCTCTTTTTAGTGAATTCAAAATAGCCAGAAGAGGCTCTTGGGTAGGTAAGTCAAATAAACGATTGCAAGGAGACTGCATTGTCCTATCATTTAGATCTCCAAATGTAGGGGTCGATTAGGATCGCGGACGGAAACGTGTTCCGTCCGCCGAGGAAGGTGGCAAGATACTCCGGACCTGTCCGCGGAAAAACCGCAATCGCGATTAGGATCAAATCTGATAGAAACGCCGATCGTGGCGGACGGAGCACAACAATCTCCGTCCGCGGCGGTCGAAGTACACCTGAGGCCGCGGCAGGCGGACGGAACCTAAATAACACCGACCGCCGCGTACGCACATGACCAGGAGAACAACAACCTCCCCCGCGATACCTGCGTAGTGTCCGTGTCCGCAATTAGGATAACTCCGCAAGTACCCCGGTAGCCACCGCGATCCACGTCCGCGGCGGTACCAATGCTACGAGAAACCGTGCACCACAGCGGAAGTCCAACATCCCTACAGTCAAACCAATGCCATACATTGCGACAGAATTCATCACCAAACACAGGAAAATGAAGGACCACCCACCTGACACATCTAAACCAAACACAAGACACAATGACCCACCCCCAAAAACCGCATAAACCACACCTGCCAACACACCCACCTATCACCTGACTGCCTATCAACATTCACACAGGGCCAACACACAGACTATAAATTTACTCCCACCCACTCCAGAAATCCTCTGCACCACAGCATAGCTGCTAGCAGGAGACACCACTTAGCCAACAGCATAAAACAGATGTCATACACATAACCCACACCCAAACACACCCTGTACACAAAGACCCACCACACCATCCCCAAACACCACACACCAGCGCCTCCTAATTCACACAAACACACACCCCGAGCACCATGGCACCCAAGAAAAACCCGAAATTCACCGACACCGAGCTAAGGGTTATGGTCGATGAGATATATTTGGGGCCCTAGTGCAGCAGACCAGCATAGCTAGGAAGAACAGCCTGTGGGACCGGATCGTCACCAGGGTCAATGCCTCCGGGACCGTCCCGAGGACGAAGCAGGAAATTCAGAGGCGGTGGCATGACCTCAAGACCCGGGTGAAATCCATCAGAGCCAAGAACTTTCTCGGGCCAACCACACAGGCGGTGGACCCCCCCCGGAGCCCCTACCGTACACCGAGTGGGAGGAGAAGGTGCTGACCATCCTGCACCCTGAGACCCTTGATGGACTTGATGAGGGAGAAGAGGCTGGTAAGTACCAACCAAGCACCACAAACACAACAACACGGTGTGCCTCACACAACTCTGAAGACACATCTCCCACACCCCAAGCCATGCATGCAGTCCACATACTCACCAACGTCTAAACCACTCCTACAGGCCCCAAAGGCCATAGAGAGGGTGGTGGTGGTGGGTGGGGTGTGTGAGGGGACGGAACTACAACTCCCAACAGGCCCCCATGTCCATAGAGAGGGTGGTGGTGGTGGGTGGGGTGTGTGAGGGGACGGAACTACAACTCACAACAGGCCCCCATGTCCATAGAGAGGGTGGTGGTGGTGGGTGGGGTGTGTGAAGGGACGGAACTACAACTCCCAACAGGCCCCCATGTCCATAGAGAGGGTGGTGGTGGTGGGTGGGGTGTGTGAGGGGACGGAACTACAACTCACAACAGGCCCCCATGTCCATAGAGAGGGTGGTGGTGGTGGGTGGGGTGTGTGAGGGGACGGAACTACAACTCACAACAGGCCCCCATGTCCAAAGAGAGGGTGGTGGTGGCGGGTGGGGTGTGTGAGGGGACGGAACTACAACTCCCAACAGGCCCCCATGTCCATAGAGAGGGTGGTGGTGGTGGGTGGGGTGTGTGAGGGGACGGAACTACAACTCCCAACAGGCCCCCATGTCCATAGAGAGGGTGGTGGTGGTGGTGGGTGGGGTGTGTGCCATTGCCGACTGAATGTCAAATATAAATAAATGTACACGTAATGGCCACATGACTCATCCTCACATTTTTGTTTTGCAGGGGATCCTAATCTGACAGCTGCAATAAACACCAGGCCTCCAGCCTCCCCACTCTCAGAAGTTTCAGGGGACGATTGGCCAGCCACCTCCGGGGCTGAGGATGGTGCCGGCTCAAGCAGCCAGCCAGGGACATCTGGCTCCCAGGTCACACCTGCACCAACAACTACTACGGCCTCTGGCATTACCACAACACCGGCTACTGTGACCTGCACAGCTACCTCCAGCACCACCTCCACCACCACTACTACCACCACTTCTGCCCCAGCCACCCTGCCCAACCCACCGTCCAACGCTGGGCCAGCGCCATCCCAGCCACGCAGGGAGAGAGTGAGGCAAACCACAAATGCAAGGCCAGATCCTGCAGGCAGGAGCACAGCAGAAAGAAGGCATGATGAAACTACACCCAATGCCGTGCAACAGTGTCTAGAAGCACTAGTCAGGGTGGAGGAGAACTATCTCCGTGGCCAGGCACAGGCAGACCGGGCCCACCAGGACTTTGTTGACAACACAGCGATGTTGGGGGCCATCGAGAGGCGGCTTGGCCAACTCGTGGACATTTTTAGCACGAGGATATCCGCCAACACCACCCACCCCACACCCCCTCAAACAACGCCACCGCCAACAACACCGCCACCGCCACCTGCGCCCCTGGCGGTGGATGTGGCACCTGATCAGTCAGCGCCCCCAGCTGACTCCGTCCCGACACAAAGACGGAGGGGCCATCCGAGGCTGGAAGTGGGCGAGAGCAGTGTCGAAGCTCCTGCCACACGCTCCAAGAGGAGCCGACAATGACTCTTTTGAGTACCTGAGCCTGCCATTCACCCTGCCAACTATCCGGTCCCACCTGGCACAGGCCTGCTGCACTAGGCAGACACCACCCTATGTGGTGTCTGCACGGACATCTCATCTGCCATAACCTTTGACCCTTCACTCATTTGTAAATATGCACCTACACCTATGCACAATCTGTAAATAAATAACACTTACTCACTCAATGATGTGTTGCCTCCATGTTTATTCACATGATTGCATCAGAAACAGACGTAACCAGCTTCAGGGATCCAACTGGTACAGAATCATGCCGCAAGGGAGTTACCTAGGGAAACATAGAAAACGCAAACACACGTTAGGAAACACCATCACACTCATCCCAACGCACTGCAGTGCAACTTTCAACAAACCACACACATCACTACAGGAATGGATGAGACTACACACATCATGGAGAAGTGCATGTACTCATAAATGAAGAGACACACACACATCCATACATCACATAACAAAACACATAGATGATGCCCAACACAATGACACAAGAGCAGCAAACCTACACAGGGCATACACAAGCAGCACAAGAGGGGCACACTCACAATCAAGGGAAGTAGCGTTCAATGAGCTGCGCCTCTGGTCCACACCTTCCTCCTCACCACTATCCTCATCAGTCAACATGGGTGGGTCGGGAGGGCGAGGAACTTGCTGTTCATCTGGGTCCAAGAGCAGTTCAATGGTATTGCGCACAGCAGGTTGTGGAGCATGCAGCAGGCAATCACAATCTTGCATAATTTGCCTGGTGAGTAAGGCAGGGCCCCTCCAGTCTTATCCAGGCACCGAAACTAGACTAGACTTAAGCAGGCCAAATGTTTGTTCCACCACTCGACGTGTCCTACCATGGGCATCATTGTATCGCATTTCTCCCGCTGTAGTGGGATTGCGTATTGGACTCAGAAGCCAAGGCCTGTTTGGGTAAGCCGAGTCGCCTGTGTTTGTGGAAATTAGAGAGAGAGAGAAACATCACTACCTGAACATGTGGGCACACCAAGCCACACAGATATCACTCCTGTCACCACAGCATACTCACCAACAAGCCACGCTTGTGACGGACGCAGATTTGCCATCAGTTGGGGGACAATGCTGCTCCGCATGATGTGGGCGTCATGTGCAGAGCCAGGAAATCTTGCACACACATGTGAGATTATGTTGTCGGCCTGGCACACCACCTGCACGTTTAGGGAATGGAAGTGCTTCCGATTCCTAAACACCTGCTCACGTGCCCGTGGTGGAATGATCGCAATATGCGTGCCATCAATGGAACCCACAACGTGTGGTATGCGACCCAGTGCATAGAAGTCTGCTTTGACCGCTGCCAACTCTGCCGCCTGTGGAAAATGTATGTAGTCATTCTTGTACAGCATCATGGCTGTCAGTACATCCCGAAGTACCGTGCTGAACATGGCCTGTGACATTCCCCCGGCATGTCCAACAGTGTACTGAAATGTGCCTGTTGCAAAAAAATGGAGTGCCGCCATCACCTTTTGGGTGGGTGAAATGGAGCCTGGATAGGTTCTTCGCGGCTGCAGGTGAGGAGACAATTGGTTCACAAGCTCCAGCAATCGACGTCGATCAAGCCTGAATTTCCTGATCACCTCCTCGTCCACCATATCCTCAAGCACAGTGTATGGGCGATGGACATTTTGAGCCCTCCTGTGTGGGAGAAAATGGAATGGAAGTAAATTCACATACAACGCATGTCTGTGCAACTCACTCACATGTCATCGTACTCTATCCAACATGTAATAGGCAGTGTTCAATTAGCATATGTGTGACATCTCTGATTGTCACAACAACATGGATTGACGTAGCAACAATGAGCACCCACTAGCTACATGATGTGTTGCAACATATGCAATGCACTTTGTCTCACCTCAACATTACTGCCAACAAGACATGTGACATGACCCAAATGTGTAGGCGCAACATGACATACACACATGCAAGTGCATGCACACAAACGAAAATATACACACACCATTTCTTGATGCACCAATGGCAACACCAATAATGGTGACCAAACGGACATCACATGCATGGTGACCCAAGAGGCAACACGCATGCACTGAAAACAAGTGAACCCCCACCATAGTCAATATCACACATATACCAGTCACAGACAACTGAATCACAATGTGGCAATACATCCAGGATCTACTGTGTAGATGTGAGGTACGATAAACTTGTGTATGGAAATAACCGATGTCGACATGCACATGTGATGGACATTTGTGGCACACCGATGGGCATGGTATGGACACACATGGGATAGAGCATGAAGTGTGGAGTCACGCAATCACGCACACAACCGTCATCATGCAGCTGCAGACAATGAAACAAGGTGCATCGTCAGCTGACATGCAATCATTGACCCCGCCATGGCGGTGCACTGCTTCCGCTGTTTACGTCTGGCCATACGCGGCCCGCGTTCAACATTCCCATTGTCTGCATGTGCACAGACCGTCACGCTCACACACCGGCAAGTGCATGTGCTAGACACCGGGACGGATGCATCATTTGCAACAAAGTTCCAACAGTGGCTCCACCATGGCGGGGCACGTATTCGGCGGGGGAGGTGCAGGCCAAAACATCCATAAGCTGATGTCAATGCACATGGCAGTTCATGACCCCCCTTACAGTGACATTGCATCAGCCAGCCTACACCGGCCGGCCCAGCCCTGCCCATGACTGCCGTGCCGGCCATGCCAACTACCGCCGTTTCAGGCCCCCTCCACTACCGCCGTGCCAGGCCCTGCCCATGACCGCCGTGCCGGCCATGCCAACTACCGCCGTTTCAGGCCCCCTCCACTACCGCCGTGCCAGGCCCTGCCCATGACCGCCGTGCCGGCCATGCCAACTACCGCCGTTTCAGGCCCCCTCCACTACCGCCATGCCAGGCCCTGCCCATGACCGCCGTGCCGGCCATGCCAACTACCGCAGTTTCAGGCCCCCTTCACTACCGCCTGCCAGGCCCTGCCCATGACCGCCGTGCCGGCCATGCCAACTACCGCCGTTTCAGGCCCCCTCCACTACCGCCGTGCCAGGCCCTGCCCATGACCGCCGTGCCGGCCATGCCGACTACCGCCGTTTCAGGCCCCCTCCACTACCGCCGTGCCAGGCCCTGCCCATGACCGCCGTGCCGGCCATGCCAACTACCACCGTTTCAGGCCCCCTCCACTACCGCCGTGCCAGGCCCTGCCCATGACCGCCGTGCCAGCCATGCCAACTACCGCCGTTTCAGGCCCCCTCCACTACCGCCGTGCCAGGCCCTGCCCATGACCGCCGTGCCGGCCATGCCAACTACCGCCGTTTCAGGCCCCCTCCACTACCGCCGTGCCAGGCCCAGCTCATGACCGCCGTGCCAGGCCCGCCAGGGCACGGCGGTAGTGGAGGGGGCCTGAAACGGCGGTAGTGGAGGGGGCCTGAAACGGCGGTAGTGGAGGGGGCCTGAAACGGCGGTAGTGGAGGGGGCCTGAAACGGCGGTAGTTGGCATGGCCGGCACGGCGGTCATGGGCAGGGCCTGAAACGGCGGTAGTGGAGGGGGCCTGAAACAGCGGTAGTGGAGGGGGCCTGAAACGGCGGTAGTTGGCATGGCCGGCACGGCGGTCATGGGCAGGGCCTGAAACGGCGGTAGTGGAGGGGGCCTGAAACGGCGGTAGTTGGCATGGCCGGCACGGCGGTCATGGGCAGGGCTGGGCCGGCCGGTGTAGGCTGGCTGATGCAATGTCACTGTTAGGGGGGTCATGAACTGCCATGTGCATTGACATCAGCTTATGGATGTTTTGGCCTGAACCTCCCCCGCCGAATACGTGCCCCGCCATGGTGGCGCCACTGTTACAACTTTGTTGCAAATGATGCATCCGTCCCGGTGTCTAGCACATGCACTTGCCGGTGTGTGAGCGTGACGGTCTGTGCATGTGCAGCCAATGGGAGGTGTGGACATGGGCCACGGTTGGCCAATAGTAAGTACCGTATGCTTTTCACCGCAACACCAGGGCCAATCATTGGCCCAATTCCAAACACGCTTCCACGGCTGACCAATGGCTGGCGCCGTATGCCACTGACATGGCCACAGGGCCCTATATATGTGTGATGTGCAAAAGCATACCTTCTACGATGACCACCGACTGCTGCCTGTGACCATCACCTCCACCTGCTGCTGCGGAGCTGACCACCGACTGCTGCCTGTGACCATCACCTCCACCTGCTGCTGCGGAGCTGACCACCGACTGCTGCCTGTGACCATCACCTCCACCTGCTGCTGCGGAGCTGACCACCGACTGCCGCTCTAGTGCCATACTCCGTGACCTTGGCATGTCGAGACTCAAAGAGATCCGGTCTCGTCCCTTCACCGCCGCGGAGCTTATGTCCTCGTGGACGCTGTGCTCCGCAACTACGGACGCCTGTACGGCGCACCCGGACAGGTGGTAAGTGCAGTGGGGGATAAGTTGTTGTGCATGAGGTGTCATATGACGCCTGGGCTCTGGAAACTTGGCGGTGTGATGTGTGACCAACAAAAGATTCGAAATGTGCATGGCTGCAGAGAGAAATGTGATGCCCCTATCTGTGTGACTGGCCAACTGTCCACTGACTTCCACCCTTTTGTCTCCCATCATGGTAGGTCAAGCTGCACCTTCGCAAGGACGTGTGGAGGAGCATTGCACGTGATGTACGAGCAGCGGGGGTGTCCAATAGACGACATACACACTGCCACAAACGCTGGGACGACATTTCCAGACTGAGCAAGAATGTAGCGGAAGTGACACTAGGGATGATTCCAAGGACGGCACGTCTGGCCCGATGCTCAATGACCCCTCTCATGCACCGTATCATAGCTGTGACGCATCCTGACCTGTCCGAGCGGTTGCGTGTGGATGAACAGCAACGTGGCGGTAAGCATACTGTCAGTGTATGTTGCTTGTGAGTGCAATGCATGTATAGTTGCCCACACACATTAGGGACTTCCGTCGATCGTGACGTTCGTTCCAATGGCATGTTGGTGACATTGGCGCAGTAAAATTTCACTTCCCGATGCGGCATGTTGAGACGCCACCCGCTAAGCGGTTCAGTTTTCATGCACATGCTGTAGTGCTCCGTCACCCCTTGGCAACACTTGTGTGCAGATGTAGTTCCTCATGCTCAGTGTGCATGCTGTACATGTATTACGGCCAACGCCACTTAATTCCTGTGAGGATGACTGGTTGGGGTGGGCCGTGTGCAGGTTGGGGGATCGATGGACATTGTCATCATTGGCTTTAGGGATTCCGTAGCAGTACTGTACGTGAGTGTGCCCATGACTTACACCAATTTCCTGTGCATTTCAGCTTTGGCAGAGGGCACTCAGCCACAGACGGCGGAGATGATAGAAGGCAATGCATCCGGATCAGACGTCGCGCACACGCAGACTGACACCAAAGGGGCCAGCGCCGGAGAGGGGGACAGGACCGTCCCGGAGGACTCGCATGTGGAGACAACATCGTCATCATCTTCCGACAGTGTTGGTGAGTCAGCACTGTTGTCACAGACTGGGAGTGGGCAATCAACACCTTCGGTCGGGACACAGCACACAGGGCCCACCCTGCCGCCAACTGCACCATGTACTGTTCGTGCACGCAGGAGTAGGGGGAGCAGAGTGGCGTTCGGTGTCGGCACCACTGCCCCAGCCTCGGTGAGCCAAAATGCACTTTGTGCAGAGGCTGTTGATCTGCTGCGACAGCTGTATGTGGGGCAGACCAATATGATAAATGCTTTCCAAGACCACGATAGGAAGTTGGGGCAGGTGGTGGCATTCATGGAAGGTATGCATGGTGATCTGGCTGGTGTACACAGGACACTGCAGTCATTGGCTAACAGTGTGTCGTCTGCCATTGTACAGTCGCATGGACTGGGTGGTACTTCTGTTCCACCATCTACAACTCTGGATGTCTCAGGGGGGAGTGAATTTTCTGACCAGGACTCTAATACAGGTTATTGCACTAGAAGCAGCGTCAGCCAGCACGTCAAGGCACGGAGGCCTCAGACCCCATCCCCTAGGTCAGGTAAATCTGTTCACAAGGACAACGTCAGATATAGTGGAGTACACACACGTGAAGCAAAAGAGGGGTTGGGTGTAATGGCTACACATGCTGCACAGCCAACCCACACACAAGGTACTACCAAGCCAAGACTCACTCCCACTTCCATTGACACTACCTTGTACGAGGACATTGAGAAGACGAATAAATCTCTTGAGGGCTCGCATACTCCCAGTGCCAGGGAGACTAGGAAGGAAGGAGCCACTCCCAAGGGCAGGGAAACTAGGAAGGAAGGAGCCACTCCCAAGGGCAGGGAGACTAGGAAGGAAGGAGCCACTCCCAAGGGCAGGGAAACCAGGAAGGAAGGAGCCACTCCCAAGGGCAGGGAGACTAGGCAGGAAGGAGCCACTCCCAAGGGCAGGGAGACTAGGCAGGAAGGAGCCACTCCCAAGGGCAGGGACACTAGGCAGGAAGGAGCCACTCCCAAGGGCAGGGAAACTAGGAAGGAAGAAGCCACTCACAAGGGCAGGGAAACTAGGAAGGAAGGAGCCACTCCCAAGGGCAGGGATACTAGGAAGGAAGGAGCCACTCCCAAGGGCAGGGACAAGGACAGTCACAAGACAAACGCACCTAAGAAGAGCACGGACACTCCCAGGGGCAGGGACACACACGGGGAGAAGGTGTGTCTGGGGATATGTACACCACAGACGACAAGTCTGCTGCCTGGAACAGGGCACCATCCAGGGAACAGGGAAAGTCCGCAGACAACAGTACTCCTACGGAAATGGAACATCCAAGGCCCAAGGCATCTCCCATGGACAGTGGCGCTGTCAGGGACAGGCATACATCACCCATTGTTGCACTGAGGCAGCTGTTTTCTGGGAAACGGAATACAGATGTCTCCGCAGTGGAGTCACCACTTACCTCCACTCCCATCAGGGCCCGTCAGGGACGGATGCAGGTGGACCCTGTAGTAGCATCCCCCATGACACATGTTGCAGAGGCCACAAGGCAGCCACACAGCAAACGACAAGCAGGCTCCAGCACGTCCCCAGAGAGCATTCCACCCCCAGCAGATGCACCTCCCATGGTGGGTGAAATTTCTTCTCAGTCCGGCCCACTTGTCAGTCCTGTCCTGTCCAGGGTGCAGGCACATGTCCAAAAGAAACGTAGACACACAGCATTGACACATGCACAATCCGATGTCGGACAATTGCAACTATCCCCCGCTCCCAGAGCCACCCTGCCTCCTGGACCATACAGCCCTGTGGCTCATCATTTCAGTGGTCCCAGTGGCGCTGGTGCAGTTGACTCGCATGTGTCTGTTAGTGGCAGGGTATCAGTCGAGACCTATCCTGTATCAGGTGCTGGCAGTGTATCTGGGTCTATGGGCCATGTGTCAGTCACTCGGTCTGTGGCTGTGTCTCACACTCCTGTATCAGGTGCTGGCAGTGTATCTGGGTCTATGGGCCATGTGTCAGTCACTCGGTCTGTGGCTGTGTCTCACACTCCTGTATCAGGTGCTGGCAGTGTATCTGGGTCTATGGGCCATGTGTCAGTCACTCGGGCTGTGGCTGTGTCTCACACTCCTGTATCAGGTGCTGGCAGTGTATCTGGGTCTATGGGCCATGTGTCAGTCACTCGGTCTGTGGCTGTGTCTCACACTCCTGTATCAGGTGCTGGCAGTGTATCTGAGTCTATGGGCCATGTGTCAGTCACTCGGGCTGTGGCTGTGTCTCACACTCCTGTATCAGGTGCTGGCAGTGTATCTGGGTCTATGGGCCATGTGTCAGTCACTCGGGCTGTGGCTGTGTCTCACACTCCTGTATCAGGTGCTGGCAGTGTATCTGGGTCTATGGGCCATGTGTCAGTCACTCGGGCTGTAGCTGTGTCTCACACTCATGTATCAGGTGCTGGCAGTGTATCTGGGTCTGTGGCTCACGTGTCAGTCACTACATCTGTGGCTGTGTGTCACACTCCGGTTTCTGGTGCTGGCAGTCTGTCCGATGCGGGTACTTCACGCAATCCACCTGATAGTGTGATGTAAGTTGCTGTAGTGTGCCCTCAGATGTACTGCCTCTGATGTACCTGCTCTGGTGTCCACACTGCCCTGTTGCTATTCTCATACTGATGTACTGCCTCTGATGTACCTGCTCTGGTGTCCACACTGCCCTGTTGCTATTCTCATAGTGATGTACTGCCTCTGATGTACCTGCTCTGGTGTCCACACTGCCCTGTTGCTATTCTCATACTGATGTACTGCCTCTGATGTACCTGCTCTGGTGTCCACACTGCCCTGTTGCTATTCTCATACTGATGTACTGCCTCTGATGTACCTGCTCTGGTGTCCACACTGCCCTGTTGCGATTCTCATAGTGATGTACTGCCTCTGATGTACCTGCTCTGGTGTCCACACTGTCCTGTTGCTATTCTCATACTGATGTACTGCCTCTGATGTACCTGCTCTGGTGTCCACACTGCCCTGTGGCTATTCTCATAGTGATGTACTGCCTCTGATGTACCTGCTCTGATGTCCACACTGCCCTGTTGCTGTTCTCATACTGATGTACTGCCTCTGATGTACCTGATCTGGTGTCCACACTGCCCTGTTGCTATTCTCATACTGATGTACTGCCTCTGATGTACCTGCTCTGGTGTCGACACTGCCCTGTTGCTGTTCTCATACTGATGTACTGCCTCTGATGTACCTGCTCTGGTGTCCACACCGCCCTGTTGCTATTCTCATACTGCATTGTGCCCTCTCATGTGCTGCCTCTGATGGACCTTTTCAGTGCAATGGACTGTTGGTGCACTTAGCCCCTCTCATGTGCTGCCTCTGATGGACCTGTGCCTTGCCTTGGACTGTTGGTGCACTTAGCCCCTCTCATGTACTGCCTCTGATGTACCTGCTCTGGTGTCCACTATGCCCTGTTGCTGTTCTGATACTGCATTGTGCCCTCTGATGTGCTGCCTCTGATGGACCTTTTCAGTGCAATGGACTGTTGGTGCACTTAGCCCCTCTCATGTGCTGCTTCTGAAGGACCTGTGCCTTGCCATGGACTGTTGGTGCACTTAGCCCCTCTCATGTACTGCCTCTGATGTACCTGCTCTGGTGTCCACTATGCCCTGTTGCTGTTCTGATACTGCATTGTGCCCTCTGATGTGCTGCCTCTGATGGACCTTTTCAGTGCAATGGACTGTTGGTGCACTTAGCCCCTCTCATGTGCTGCTTCTGAAGGACCTGTGCCTTGCCATGGACTGTTGGTGCACTTAGCCCCTCTCATGTACTGCCTCTGATGTACCTGCTCTGGTGTCCACTATGCCCTGTTGCTGTTCTGATACTGCATTGTGCCCTCTCATGTGCTGCCTCTGATGGACCTTTTCAGTGCAATGGACTGTTGGTGCACTTAGCCCCTCTCATGTGCTGCCTCTGATGGACCTGTGCCTTGCCTTGGACTGTTGGTGCACTTAGCCCCTCTCATGTACTGCCTCTGATGTACCTGCTCTGGTGTCCACTATGCCCTGTTGCTGTTCTGATACTGCATTGTGCCCTCTGATGTGCTGCCTCTGATGGACCTTTTCAGTGCAATGGACTGTTGGTGCACTTAGCCCCTCTCATGTGCTGCTTCTGAAGGACCTGTGCCTTGCCATGGACTGTTGGTGCACTTAGCCCCTCTCATGTACTGCCTCTGATGTACCTGCTCTGGTGTCCACTATGCCCTGTTGCTGTTCTGATACTGCATTGTGCCCTCTCATGTGCTGCCTCTGATGGACCTTTTCAGTGCAATGGACTGTTGGTGCGCTTAGCCCTTCTCATGTGCTGCTTCTGAAGGACCTGTGCCTTGCCATGGACTGTTGGTGCACTTAGCCCCTCTCATGTACTGCCTCTGATGTACCTGCTCTGGTGTCCACTATGCCCTGTTGCTGTTCTGATACTGCATTGTGCCCTCTGATGTGCTGCCTCTGATGGACCTTTTCAGTGCAATGGACTGTTGGTGCACTTAGCCCCTCTCATGTGCTGCTTCTGAAGGACCTGTGCCTTGCCATGGACTGTTGGTGCACTTAGCCCCTCTCATGTACTGCCTCTGATGTACCTGCTCTGGTGTCCACTATGCTCTGTTGCTGTTCTGATACTGCTGTATGCCCTCTCATGTGCTGCCTCTGATGTACCTGCTCTGGTGTCCACACTGGCCTGTTGCTGTTCTCATACTGATGTACTGCCTCTGATGTACCTGCTCTGGTGTCCACACTGCCCTGTTGCTGTTCTCATACTGATGTACTGCCTCTGATGTAACTGCTCTGGTGTCCACACTGCCCATGCTCGATCCTAGACTATCATGTTACTCCGATTATGCGTAAATAAAATTGTCAATCATGTGTCGTGGGTTGTCGGAGTCATTCTTGCGTGTGTGATGCTGGTGTGGATTTGTATTTACTTGAGGGCGGTGGGTTCAGATACATGTCACTCCCCCCTACCTGGGTCACGACCCTTGGAGGCGTTGCCGTACACAAGAATATGTCGATTCCGGGACATGTCACTCCCCCCTCCCTACGTCACGGCCCTTGCAGGTACTCCTCTCCAGACAGCGAATGGTTTGTAGCCTACCTGCGTCGTCCTCGATGGTGGGCCAAGACTAGGACGTAGTGGATCGCGAAGAGTATCGGGTAAGCGTGTAGTGCAGGGTCCATGTCGGCGAGCGGCTCGTGGTGGGTATGGTCGCTGTGGGGCATCCGCCGTGTTCAGGCAGGTTGTTTTTCCGCAGCGCTTTTATGTGTATTTTCCGCCATCTTGATTTGGAGGACGGTCCTAGACGTCAGTCCGTACGGCGGAGTCTCCGGATAGGTTACATCCGCCGCGTGGTTGGGTGTGGTGGTGCGGCGGACCGTGTTCTACCGCCGCGGACGGATTTTGGCCCGTATTTCGTATCCTGATTTGGCGGACGGAGTGTCCGCGACGGGCGCACGGAAAATAGGCATGTTCCGCATGCTCTGGGTCTGCGGAGGCACTTCCGTCCGCCATCCTAATGAGCCCCTAAGTACGGCACATTCTCGATAGAGCAGGAACCGGGGAGATTAATGTAAATGGTATTAAGATCCTCCCTCTAGGGTTTTTTTTATAACCCCATGACTAATGAACAGTCCTATTTCCAACAGCCTTTATTTTCTAATAGCAGTTCTTCTCGCTACATCGTGCCAACCAGCAATCCTTTTGAAGTATTTGAGTCCTTAGACGCAATTGATTGACTGATTGATCAAGATTTTAGTGCATTGAATAAAGAGTATTTGCCCTCCCCAGCCCAAGGATCTATGGGCCAGATATAGGAGCCCTAATACCGGTCGGTAACGGCCGATTTCGGCTGTTACCGATTGGTATTAGGGTTTTCTGATGTAGGGGGCCTATATTTTACAGATTCTGTAAATTTACCGAATCGGTAAATTTACAGAATCGGTAAAATACCGAATCGGTATATTTACTGATTCAGTAAATCCATATGTAGCTGGCACTCCTAAGAGTGCCACAGGCCCTTAAGAGTCATGCTCCTGGGCCCAACCTCTCCTGTGTCTTTCACCTCCCTATGGCCCAGTGCCCTGGGTCCCCCGCCCACTCACAAAGAAAGTGTTAAAAGCCTGGGAGTATGGCTAGATAACAAACTTTCCTTTTCCACCCAGGCCAAGAAGTTGTCCGCCACCTGCTTTGGCCTACTCAGAATTCTGAGGAAGGTGCTCCCGTTACTTCCCCTAGAGGCCAAAAAGGTGGCAGTCCAAGGTCTGATTCAATCTCGCCTGGACTCAAATAACGCTTTATACTTGGGGGCCCCGGAAATGACCCTCAGGAAATTGCAAATCGTTCAGAACTGTGCAGCACGCACTTTGCTGAAAATTCCACGGACCCAGTCGGCCAGACCTGCTCTGAAGAGCCTCCACTGGCTGCCAGTGAAGCAGAGAGTGTCCTTCAAGGCGCTATGCCTGGCACATCGCACCTTTTGGAAGACGGGACCTGCCATAAACACTGGCTTGGTTACCCCCTACCATCCTAAAAGGAACCTCCGGTCTTCGGAGGCGTTCCTGGCCGTTGTGCCTAGGGTGAAGCGAGCTAGGTCTGGAGGCAGACTGTTTTCCTTGAACACCGCTAGGCTATGGAATGCTCTTCCCATCACACTCCGCTCCAACCCTGACCTTCTTGCATTCCGGAAAAACCTAAAGACACTGTTGTTTGTTCAATCCTATGTACCTTAAGCTCCCTCAGTCACTTTCCCTCTATCCAGCGCTTGGACGCCTGCGGGCAGCAACCGCGCTCAATAAATACTGTTACAATTACAATTACAAGAGTCGGTATTTTACCACACAATCCTATTGTGTGGTAAAATACAGAATTCAGGTGTGCATGCACATCTGTGCATGCACACCTGTGCAATGTGACACACAGACATGCCCTTAGGGCATGTATGTGTGCCACATGGCACACAAGCCTGTACTTGGGGTGCTAGAGGGTGTCAAAGTGACACTCCTTGCACCCTTGTAGGGTTTGGTATTTACCAATTCGGTAAATACCGAATAGGTATTGCCTATTGATTCCTATGGGCTTCAAGGCCCATAGGAATCAATGGGCAATACCGATTCGGTATTTACCGAATCGGTAAATACCAAATGTTACAGATTCAGTAAATTAGATTTTTGATTTACCTACATCTGCCTCCTTCTAATTTACCGATTCATAAATACCGAATCGGTAAAATTCGGTATTTATGAGTCGGTAAATTAGATTTACCTACATCTGGCCCTATATGCAGTACGCTCGAACCATCTATCACTGATAACAATGTTAATCCTACTAATGTAGAGAGTGGGCTTAACTGTGACACAATTCTCAGTCATGGAGCATCTCGGCAAGGGCCATTAGACAGTGACCACAATCATTTATTACAGACCTGTGACAACCAGTTAACTATATTAGGAGTCACAAGCGTAAAAGGTATGCAACCTGTAATGTGCATTGATAACTTCCCTGCTTCGTCAAAATTACCAACATATATCAAGGACAACATAGGAGAGGAAACCCTCTGCAAACTTGTCTCATGGAATATAGCAGGATTACACCAAAATTTGATAAATCCAATTTGGTGTGATTTCATCCAAAGTTATGATATTCTCTGCCTCCAAGAGACATGGGCTAGAGATCCACTACATTTTAACGGGTATAGAACCGTACACACTGAGGCAAGAGATAGTAAAGGAGGTAGACTAAAGGGAGGCCTCTGTACATATATTGCAAACACTTTGAATTTAAGTAAAATTGAACCCAGGCTAGATAACGCCTTTTTCCAAATCATTAATATTAAGATGGATAGCAAGCGATCAATAATTCTGATTAATTTGTACAATAACATTCCAACGTCTGAGGTAGAAGCAGTTTTTAATGAGTTAATAACTGACGTTCAATCTCTATGGCATAAAAGTGTCTCTGACACTAGGATCATTTTCTTAGGAGATTTTAATTGTGATTTATGTCCTATTGTTGATTCAAATGTGTGTGGATTTGATGTGGAGAAGGGCTCAGTTGCACGCATTTTACTCATTCAAAAGTGGGAGAGCGGTTAAAAGAGATGTTATGCACCCTGGACTTAGGCTTTGTAAATGAAATGTGCCTGGAACCAGTACCCATGGGGTATATTTTCCGTGGGCGGGCCTATATTCTACAATTGATTTTCTGTTGCTGTCAAACTGCTATGCCGCTCAAGTTAGCTCGTTTCACAGAGGAGACATATCATTGAGTTACCACTTCCCACTGTGCGCAACATTTAAAGGATGTTTAAAAAGTTCAAAAAGGGGTAAAATTGCTCCACTGCCTTTGGAGTCACGGGCACTAGACAGAACGAATCGCTACACATTGAAATGGGCTATGGTTGATCCTGAACGTGTTCTAAAAATTGTGGTGACCAAGTGCAAAGATGAATTCAATACTTGTACGAGCAATCTAGCTGGCCCAGGTAGCATTCTAGAGGCTTTTGAGTCAATATCAAGCACTGTGAGGGAGGCCCTTTCTGTTCATAGACCCAGGAAGTCAAAACGAATGGGTTGGTTTGACACACAATGTACGAAAGCACACACAAATTAAAAAAATATTCTTCACACTATCCCGAGAGATCGTGAGGCCATTAGGGAGGCAAGGAGAACATATAAACTACCAAATAAGTGGAGAAGAGACAGCCTGAAAAAGGAAGCCTGGGAGTCCATCCATTCGGCTGCCTTAAGTAGGGATAGTAGTGACTTCTGGAAGGCGGTAAAAGCACCTTTTTTGAAACCAGATGGGGGCCCTTCTATAGAGATTGCCATTTCAGAGGAGCTGTGGATTGGGCACTTTACAGAGGTCTTCAGGAGGATTGATCGGCCTGACAATGACACCTTATCAAGTAATAAATCATTTATTACTGACCTTAAATTCTCCTTAGATGAGGTGTTGATGGCAATTTCCAATACCCGTGGAGGAAAGGCGCCCGGACCAGACGGGATCCCCAGTGGCCTCTTTAAGTCAAATTTATCTCTTTGGGGTCTGATTGTTACGCAAGTAGCGAATGCTAGCCACCACGTACCATTCCCAGCAACCTGGACAGAGTCAATTATAGTTCCCATCTTTAAAAAAGGAAACCGTCAAGACCCTAGATGCTACAGACCCATGTCATTACTCAACTCAATTACAAAAATCCTAGGTTGTGTAATTTTAGTAAGAATAAAAGCCTGGGGATCTGATAATAAGATTCTTTCTAATTTACAATACGGATTTCGCAAAGGACTGGCACCATTGAGCAGTCTCTTAACCTTGCCTTATTCGTGGGAAAATATGTTCGTTTGAAAAATGGTAACTTGTTTTAACCTTTTTGTAGATTTGACAGTTGCTTTTGATTCGGTACGACACATTAAACTGTGGGAGATTTTAGAAAGGATATGTGTGGATCATCAAATTATCCACTTTTTAAGGCGGTTTTATTGCAATGCCCAAACCAGAGTCCGCTTTGATGTTAAGGGTGGGACTACAACTCCCATTCCAATCCGTAGGGAAGTCCGACAAGGATGCGTCCTCGACCATTCCTTTTTAACTTGTACATAAATGATTTGGAGGGCGCATTACTTGAGCAAAAGGTTGATTTCCCTAAGATCGACAATCCCTGCCCTTTTATACACCGACTATGTGGTTTTAATGTCCAGGACCCAAGTCAGCTTACAGAGAGTTTTGACGGGTTTTAACGATTTTATGAGGGACTTAGGACTAACTGTGAACACGTCTAAAACTTATGTAATGAGCTGTGGTGTGGGGAGGAAAAAATGTTGTGATGTGTTCATTGTGGATCAAACTATTGACACAACAAAAACTTTCTCATATCTGGGTGTTATGTTCCACCAAGAGGTATGTGGGCACAGGCAATAAGATTTAAAACACTTAGTTTTACTAACACTATATCCGCACTTACCCAGTTCGTGAAAATATTAGGGCTATGACCACCAGTGGAACTTTTACAAATTTATCAGGCAAAATGTACTTCCATTGCAACCTATGGGTCTGGAATCTGGGGTATTGCAAATACTAACTCCCTACAAGTAGTAGAAAATAAATTGATAAGATATTTATTGTCTGTACCAAGAACAACACCTGCCCACATATGTCATGCAGAATTGGGATTAACATATCTGACTGACATCATTAAACTTGAGCCAATTTTATTGTGGCATCGTGTATGGACTAAAGAAGAACCCTCATTAAATAGGAATGTTTTAAAGGATATTTTAAAATTGGAAAAAGTTTTAAGGATTCTCTGGATTCGTTATGTTTCTAATTTTATGCATAATCTGGGTCATACTGAGTATTTTACTGACCCTGAATCGTTGCACTCAGTAAGCAGGAATGAACTGAAAAAAGAAGGTATTGCTATGCTGGAAATAACGAGGCTGACAACGGAAAGTCTTAAACCCTCGGTACTAGTTAACCAAATGATTTTAAGTGTTTTTAAAATACAGCCCTATCTAGCCATAGTTCCAGCAGGGTCCGATAGGTTCTTACTAACAAGATTTCGACTCTGTATATTTCACAGACTCACTAGCTTTCCTAATATGAATAATTGGAGTCGCACTCTGATAGCTTGTCCTTGTGACGATTGCTCATGTCAATCCACCATCCATGTTATCTTTTTTTGCATTTTTTACTCTGAAATTAGAAAAGTGTGAATTCGACCAATGGTAAAAATTCTGGGACTTAGGACTTGTCGACCTGTGTATATTGCACTGCAAACCCTGGACAATGCTGATATGATCTGGAAAGTTGTGATGTTTCTGAAAAGGACGGTGGCCTATAGGAAGAGCTTAGTGTTTTAATTAAATGTGGATGTCAAGTCTGTTATCCCCGACTATATTTGTTTTTTTAACTTTCATATATGATTGATACCAATGGAGTTACATTTTTTATATTTTAATTTTGATTATATCGATGTATGTACTGCTTTTAAGATTGCACAATTTTACAATCGAATAAAGCTTTTTTTTTTTTTTTGAACTAGTATTTTAGTCCGAAATGTTTGTATTTTTGGGCAATGCCAGACCATATGTACGAAGTCCGCCTGTGCTTACCGACATCAGGGACACCGCGGGTCACGTGTTGCGTTTATGGAGTGTAGTCGCCTAGGTGAGAGCTACGTCATGTGAACAATATTGTAATGTACCTGTTTAAACCTGGCACATATTGACACTCTATGGACTTGTTCCTGTATTTTTTTCCAGTCAGTCGAAATTAACGGTTGGTCACAGACCTCTTGCCACCTCTGTTCAATCCTAAGGGGTTTACCCCGTTTATCCTCCTTCAGTGCCTTATAAAGGCCGCTTAGTGATCATGGTAATCAATGTTTGTGAGTGCTCTGGGGTTCAGGGAATGTCGGCCATAGCTGACGGGCTGTAACTGCCAACTTTGCATACTGCAGGAATTGTCCTCTCCCCAATTCAAACGTTTTTATCGCATCCTGATAAGTTATGAATCAGTTTTCAGGATATAAATCTGACAGCTTCAGGCAGCCCCCATCTTTCCACTTCTCAATCGTCATTACCTGCTCTATCTGGGCGAATTGTGGTACGATCCAGATGTCTGCCTCTGGTGCGTAGGTCCTCTCTTAATAATCATTTTTAGGTCTCGCCTGAGCCAGCGCATGCGCTGTCTGGCGAGACTTTTAGTAAGTGGGCTTTAAAAAGCATGCCACACGCTTTTGCATGTGGCCTAAGGCTTGCGGTTACGCGCACTGTTACGCGCAGAGGCACCATCTGGCTTTACTCTCTTGTCATGGCTCATTAAGCGCTTTGCTCGCCACTCGCCAGACGTGTGTTTCCTATGCGCACGCCTAATTTGTATTTATTTTTGCAAGCATACACAGACCTATCCAGTGTCCCTTTCTATGCCTTACACTCACACATCTACATTACTTTGCACACTGTGTTTCCTTATACCAACACGCGTACACATGTGCGGCTCTTTAATCTTAGAGCAACAACACATTTAGAGTACTGGTTTGTGCGCATGCAAACACACACTCCCTTTCTCTTTGGCACTGTTGGGGCTTATGCACACCACGCGACGCATGCACTAGCTTTTATGTGCAGTGTGCACACACCCTCTTGTACCTCTGTTGTGCGCACACACAGGTGAGGTTTGTTTGCATGCACGCACGCATATTTGGTACTCCTGTTGGACTATGGCCTTGCTCCCGTGTATGCACGCTCACTCCGTCGGTCCGCTGGCCTCTTTCCACGCATCTCCCAGCCACTGCAAGCCTCACGCATCAATATTCCGCCCGGGGTTGGCAGCACTGTCCGACGACCCCAGATAAGCGCCTTGTAAACAGAGCTGTGATATTTCTATTCAAATAATCTCGCCACCTGTCCCTGCAGAAGCAGCCTTTTAACTCTTCCCATTCAAGGAAAGTAAACAGACGCAGGCTTCTTTGCAAACACCTCTGGCAACCTACACGAGCCCCGCTGAGCACCTGCTTTGCATCAGGTATTGCGGCCTCCGGAGGTGTGCTGCGAGTTCGGCTGAAAGGGGCGGAAGGTTACACCTTACAGGTGCACGGTAAAGAGGGGCCTGCTACCCTTTTCCTTGTGTCCCAACCGACTCTAAATCTACCTCATCCGGTTGGCAATTAACTTCAGCTCACTTGCCAGGTTAATGTTTTCATCTAAGAAAGAGGTGAATTCTGGGACTTGTGGCCATGGTTAATTTGAACTGAAGTAATACACATGAAGACAATAATATGCAGAAAACAAGCATTGACATAGCCAATAGGTCTCGCCTTTGGGACCTCATAAGTATTTAGCTATGCAGCACAATATCCTCAGTGCAACAACATTAACTGAGACCTATTGGCTATGACAATGCTTGTTACTGTATGTCTCATATTCTGACCATTAGTTTGATCAAAGGCAGATATGCACCCTCTAATCCTCCCCCTTTCAGGAGGAGGGCTTCCAACTTCTGCCTACCATAGGTACCTATGAGTAGGGTTCTTTCCCAGGAGGACTCTGTGTCCAGCAATGATATTGTATGTTGTAATTGTGACGCCAGGTAATCCAATTCCAGGCCTGGGATTTCTAACCCTCCTCTATCCCACTGTTGCTTGTTTACCTCCAGTCCTACCCTACAGTGTTTCCCATTCCACAACCGCTGTGTTAGTAGTACATCTAGTTCCTTGAATACTTTATGCGGAAGTTCGTAGCATGACCCCTGCATAACGTAGAGGCATCTAGGCAGTACCATCATTTTTATCAGGGCTATCTTTCCCATCAGAGACCATTTCAATGTGTTACAGAAGTGTACACTGCCCTGTAATTCCATGACTATCCTTCCCATATTTTTTCATAGAGACTGTCTTTCTCTGTGGCAATATGTATACCTAGGTATCAGATAGAATCTAGGGCCAGATGTAGGTAAATAGCATTTACCGATTCGAAAATACCAAATTTTAACGATTCGGTATTTTTGAATCGGTAAATGCTATGTAGATAAAAATTCAGTAAAATTTACTGAATCGTTAAGATTCGGTATTTACCAAATCGGTATTTACCTATTCGGTAATTGCCATTCGATCCTATGGGACTGGAGGCCCATAGGAATGAATGCCAATTACAGAATCTGTAAATACTGATTAGGTAAAATAGGGAAAGAGTCAAGGGTGGCAGGGTGTCACTTTGACACCCTGTTGCACCCCGGATTAGTGCTTGTGTGCACATGTGGCACACATACATGCCCTAAGGCATAGGTCTTCAAACTGTGGGGCGTGCCCCCCTGGGGGTCGCAGCATCCCTCCAGGGGGGGCGCGCATTTACCTCCTAGTATAGCTTTCAGGCGCCAGTCGTCTCTCTCAGCCCGGGCTGCTGCAGCCCCAGCTGCTGGGGGCTCTGCTGAGAGTGTCTGGAATCACAGTTCTTTAAAGGCCAGGGGCGCAACGATTTCGGAGGTGGTGGGGAGTGGGAGGGGGGGCTCATTCTTCCAGCAATAGGAAGAGTGAAGATTCAGGGGCTCTAAGAAGGGGATGAAAACAAAGTCTCATTAACGCGTAAATGGTCTTTTAAAGACCTGTGAAGTACTCAGGTGCGCTGGCAGCTCCAAAACTGTCTATTTGTCTCAGCCAGGACTTGGGAGTTACACCATCAGTTTTGCCTATGGAGCCTGGCAAGTGAAAAAAGAGTAGAGCCGGGAGTTGCACTTCTTTCACTTTGGTTTAAGGTCGACATCGAATTACAGTGCAGTGAAGAACGGGTCTCGGTTTCAGGTAATTTTTGTGCATGATATGCAATGTACATCAGCATGTTTTAAACCCACACACCACAGATTTTTATGTTTTTTCAGCATATAGTTCAGAAGTTGGTTGTTACATCGAGCAGTCCCCAGCAGTTACATATTGCCGTCACTGCTCCACTCGTAAGTCATTTTTTCAGGTTCTTTTTAATCCATAACTGAAATAAGGTGCCAACGGTGACACACACACACGGATTTCATATTTTTTCCACAGATTAATTTTTTCCTGTAGTTGTTGCCTACATTTTTTACTTGAGTTTCACCATTTGTTACAGCCCTCCAGTAAGTAGTTAAGTGAGGGGCACACAGGTTTTGTGCAGGTTCGCATGCAGTCTCAGTGGCTTATGAGTTACTTGTTTACAGGGTTTTAGATAGAGGGCATGCTCGCTGCTTCTTTTCACAAATTCGGGCATGGTGCACAAAATCACAGCTCTACTTTCTTGGTATTGCCTTGGGTTAAATACATACAGGGTCTGTGCTGGCACTCCTGGACATGTTAAACGATTCATCTTAAAGAATTCAAATGATATCAGCATTCTATATATGGTATGTTTATGTATGTTTCTTTATTCCTACTGTGTCCCCTGAAGAAGGGATTTGAGTTTAATCCCGAAATGCATTGGGCATGGCTATGTAACTTCGGAACACCACTGAAGTCCTTTTATTTGTTGAAGTTTTTGATTTTGTACAGCATTTAGTTAAATGCAATGATCTTATTTTGCCCATGTTGACAATTTTTATTTAAATGAACAACAAAAAAACATTTCTGTGATGCTGGAATAAGTACTTTCAGATAAATGTGAGATTTAAATTGAGTTGATTAGCACTGGTGATTTCATTGTTGATTAAGAATGTGAAATATAAATACATTAATCCACGCTGTGCATCCAGCACACTGGTGGTTTTCCACCAGATATCTGATCAGCCGGGGCTGACACACATGACGGGTGGGTTTGGGGGGGCAGGGGGTTGAGAGCGCTGAAGCCCTTTGAGCCCTATGGGCGTTGCGCACCTGATGTGAAGGCAATTGTATCCCCAGGTCTTAGTCAGAAACCCCTTTATGGGCGGCACCCTTCTCTGGTCAAAATACACCACTGGGCCCAGCAGCTACCTCATCCCTCTGGTCTTCGCAACTGCAACTTGTCAACAGAGTATGCCTTTGTTCCGGATTTCTCTTAACTCTGATCCACACTTTATTGAGTAGCTGCACGCTTTACAAATACAAATACGCAATAACATAACACTTTGGGGACCCACCTGCACCCACAGGGTGTGTCCGAACTGCGACCCTTTGCAGGTCGAAACTGGTCAGACAGGCGGTCCTGTATGTTTAAGGACTTTGACACAGCTGCCGCCACCGATTCAGATACTGTCAATTCACACGTGATAAAATCTGTGCCCATAACATATCTTACTGTTGTGTCTTGTCTCAGTACCCATGCTCTTCAGCCATGTCTGTTTGGATGTGAGTGACGAAGGAGGACTACGGATTATCAGTGTTCAGCAATGCAATCAGACCGCACGGCCCAAGCTGCTGTTGAAACTTGCAGGGAGGGCTGAGATTGAAACGGGACAGCTCACAGGGGAGAGTGCCCACTGGAGCTCTCCTCAATCCATGTGACGTCTAAAACCGGAAGCGGTCCCTTCTGCTGCAACATGTGCTGAAGTGATCAGTATTAGGGTTAGCCCTGGCTGGGAGCCTTAGCCCCCCCAAAGTTCAGCTCTAGTTGAACCCCATGTTGCTTCCCACATCAGAAGTGCGTTTCACTGCAAGGAGTTTACACTGGTTGTATCCTTCCTGAAGGTTCCATTCTCTGGCAGGTAAGAGTGAAGAGCTTTTTGTATTATTTTTTTAAAGCATCGGTCCTTTCCCCTTCGTCCTAATACTAGTGGGAACGTTTGATGTTTCAAGGAGGAGTGGATTTGTCATTAATGCCAAAGGTGCTGACTTTGGTTCTGGGGACCCGGGTTTGAGTCCTGGTATCAGCTCAACACGTAGGGTCTAGTCTAGGGATTGCTATTCCCTCCAGGTAAGTTTCTATGTCTGGGTGTGTGTGAAAGACTGGGACTCCATGTATACTTTAGTTAGATGCACAGCAAATACCGTATTCATTTTGTGTTGTGCGTAAACTAACTGGCTTTGCTCGTCCCGTATTGCCAGTATTGGTTGGGGTTGTGTTTCCATTTTAATATTGTGGGCCAATAGTCTACATGATTTATCACCCTCTGTGTACCAGTATCTCCTACTTTTATTTCTGTTATATTTGTCTAGTCTATCCCACAGTTCCCCAACTTTATGTCTTTGTTAAGTCCATTGTTGGGGTCCTTCTACATCTGTGGGGAGTGCTGCTTCTAGTGTTGCCAGTTTTCTCTCTTGGCTTCGTCGGTCATTCTCTAACACTTTCTTTCCCCCTTCCTCCGTTGACATACAGACTCCTCTAATTACCACCTTCATTGAGTCCCATTCTAGAGCCCCAGTGCCCACTGTATTCCAGTTTGTATCAAAATATCCTTTCAGTTCGGTCTTCACTGTGGCCTTACAGACCGGGTTGAGTGCTTCGGTATTTATCCTCCATAGTGGTATTTTAAATCGAGGTCAGCATCCCTCCAGGGGGGGCACGCATTTACCTCCTATTATCGCTTTCAGGTGCCAGTTGTCTCTCTCAGCCCGGGCTGCTGCAGCCCCAGCTGCTGGGGGCTCGGCTGAGAGTGTCTGGAATCACAGTTCTTTAAAGGCCAGGGGCACAACGATTTCGGAGGTGGTGGGGAGTGGGAGGGGGGCTCATTCTTCCAGCAATAGGAAGAAATAGGAAGAGTGGAGATTCAGGGGCTCTAAGAAGGGGATGAAAACAAAGGCTCATTAATGCGTAAATGGTCTTTTAAAGACCTGTGAAGTACTCAGGTGCGCTGGCAGCTCCAAAACTGTCTAGTTGTCTCAGCCAGGACTTGGGAGTTACACGATCAGTTTTGCCTATGGAGCCTGGCAAGTGAGAAAAGAGTAGAGCCGGGAGTTTCACTTCTTTCACTTTGGTTTAAGGTCGACATCAAATTACAGTGCAGTGAAGAACGGGCTCGGTTTCAGGTAATTTTTGTGCATGACATGCAATGTACTTCAGCATGTCTTAAACCCACACACCGCTGATTTTTATGTTTTTTCAGCGTATAGTTCAAAAGTTGGTTGTTACATCGAGCTGTCCCCAGCAGTTTGACATTGCCGTCACTACTCCACTCGTAAGTCATTTTTTCAGGTTCTTTTTAATCCATAACTGAAATAAGGGGCCAACTGTGACATACACACACGGATGTCATATTTTTTCCACAGATTAATTTTTTCCTGTAGTTGTGTCGCCTACATTTTTTACTTGAGTTTCACCATTTGTTACAGCCCTCCAGTAAGTTGTTAAGTGAGGTGCACGCAGGTTTTGTGCAGGTTCGCATGCAGTCAGTGGCTTATGAGTTACTTGTTCACAGGGTTTTAGATAGAGGGCATGCTCGCTGCTTCTTTTCACAAATTTGGGCATGGTGCACAAAATCACAGCTCTACTTTCTTGGTATTGTCTTGGGTTAAATACATACAGGGTCTGTGCTGGCACTCCTGGACATGTTAAACGATCCATCTTAAAGAATTCAAATGATATCAGCATTCTATATATGGTATGTTTATGTATGTTTCTTTATTCCTACAGTGTCCCCTGAAGAAGGGATTTGAGTTTAATCCCAAAATGCATTGGGCATGGCTATGTAATTTCGGAACACCACTGAAGTCCTTTTATTTGTTGAAGTTTTTGATTTTGTACAGCATTTAGTTAAAGGCAATGATCTTATTTTGCACATATTGACAATTTTTATTTAAATGACCAACACAAAAACATTTCTGTGATGCTGGAATAAGTATTTTCAGATAAATGTGAGGTTTAAATTGAGTTGATTAGCACTGGTGATTTAATTGTTGATTAAGATTGTGAAATATAAATACATTAATCCACGCTGTGCATCCAGCACACTGGTGGTTTTCCACCAGATTTCTGTTCAGCCGGGGCTGACACACTTGACGGGTGGGTTTGGGGGGGCAGGGGGTTGAGAGCGCTGAAGCCCTTTGAGCCCTATGGGCGTTGCGCACCTGATGTGAAGGCAATTGTATCCCCAGGTCTTAGTCAGAAACCCCTTTATGGGCGGCACTCTTCTCTGGTCAAAATACACCACTGGGTCCAGCAGCTACCTCATCCCTCTGGTCTTCGCAACTGCAACTTGTCAACAGAGTATGCCTTTGTTCCGGATTTCTCTTAACTCTGATCCACACTTTATTGAGTAGCTGCGCGCTTTACAAATACAAATACGCAATAACATAACACTTTGGGGACCCACCTGCACCCACAGGGTGTGTCCGAACTGCGACCCTTTGCAGGTCGAAACTGGTCAGACAGGCGGTCCTGTGTGTTTAAGGACTTTGACACGGCTGCCGCCACCGATTCAGATACTGTCAATTCACACATGATAAAATCCGTGCCCATAACATATCTTACTGTTGTGTCTTGTCTCAGTACCCATGCTCTTCAGCCATGTCTGTTTGGATGTGAGTGACGAAGGAGGACTACGGATTATCAGTTTTCAGCAATGCAATCAGACACCACAGCCCAAGCTGCTGTTGAAACTTGCAGGGAGGGCTGAGATTGAAACGGGACAGCTCACAGGGGAGAGTGCCCACTGGAGCTCTCCTCAATCCATGTGACGTCTAAAACTGGAAGCGGTCCCTTCTGCTGCAACATGTGCTGAAGTGATCAGTGTTAGGGTTGGCCCTGGCTGGGAGCCTTAGCCCCCCCAAAGTTCAGGTCTAGTTGAACCCCATGTTGCTTCCCACATCAGAAGTGCGTTTCACTGCAAGGAGTTTACAATGGCTGTATCCTTCCTGAAGGTTCCATTCTCTGGCAGGTAAGAGTGAAGAGCTTTTTGTATTATTTTTTTAAAGCATCGGTCCTTTCCCCTTCGTCCCAATACTAGTGGGAACGTTTGATGTTTCAAGGAGGAGTGGATTTGGCATTAATGCCAAAGGTGCTGACTTTGGTTCTGGGGACCCGGGCTTGAGTCCTGGTATCAGCTCAACATCTTATGATCCTGGGCAAAATCACTTAATTTACCAGTGACTTACGAAAAAGGAATTACACCTTGATTAAAGCCACTGATGCTTGTTTAACATGTTCCAATCTCTAGAGCTGAGTCCACAAACCTAATATAACAAATATTGTCAAGTATGCCTATCATCTGTCCTCGTTTCTTTGTAGACCAAATTTAAATGTTTTCTTGTGCAGCTATTTCTGAAGCTTTGGAAGGCGATCTTCTTTATAAGCCAACTCTGCCAACAAATTGATTCTTGATGCTGCTAGAGAATAAAGATGTATATATCCTCTTGAATCACTTATATCACATGTGTATGATGTAAATGTCCCCAAGGCCTTCTTGGAAAACTGTGGCTGGCCTCCTACTGAGATGGCAACACCTGGCCATACTCCACATAATCATGGATTTTTTAATTGTGTCAGAAAGCATGTTTTGTGGAACTTCTTTTTCTGTTATCTTGTTTGGGGGCAAGGATGTGGCACAACAGCCAGAGCTGATGACTGTAATTCTGGGCAAATCACTGAATCTCCCTGTGCTTACAAAAAATAAATGTGTGCTTGTGTAATGTAAAAGATGCTCCTGTAAAGCGCTCCAATAACTTTGGGTCATGTTGGCGCTATATAAAAATTAACAAAAATATATTACAACATTTTGTGAGCACTCCTGTTTCCAGGCACTGCTCAAGACTGGAAGTGGAGCACAACCTAAGGATGGCAGAAGCAAAAATCCATCCACACATTGTCTCTGTGGAGAGAAACATGCCCTCCCACACCTGTGTTTTGGGAGTGTTTTTGCTAATCTATCCTAAATGTTGTGTTTTATGTGAAAAATAAAGCACCAATCAATTTTTTATGCTAATTGTTTTCTTTTCATTTGAACTTTAGAATAAGCAAAAGCACTACAAAAACTTCAGTTTACTAAACACTCATATTTTATTTAATATTATTTGCCCTATACAACCTGGGTTGTGCAGGAGAGAATGGCCATCAATGGTGCAGAGTACCAGCTTCCAGAACTTTTTTGTCAGGTGGTAGTGGCGGTGGGGGGGCTCGACTTGTAAAAAGGTTTCGATGGGGGGGCTCGGCCGACAAAAGTTTGAAGACCTCCGCCCGAAGGGCATGTATGTCTGCCACATGGCACTGGTGTAAATGCACAGATTTGCATTTACAGAGGTATTCCTTATTTACCACTAACTAATAGTTGGTGGTAAATAACGAATCCTTAAAGCACAGAAGCACTCTTCAAAGTGCTTCCTACATGTCATTTACAGATTTGGTAAATACCAAATCGGTAAATACCAAATCGGTAAATACCGATTCGGTATTTACCGAATCTGTAAATAGGCCACCTACATCACAAAAGCCTATTACCGGTCAGTAACGACGTAATTTGTTAATTTCGGCCGTTACCGACCGGTAATAGCCTTCCTACATCTGGCCCCTAGTTCCCAGGTGAGCTCCAGCCACGGGAGCTGGGACACTACCCCCTCCTTCAACCTTCCCTATCATATATAACTGAGACTTGGAGTTATTAATGTGCAGACCTGAGACTTCCTTGAATCCCTCCAGGGCCTGAATTAAAATTGAGATGGAATGTGCCAGATGGCACAGGTACACCAGTGCGTCATCCGCATATAGTGACACTATATGCTCTGCTTGTCCAATGGTTTTGCCATGCCCCTTTAATACTGATCTCAGCTGGCATGCTAGAGGCTCCATTGCTAAGGCGAATTTCAATGGAGAGAGCAGGCATCCCTGCCTCGTCCCTATGTGTAGCCTTATGCTGTCTGATACATGGAGTCCCGTACGGACCCTTGCCATTGGCTTTATATACAGTAGCTTAACCCATTGAATGAATAAAAGGCCCGGGCCCATTTTGTAGAATATGTGATATATATATTCCTATCTGACCAGTCAAACACTTGTTCGATATCTAAAAAGGCTAGCACACTCCTCTTAGTGTCATCGTCTGCATTACGTGTACGAGTCGCTGAATGTTTCTTAGGGTATTTCTGTGGGGTATAAACCCCGATTGATCATCATGAATAGTTTGAGGGAGATATGGTAGTAATCTACTTGCCAATACATGACTGATAAATTTTACATCCACGTTTAACCTATCTAGGTCTATATGATTCGGTAGCATCTGTTCTTTTCCAGATTTGGGGATTACTACCATTAATGCTTCGTGCATTGAGCTCAGCAAATCTCCTATCTCCATATACTCCGTAAGTACCTCTATCATTTTATCTGCCATGTCCCCATATATTCTTTATATAATTTGGCTGTGAGGCCATCCATACCTGACAACTTAGCTGTTTACATGTGTGCCATCGCTGTCTTTATTTCTGGCATTGTTATTGGTGCACCCAGGCCTTCTTGGGCTTCAGGGTCTAGACTAGGGATTGCTATTCCCTCCAGGTAAGTTTCTATGTCTGGGTGTGTGTGAAAGACTGGGCCTCCATGTATACTTTAGTTAGATGCACAGCAAATACTGTATTCATTTTGTGTTGTGCGTAAACTAACTGGCTTTGCTCGTCCCGTATTGCCAGTATTGGTTGGGGTTGTGTTTCCATTTTAATATTGTGGCCAATAGTCTACCTGATTTATCACCCTTTGTGTACCAGCACTCCTACTTTTATTTCTGTTATATTTGTCTAGTCTATCCCACAGTTCCCCAACTTTATGTCTTTGTTAAGTCCATTGTTGGGGTCCTTCTACATCTGTGGGGAGTGCTGCTTCTAGTGTTGCTAGTTTTCTCTCTTGGCTCCGTGGGTCATTCTCTAACACTTTCTTTCCCCCTTCCTCCGTTGACATACAAACTCCTCTAATTACCACTTTCATTGAGTCTCATTCTAGAGCCCTAGTGCCCACTGTATTCCAGTTTGCATCAAAATATCCTTTCAGTTCGGTCTTCACTGTGGCCTTATAGACCGGGTTGAGTGCTTCGGTATTTATCCTCCATAGTGGTATTTTAGATCGAGGTCTGCCTAGTGCATATTCTATTAATAATGGGGAATTATCAGACACGAATTGTGTTATTTACTTCACCTCTACTACTCTATATAGTAGTCTAGTCGGCTATGTGTGTTTGTCGCCGGCGTGTGGCATGAATAGGTTCTTTGGTGTGGGTTACGCTGCTGCCAGATATCCATGAGATCATAGTTAACTTGTTTCTGGCACATAGCCTCCCTTGCCTTCGGCTTAGCCTCTGGCTTCTGAGGAAACATATCTAGCATTCCGTCCAAAGCAAAGTTGTAGTCCTCTGCAACTATAAGTTCCATGTCAGGTGTGAGGTGTGTCTGTCTAAGGGTCGACCCCAGAAAGTCCCTGTCATCACTATTGGGAGCATATATATCTAGACCAAGCACATATTATGGCCGTCTAATGTTCCTTCTACCACTACGTACCTCCCATCCGGGTTTGCTAGTCCTTTCCTTTTTGAAAGGGATCCTCTGTGCCTCCCGGATCAGAGCTCCCCTGGCGTACCCCGAATAGGATGTCACATATATCTGTCCCCTCCAGCGTCGCTGCACATATTTAAGTCTATCTCCCCATAGATGGATTTCCTGCAGAAATGCTATTGAGACCCCATATGTCTTTAAATAGGCTTCTATACGGTTACGTATGACAAAATTATTAAGCCCTCTGACGTTCCATGTTAGAAACTTTTAGTTATGTCTGTCACCCGTCATGTCACTAAGTCATCTAGGGGGTTCCATATCCGATACTTCTTGTGGTGTGGATCTTTGCTTTTCTGAATCTCTGCATTGACCTCGCTGCCGTCTGTTCCTTCTCCGCTGTTCTCGCCATCCCTGGTTCTGATCCTGTCTGACCAGTCCTATCGAGCCCATATAGTCTGTTGCCTCCTGAGGTGTTTCATAAAATATCAGGCTATATTTAATATTATTGACTTTCAGTTGTCGTTTGACTCCTAAAAATCCATTTCTGAGGTCTTGCGCTTTTCTGGTATAAGCTGGGTAAATTTGGATGTAGCAATCCTCATAATTGGGCGACCTTTAGCATGGATATGCTGCAATATTATGTCTCTGTGTCTATAATTTAACAGACGTTCTATCAGGGCTCTAGGTGGCGAACCCGGGCTCGGCGGGGTTCAGGGGGCCTGATGGACTATTTCTGTAGCAGTAAATTTGGAGAGTTGAATACCATCAAAGGCCGTTCCAATCCGTCTCTTCCAAAAATAAATCTGCTGCCAACTCTTCTGCTTTTTCAGGGAAACCTAAAAATCTGAGGTTGTTCCTTCTCGATTGCCCTTCGGCATTTTCCACTCTGTCTGCCGTACGGTTTGACTGTTCTTGCAACAAGGTTACTGTTGTACGGAGCCTCTGGACTTCTTCCCGTGGTGTCACCACTTGTTCCTCGTGTTCGTGACTCTATCCGCCACCTTACGCAGATCTAGTCGTAGGTGGTTTATATCCATCGCCATTGTGTCCATCTTTGTCTCTTGCGCCACTCGGGATTCTCTGATGGTCTCTAAAATGTCCGCCTTGTCTCGAGCCATCGCTCCTTGATTGGTCACACTATCTGGGTCTCTCCTGGGTTGTTCTGGTGGTGCTGGACCCGCTACTGTGTATTGCACTATTTTATTTGAATGACCTCCCCTCGAAGGCTAATCTTTCACCATTATCCAGCCGTGCGATAGTGACTCTGTTTAGGTGGGACAGTACCACTCTCTGCCGTAGGCTGCTCCGAAATCCCCCAGTTCTGTAACATATTCAAAGTTAATTCTAGGCAAACTCGAGACCTATGGGGGGTGGGGGGTAAGGGGGGGGGGGCTTTTAGTCTAGTTATCTCACGGGTCCCGATTTCCCGGGTTGATCATAATCCACCACTGCTCAAGTTTCAATGCCCCTCTCTGGCACCCTGCAACTTTGGGGGGGGCCTCCCGACCCGTACAGATGGCGGCCCCTTTGTCTGTTGGCCCATTACCCCTTATTAATGTTCGCCAGTTTGTTTATAGGCCCATTATCTTTTGGAATCAAGAGGCGCCGAATTGGCGTGCCGGATGTTTTTTTCCTCCTTCCTTCTTTACACCATCATGGAGACACCAACCCGTTCTGTGGTCTTTTGTGTCCTTCACACCGTAATCACTCCCTGCTGGTCATCACTTGGCGCGGCCAAAGTCTTTATAGGTTCTTGGATGCAGATGCTGTTATGATGCCCTTTTCTTTTATGCTTGCTTTAGTGTCCCTTTATTTGTTATATTCTGCGTAGTTGATACTGTTTTCTTCTTTGGCGCTGTGACTTGCACACTTTTATTACTTCTACTTCATTTTCTTTTCATTTTAATATGTTTACTTTAATATTTCGAGGGGCCCTCCTGCTTCCACCACTGCCAGCCGGGCCTGGTCTTTCTTCCGAGCGCTGCCCTTCTCCCTCGTTTACCTTGGCACTGTGGGGCCCCCGCTCACTTGGGACTCCAGTCATGCCTGTGCGAGCCACACTGCACTGCGGGGCCCAGTACTTGGGACGGGACACAAGTTTACCCCCCACCAATCCACTCACTGTTAGGTTGCGTCTTCTCCGGACTTCTTCCCAACTCCCGCAACGTCTCCGGAATGGCCTATTATCTTCTTGGGAACTTGGTTCGGCAGCTCTTCTACCATGGGGCACATACCCGAGGGGACTTCCTTCCAACTCCTCGACACTCCCTGGTTTCTCCGGTGCGGCTTCATTTGTCCTGGACACCGCATGGGACCCAGGAGGGCCGCACTTCTACCCGTCGTCTTCCTAGTCTGGAACGGAGTAGCTCTACCCCGACAGGCCTATTCTTCTTTCACCCTCACTTTGGCACTTGGGACGGGGACTCCTTCCGCATCTTATATCCGGTCGCAGCAGGATCACTTAAGGGTCTGGCCTCTTCTGAGCCCAGTATTTGCGGCAGCAGACGGCCGTTATTACCTGATGTGGCAGTATCAACCGCATCCGTCAAGGGCTTTTGCAGTGCGTTGGCCAGGCACCACCATCAGTGAGTCAGGCACTCTGCTCGCGGTGGCTGTTTTCTTCGCTTCTGTAGGACGAAGGGCTTCAATTGTTCATCCCGCTAGGGTCTAAGGACGTTGCAGCACAGTTTCCTTGGGCATTTGTGGCAATTCCGCCAGGATTAATGGAGGATTACGAAACTAGGGGCTGGATCTCCGCTCGAGTGTGACTAGCGGGCCATCTTGTCAGGCCACGCCCCCCTCTTAAAGTGTAACTTTAGAAGACCAGTGTTGTAAAAAAGAGTTGATCAGAGATTATGTCAATATTCCATTCCCCCAGTAGAACTTGACAAAATGGTCCTTTTGGCTTGTGACCAAGATGGCAAGTTGCACCAGAATCAAAAGTTAAAAGTATTTTTGCGAAATTACCTTGCAAGTACTCACGATACACACATTCATCCTTAATATCACGTTCATGCTTTTAAAAATTTCTGACTTGGACAACATTCTTTCCTCTGCAAACACCTGGGAGTGTCCAAACTTGAGGAATTCCACACACTTTTTACCCAAAGCTGGGCACATGGGAGTATTACTTAGATGTGAATGTGAGCAACACCTGAAACATATTGTGCAAGCTTTCTTTTGAGAAGGCTTGTAGCCCTAGTTCTGAAAAGATAAAGCATTTAGTATTTTATTTATTTACTATTTATTTTATTTTAAGGTTTTATAGAGCACGAACTTGACCCATGAGGGTATCATAGCGCTTTACATATTCATAGGGTAATACAGAAGGCAGGTCATCACAGGAGACCTGTACATCAGAGAGCTTACAGGGTGGAGGGGTCATATGGTAGGCAGGATATCACACAAGTACTGTACATTAGGGGGTAGGAGAAACTATAAATCAGGGCATTTTACAGAGACGGAGTCATACAATAGGCAGGATATCACACGAGTCCTGTACAGGGTAGCAGGATGAGGCAATAAACTCTCAGGTAGCTGTGGAACGGATTTAGCCAAGGAATTTACCCATGAGGTTGGATTTAGCCTCTTTTTTGAAGCGTGCCAGGGAGGGGGGAGTCAGGAGGGAGGGAGTTCCATATTCTTGGTGCAGTCCCGGCGAAAGCCCGATTGTAGGTTTTTATTTTCCTAAAGCGTGCAGGCCGGAGAAAGAGGGCATTAGCCGATCGTAAGTTTCTGCTTCCTTCGGATATCACAAGCTTCTGTGCAAGATACGCAGGGAAGTTAGAGTGTAAGGCCTTGTGCGTGATGCATGCCAGCTTGAGGTGGATACTAGCCTCGAAGGGAAGCCAGTTCAAAGTTTATAGGTGAGGAGTGATGTGATAGAATTTTCTAGAGCCTGTAAGTAGTCTGGCGGCTTTGTTGAGGCAGGCTTTTAAGGGAGTCAGCGAGATCTTGGGTAAGCCGGAGAGGGTGGAGCAACCATATTCCAGTCGAGAGATAACTAGTGATTGGACTGCAAGTTTTAGGTCAGGAGCGTCCAGAAAGGGTTTAAGTTTCCATAGGTAGCTCAGGTGGAATATGGCAGATTTGGCCATTGCGTTGATGTGGTCTCGTATGTTTAGGTTATAATCCAAGGTAATTCTCAGAGATTTGGCCGAATCCACAATGGATGGGGAACAGTTTAAGGCTGTGATGGCTTTATTCCATGTCTGGATCTCAGGGTTGCTCTTGGGCGGGGAAATTAAAAGGAACTCGGTTTTCTTAGCATTGAATTTGAGTTGGTTGGAGGAGAGCCATCTGACGGTCCGCTTCAGGGCCTCATTCAAGGTGAGGATCTCCGCAAGAGAAGAGATTTTTATGTAGATCTGAGTGTCATCAGCGTACATATGGAAGGAGATATTTGCAGTGCGAAGGACTTCGACAAGGGGTTCTAAATAGAGATTGAAGAGGGTGGGGGGCAACATTGATCCTTGAGGGACTCCCACCGTGACCACAGAGGGAGTGGACAGTTCGCCATTGATTAGGAATCTCTGAGAACGGTTTTAGAGGTAGGAACTAAACCAGTCGAGGACTGTGCCATCTAATTCCATCCTCAGTTTGAGGCGGTCGAGTAGCATCTCGTGGTTGACCGTGTCTAAGGGCGAGGATAGAACAAGGAGGATTAGGAGACAGGTTTTGTCTTGGTCAAGGGCTTGAAGAGCGTCATCGACAATGTGGAGGATGGTGGTTTCAGTGCTGTGTCCCGGTCGGAAGCCGAATTGGCAGTCGTTGAGTAGATGGAAGTTTTTGATGTGGTGACTTAGCTGTATTTGTACACACTTTGCCAGCACTTTGGCCAAGAGAGGAATGTTGGAAATTGGTCTAAAGTTGTCTGGGGAGGCTGGGTCCAGTGACAGCTTTTTCAGAATGGGGAGGACTTGGCCAGCTTTCAGCGAGGCCGGTATTGATCCCTGCCGGAGAGAGGCGTTCATTATCGCAGTCCAGCTAGGAATAATGGATTTGGCAACGGTCGCGAGACAGTTTGAGGGGAGCGGGTCATTGAAATGGTTATTAGGGTTCAGGGTGGAAAGAATTTTCACGACAGCATCTTCATCATAGGGTGCGAATTTGGACCAGTGTGCTAGATTTTTCGGTGAGGACCATGGCAGTGAGGGGAGAGGAGTTGGAAGGTCAAGGTTCGGAGGGGGGTGTGAGGCAGCCTTGAGTTCGATATCTACGGTTTTGATTTTGTTTGCGAAAAACGAGGCGAGATCCTCGGAGGAGATGAGAGACTTGGGGGTTTCTTTCACTGTTTTGGACAGTTTGTTCGATTGGAGTTTGACCATCTCAAAGAGTCTGCGTGGTCCGTTCTGGGCATTTCCTGATTCCGCTCTGAAAAACTATTTTTTTGAGTTGACGATATTCTTGTTGTAAGTATTTCTGGCCTGGCGAAGAAGTTTTAGGTGATCTACTGTGGGGTGCTGTCTCCAGATTCTTTCGGTTTGTCGGAGGGATCTCCTCTCGTCGTTGAGGGAACCAGTGAACCATGGGTTTTTATCTTTGACTTGAGTTCTTTTTAGTTTAAGAGGGCCTAGGTCATCCAAGATGTTCGACATTGTAGCAGGGTAGTGATCATTTAGGTCACTGACTGAGGTGATGTGGTGGGGGGGGAGGTCGGATTTGCAGCGAATCTCAAGTTCGTTGAGGTCTAGGTTTTTGGTGTCTCTGGCCCAGCGTTTTGGGAGCACCGGTTGTGGTGTCCTTGTCCTGCGGGTGCCAGGTAGCAGGAAGGTGATGGCATGGTGGTCTGACCAGTCACAGGGGTCAATCAATATGAGCTTGACGGTTGTCTCCTTGGAGATGATCCAGTCTAGAGTGACCCCTTTTGAGTGGGTTGGGAGAAGGCAAGCTTGGGTCAGGGCTAGATCGGTCATGAGGTCTTTAATGGAGTTGACATGAGGGTCCTTAAGGTCGTTCCAGTGCAGGTTGAAGTCACCGAGGAAAATGTCTTCGGTGTTGGGGGAGTTCTTAGCCGTGATAACTTCCATGAGGTAGTCAGTGAAGGATTTGTTAGTGCCTGGGGGGTGGTAAAAGATGTGTAGGTCACATAGGTGGGTGATTTCTTCATCACAAATTAAATTAACAGAAGAACAACTGGAATTATCTTTTCGATACATTTCGAAGAAACTATGGTTTGTTCAATTCCCTCGGCCATATCCATCACTTCTATAAGAGAAGGCTCTCTAGAACTTAAAATACGTTCCTGTAATTTTTTTATTATTACAATTGTAAACAAACATGCCTCTATTATATATATATATATACTAGCAGCCCGTCCCGACGTTGTCCGGGTATGAATTGCTGCAGGCCAGTAGTATATTGTTTTGTAGGATTTCGTTTTGATAGCATTTCTTATCTGTGACAGGCCTGTGAAACGCTCCGATTCACAGTGCACTGCTGATGCACTTAAGAGTGCGCGTTCAGAAGTGTGTGAACTCGAGTTTCCCTACTTTATTTTTCCTTGCAATATTATATAGCGCGAACTCGACAACATGGCATGAGCACAATTTACATTACAGAAGAACACATTCATTTGTGGTAGGCACGGGAGACAAAGCGATTTGCCTGGAATCACAGGATGTTGAGCTGATGCCGAGATTCGAACGTAGCTCCCCAGCTCTAAAGTTCGCAATTCTAGAACTTGTGGCGGGAGGTGTGTCTAAAAGTGTAGGTCGGTGCTGGCCATCAATGAGAGAGACCTGTGCATTTTTCAAATGGGTGGTGAAAAAATATTAGTATGTTGCTGGAGATGTGGGCCGCCGTGCCACCAATGTACTTACCGGGGGAGGGTAAACACCCATTATTCTGCTACTTTCTTTCCGCATACCATCACTCCGCATACTTTCATTACAAAAGTACCATGACTCCGCAATGCCATTATAACGCATGGCATTAAATTTTATATGCTTTCACCACGCATACATTTACAACAAAATTCGTTTTAAATGCATGAATGGTAAAAGCATGTTTTATTTTAATGTTTGGATAAGGTAAGTATGGGTATAGGGGTATATGTTTTGGGGTGTTTGGGTATTTTAAGGGTTCAGATATAGTTTTGTGTTATGGGGTACAGGGGTAGTTTTAGGGTTTAGGGATAGGTATGGGTTTTGGGATACAGGGGTATTTTTAGGTTTCAGGGCTAGGTTTGGGTTTTGGGGTATAGGGGTATTTTAAGGGTTCAGGGTTAGGTTTTGGGGTACAGGGGTATTTTTCGGATTCAGGGCTAGGTTTGGGTTTTGGGGTACAGTGGTATTTTAGGGTTCAGGGGTAGGTTTGGGTTTTGGGGTACAAGGCTATTTTTAGGGTTCAGGGCTAGGTTTGGGTTTTGGGGTACAGGGGTATTTTTAGGGTTCAGGGGTAGGCTTGGGTTTTGGGGTACAGGGGTATTTTTAGGGTTCAGGGGTAGGTTTGGGTTTTGAGGTACAGGGGTATTTTAGGGTTCAGGGGTATGTTTGGGTTTTGGGGTACAGGGGTATTTTTAGGGTTCAGTGGTAGGTTTGGGTTTTGAGGTACAGGGGTATTTATAGGGTTCAGGGCTAGGTTTAGGTTTTGGGGTACAGGGATATTTTTTTGGGGGAAAACCTTTATTGATACTTCAACCAGTTACAAGTATGGGCCTACAACCACCAGGGCTGGCCGCTAATCAACATCATTTTAACCAAGCAATTAGAACCAAACTCGGCCTCCCGGGAGGCGAATACAGCATGACTTCAATTAAAACTGGCAGCATAGCATACTATACGAATAGCAGGATAATAAAGGTTCCATTTTATAATTTAAAGATAGAAGGATCAGGTGCCATACAATATCACAAAGGTGCATAAAGGGCGGGCAAAACAGTAGGAGGTCCACACTCCACAGTTAGTTCGATATCATTCAAAACAGTGGCGCTGAGGCATACGATTCAGGATAAACAAGCATACAATTAATGTTCGCACCAGTGGAGCGCCCGCCCGATGGTACTGAAGTACCGTGAAAGTATAGGCACAGATAAACAGTCGACAATTGACAAAAGAATAGACCCACTACGCTGACCCGAAAAAGAAGAAACAAAACAAAAGGCAAAGAAAGATAAGAAGAAAAAAAGGCCATAGAAACAAATAGTAAAAACAAAATTTCCCCCCTCCAACACCCCACCCTGCACCCCTGCAGATGACTACGGCCTACCCCCCTAGCAGCGTGCCTGTCGCCCCGTAAATGAACCGGAAATATAGAAGAACAAAGGAAAAAAAAGAAAAGGGAAAGAAAGAAGGGACTAAAACCCTGCCCAAAAAGGAGAAATGGAGGAGGGTTATGTCATACGCATTCCCGGACTCTCCCCCCGTCTTAACGAAGAATCCCCTGCAATGCTAACACGATCAAGCAGACCACAATAAAGCAGTACATCAGAGAAAACTAGAAATCCCGCCCCGGACTCCGTTAACCAAATAAAGCAGTCCCGCTACCGATAAATCAAAATTGTGAAACCTCAAACAACAGTCTCAGCCTTGGCCCTGTCAATCAAATTTGCTGATCCCCTCCGATAAAGAGAGCCCCACCGTAAAATTATCAAAGGTCAAACAGAAGTTGTCGAAACATAGTCTATAAATCGAAGAAAGGATGGCAAGTCCCAAAGTAGATGCTCGAGCCCAACGATGCCCCTTCCCGACTCTAAGACCAGGCACTATCCCATCCGCCATCTTGATGGACCAGCTGGGAAGGGGGTGCGACACAGTCCCACACAGATCACAATTACGAGCAAACGTCTCCAAATCGGGAAAAGCAGTGAAATTTCCGCCAATTGCAGTTCCAAAGATTCCGACTTTGTAGTTGCATCTCCAATCTCCACATGTTTGAACCGTTCCACTTTTGTAGGGGCATGGAAAGCTCCAAGCACCGGGTCAAATTGCATCGCTGGGGTAGCAATAGGGAAAGGAACTGGCCACCGGGTCTCGGGCAGCAAATCAGAGTCCGGTCCCGATCCTCTAATTCCGTCCGCCGCCGACATCAGATTCCAGGCCTGGGTCTTCATAGTCGCCTGAAGTGCCTCAAGGGCCGCCATCACTGACCGCAATGACGGGCCGCACTGAACCCGCTCTGCCGGGTTTCGCATAGCATCAAGCATATTGACCCCCACGGAGAGGCACCTTGCCCGGGGTAAGATTAGGCAGAGCAGGAATGAACCGTGAGGGAGCGATCGTCAATAGGCGTTAGTGCGCACCAAGTCTCCGATCCGACGGCACCAGCGCTACGAACGCCAGGCCCCCGGGTCTCGGACCCCCACACACACCACCTTGGGCGTCACTCGTCTCCTCACCTCCGGTACAGTTCCAGGCAGCAGATCGGCAGCAAAGCAATCATAAAGATGTCGGAAGTTCCATGGACCAGACCCTGCCGCTCTCTCCGGTCCGCTGTTGTTCAACTAGGACCCGGCTAGACCAACACTTGAGACCCCGGCTTCCCGACTGGGCTAGGCCTCAAATTAAACCTCGACATAACTCCACTCCACCACATCGGAAAAATCTCGGGATTGCACCATCAGTCCGCAGAGTAGTTCATGCACCCGGACATGGGGCGAGAAATCAGGATATACGACAGGATCTTTGAGCGAAAGACGGGGTCAGCGGAGCCGGGAAGCTATGCGGCCATCTTGCTTGCTGTCCTAGCTCCTCCAAGGGGTATTTTTAAGGTTTAGGGATGGGTTTGGGTTTTGGAGTACAGGGTATATTTATAGGGTTAAGATGGGTTAGTGTTTAAGGGTGTTTGGGTATTTTAAGGAGTAAGGGTGGGTTATGATTATGGTGTGCAGGGGTATTTAAAGGGAGCAGGGTGGGATTAGCACACGATATGAGACATGGCATGAAGGGCGGAACGTACCACACGCTCCCAGCGTTTGTCACGCCCCCAGCACACGCCCACAGCACAACGCAGACACGCCCACAAGGGACTACTTTGCTGGCATGGTTCTTTTACCTTTTAAATGTATATGGTGGGCGCCTGCATAGCCTATGTCCTTCTGCTGCAACTGCCCTTACCAACGCTGTATTGGGTGTTGTGATTGGTGCTGTGGTTCCTGAGATTACCCGCCTCAATGGTTTGGGCTCTCTCTTTATTATATTACTAGCAGCCAGTCCCAACCTTGTCAGGGAGCTTTCAGGCTTCCCCTACCCCCGCCTGCCCTGACATTGCCCAGCAGCCCGTGCCCCCGCCCGCCCCGTCCCCCGCCTGCCGCCTGTCCCGACCCTCGCCTGGCCTGAGTCAATGGAGGTGTTACTCCCCATCCCCCGCCTTCCCCGACACCCGCCTGCTTACCTCAGCTGCCGCTCCTGAGGTGACAGCTCCTCGCCGCTCTGCTCCTCACCGCCTGTCCGCCGCCGCTCCTCCCCCGTGCCATGTCCGCCTCTCCGCTGGTCGCACCGCCGCTGGCCTGTCCACTGCTCCTCACGTGACCGCTCCTCCCCCGCGCCATGTCCGCCGCTCCTCTGACGCCGCTCCTCGACGTGAGCCTGCACGTCGCGGTCGGCGCTACTTTGGGGGGACTACATTTTTTTTTTTTTTTTTTTAAATAAGGTTAATTTGTACATTTTATATAGCCTATAACCATCTACACACCCTGACAATTTCTACGGTGTATCGGGTGTGTAGATTGGCGCAGTGGTTCCGGAGTTTACCCGCCTCAAAGCCTGAAAGTTTCTCCTTTATTATAGTAGTATAGGTAGTATGGATCAAATGCAGCACCAAAATTGCAATTAGCAGCTGAGTTCCTTATGCCCGATATGTACTTTTCAACTGATTCATCTTGTTCTTGCTTCCTCTTTAAAAAGTGAAATCTTTCGAGCATGACTCTGAGTTGTTCCAAGAATTTTTTATTCAACCTTTGCATTGCCTCAGTGTAAACATTCCAACGATCTCTGTGTCCAGCAGGAGGTATTAGCACAGGTAGATTATCAAATATCTGTTATACCTCAATGTCTAAATAACTGAACAGCAGTTGTAATTTTCTTTTTGGTGAATAATTCTCAGCACGCAATAGCCAGAACAATTTTTTCAAAGGAGCGAAACCAAATTTTCCATGCTGTTTTTGGTTTTCCAGGTAGAGGTAACAACGATGCAAGTTGAAGAACTTGTTGTGAAGGGTCGGTTTTACAGATAATTACCAGATACACAAGTCAAAACAAATGGAAACTTGAATAAACTTACCACCACCAGTTAAAAATCAGTGTGAAGGCTGATGATTTCTGTTGAATTGGAAGCCAAAATTCTGCAAGGTGAAATTGTGTAAGTATTTTAAAATATTTCGTATTAATAGCTTCCTCTGACAAACTGCATTGCTCCAATGTATTTCTAATTGAAAATAATTGGATTAAAGCCTATCCAAGATGGCTGCCGTAAAGTGAAGATACGTGAAGAAGTCACATGACCAGTCGAAGAACAACAATGTCCTATTCAAAGGATGCTCAAACCAGAAGCATGAGACACCACTGCAGGCCATGCAGCTTTGCAAGGTAAAAGCGCATGTGAGAGGCTAGTCCTGGAACTATGGCAATCTGTCGAAACCCAAAACTCTGAGGTAGCATTTTGAAGAACAGGCCAGCAAGAATCAGATCGGAGTTTCAGGTGAGTGGGCAATCAACAGCAGACCGTAGGTACTTTCCGGAGTACTAGTAAAAAATATGAAAAAAAGTACAAAATTGGTAAGCTCCTGCTCAGCTCGTTGCCAGAAGTAAAAGGTAGAAGAAGACACAGAAAACGAGGCACTTAAATTAAGTCTTCTTAAGTGTATTCAAATGAGTTCAGTAGCCCACAGGAATGCATCCTCATCCAGTGAAGATCAGATCACAACTGCCTAGCAGGAGTAACCTGAGAACACTGGATCAGCACACCACCACAGGCCATATCGTATAAGTACATATAAACTGTTAGCACGCAAACACCTAAAAGTAAACAATTCTAGAATCACATTACATATGGGGAATAAAGAAGAAAGAAGTACATACAAAGTAATGCATTTATGCTACAATCCTACATGCGGAAGTCAATATCCACAGTGATAACATTCCATGCCTTGTTATTTGATATGAAGATTGTGCACCCTTCATGTGACATATTTGGGTGAGATATGAATCTGAGTCGCTCTAACAACTCATTATTACCTCCTCAAATTCCACACAATGCATGGGGAACTTCATTGGAAGTGTGTCCATTCTTTACCTAGGTTTCTATGGGAATGTTGAGAATTAAACTGTGGCTTAATGGCTTCAGTGTTGCTGTATTTATCAAAGTCACAAGCCTTTAAAAGTGATTTTAAGTGCATGACTAATGAGCCCAAAGATTTCATTACAAGACAGGAGGCTACATTATGCATTAATCCTTTAATGCAACTCACAAGCAGCCGCTTACATCATAGAAAGAAAGAATTAGAACATAACAACAATATAAGGCATGAGCAACAATAGAGCTGCCTCTTTTAAATGCGGCTCGCAAGCAGATAAGTTGCTCTTTGTATATCTCCCATTGAATGCTTACTTATTTCTTATTCATTGCCTGCCTTTGTTTTTATACATTGTATTAATTTCCTAATGTTTTTAATGGTGTATATTCTGATTGATCTCCTGATTTAATCGTAGCTATGTGATTTGCCATTCTTGTCGACAACTTTCCCTTGATTTCTTTGATGTACTGATCGTTTCCCCGATCCTTTTCCCTACCTCCCCCCCATCGACTTCCAATTTATGGTCATAGATAACCCACCCCCACCCCCACGTCACCTCCCCTCCTCACCGGACCTTTTCTTTCGGGCGGGCCACGCAATTTAATTTTACCCTACTGAGTTACCTTTAAGCTTCGCTTTTGTTTGATTTTAAGCTCTTCAGACGCGCTCGTTTCTTCCCCACACAAGCGCCTCCTCCAGCTTCGGAGAGGAATGGACCTCAGCAGCGCACTCGCAGCGTGCTCCGCCCGCCAAGGGTCATCCCTCTAATCCCCCGGCAGCGGCTGGCTCGAGCGCGTCAGTTACATCGCGCTTGCCAGCCGCTGCCGGAGAGTCGATCAGCTGTTGGTTGGCTTTTCCTTCGCGTTTCTAGCTTTTTAGCCCTTTCTGCCCACAAATCAATTCAGCTTGTTTTAGCCTGCTCTATACATAGATTAAAAAAAAATAAGTATTAATTCTTTCAATAAACTAGGAAGGAAACCACCCCCCTTTTTTAATTATTAATATAATAAATGTATTTCATTATGTTGGTTATAATTATTCAACTAAATACATAAAAAATATTTTTTTTAAAAAAGAAAGAGCATTTAAAACTTCATTTCTTCGATATCTTAAGCTATAATAGTCATACCTACGTGTCGTGTCTGATATGGAATCAGACGATGCTGTCGCTATCTCCCCATACCATACTAATGACTCCTTTAAAATATTCTTACAAAGGGAGATGAGGTCCTGCATGATTGACACACTCAAGGAGGTCATGTCATCCAAGAGACCCTTCTTACAAGAACACGATGGCGACACTCCTCGTGATCCTGAAACTGTATACTCCAAGAGCAGTAAAAAACTGAAACATTGTGAAGGCACTATTAGAGGTCGTGGTACCTCACTTGACCTGGGAGGTCCTAGCACCTCACGCTTTTTGGGAGGCCCCCGCGCCTCAAAAGATACAGGTGTCCCTTGCGACACGAATAGGATGGGTGTCCCTAGCGGCATGAACTTGGGGGGTGTCCCTAGCGACACAAATTTTAATAGTGCACGTGATTACTCGGGTACCGATTCGGACCAAGATGAAGTCTTTGACCACCCCTATGATGAGTTTATCCTTGACTTAGACAATAAAGATCTCAATGACCTAGATTTCAATATCCAGTCTGAGGTTGACTCTTCCCCCTCTGCTAAAGACGCCATTTTTGATCCCTTGGGTGGCTAAATGTTTTCTTCCCTCAACATCTCCCACCCCAATAGTTCCAAATGGTTTCCCCAGGTTCATGTCTCTAAATTCATTACCAGTTGGCTAAGAAATTCTCTTGAGAGAGAGACATGTAATACCCTGAGATCTGAATGCCCGAGACCCTCCATTGAAAATAAGGTCTGTCAGACCTCTAATCTCGATCCTGACCTTATTAAATTTCTCTTTAAGCTGGGTAAGGACCCCAGGAAAGGCCTTGAGAGAGCCCTCAAAAACTGCCAAGACCGTCTTCTTGATGTTCTCGGCCCCCTTACTAAGATTCTTGATTTGGCTGAAGAATCTTATATCTCCAATTCACCCCTTGACACTAATTTGGTTAGAGGCTGGAGCCAAAGGGCAATCGTCTTGCTTGGCAATGCTAATTCAGGTCTCAACATTGAAAGGAGGAAGACCATCCTCAATAAGATTTATCCAAAACTAGGTGACCTAGCAGAAAAGGAACCTTCAAAGAAACCCAGAGGCCTCCTCTTCGGTGAGGACATGATTAAAACTATAGGGAAGTATGTTTCCACTTTCACTGGCCTATACAAAGCCCAGAATAATATGAGGCGTGTCTTCAATAGTGGCTTTTTTGGACAGGCCGGAAGAAGGGGCCGTTCTTCTGGCCGCGGAAAGTACCGACCCTTCTCATCCACAAGAGGCACCTGCGGGCAGAGGTTTCTACCCTTCCAACCGGCAATTTTATCCCCAAAGAGGAACAGGTTCCTGCAACAGAGTTTTCTCCTCCCGAGGAACCCCCAACAGCAACCCTCCAAGTAAGTCCTTCTCTCTCCTCTTCCCCTCCCAGGGTCGGGGGAAGACTCAAACACTTCTTCCATGCTTGGAGGTCTTTGACTCAAGACCCTTGGGTTCTTGACACAGTTCAGGGCTTCAAAATAGATTTCGTAGAACTTCCATGTCAAACTCAAACACCCAACCCTTTGGTTCTTCCAATAGAACATCAGGAGATTGTCAAGGAAGAAATCTCTTCTATGCTCCAAAAAGGCGCTATTATTGAAGTTCCTTTCTCTCAAAAGGTGTTTGTCAGCACACTCTTCTTGGTCCAAAAGAAGAAAAAAGGGTGGAGACCAGTTATCAACTTATGGGAAGTAAACAAATACCTAGTGTACAGACACTTCAAAATGGAGGGTATTCACCTCCTCAGAGACCTTCTTCTTCAAAGGGACTGGCTTGTCAAATTAGATCTAAAGGACGCCTATTTTACCATCCCTATGGCAGAAGAATCTCAATCCTTCCTTCAATTCATTTGGGACAATCACCTCTTTCAGTTTCAAGCCCTCCCCTTCGGGCTATCATCTGCTCCTTGGTGTTTCACCAAGATCATGAGGACAATATTCCCTCTCTTGAGAGCAAAAGGGTTCCGCTTGATTATCTATCTAGACGATATCCTCATCATGTCCCAAATTCACTCTCAACTCTTGCAAGATCTCAGGATCGCGATGAACCTCATAGAGAGTCGCGGCTTCATTATAAACCGGGAAAAATCCATTCTTACCCCTTCCAAATCTCTGGAATTCCTTGGTTTCACCGTAGATACCTCGAAATGTCTCCTTCTCCTTCCCAACAAGAAGATCGCCAAGATTCGGAAAGAGATCAGGTTTGTTCTGAAACAGCAATCCCTTACTCTTCGAGAATTGGCCAGACTTCTAGGTCTACTCTCTTCCTCCATTCAAGCCATCTTTCCTGGACCTCGCAACTATCATGCCCTCCAGAGAGTGAAAGCCAAAGCCCTCAGATCCGGTCTTTGGTATGGAGACCTTGTAACCTTAGATCAACAAGCCAGGTCGGAACTCTCTTGGTGGCTGGACAATTTGGATGCATGGAATGGAAGAGCTATCTTCGGGTCGACTCCAGATTTTGTCTTGGAGTCAGACGCAAGCCTTCATGGTTCGGGTGCCCGCCTCCTCGTCCAAGACACAGGTGGTATTTGGTCTCAGGCGGAGTCTTCCCACCATATAAACTTTTTAGAACTGACTGCTGGTCTTTACGCCCTAATGAGTTTCAAACACTCACTTCAGGGCAGATCTGTTGTCCTGAAGATGGACAACGTTTCCGCAGTCTCTTATATCAACCGCCTTGGTGGGACAAGGTCAGCAGACCTCTCCGATTTGGTCAGGAGACTTTGGATGTTTTGTTTAGAACACAAAATCTCCCTAAAGGGATTCTCCCAGCGATCAACCCTCCCCACCCCCCTCAGGTCCTACTCCGCCAACTAACAACCTCAGCGCCTGGAACCCAATTACCACTGAAGACACCATTCGCCTCATGAACTCAATCCACTCTGGCTCGCCCACTGACCCTTGCCCCCACCACATCTTCAACAAAGCTGACTCCATCATTGCACCCCATCTCCGTGATGTCATCAACTGCTCGTTCAACTCTGCCACCTTTCCAGAAAGCTGGAAACACGCCGAACTCAGCGCCCTTCTGAAGAAACCCACAGCAGACCCCTCTGAACTTAAAAACTACCGACCCATATCCCTCCTCCCATTCCCGGCCAAAGTCATCGAGAAAGCCGTCAACAGCCAGCTCGCCGCCTTCCTTGAATCCAACAACTCCCTTGATCCATCTCAATCTGGATTTCGAGCCAAACACAGCACCGAAACCGCCCTCATTGCAGCGACCGACGACATCCGAGCACTCCTGGACAACGGAGAAACAGTGGCCCTCATCCTACTCGACCTTTCCGCCGCTTTCGACACAGTCTGCCACAGCACCTTTATACATCGCCTCAGCAACATCGGCATACAAGGAAAAGCCTTGGACTGGATCATCTCATCCCTCGCTGGGAGAACTCAAAGAGTCCGACTTCCCCCATTCTACTCAGAGGCCGCCGAAGTCATCTGCGGCGTACCTCAAGGATCCTCACTCAGTCCCACCCTCTTCAACGTCTACATGAGTCCTCTCGCCTCCATCGCGCGTCAACACAACCTCAACATCATCTCTTACGCCGACTACACCCAGTTAATCCTCTCCCTCACCAAAGACCCCAACACCGCCAAAACCAATCTTCACGAAGGCATGAAAGAAGTAGCCGAATGGATGAAACATAGCCGCCTAAAACTCAACTCAGACAAAACGGAGGTACTCATCCTAGGATCTTCCCCCTCAGCTTGGGACGATTCCTGGTGGCCTTCCGCGCTGGGCGCAGCACCCACACCCACAGACCATGCACGTAACCTTGGCTTCATCCTAGACTCCTCTCTCTCGATGTCCAGACAAGTCAACGCCGTCTCGTCCTCCTGCTTCAACGTACTTCGCATTCTCAAAAAGATCTTCCGCTGGATCCCCCTCGAGACAAGAAAGACTGTCACCCACGCACTGGTCACGAGTCGACTGGATTATGGTAACACACTTTATGCCGGAATCACAGCAAAATTACAGAAAAAACTCCAGCGCATCCAAAACGCGTCAGCGAGACTCATATTAGACATCCCGCGCCAAGATCACATCACCGGACATCTAAAAGACCTCCACTGGCTTACCGTTAACAAAATAATTACTTTCCGCCTTCTCACCCACGCACACAAAGCCCTCTACAATCTAGGACCCGAATGCCTCAACACTCGACTGTCCTTCTACAAACCCACCCGCCAACTTAGATCATCCAATCATGCCCTCGCCGCAGTCCCGCGCATCCGGAAATCCACCATGGGTGGCAGATCCTTCTCCTTCCTGGCTGCCAAGACCTGGAACTCACTCCCCACCCACCTCCGCCTTTCTCAGAACCACATCTCCTTCAGAAAAGAACTTAAAACCTGGCTTTTCGACAAATAATGAACCCCTTCCCCTAGCGCCTTGAGACCCTCTGGGTGAGTAGTGCGCTCTACAAATGCCAGAACTTGAACTTGAATATCTCCCGGGAAAATCAAATCTTTCCGCAGATTGGAATTCGAGATTCCTTCAAGACTTCAGCGATTGGAAACTCAATGTGAACGTTTTCAATTCTCTGTTTCATTTTTGGGGCCCCTTCGATGTGGACCTTTTTGCAAGCAGATTGACCTTCCAACTGCCCCAATACTTCAGCTGGATGCCAGATCCAGGCCAGGGCCGGCCCTAGGCATGTGCAAACTGTGCAACTGCACAGGGCCGCCAAACCCCAGGGGCCGCCACGACGAGGATCGGATCGGATCCACGACGAGGAGGATCAACGATCTTGTGGCATTGGCAGCCCCCTGGCAGGATTTGGCAGCCTCCCGGCTTCCAATACTAAGTTCCGACGACGACATGAGTAGTTCCAAATCCAATCCAAGCCCTGACAGTCAGGACGAGTCACCCCCCTCCTCCCGCGTTCCTTTAACTTCCCTGGCGGCTCTGCCCGCACCGACCTCGTTCGACGTTCCTGATTGGGCAGCAGGCCGCCGGGGTGTTTCAAATCATGACTAGTGACGTGTCACCCGGCTGGCTCAGCTGGCACGCACAGACGCCGGAAGCCAGCCAGGATAGAGTGATCTGCGCGGCTGCGCAGACTCAACCTAACACTGCTTCCCCGCGACGTGCGTAACTTGTGGTGGCGTGGCGTGGCGTATGTCGTACACTAGTACTCCAGCTGCTCGACGTATGACTCTCTCTCTACAGCCGCTGCCAGACATTATTTGGTGGTCATCGAGTCTGTCGGAGTGTCGGACAAAAGCTGATCCTGAGTGAGCTCAGACTAGTGACTGAGAGAGAATAAAGTGAAGAAGAACGCACCTGCCGGGTAAGGGCAGATCCATTCTCCGTGATCTCTCAATGATGATATTTATTTTCTGCGACAGCAGTGCTTGTGGGCACAGTAATCACCGCGTCACATGTGGCATTGGCAAGCAAGCGATTAATGAAGATAGGTTTCCGTTTAGCCAATACTGCAGCCGCCGGGTCCCGGGACGAGTTTTGCCGCAATGCGTAGTATACACCGAACCCAACTTTTCCCAGCAGGCCCCATAAACAGTGCCCAGTCTAGTAGAGAACCCTTAGTGACATATGGCACTCCCGATAAAAATAGACCCGGTTCAAAGGGGTAGAAAAGTCTCTGTGCAAGATTTTGAGGGATACACATGAACAGAGAACGGGGCTCTCCAATAATATGCAGTCGGCTCCACACTGCTTGTACGCATAAACCGCCCCATGTCTTGAAATCCAGACTGCGTGCACTCTGTGCATGTGTATGCATACGGGTCCCCAAGTGCATGCATGTGGTCTCAGGGCTAGACTGCAGACTTTGGAGCTGGGACACCAAGGTTCGAGCCTCGGGGCGACTCCAAGCCCTGTGATTCTGCAAATATTTAATCTCCCCGTGCCTACCAAAATCGAAGGCAGCGCCTCCTCCTCGTGGCGTGTGCCGAGGGCCACTGACAGGGAGATACCTGCGCCGAGATTCCCGCCTCCTTGAGAACCAGCTGGAAGCGTGTCCGTGACCGTGATGAAATAAACAAGAGAGACCAGTCTGCACGAGCAGACCCTGCCGTGACGAGGGGGGCCACTGAATAACTCAATATCCGGTGGGTTGGTCTGGCCGTGGGTCTGTCCGGTCTGCAGAAAGCATGAGTGACCCTGCCTAGGAGCGGGGCTGCGGCCTCAGGTTTCAAAATGTAATTGCATGCATTAGGAGTGACTCACACGGAAGCCCAGCCTGGTTCTGCGGTGTAAGGCTCTGTGATCCCCCCTGTCACTCACACCCCATCCGCTCCCAGGCTCTGCCCTTGTAGGCCAAGGTGATGTTAAAATATAGGGCCACTGACACAAATCGGGGATGCAGCTGAACTGGGCACACACTTCCCTATACAAATAAAGACCGGTGCATAGCACTGAAAAAATAGCTCGGTGTTTATAACAGAGATTAAATGACTAATGTGTTGAACAATTTTATAGAGCAATTGAGTTATATTGTATGATAAATTATTCAGCAGTGCGCGCTGCATCCAAGTTACAACTAGTATTTGGTTCACTATAGAGATTACTTGTACGCATGTTTGGCAGCACACGAGTCAGGGTCGCGCGCAGTAGTTGTGTACTTCTGTTTTAAAACAATAGAAAGTAGAATTTAGTAGGCAAGGTGTGCACAATACATTCATATTCAGCCCCACACACGTGCCAGGTTCTTAGTTCATTAAAAGCGAGTTTTCTCAGATGTCTTAAATCCTCGGCCTCTTCCCTCCTCCTCCTTGGGCAGCCAGAGTGCATTTTCCTTAGTTTAGTCATTTCACTCCTACATTTTCAGTTTCTTCGTAAATCTACCAAGAAGTGCTCTTTTGCTTTATTGGTTTCCTTTATGGTTTTCTACAGCGGTTTGCGTTAACATGTTGGAATTCAAAACAGTCGACAATCATATTTTTTGTAATCAAGTTACGGAAAGTTATTCAGTTCAAAATGTTCCGCCTGATGCTAGGAACTGATGAAATGTTCTCTCAAAATAAACCAAGAAACAAGTCTTTTAAAACGTCTTAGAGCAACCCTGAGCACAAGTGGCATTTCCAGGTGGCGGCCAGGATGCTTGTATCCAGGTCAGGGACGACCTGGCTCGGCAGTTCAGGCTGGATTGTTCCCATGAGGCATAGGGTCAAGACTGATTTGGTATAATTGGGTCTGAACTGTAGGTGGCTAAGTGAGCTAAAGAATGATGATGGATTCAACCCAGATCTGTGACTGGGGGTGAGTGTCTGAAAAGTTTCAGTTCTCCGTCCATCCTCTCCTTGTGTTTGCTCTGGATTTGTATTGTGCCCATTCTGTATGACGTATAAAAGAAAACTACATGTCCCATCGCAATAAACGTGTTCAAGGATAAAAAGTTATCCACAGAAAGTGCTACAAATGACATGAACGTATTAGGCAGTAACTTCCCATAAGGGCTGGAGTATCCTCTTTTGATAACGCCTAGGTCTCAAATGACAGGACTTGCGTGGTGACTTAGCGATGCTTGCTGTGCTCTTGCATTGCACTGTAGGTAGGGTCCTAGGCTCTGATAGTTTTGGGCTACTGCAAGTATTGTCTAGAGTTTGAGTTGTCATTGCAGAGCTTGGAGCTTGGAGCCCATTTGAGGCTTCAGTTAATGGAGCTCTGCTGCTAGCGTCTAAGTAGGTAGCAGGGGCTCCTCTCAAGACTTGGCCTGGGGCTCAGGGGAGAGTGCACTGACTGGTGCCCTCTGCAACGACAGTCTATGGTCATCAATGGAGGCTGCAGAGGAGTCTGTCAGATCTTCAAACGCTGGTCTTTTAAAGACAGTGCGACACTGCTGGAATCAGTTGACAAGTGTGTGGCCCTACCACATGGGCAGGTCAGCTGATCATGTCATGTGGGCTCTTGGACCGCCCACATGATGGCAGAGTCCCACCAAGGTGATTCTCCGGCAATCATATTTTGCCTCTTGACACCTAGAAGTTTGTGTGGTGCTAAAAGTCGTGAGGGGGTGACACCATGACTTACTCGCACTGGGTGACACCAACCCTAGTGTGGCCACTGCCCATCATGTCCTTTACCGTCATCTGCCGGGGCCCCCACCTACGCTCCCTGCACAGGGCCACCATGAGCCTAGAGCCGGCCCTGTCCAGGCGCACTTGCGGTGAACGCCTTTCTCCAGCCCTGGTCCCATCTTCAACCTTACGCCTCTCCTCCTTTTATCATGATTCAGAGGGTTCTTCAGAAGATGAGACAAGACCAGTGCTCCCTGGTCCTGAGATAACTCCCTTCTGGCCTTCTCAAGCGTGGTTCCCGTCAACCTTGGAATTGTCGTGCGACATCCCCTTCCTAATTCCTGCAACAAAAGGTCTGGTTTCAAACGCAAACGGAGAAGATCACCACCTAGTACTTTCAGGGAGTTTGAACCTTCTTGCTTGGAAAGTGTCAGGCAATCTAACGAGTTGTCTGGACTTTCGTCATCAGCTCTCACTCTTCTCGGAGAGTCCTGGGCACCAGGGACTCACTACAGGTACAATAACATTTGGAGAAAATGGTTTTGTTGGTGCATGGAGAGGAACTTGAATCCAGCGGAGGCTCCTATCGTCAATATAGTTAATTTCCTTGTTGAATTATTCGACAATGGCCTCTCCTATAGATCCATTAATTGTTACAGATCAGCTATCTCTGCTGGACATTCTCTCATCAACGGTAAGACGGTAGGTAAGAACGTTATTATTTGTAGAGTTTTAAAGAGTATTAGACTAAGAAGACCTTCTAGATTCAAATACCAGTCCTTATGGGATGTTAAACTTATCCTAGATCTTTTTTGCTCATGGCCTGATAATTCTCTTCTTAACAGGAAATGTCTTTCCATTAAGCTTGCTAGTCTCTTATGTTTGATTTCTTGCCGTAGGGTATTTGATGTTAAATCTCTGGATATTTCTAGTAGATGTTATGACATGTTTGGTGTTAAGTTTGAAATCCTTAGGAGAACTAAGACCATGTTTGATTCTATCTTTTACCCTCGCTTTGACTTCAGCAAAAAACGTTGTGTTGTTGATTGTATGAGCGAATATGATTCCAGGATGAAAGATCTTCGCCCTCAGGATGCCAATCAACTTCTCATTTCCTTTGTCAAACCTTTTAAACCTATCTCTTCCTCCTCTATCTCCAGATGGGTTAAGCTGGCTATGAGCTTCGCTGGCATTGACCTCTCTAAATGTCAAGCCCACTCTATCAGAGGTGCTATGGCTAGCAAGTCCTTTTGGTCTGGTGGTAAGTTAGATGTTATCCTTAAAGCTGCTGACTCGTCCAATGCCTCAACTTTTGCTCGTCATTATTGCAAACCTATTGAACACTTGTCTGACATTGCTCTTCAAGGCTACCAACATGCATAATGTCGCCTCCTGTCTTGTAATGAAATTGCGATTCTCCTATTAACATGACCAGAGAATCTGGATTTTATTAAAGCCACGGAGGCTAACATTATCCCACCCGTCCCTCCCTTGAACGGAGTATATATACTTATGTGGTTGACTATTTGCATTTCTTATGATGTTGATTTTTTGGTCTTGTTCATGTTTACAATATGCAATTTATCTTTCCAAAGGTTCTTTCAGCCTTTTAATTTTTCACTTTTCTTTTCAGATAACTCGACTTAACGGACTTTCCTGGACTTCTCTACGTTTCCTTCCCCGGAATTCCCTTTTTTCATCACTCTCTAGTCCAAGTTGCACCTTGATTTTGCTGACTCTCTTTTTGCTTCATTGCATTTAAAAGAGGCAGCTCTATTGTTGCTCATGCCTTATATTGTTGTTATGTTGTCACCACATTCTAATTCTTTCTTTCTATGATGTAAACGGCTGCTTGTGAGTTGCATTAAAGGATTAATGTATAATGTTAGCCTCAGTGTCTTTAATGAAATCCAGATTCTCTGGTCATGTTAATAGGAGAATCGCAATGTACCACTATATTGTAGCAAGAAATGAAACATGTACCTTTCTTAAGCTACATTGGTCTGTGACTGGAAATACGACATGTCTGTTCTTGAAACATTCATAAGAGTGTGCAAACCAAGTTTGAACAGCATGTCTTGAGTGTCAGAACCCACAAGTTCTAGCAGGAAGCCTCTGCCATCCACATTGTTCTTGACACAAATCTCCTCAATATAGATATCAAAACACCTGATCCATCTACTACACCGAGGCCCAAATTCTCAGATTCATCAACATCAAAACTGTGCGGCACACATAGCACCATAGTCATTTGACACTGGACAATTGCCTTTCCATCACCGAGGTATGGTGATACGTGTTTCGTCTTGAAAGTAATTCCATCCTCTGAATCAGCAGTTGTCGTGAATCTCTGGCCTCAATAGCTTATAGCTTAACAGCAGACAATGATATATATGGGAGGAGAACCACCTTGTTGCCAGTGCATCTTCTTTTCAAAGTAGTGACTCAAACATGTGATCAAATCAAGTTCAAGTAAGGTCTTTTAAAATACTTACATTAGAGCTGGAAGCTGCATTAATGTGAGAATATCATACTTTCAGGAGCAAGTGCACAAAGCATCATCTTTGCCCAGTTAGCTCCAAAAATATGTCCTTGGTCTACATCCTAACTTTCACCCTGCAACTCTGCAGAGAGGGTGCATCAGACGTTGTGTCCACTGATGATCTGTGTGTGCTACACTCAATGCGAAACTGCATACCACAATTTGCTTATCTGTCCCCCCCCCCACAAGTACAAAGGATCATTCTACAACACTATCACTCAAATGGTGCGATACTGTTCAGATCCTTAGCATTTGTGTGGTGTGGTGTGCAGTTGAAATGCACACACTTTAAGAGGTCAGATATATGGATCTGTACAAGTATATTCATGAATAACAATGTAAATAGCACTTACTCATTTTTGTATTTAATGCTTTTATGGAGCTACCCATCTCAATGTAGGGTGTCCGAGCGCTTTACATCACTCCCCTATTTTATACATTGACAATAAATCATAAAAGTGTGTAAACCAACGTACATTATGTTACATAAGAGAATGAGGGTTTCAAGGGGTAGGAGTCACACATCATCTGTACTGGGAGGGATTACATGTTAAGAGTGCATGTCTGTGAGAAACACCAAATCAGGATTTAAAACATAACACAGTGCTTCAGGTTGTCTGTACTAATAATAAGACTGTATTACTGCTTACAGAAACCCATTTTAGTAGCCCTATAATATTAACAGGTTGAGAAAAAAACAGTAAGTTTTTTTAAGCCCATGTCTGGCAGTTTGCATGCAGGTCCGGGCTGCCAACTCATAGCTAACTGTGCTATGCTTGAAAGAGCGCAATTTATGACCTGCAGGTAATAAAAGGATCTGTGCCAAAAGCACTTACCTAACTACATCAAATGAAAATCTGTCATCTGCATTTAACACAATGTGCTTTGCAGAAGGAAAAAGAACCATTTATGCTAATGTATGAGTCAAATCTATGACTAAAAAACACAGTGTATTAACCACCAGAATTATCTTCACATTATTATTATTCCGAGATTTACTGGATACACCAAGCTCTCTGCAACAGGTGCATTAATTCCATAAAATATGTTAAAATGCAGCCTTTCCAACCAATTAAGCCACAACATATTAATATGAAAAGTTTCACCTTGTTGCCAATTTCTTTATTTAAAAAAAAAAAACACCTGAATGTATAGGTTGACTGCAAGTCTGCTTTTCATGACTGTCACCCCTTTTGTTGTCCCACCTCGACCCTTGATAAAGGGGCTTCCAGCCTAAAGTTTGTCCAATTCCAACACTGGTTGACGGTGTGTTTCTCATGAAGTTTTTTAAAATAATGAGACAGTTCTCTTTCAGTTTACAGCCGTCACACTCCAGTACTGTTTCACACGCAATGCTTTCACTTAACTATGAAACAGGATATCGTGGTTAAGTGATGAACAAACACATTTTGGAGCGAAACAGAGGCCAGGTTCAGCTTCAAATTCCCGCCAAACCCTTTACAGTCCAGAAGAGGCGCTGTAGTCAGAGCAGCAACACAGTCTTTATTTTATTGGAGATGAACTTTGTCAATCTAATTGCAACCCCCTTTACACCACCCCTTTCTTAAAACGGTCCCGATGCCAGTCAATTCGTCTATCACTCTACCTGCTACTTCAAAGTACTATTGGCGTCTGATCTCTGTCAATTAAACATTAGCAGACGATTTGATTGGATTGGTCTAAGAGCATGGGAAGTCCCCATTTTTTTCATTGGGTGGCGTGCCATGGCTTCTGGCACGCCCCCGAAACGACCTGTCGCTTTGTGACAGGCCGACGAGGAGCGTTTCCTGGTGCAGCCTAGTAACCGCCTCCTTTTAAACAGTAAAAACAGACTAAAGGAAGAGGCGCCAGTGCCAGGGTATAGATGGATGTTAACCTGGAGTCCATTTTCGAAATCTCTTTAGTGCACACACTGAACATAGAAGTGAAAAATACTAACACAATAAACAAATAAATAAAACGAAAACAATGTGCTTCACAAAATGAGAGTCCAGCATTATATTCAAACCATTCAGTATCAAAAAGCAGTTTTCTCAATATTGATATAGTTTTCTAGTAGTAGAATTGATATTAATCAGTTTCCTCAGTTTTTGTTCCAGTAGAGTAAAATGTGCAAATATATTTTAATTACCATTATTTTTAATCTCCTAGCCTTGCAAGCGTTGGAATGATTACTCTATTTAGATATGGCCGCCGTTTTGCGGGCGTGATGAACTTCTACGTCAGGTCTCGACTCTTTTTCTATGTCTTGACTCGCTGCGCGTGAGACCACTCTGTTGCCCTTGACTCCACCCCTTTCCTCGCCCCCGTCTCCTGTCCGAGGAGATGTCATTCCTTATCGGCGGAGCGTTTTGCTCCTGCTCCCCGGTTTCGCCCATCTTCCCCGGTGTGTGATGCTGCCCGGGAACCGGAGGACTTCTAGTGGCGGCTGGAGAGAGAGCGCGCGGCCGTGGCCGTTGGAGGGGGCACAGTGAGCGCACGCGGGGCCGGCAGCGGAGGGAAGCGGCTCGCGCGCAACGGCGGGTCCGACTCCGCAGCCCCGGGTTCAAGCATGGCGGAGCAGGCGGCGCTGGAGAGCCGGCCGCAGAAGGGAGCTGCCGCCTCCAACTCCTCGGGCCGGGCCACCGGGGGCAGCAGCTCCTCTTCCGGAGGGGCCCTGGCAGGTGGGCTATCGCAGCCGGCGGGCTGGCAGTCCTTACTCTCCTTCACCATCCTCTTCTTGGCCTGGCTGGCCGGATTCAGCTCCAGGCTCTTCGCTGTCATACGCTTCGAGAGCATCATCCACGAGTTCGACCCTTGGTGAGTGCGGGGATGGTCTGTCTGATGCAGTGGGGGTTGTGGAGCAAGAGGGAGGGGAGCTTTAAGGCTCAAGGGAGTGAGTCTGAAAACCCTGTCTTGAACAGGAGAAGAGACTTTCGGTGCATTCTGGCATGATCTGCACGAACCCCCTCCCCCTCCAACCAGGTCCTACGGGACCAATTAAGTAATTCAACCCAGGATGAGCATGGACTGAGCTACAACCCTGTGCCGCCCCACCTGCCGGTTTCAATCCAGCAGCACATGGAGGAAGTGAGGTACCTCGTGAAACTGAAGGAGGCCTTTGCATGCAGCTTTAACGGGACGCACCTGGGCAGTTCCACAGCTTTCCTGCATAAGACATGCACGAGACTTCAAACATGCAGCATACTCGTCCTTGGGCTTAATGATAACTTACAGGGAAATAGCAACCAGATGCAAATAGTTACTAATTTGAAGCACTGTGCATTCGTATTAGGGAGCTAAACTGGGATTTACCCACCACTTTTTACCGAGCGCTTAGATTTTGGATTTTACAGTTCGCACTGTTGCAGTCTTTTGTTCGTGACAGTTGAGCTGCTAATAGCGATCGAAATAGTGAGATGACTGCGTTATCAAGCTATCCACGCAGGGTGGCAGTGACCTGGAAAGACCGCTGATATTAACTCATAGCATACAGTTTGACACTGTTGTACCTTGGAAGCAGTACCCTGGAAGACCGAGTGGCAGTTTCACTGCCACCAGTAGATCTACCTCCCAACTTTTTAACCTAAACACAAGGTGATGTCGGACGATTGATTTTAAGGTAGTTACATTTGAATTCAATAGAAACGGACACTTTTATTTTTTTTTGAGCAGAGGAATAAGTTGTTTTTTAGGTTGATGTATTACGTTTGGAGGTTGAACCAGGACATTGAGTGACAAACTCCAAATAATGGTTTATGGAGAGATACAAAAACATGCATACGAAAACAGAATGCAAATAACGATAACTTGGTTAGCTTTTGGGTACTTCATTTATTTTCTTTTATTGCTGGAGGTTATAGACCTTCTCGGCACCATGATATATTCGATCTTCGCGATTCTTAAAAAAAAAAAAAAAAACCCAAAAAGTGCAATATTGTACCTTTGAAAGTAGTTAAGTTTCCTAGTACTTGCAGTGTAGCAAACTTCAGAGAATGAGGGCTCAGCTGACAGTACAGTAATGTGTGATTCAGCGGATGGGTTTAGTATGTAGTAGAAACAGGAGTCATTATGGGAAAGCAGAGCAATGTACAAGAATGCATCTCCAACTTTCTTGAATTGGGGGATGAATGAGTGAGCTGTGTGGTGGGAGGCTATTGCAGAGCTTGATCACACACCATATACTTATTTGTGATTGTTTATCTTGCATAATGTCTATTAATGTCTATTAATAGTGTCCAATGTCCAGCACTGAAAGAGGCTAGAAATAAATATTTGCTTCCTTTTAATATAAAGATTTAAGTTGGACTCTCCTCAGGATTTGATGGACTTGCTGCCAAACCCACCAACTTTGTGTGTTAAAGTGTGCACACTTAAAACATGTTTTTCACCTGTTTTATTGAATGGGTGAAATATTATTTGGACTTATGAATGATAAGGAATATTTTATGTATTTTGATTACCAATATTTTTAATATGTTGATGATTGTGCACCTCGGGGTATGTCAAAATTAATAAAAAAATAAACTCGAAACCTTTATTGTGACAAGCATAGGAAACCTAAGATGGATTGGTGCGAGTGAAAGACCTCTGCTAGTTGAAAGCTTCCTTATGTGAAAGAAAAAGGGCATTACATGGATGCTGGTCTTGGGTGAGCTGGAGGAACAAGAGGTAGGTCATGGGAACACAGAGAGCAGCAAGTGGGAGCTTTGTTGGTCCCCCTAAGTGTGCCATTTGATTGGTAGGTGAAGGCTTGAGCGACGTATCAGGTGGTGTATTGTGTTTTCTTTAAGTTGGTATTGGTGTTTCGTTGAGGAGTGGCAAGGTGAGTGCCACTGGCTTTGTGTGTACTCGTGCTAGGATTTGGGCTACTGTGATGCTCGGTTGTGTGATGCCCTGTGTAAGGCTCAACCGAGTCCCTGTACAAGCAGGTGGTGGAGAAAGAGTTTTGGAACTCCATGCAAACCAGGGAACTAGAAGTGAGGATGGTATGCGAGCTAAAGGATAATGTGTAGGATGGCCAGCTTTACATTATCACTTCTTGTGGTGCTTTGTGTTCGCAGACACATGAGAAAATGTTTGTTGGGCAATGGGGTACCTGAGTCACATACCTTATTTCTGGGGTTTCATGCAAAATCCCCCTCCTCTAAATCCGACTAACTCTATAACTCAGCTAGAGATTGATTTTATCAAGTGTGATTACTATACGTACTCAATTTGAGCTCTCCCATTACCACCTCCTGAAGTAAGACCTGTCTGCTCGCTGTTGCAGGATTTGAGAAGCAAATTTAGAAAATGACCAGCTATGTATCTGAATGGGAACACTTTTGGTAAATAGTGTTTAGCATCTACCACGCATACTGGCCAGTAACTGCTTTACTGCTACATGACCTGGTCTAGTGGGTACGTTTTAGCCGTTGATCTAGGATGCAAGACATCTAATCTCAGCTTTAGTAGTTCACCAAATATGAAGGAAATAAACACTGTATTCTGAAGCTAGGCAGGCCTCACAACACTGACATTACAATGGGAAGGGCAACCGTTACGTGTTCCCACCATGCATCATTGTCCCTCAGTTGCAGTCTGGGCTAGTTGGAAAGGTAGAACCAGTAGAAAAGTTTATTTTTATTCCTAGCCTCCCATTTCGCCATATTGTGTGCGGTCAGGGCAATAACATATTGAATAGATTGTTCTGCCCACCTCTGGCAATATTGGAAGTATTTAGAATCCATATAAATGATATTAGTTGGAGTGTGGTTTAAAAAATGGACTCACTTTTGTGGAAGGGGAGAAGTGCCCTTTCTTCTGCTATGGTCCCCAAAATGCTATGTGGTGGTAAATGGTTACTCTGGTAGAAGTAGCTGTGTGCTGCGTTCTCGGGTCTACAACTTCAACTTTTTGGTCCCTGTGAAAACATCCAGTTTGTCCTGGATGATTTGTATCGTCCTGTTTGCTACTGTACCTCTGTCCACTGATATGACAATAAGTCAGCAGTGTGAAACAAACTTGATGGAAGAAATACACATAAGCTGCATACTCCCTGGACAGGTCTCCAGCATGGTATTCAATAATACATTCAGTGCATCAGCAGGTGGCAGTATTTGCATCTTCATACCTAAATGTGCACCTGAAGGTGCATTGGTAGGACTTCCCTCCTGTGCTGCAGCTCTTAGCCACATAGAAGTACAACATTCATAGCTCATAAAGGACTGAAAGAGTGGGAGTTTTTTGTCTTTTGAGAGGGTTAAAAATGGTGGATTTTGCATTTCTTTGCTTAGAATAAAATCCATGCCGTTATTCTTTTTTCTGAAGTAATCCATTGTAGTGGTTGGGCTATTTGTCACTAATTTAAACCGGATCTACCTATCATTGTAGAGTTTTGTCCTCTATAGCTGAATACCATAAATTAAGTGGAGTTACATCACGAGGGAGTATAGTTTTTTTTTGGTACAAACTCAATTAGTCCATCTTGTTTCTGCGTTGTGTGCCTCCATTTGCAGCCCAGTTTCTGCTTTGTCGCAATTCGTGCAATGCAAGGAGAATGTTGCAGGTTTTGATGCCATTTGCATTATGTGCCCAGTGTATTTTGTTTAGTTTTAGACATGTTCATACATTATCCCATGCGACCAGTCGGATACTGGAGTTGTACTACAGCGCATACAAAAACGTGACCCTTCGGTTTGTTAGATGTGCACCGTTAAGTATTATAATACTAGTTTTGTGCTGTCGCACTGCTATGCCATACTGATACCTCCATAGTTTGGACATCTACACTCGCTCCTAAATCTGTGCAAGATGACTTATAAATAAAGCAGTTCCCTCTCTAGTGCACATGTTTTGCATATTTCTGCTAGGTGTATCGAGAGTTTCTGCGGAATAATATTAGCTCCTTGACTAGCATTGCTTGTGTACAGATTCTGATATCTGATGCACGTTCTTAGTATTTTTGTTCAGGTGGCTTTCATATCTTTACTGTTCGTCATTTACAACTAGTAGAAAACATGGTTTAATAGCTACTGTCAACTGATGTTGCTCAGACAATTGCTCAATCAGAATAGGAGGAGACTGCTCTATGAAAGAATATTTAGTGGTTAATTTCATCTGAGATTATATTTCAGTGAGTTTGCATAAAGTTGAAGCAGGATAGTTCTCATCAGTTTAGAATCTGAGTGCTGGAGAGTCACACACATGCAAAACATTCAGTTGTATGTGAATGCCTTCTCTGTCGCTACCAGTTACCCTTAGGGTGCACTTGCAACATTTATGCCGCCACAATAACTGTCCTAGTTCACCTACTGTTCATCAAAGACACGCGAGATGGGCCTAGTAACACAAGCTTTCCTTTGTTCTTTCCCTTGATGTACCTTTGGGCATTCTTTCTTGACCCATAATACGATAGGCTCTGGTCGGCCCAATTTTTCTGCTAAACGGTCCCAGTTTTTTGAGCTGAAAGCACCCTTCCCCCCCGTGATTAGTTCTGACCCAGAAGCGTAGTTCAGTTTGTCAATAGTATTACATACTTTAATTTTCACCATGTGATACAATAGTGATGTGGAAGAGTCAGTTCGCTGTAAAAGGATGCTTGGTGTTTGTCTGCCTTTACTCCCAGCTCAGTCCTCATTCACATGCATCACTGACTTATGTATCTTCCAAAATCCAGTCGGCCATCTCAAAGTAACGACAGTAGTGCTACGAAACTTTCTGTCAGTGTTCTGTTATTTAGTTGAACCTACACCTGACTTTACGAGCCAAGTCTCTCATGTGACTAACTTTACCCAGTCCTACTGTCCTTTTACTGGTGGACTTGGTGTGTAGTTCACAGGTACTGTTTCTCCATCCTTTCACCTTTTTGATTTGCGCTCTTCATACTCTGCCTACCTTTCGGAGACGTTCCTGACCCATTTCTGTGGAACCTCCAAGTTGTGTCATGTCTTTGGTGACACCTTCAGCCAGTTCTTGCTTTTCTACCAGCAGCATGTCTAGTGGAACTTGCAGGTTTGCTTTTTCCATACTACGATTGTGCTTCAAAGTCTCAGCATGAGAAGTGCTTTTGTACAGAGAAACCAGGGCTTGGTTAGCACTACACACGGTATGTACATGGAGACACTTAGCTGTTATGTGACTACTTCCCCAGTCCTACCTTCCTTTTAGAGGCCGAAATGGGAGAAGCAATAATGGAAAACACAAGTTATGTTGTTAGCACAGAAGTCATGCATTTATTTCCCAATAAATGCATGGATCATGCAGAAGTGACAACTGTCTACATTGCACTAACAGGATGATTTGATTCGTTATCTGTACACAGAAAAAGCATAAGCCGACACGAAAGAGCCAAACACTGTGGCTTTCTGCAAGGTTGCTGGATTTCCTATGCTCTTTCCTGCAAGTTGGATACCTTCCAATTTCCTCCGGTGGAACCCTTCTGATATGCAGTACTGCATCACTTCCTCAAAAAGGGCCACCCTATATCACGCCACCTGGAAAACAACTTAATATGATAAACCTTTCTTCATTTGAAGATTTTTAGCTCATCTTTCTTACTACTCTGACATTTAGTGGCCATACATTCATGACTCCCATGCACTTTGTTACAGCTGCTGTACCTTACTGACTGCCTCTGCCCCCACTTTGGTTTACAAGCTCTCAAGAACTTCACTGCCTTACTAGACTAAGCACTTGATCTTGCTGGTCATGGAATATCTTCTAGGCCACTTTTGCTTGTGAGAGTCTGATTCCTGTTCAAACATGCCAACCTAGCCACAAAACCCCATAACAATACGTAAACCTGCAATGTTACTGGGAAGAGTCCTATTCAGTTATTTCCCTCTCATCTTTTAGCCCGTGCCTGCATTTATCACTCTGCACAAATTGCTGGCTAACGGCATGCAAAATAACTTCCTCTTGTACATAAAAGCATTGGATTTCTAATATACCTGTGTTTAAAACGTGCGAGAGATCCACTGTGATGGGAGATGGACGTTTGCTGGCACCAATTTTCATACCTGTTTGTTTGCACTTTGTGCTGTCTGTACTGTGTGAGAAAGAATCCTGGCTTACCGTTGGACCTATAGGTAGGTTTAATGGATAAATCTTGCGATCACTTTTTCTTTGCCCAGGGGGAAAATCTATTTTTAATTCTGTTATACACTTACTATCCCAAGTCTTTGTTGGCCCACGTCATGCGAAATGCTACTGAGGAGCTGCATCGATCCTAGAATAGTAGGAAACGATTTGTCTGAACAGAGATGATATTTTACAGTGTAAGTTAAGTGTTGAGATTGGAGATGTTAACTTTCAGAGTTATCTCTGACTTGTGTGGACTGGAACCAATAAAAAATGCAGTGTTTTGAGCATAATTCCCTTCCGACTCGTTATGCAAGTTCTGGAAAGGCTTATACTGCAGTTGGTGCAGGCTTTACTAACCCACTTTTTTATGGAGGACTTCCCTAGCGAAAGTACTGTTTGCAGTTATTTGGTTTTAGCATGGAGATTTCCTTGAAGGTTAGGATAAATAAAATGAAGTGGTGTGAGGACTCGACGAAAAGCAGTTTCCTGGGTTTCTTTTCTTTCTTTCTTTAAATGTTCTTATGACTCTCTCAGGTATGGTATATTCACCTGTGTAGTTGATGATAAGCCTATGAGGAGAAGGAGAGCTCAGTCCAGGTCCAATAGTGTTTGTTTCGCTCCCCATTAGCTAAGTCCAATGGTATTACTTTTGCCTCCAGAATCAGATGGGTCCTGTTCTCCAGGGCGGTTTCCCAAGGCCTTCAAAGCTGCACACACTGCCGTGGTCCCATCTGCAAACATCAGACTCCCTGTCAGTCAGTCTGATGGTTAGACCTTTTTCCATGCCATGCAAGACTGGTGTTTCGCAAGCAGGCATTCCACATATGTTTGCCGTGCTGTCCTAGTGCAAGACATGAGATTGAGCAAGCATGTATTAAGTAAATGCAGGTTTCTCCTGCCTGTAATGGAAAAAGTGTTGTCGGTCACCAGTGAACCAAATGAATTGCCTGGCCGTTTAACTTCATGTTAGAAAACCTGCTTCTGGGAAAATTCCTTGAGTGGATTTGTAGATTCTATAGACTCTGGTCAGGAAGGTTCCGTACACATATTAAAATTTGTATTAGTTTGAATCTCCCTTTAGTTGCTTTTGCACGAAGTATTTCCAACTAGCTCGATTCAAAGTCAATACCTCACTTGCATCCTTTGCACACAAGTCCTAAAAACATATAGGAGTCTAGTCTTAGTTTCACCATTAATCTGTTCAGGTGGGTAATCTCCTTCCTGCCAGTTTCATGTGCACTTGACTGTGGGTTGTTCTGCTTATCTACATTGCCAGAAGATCAGCTGCATGGGTCTGCAGTCGATCGGCCAGGAATTGTCTCGGAGTCATCTCAACCTGATGTTCTTAAATGTTTGTATGACCCATCGTATCTGCTACCCATTCGAGTCACTCTAGCCCAAACCATACTCTAGCCCAAACCATACTCTAGCCCAAACCATACTCTAGCCCAAACCATACTCTAGCCCAAACCATACTCTAGCCCAAACCATACTCTAGCAAACACCAGAAAGGGGATATAGACCAAATAGGTTTACATCCGCTTCCTGTAGCAGCTAAGTACCTCAATTATTTTTTGGAGGTTGGAACCAGGTTGGGCTGCATAACACTGCCTCAAGTAGAATTACAGGCTAAATGGGTTTTATGAGGAACACAGTCTATTGTGGCGGAGTACCCAACAGCCATCATGCCATGTTTTGCAGCTACACTGCCCCCTCCCTTTTACACCCAATAGGTACTCAGATTCCTTTAAGAAGGTGCTCCTCCTACTGTCTTCCCATAGCGAAAACGGTAACAATAGAGTTTGGCTACTTGAAAAAAGACGAAGTCAGGACCACTTCAAGAATTTTAGAAATCAGATCAAGCAATCATGGTATGAACTTCTTCTTAGTATCACTTGCCTATCATGAATATGGGGGCTCTCTGTTTAAAATAACATCAAGCTCTGAGGGCTCCCAAAGACCTGATCATGTTGACTGACCATAAGCTGTAGTCTTTGTGGTATATTCACACTGTCAGTTGTTAGAATTTCGACTTTGTCCATTGCAGTAGCATGGTTGGAACAATTTGTAATCCTCTTATTACTGGTCATGGTGGGAACAAAGAAGAGTCAACCCTACTGACTTAAGGTTCCAGATGGTGGTTGTTGGTTCAAAACACCTTCCTGTGCATTTTTCATTGCAGCATTGACCTGAAGAATGTTACTGACATCGCAATTTTGGTTATGCCATAAATCATCGCTGAGCGCTCTTTTCACAGCCTTTAGCACAAGTGCTAGTTTGATCATTGCCATTTAAAAAAAAAGATGGATTTGATAGCAGTTTCAATTTATTGACCAACTCTTAAAACCATGCGTAATTTCAAGTTATTTTGCTGCTATTTAGAAATAGACACCCAGTCGACACTAGGCTTAATTTTCAGGATATATACCTAAAATAAATTTGCAGGTGAATCATAATGGAATAAATTTGTGCAGTTAATGGTTATCTTGATTACATGATTGTGATTCAGCCGACCTGGACCATCCCTGCGTGCTCAAAATAGTAGGTTTGTGTTAAAAGTATAACTTGATGGCGGTCATTTTATCACTCTAAAGTATTAACAGTCCATCCCTGTTGTGGTCGACACTGGCCTGAAAGTGTTGGTGCAAGTGCAATGCCCACTGTGCTACCCTGCGCTCCTTTCGGGGTTAGGACACCCTAAACACGGAAGGTAATGGGGATTCAAGGAAGAAATCACTTAAATCTATTTACATGATATTAAATGAGTTTTTTATATCAAAATATTTGTAAATTCGGAAATTGTCATGCTGTGTCTTAATATTTGGTGAATTTTGAAACCTAGATGGCAGTGAGCCAGAGCGGTTTTGCTTCATTTCCAGTTGATTTTTTTCCTTTGTGCAAAATGTCACTTCTTTCTCTTTTGGTTTAACCTCAATTGCTTCCTTACTTTCAGGAATCAAGTATTGACACCCATAGCTTGTTAGCAGTTGCTAAGTAGGTCACCACAGTTGGTACATGCAGGATACGGCCTATTTTACATATGAAATTGCTCTCCCAAGAATGTTGCGAATCTCACATGGGAAGAGGAGGTCCGTCAGTAACCCGTGGTGCTTTGTGCCTATAGCCATGTGCTCTATAGGAGTGCTCTGATGTTATGTCCGTTATTGGAAAATTAATTTAGACCGCTCATTGTGTTCATCACACTGATTCTCATGCTTCACTGTTACCTGTTTTTTGATCTTCTACCAGTCGTTTTGTTACCAACCTTTAGAGAACACAGTGATAAGAAACCTTAAATGCCTGTCCGGAAATCCTTACCCAGTTTGCGCATTTTAGCTGCATACTTGTTTAAAAAGACCCTTTTATGTTTAAACTGCTTTAGCAGTGGGGGCTAATGGGAGCAGCAAAAAAAAAGTCAAATATGTTTAAAGGTTACGACCTCCTTTGTGGCTCTTGCGAAGTCATTGAAATGTTTATTATCTTGGGCACCTGTCTGAGTGCTATAAAAACCGGCCTGATGGCCTCGGAATAATTCAAAGTATATACTGCATGGGAGACTTGTCATATACATTTGGTATCTCACACTGTTGTATCCCACTTATGCCACCCCTCCCGTGCCCTGCGCTTGGTTCCTTCCCTTTCCCTGCGTGTGAGCTTCCCCTGTGCTCTACCCTCCCTGATTGGTTCCCCTGCATTCCATGCTTCCCTGGTTGACCTCCTTTGACATGTACCGATAACAGATGTTCCACTGACCCACGCATGACTACCCGTGTGGGGCTGTTTCTAATAAACCTAACATGAGGAACTTATGATCGTCTAATGACTACTTTGTAACGGTGGCGACGAGCGGAACTACAGCCTCACACCGTGGTATATCCAGGTACAGCTGACGAACAGAATACTTAAATGAAATGTAATTTCAATCTGAAGATTGGAACAAACACCTTCTACTTTGAAAGCTGCTTCGTGTTTGAATCGGAGGCTGTGGAAGCGTATGCCTGGTGCCGAGATTTGAGTATCTCAGGACGTCCGGTTTCTTTGCAGTCCATAATCGTTTTGGACTTCGTATTCGTGACGTGACAGCTGCTGCATCACATGAAGGTACGGCCGCACGGCAATATGGACTTTCTCCCCTCGTTTGTCGTCTGAAATTGCCTGTGTTCGTCTCCGCTCATAGGCATACCATTGCGAAGCATTCCTGTCGGTTACAGCCGTGCGCATCCACAAAAAGGCATTCCTGTCAGCTGTTTGCGCCTCCATTTCAATCTTTTCTGCGCATGCTCGGCGACGCGTGACGTCAATGAAACGCAGCGTTGGAAGCCATTTTAAATTTAAAGAAAAGCAATTGAAATTGATCGTGCTGCCCGAGTCTCTGGGTTCGAGTCTGACCAACGTTCTGCATGAGTGAACATTGCGAAATGTGAATGAAAAGGGGCCGATAATTTTACAAATGCAACTGGATGAATACTCATCTAAGTAAAAGTGAATATTTATGAACAGTGATGGTAACAACTTCTACACACACTTTAAAATAAGTAATGTACAGTTCCAAAAGGAGTGCGTAAAGTGAATTCACAAGTATATTTGGAACTTGAGCACAACTACTCATATAAAAAAAAAAGAGGGGGGAACAGGCAAAAGTGAGAACTTGAGCAAGAAGGTTCCTATTGCTATGTGTGCTCTTAGTTCCTTAAATCTTTCGCAACCTCAAGCGTTCCTACCTCTAAAAGGTGCACCATGCATGCCTTGGAAAGAGTGGAAAGAATACTTTATTAATTACATTGAGACAGTGGAAGATGACGATTTCACGGCTGTAAAGAAAAAAAAAAGTACTGTTGTACTGTCTAGGTCCAGGCGGTGTGAAGACCTACAACAACATAGAGAAGAAAGTAAGAACAGGTGATGATGTTTATCAGCATGCCTTGGACGATCTGGACGACCACTTCTCGCCTATTGTGTGTGTCGCTGTTGACCGGTACAAATTCTCAAGAAGAAAGCAAGGGAAAGAAGAGAGCATTGAAGATTGTTGCGGCCTTGAACAACTTAGTCTTAACCTGCAGATTTGGAGCTTTGCAAGAGGAGTTTGTGCGTGATCAAATACTTATGCACGCAAGCAACCCCAATATCCAGGACAAACTTTGGGTTAATGGTGAGGCTTCTTTGAAGGAAGTTATTGCTCTTGTCAAAAAAGCTGAACTTACAGGCAGATGCGCCAAAGCAGTCATGGATGAACCTGTGGAGGTTAAAGCTATAAGATCCTCTAATGCAACCAAACTAAAACACAAAGGAAACAAAAGAGAAGTGAGACATGAATATCACAAAAGATGTGAACCAAGTAAACCAAGACAAAGCAGTGAAAGACGTAGTAGTACTAGAGACAATGAGTTTGCTGAACTTAGATGTTATCGTTGTGGGTCTCCAACCCATTTAGCCGATTCAAAAAAGTGTCCAGCCATACATCAAAAATGCTTGTCATGTGGAATGACTGGGCACATCGCCAAAGCATGCAATAGGAAAATGTATAAACAAAGCAGACCGGTCCGACATTCATGAAGAGAGCGAGTCCACAGACGAAGATTCTGAATATTCTGACTCCGACAGCGTCAGTTATGTCTTCTCAATCGAATGACGTGTTGGAACTCACGCCAAATAAGAAGAAAAAACCCATGTGTGATGTAAAATTGGGTGGTGTGACAGTCAATCTGATGGCAGACTCTGGGTCTCCCTTCACGATCAACAACGAAAATGTGTGGAAGCAATTCACGGATAAAGTTAGTTCAACTCTTGAAAAATCAAAAGTCATCGCTAGAAGCTACACGGGAAACAACATAGAATTCTTAGGAACTCGTGATCTAGAATTTGAATTTAAAAACAGGAGAGCATATTGCAGACTTTATGTTGCTAAGAAAGGCCCTTCTGTCCTTGGCTGGAGTGACCAAGCGGATCTTGGTATCCTGCTCGATCCCAACAGTGCTGATCCGGTGTTGTCTATTAATGATTCTAGTAAAATGGCAATACTAAAAGACTTCCCAGAAGTGTTCTCAGGTAAAGTTGGTCTTCTTACCAGCTTTGAACATAAAATAGAACTAAAAGATTCAGCTGTTCCTTGCATTCACAAGGTAAGACATGTACCAGTGTCAGTGAGAGATGATGTTCAAGCAGAATTAAACAAACTTGTCAAGGATGGTATTATAGAAGAGGTGGAATCAGCGGAGTGGGTTTCCCCCTTGGTTGTTGTGAAACGTCCCAATGGGAAAATTAGACTTTGCATCGATCTCAGGGACCTCAATAAGAACATTATTGTAGATCAATACCCCGTATTTGTGAAATGTTTAGTGCCACCAATGATATGTGTGTATTTTCCATTTTAGACTTGAAATCCGCGTACCACCAAATTCCACTACACGCTGACAGCAAAAAATTCACAACCTTTATCACACCCTTTGGTTGTTATCAGTTTACCAGGGTACCTTTTGGATTGGCCTCTGCTGCAGCACTTTTCCAAAGGGTCATGACATCCATTCTGGAAGGTGTTGATGGCATCAGGTTTTTCCAGGATGATATCCTGGTCATGGGTAGCAACCAATCGGAACATGACACACGACTTAGGCAAGTTTTTAACAAATTGAAAATGCATGGTCTAACTGTAGAACTAGACAAATGTAAAATCTCACAAGACAAAGTGATTTACCTTGGGCACACCATCAGCCAGGAAGGCATTAAACCCAAACAAAGTTTAGTGGACGTTATCCTCAATGCTCCGTGTCCCTCTAGCAAAGAAGATGTACGAGCTTTTCTTGGCTTGACGGAGTATTACTCTAAGTTCATTAGGAATTTCTCAGAAAAGACCTACAATATAAGACAATTACTGAAAAATAAAACCAAGTTTGTCTGGTCACCTGACTGTCAGGTCACCTTTGATACCATCAAAAAGGAAATCAGCGAGGCACCTTTTCTCAAAGGGTTTGACCCCAAAGCAGAAATCTATCTAACCACCGATGCAAGCAACAAGGGAATTGGTGCTGTTCTAGCCCAGAAGGACACATCGAACCAAGAATGGGTTGTAGCCTTTGCCTCCAGGTCGCTCCCCTCTGCAGAGGAAAAGTACTCGGTAATTGAGCGTGAAATGCTGCCCTGTTCATGGGCGCTCAATTACTTCAGAGCATATGTGTGGGGATATGAAATCCATCTTCGCACAGACCACAAACCATTGATCAAGATACTGTCTGCCTCGGGTCTGCAAAATGCTTCACCAAGACTGAGCAAAATGTCAATCAAGCTGTTGGATTACAACTACACGGCGGAATATTGGCCAGGAGTGAAAAATAAAATTGCAGACTTCCTCAGCAGACTGCCTCACACTGAAAGCATGGCCACACAAGAAGATGAGGAGAAAGTGGCTCTGCAACACTGACCTGGATGGAATATCTGCGGAAGAATGGAGTCAACACATGTCGCGCGACTCAACGTTGCAAGAAGTATGCAAATTCGTAAACTCTGCATGGCCTGAAAAGCGCAACCTACATGACAATATCAAAGCATACTGGGAAACAAGAAATGAACTCAGTTGGGAAAACGGTGTGTTGTACAGAATTGGTAAAGCTATAGCCCCAGTCACACTCGGAGACAAAATTCTAAGATTGTGCCACATAGGCCACCTTGGCATCACCAAGACTAAGCAGAGAGTCAGGTCAAGTTATTGGTGGCCGGGTATTGACAAACAAATTGAGGTCCAGGTCAGGAACTGTGTTGAATGCTCTGACTCAGACAAAACCCCCAAAACGTCAAAAATCAGTCTCTCTCCAATTCAACCCCCCCTAATGGCATGGGAGAAATTGGGCTTAGACATTGTGGGGCCCATCGAAGGACATGACAGCGAAATCAAGTACATTCTGGTGGCGATAGATCATTTCTCCAAGTGGCCAGAAATTAAAATTGTCGATGAAATTGACACCTCAAAATTCATTAATTTCTTGGATAAACTGTTTTTGAGTGAAGGATTACCTAAATCAGTACTCGCAGATAATGGCCCGCAATTCTGCTCAGAGGCATTCAAGTCGTTTCTAGCAAGGAACTGTATTACTCATCACACCACTTCAATTTACCATCCCGAAGGTAATGGCCTCACTGAACAATTCAACCGTGTCTTGAAGGGTCATATACAACTATCTAGAAACGCAAACCAAAACTGGGAAGAAGAAATTTACAAACTCATCTGGGCATTCAGGATTTCTCCATGTGCCAGCACCATTTGTTCTCATGAGAAGCAGACAGCCTTTAAGCATCGACCTAGGGTGGATGTCCAAATCTAAGCAAATAGAATGGTCACCAGAAAGCATCAGGAATAACATTATCAAAGCCCAGACATACTACAAGGAATGGTATGATTCGAAACCCAGTGCCAAGGAACATGCATTTAAAGTCGGTGATCTTGTGAAAGTTCGTTTGGAAAAAAAAGTAAAGAAAGGAGATAGCAGATTCACCGCCCCTCTTTACATTGATGAACTGTTTAACAATGCGGCAAGACTCAGTGATGGGAAAGTATGGCACATGAGCAGATTGGCAAAATATCATCCGGGGAGGCAAGACTCACAACCTACAGCAACATGTTACGGTTAACAATGATCTGTGGGTGGATGTGGATAGGGCTTGTGTTGAAGAGAGTAATATGTCTAGAAATGTCATCACAAAAGATCTCCAACCTGACACTGACTCAGATGATGGTAAATCGACAGATCGGTCTGTTGGTGTCAATCCTAGCACTTCGACATATAATCGGAGTTGTCACAATGACCCACATTCTGACTCTGAAGTAGCGTCTGACGGTCACAGGTTCAGTAGTAGGTTCGGCAGAACTAGCCTTGATTCTCATTCTGACTCTGAATGTGCACCTGACTTGCCGTTGGTCTCTGGAAGGTTTGGTAGAATCATCCGAAGACCAAAACGCTTGGATGACTTTGTATGTGACTAGCAGTCTCCTGTTTATTCACCCCACATAGTGTTTACCTCTCCCCGTGGCACAGTTGTCAAAACTCTCAAGAGAGGAAGATGTTGTATCCCTCTTATGCCACCCCTCCCGTGCCCTGCGCTTGGTTCCTTCCCTTTCCCTGCTTGTTAGCTTCCCCTGTGCTCTGCCCTCCCTGATTGGTTCCCCTACATTCCATGCTTCCCTGGTTGACCCCCTTTGACATGTACCGGTAACAGATGTTCCACTGACCCACGCATGACTACCCGTGTGGGGCTGTTTCTAATAAACCTAACATGAGGAACTTATGATCGTCTAATGACTACTTTGTAACACACACTTGCACCCATTTGTGTTCCACATCTGCATCTTCCGTTTGGGCATATTTTTGTATTGACTCACATGGACATATTAATCCTTTAAAACTAAGTACGTAATTACCTTGGCCAGTAACTCCATTAGTTAGTATCCTGTAACTATTTTCTCGTTGTCTTGTAGCAGACTTTTAACTCCGAAAGATAGATATATTTTTAGTAAGTAGGGAAGGTAGTTATGCGCTTTTCAAATAGAAAAAGGCGTTATGTTAACAGGCATAGTTGGTATTTTGTGTTGCCCTGCCTTACACCTTTAATGTGCCAGTATGTGGTTATCGGGGTCTTTATTGAAAATGGCAGCTGTCATCTACCCAGATAAAGAATGAGACGCTTGTTCACTTTGGAAATGGTTAATCTCAGCAACTTATATTTGATAAGCCCTTCAGCGAAAAAGTACTCTGTGAGGATGTAGTCCACCCGAACAGGCTTCAACATTCCGTAAACGGCTGGTAACTTTATGCTGCAGCGTCCCTATAGATATTCAATACGTCGGCAGGGACACTCGATTCACCACGTTTTTTATTTATTTATTTAGAAGTTTTGTATAGCGCTATTGCCACTAGTAACAGTTCCCAAGGTTCTCTTGTCCTCTAGATGAGACGGGATAAAGCAGTTTTTTTGCCCTCTTCTTCTGATCAATGGGTCTTGAACAGCACCAATTTGACAGTAATATTGCCATGACCAGAAAAAGTTATGCCCTTTTACAGATGATACCAATGTGTGCAATAGGTTTTTGTTGTCACTCTAAGAATATTAAATAAAATGCAACCCATTTTCAGGGGTAAGACATGATCGAATTAGCAGTCTGCAATGAAATGAAGTAAAATGAGTATTCTGTTTATGCCGCTCTTAACGTGGCAAATAAGCCGAGTAGGGTCCATACAGTCTGGTAGTTTAACTTCTACTTACATTATTAAGAGTTTAACTTCTCTTACTGTGTCGCTGGTGACTATTTGTTTGTGATTGTCTGGTACCAATTGTTTTAAGTTTACCTGAACTCTTTTGGTAAGGCAGTTTTTCAATCCACCCACATTTCTGTGAATGCAATTTTTCTTGCCTTTACTCCGTGCAATTTCAGTTTACATTCTTGGATGTACTTGAATATTTTTAGCAGTTGTTCATTCTGCGATGAACCACGTGTATTTAGCCTCCGTGGATTATCGTTCTTACGCGGACTTTAAATCATCTTGGTAGGGCTGCTTTGGAGCCAGCACCTCTCTTGGGATGTACTCTATGGAATCGATATTGGAGTTCTTAAATCCATACTAATATAATAGAGAGCACAAACCTTTGAGGCGGGTAATCTCAGGAACCACAGCACCCAATACAGCGTTGGAAAGGGCAGGTGCAGCAGAAGGACATAGGCTATGCAGATGCCCACCATATACATTTAAAAGGTAAAAGAACTGCCAGCAAAGTAGTCCCTTGTGGGCGTGTCTGTGTTGTGCTGTGGGCGTGGGCGTGTGCTGGGGGCGTGACAAATGCTGGGGGCGTGTGGTACGTTCCGCCCTTCATGCCATGTCTCACATCGTGTCCTAATCCCACCCTGCTCTTTAAATACCCCTGCACCCCATAATCATAACCCACCATTACTCCTTAAAATACCCCAACACCCTTAAACACTCACCCATCTTAACCCTATAAATATACCCTGTACCCCAAAACCCAAACCTATCTCTAAACCCTAAAAATACCCTTGTACCCCAAAACCCAAACCTACCCCATAACCATAAAAATACCCCTGTACCCCAAAACCCAGCCCTTAACCCTAAAAATACCACTGTACCCAAAACCCAAACCTACCCCTGAACCATAAAATACCCCTGTACCCCAAAACCCTTAACCTAGCCCTGAACCCATAAAATACCCCTGTACCCCAAAACCCAAACCAACCCCTGAACCCTAAAAATACCCCTGTACTCCAAAGCCCAAACCTAGCCCTGAACCCTAAAAATAACCCTGTACCCCAAAACCCAAACCTACCCCTGAACCTGAAAATACCCCTGTTCCCCAAAACTGAAACCTAGCCCTGAACCCTAAAAATAACCCTGTACCCCAAAACCCAAACCTAGCCTTGAAACCTAAAATACCCCTGTACCCCAAAAGCAGCCCTGAACCCTAAAATACCCCTGAAACCCAAAACCCAAACCTAGCCCTGAACCCTAAAAATACCCCTATACCCCAAAACGCTAAAAATACCCCTGTACCCCAAAACCCATACCTATCCCTAAACCCTAAAACTACCCCTGTACCCCATAACCCAAAACTATATCTGAACCCTTAAAATACCCAAACACCCCAAAACAAACACCTCAGTACCTCCAAAACATATACCCCTATACCCAGAGGCGCGCTTTTAAACCTCTTTGCTCATCTCTTCCCCTACGGAATCCTGACGCTCACCTTTCACTCCTCCTGAGTGCACCGGCACGGCTCAGCGCTGAACACAGCGGCGGCTCGCAGCGGCTGGGGTCGACATCTTGGATTGGGCTGCTCGGGTGAGGCGAGGCCACGGTCATCTTGGCCACACCCCCACGAGTACCGCCCCTACTTAAACGGGTCATCATGTGTCAGCGCAGCGGACGAGCGCAGCGGGCGCGACGGAGGCGCGCCGGAGTTGTGCCTGAGTTAAGCCCGTCTGCGCCCGTCCGCGGCCGACCGGGACCCGGGCCCACTCCCCCTGGCCATTTTTACAAATACTCGTCTCAGGAACTCTTAAATCTACGTCCTCACACTCCTGATGGTTCCTGTAAGCACTCTTTAGCCCCACGCACATTGACTTGCATTCAACGTCTAGGGCTTTCCTCTTCCCTCAATGCTGTGCCTTATGCTCAGCCTTTAAAACAACCCTTTTCTGAGCCCCAAACTGCACCCTCCGTAAAACACAGCTTACGCTGCTACTACCTCAACACTCGGTCCCTGGTCAAAAACCAGATAGACATTTTTCTTTTCTTGAAGGAGGAAAAACCTGACATCTTCTTACTAGCTGAAACTTGGCTAACCCCTCACTCCCTCCCCGACGTACTTGTGGCACTTCCTGCAGAATATTATATCCTGACTGCCAATCGTACACCCGGGAAGGCGGGAGGTGGAGTAGCAGCTATAATTTTGAAATCTCTTCAGGTCAGGCAACTACCTTCTTTGATCCTTCCGGACACTGAGAACTTGGTGATTAATCTTGACACTGAAAGTGGGTCCCTCATTCTGGTCCTGATTTACCGGCCCCCCAATATATGGCCAAATATCCATCTATTCTGGCGGAGCAGCTGGCTTCATATGTAGTCAGCTACTCTAAAATCATCCTTATTGGGGACCTAAATTACTGGCTTGACAGCACAGGCATAGACACTCAAGCTGCTGAACTGAAAGACTTGCTTACAGACCTTAATCTAAATCAGCACATCCATGTACCTACCCACCAGAAAGGTCACAGCTTGGACCAGATCTGGACGCATAACCTATCTCTATCCAACCCTGTTATCAGCCCATGTATCTGGTCGGATCATTTCACCATCTATTTCACATTAGAAGTACGCGGAAATGTCAAGCCCAAGCCATGCAAGAGCAAAGAATTCCGCAAATGGAAATCTATGGACCTTCCGGGATTTATTGATATATTAAGTAAAACCGTACCACCATCGTACGATGATCTGGACACTGGCGAGAGAGCGCTGTCTAACTGGCTACTCAACGCAGCTGACCTCTCAGCCCCCTTAGTACTGGTCCCTAATATTAGAGGAAATGAAGCTCACAAATGGTTCTCCCAAGAACTGAAAGATCTTAAACTGGGAGTTCGACAGAAGGAACGGAAATGGAGACAAAGCTACTCCCCTCAAGCCAGGACAGTGTATTGCACCGCAAGAAAGGAGTTCCAAAAAATCTTGCTCCAACACAAATCTAATTACTTCTCCCAAAAAATTTTAAATTCTTCAAATAAAACTAAAGATGTTTTTAACATAGTCAACGAGCTCTGTGACGATGATAGGACAGCCCCATCAATAGCCCCCACCCAGAAGTTGTGTGACTCTCTGAATGAATTCTTCAGAGAGAAAATTGTGACCATAAAACGCAACATTGCTAGCTCTCCTAAATCGTCTCCTCTGGATGATATTTTTAATAACCCCACTACATTAGATACCCTTCCTGCTATAGATCCTAAAACTTTTTCAACTCTCCTGGCACGGGTTAAGTCTGGTTCACCCAATGACATCTGCCCACCCCACATTTTTACAGAGATTGGGCACTCTATCCCTCACGGGATCCTTTCTCTACTTAACGACTCACTTAACCAGGAAAAGGTACCGGCAGGGTTTAAACATGCTCTACTGATTCCCCTGATCAAAAAACCCAGTCTTGATCCTCACGATCCATCTAACTATCGCCCGATATCCTTGCTGCCATTCCTATCAAAAATTCTGGAGGCACACGTTGCTAGCTGTCTCTCTAGCTTCGTTGAAACTACTGGATATCTGGAGCCCAATCAAGCTGGGTTTCGACCAGGGCATTCAACCGAGATGGTGACACTGGCGGCCCAGAATGTACTAAGAAGCAATGCAGACAAGGACATTCACCAAGCATTGGTACTTCTTGACCTGTCGGCCGCATTCGACACGGTCGACCACACCATCTTGGTCGACCGTGTCGAACAGGCTGGCCTGAGAGGCTCAGCACTTAAATGGCTGAAGTAATTTATCTCGGAGCGTACCCAGGCAGTGAGATTAGGAACTTTTACAGCCCCTAAAAACAAAAACGAATGTGGAGTCCCTCAAGGCTCGTCCTTGTCCCCACTTTTATTTAATTTGTATTTACGACCCCTGTTATTTTCACTAAAAAAGTTTAGAGCCTTAATTTTTAACTATGCAGATGATCTGCAACTGATCTTCTGTCTGGACTCCCCTGGCGCGGCCACCGAATTTCGGGAGGCCATGGTTCACATTCAGAGATGGATGGGCCTAAATCACCTGAAACTCAACCCAGGCAAAACGGAATTGATTTTGCCTGGGAAGAGTGAACTGTATTGGGGACCACGCTTCTGGCCTCCAGAAATGGGAGACCCTCCAGCTAAATCCCAAACAGTTGAGAGCCTAGGAATCACTTTCAACGAAGATCTTTCGCTCAAAAGTCAGGTAGGGACTGTGGTATCTGCAAGTTTCTTTCAACTTCGCAAGATTAAGAAGATTGCCCACCTTTTAACCCACCCTGCTCTGATTCAGGTCATTATTGCTCTTGTGCTGTCCCGTTTGGATTACTCCAATAGTTTATATTTGGGTCTACCAGCGGGGCAGCTCAAGAGACTTCAACTGGTCCAGAACCAAGCGGCCAGGCTGATTTGCAAAATTCCTAAGTGGCAGTCTATCAGACCTGGACTGGCCAGTCTCCACTGGCTGCCTGTAGCGCAGAGAGCAGCATTCAAAGCGGGATGCATTATCTTCAGGGCTCTACAAGGTAAGGGCCCTGGATTCATTAGCAGCCTGCTTGTCAGTTACACTCCCTCTCGTGCTCTCCGCTCCGGCCAAAAGAACTTGTTAGTGGTGCCCCGGATCAGGAAACAACGTCAGGGAGGAGGATCTTTCCACTTCCTAGCTTCCTCCCTGTGGAACTCCTTGCCACAGCCGCTAAGGCTCCACGAAGATCTGTTAGCCTTTAGACAGGCTTTTAAAACTTGGCTCTTTAAGCAAGCTTATCCTTAGTTAATTTTTCTTTCTGTCACATGTTATGTTTTGCCAGTCTTCCACAGCGCCATGAAGCCCTACGGGCGTACGTGCGCTTAACAAATTTAATTTAACATAACATAACATAACCCATACTTACCTTATCCAAACATTAAAAAATATGCTTTTACCATTCATGCATTTACAACGAAGTCATGGTACTTTCGTAATTAAAGTATGCGGAGTGATGGTATGCGGAAAGAAAGTTGTGGAATAATGAGTGTTTATCACCCCCCCCCCCCCCCCCCCCCCCCGGTAAGTACATTGGTGGCACGGCGGCCCACATCTCCAGCAACATACTCCATATTTTTTTCACCACCCATTTGAAAAATGCACAGGTCTCTCTCATTGATGGCCAGCACCGGCATACACTTTTAGTCACACCTCCCGCCACAAGTTCTAGAATTCCAAACTTTAGAGCTGGGGAGCTACGTTCGAATCTCGGCATCAGCTCAACATCCTGTGATTCCAGGCAAATCGCTTTGTCTCCCCATGCCTACCACAAATTAATGTGTTCTTCATTAATGTAAATTGTGCTCATGCCATGTTGTCGAGTTCGCGCCATATAATATTGCAAGGAAAAATAAAGTAGGGAAACTCGAGTTCACACACTACTGAACGCGCTCTCTTAAGTGCATCAGCAGTGCTCTGTGAATCGAAGCGTTTCACAGGCCTGTCACAGATAAGAAATGCTATCAAAACGAAATCCTACAAAACAATATTATACTACTGGCCGGCAGCAATTCATACCCGGACAACGTCGGGACGGGCTGGTAGTAAAATATATACTTAAAACGCAACCATCCCATTTCTTGTTGCTAGCTTTTTCCTTTTGTACAGCAGCTTTGCTCCACTTCTGAGTCTATATAGTACTAGGTGTTAAACTAACGTGCACTTAATATTAGACGAGTACCCAACACTTATCCGGCACCATTGCATATCTGATTCTCATTCAGCATACCATTTCACTCTGTAATTTACTGTTGCCCGTACATGGTTCTTCAGAAAATGTAAATGAGCTTTATTCATTAGTCACAATCCTTTAACCCCCTGAAAAACCATTTCCAGTTAAGTCTGATTGGCCTTGTATCCTGTTTTTCATTTGCACTGAAGACCTCCTTAAGTCCATCTGGCATGTCTTCAGTTTCATGTCTTATTCATTTGACCGTTTTCCACAAAAGAGTTCTTTCTAAAGCTGCTTTAAAACCATTTCCTGTATCTTGTAGATTGCTATGGTTGTAGGAGATCCAAGGAGACTTTTGTGTGAGGTTTATTAGTGACCCCCCTCGTCGCCCCAATTAACTATCTTTTTCAGTAGTTAAGGCTGGTGGGCACCTTTTCTGTAAGGTCAAAATAATTTGCATGTGGCATTGGGCCAGGGAAAGAAAGGCAGAAGATGCATTTTTGATATAACGTTTTCTCATCATTCCTACCCATTTTTCTTCTGCTAGTAAAATTTAAACATCACTTTCATGATTAATTGCCATTTTTCTTGACATTTTAAAGGCATCACCACCTCCCCCACAACCAGAGCTGAAAAAATTTGTCATGTAGCTTATTTTTTTCTTTCCACACATAGGTGCCTTTTTATTGGACACAGTGTCTCTTGGTTTTACTGCGTAACCTCAAGAAACGTTTGTAAACTTTTTTTTATTCTTGCTAACTAAACAAAACTCAAATTTCAGCTGCCAAATAATGCTCCCCAGGATAGCTTCTGACAAGGCACAGAAATAGATATAACATGAACATGCATGCAAATGCAAGTTTGTGATTAATGGACCTTACTTGCCCATGTAAGTTGCTTCCTCCTTTGAGGTACAAAGGATTAAATACAAATATGAATATTCTACATTTTTTTAACCACCAAAGGCAATATCGGAATGACTTCAATAACATATTGCAATAAGAAGGCAATGACTTGGTCCTTTTTAGGTCTCACCTGGAATTAGCATCCGAAGGATGCGTCCAGGCTGGAGACTTAATGTTGCCTGTCTCGGGGGAATGAGGGACAAAAGGGTGTTACGAGCTTTTCTCCAGGATTTGGGTGCGCGAACGCGCACGTCGGCTCCGTCCACGCGTGCGCACACAGCCAGCCACCACACACACTGAAACACACACGCGCTGGTTACTTTCACTTTCCATCCCCCCCACCAGTAATCGGCTCTTTTTACACACGCACGCATGCATGCATGCATGCATGCATGCATGCATGCATACATACACACAGACACACGGCACACACAGACACACACACACACACACACACACACACACACACACACGCGCGCACACATTCCCCCCCCCCCCCCCCCCTCCTCACACCCCACTCACCGAGTTCTTTTCGTGTGTCCCTCTCTCCCTCGGCAGGCAGCGGGTCATCCTCAGCAGCAGGCGGGGCTCTCCACGAGCACGGGAGCCCCGCTAGCTGACACGCAAATCTTCCGGCTGACGGGCACAGGAGCGCTTCAGCACAGGAGCGCGCGGTAGGCTCCCGTCTGCTTCCTGTCTTTTTGCGGCCCCGCCCCCGTCCCAACACAGGTTGCCTGGCTTCCTGTTTAAGCCGGGCTGCAGATCTTGTTCTCCTGTGCTGCTAGACTGGGTCGGTGCGGTGGTTCAGCAGCTTGGTGGCGCCACAATCGTTGTCCTCAGAAACCGGCAGCATGAATGGAGGAAGGCCGCATCCGCAGGTACAGTCACATGGTCTAGCTAAGAACAGAGGGGCACCACGGTTCTTTCATTTCTATCTTGTTTGGCACCAGGTCGTCATTGCCAGTGTGGGGATTCATTTGCTGCCACTGCGGGCACCATGTCTGGACTGCGGTTTTCACCTAGTCATGCTGATGCAGGCAGCTTATGAGCTCTGTTGTCCTGTGGATGCCGGTGCGGAGCTCTGGATGCTGCGTTGGTGCGGCCGAGCAGCTGGCTTGCGGGCTTGGGCTTGGCGGGGGTTTGTCCTGCTGTGATGCTGCAGCTTTGCTTTCACCCCACGTGCCTCGATAGTGCTGCAGGCCTCTTTGCGGTCTCCACCCCTCACGCTGCTGCAGTTATTTATTGTCGTGGGGCATTTCCGGATGTCTGTGACCCAGGGTTATAGCAGCGGTCATGTGAATGTGTCTGCCAGTGCCCGCTGAGACTTCACCCATGGTGCCAGTTCAGTTCAGGCACTGGGCGACGATTCAGGCACTGGGCGGCCGCGGCCTGTTCTCCTACAGTGCCGCATGCACAGCCAGGCCGCATCGCTCTGGTCCCGTTGTGTCGGCTCTAAACATTGAGTTGTCGGGCATTTACTTCCCGGGTCCTGCCACTGCCGGCCAATTGCATCTGGGGCCTCGCTCGCTGTACCATGCTAGTGGTGCTGGTGCTTACTGTGTCTGTGGTTGCAGGTCCGGCTCGTCGTGCATGCCTCGTTTTAGTTCCTGTTCAGCCGGTTGGCAGCTGCGAGGAGTGCCTCGGTGCCTCACACCGCCTGCGGCTGCTACAGGGAAATGCTGGTTTTATTTTGTGGAGTTTTTACAAGAGCAAACGAACACTGGCAGCTCAGATAGGCAGCACGTGGCACACTTAATGTTAATGTTGTCTCTGCACAGAGGAAGGCGAAGGGTGGCCCCCATGTTCTGCCACAGCTCTTAAACGTAACGATTTGCAATACAATTGTACCTATTGCATTGCAAATGCTTGTTTCGTTGTTGTATGTGCATGCTGAGCGCGGCGCCCCTTCAGGGACACCGTGATCTATCTGTTTATTTATTTTTTTACTTTAATTCGGAGCCCGGCACACCGCTCTCCTTTTCTAAACTTTTACAATGCATTGGGGAGAAAGGATGGATACAAAATGTTGCATTTATAAATACTTTTCATTGAAAGGGCAGATGAATCCCTCCTTATGCATGGAGGGCAATGGCCTTGAACAGGTGCGCCCCACCCCCCCGAGATTCCCATACACCCCCAGGGACTGTAAGGCGGAGGGTGCGAGTAACAGGCAACCAGTGGGCAAGGGAGGTTGGACAGAGGCTCACACTCGCTGTAACCTGTTTGTTCTCTTCTGCATAAACATGGGGGGAGAGGGGCGGGGTGTGTAGCAGTCTCCCGCTTAGCTTCCTCTATCCTGGGAGGAAGACCCATTTTGCATTTCCTTCCTCACATTAAAAGGCATTACCAACGTCCTCTCCTGTGGCCCTCGAAATTCTACTTCAAATGCGTTGTATCTCATTGGAAATTCCAAGGAAGCAGAAGTTCGACTCACCTTTTACTCAATGGCCCATCACATACAACTCCCCCTCCCCCGGTGTGAGAATGCACCCAAGAACGGAGCCCACGCTCCCAAATGGGCGACACCACTTCCAGGTGTGAGAAAGCACTCCTTCTGTGAGACTGCATTTATAAGCGTGAGAGAGAGCACTCGTGCTTTGAGACTGCACTACCAAATGGCAAACAGCACTCCAAGTGTGAGACAGCACTCCAGGCTGAGATTGTACTCCCATATGTTAAAAAGAAGTCAGAAGTGACACGTGAATCCCTGGGGTGAGACAGCACTGCAAGCGAGTTAGTATACCACCAGGTATGACAGCACTCCAGGCGTGACACTACGTTTACTGGCGTCAGACTATATTCTCAAATGCAGGGAGCCACTCGGCCATGAGACTGTACTATCCGATGAGAGTTAGCACCCTAGTTGCATGGTGTGAGACTGCACTCCAAGGTGTGAGATTGCACTCTGAGATATGCCGTAGTTCGCCCGGTATCCGATTGCATTCCCACGCGTGAGGCAGCTCTCCGGCTACAAGACTCAACACGGGTGTTAGAACCACTCCGGGTATGAATATGTGTTCCGAGGAGTGAGACTCGCAGCCAGTGAGTGCCACTTGCACCGTGTGTAACATGTCGAGAGCTCCACTCGTGTTTCCTTTGGTCCGTGCTGGGGTCCCTCATCTGCCGGGTGGGTGCAGGGTGAAGGGTGCGCTTTACATAGCCTGCTCCAGCCAGATGTCCCAGGGCTCGCGGAGGGCCGAGCGGCGCGGCCGGGCTGCAGGGCAGCGCTGGAGGGCAGCGCTGGACACCACCATGTTTTTCAGCTGCTTGATGACGGCGTAGAGCAGGAGTAAGAGCAACACCAGCAGCGCCCCGAATAGGGCCAAGTACAGCAGCAGGACTTGCAGAGGGACCAGTGGGCACAGATGTTTTAAGGCACAGGCACATTGGCTCTGGCCCAGGGCCCCAGCCTTTCAGGGGGCCCCCTGATAGATTTGGCTCTTATCTCCACACAGTCGTGCCCTGATGACCTTGAATAATTTGCAAACATACATTATTCTAAATACCATTTTCCTTGAATTTGTTTTTAATACAGGTAACAGGTGGGAGTGTATAACATTTTTTAGAGACATGTTGCGTTTGTTTCTTAACACCATGCAACATCTGTAAACAAGCATTTGCAATGCAATAGGTCTCGCATTTACGTGAGTTTAAGCTATTGGCATTGTAAATGACCATGCCTTTTTTTAGGTTTTAAAAATGAAAACAAAAATAAAAGGCATTGTCATTTGCAATGTCAATAGCTCAAACTTGCGTTACTGCGAGACCTATTGCATTACAAATGCTTGTTATGTCTGAGTTTGCTTGTTTCTTGCAAAGGCTTGATATACCAAACTTATAACGATGTGTGTCTGGTTTTCTACTGCAAGCTTTGTGCTTCTATCCCAAAGGTAGTTTCCTAATCTCTTGAGGTACTCTGTTCCTGATCCTAAAAAGTCACAGACTCTTAGGTTTCCATTAGAGCCCCCCGCCCGTGCCACACTCTTATGTTAGGGCTGCAAATATTTCCTGTATCGGAGGGGTTATCATTAATAAATTATTGGCCTACATTAGATGGTTAATTGTATTCCCAATTAAAGCATATATTGGAAGAATATGCTTTCTTAAAACCTAAGCATGAACTGACTACTCAAAATAATCTAATTGAATACTACCAGAGAGAGTCTTGAATGGTCTCTCAGCTTTTTTCCTCTACAAATCAGAGGGGGGGGGGAGGGGGTTGAGATAAGTACAAAGAGTATCTTAAGAGTGAAGCTCTTGCTCACCTGATTAGGTGCACTGAGGCAGAGCAATTCTTTGAAGTTTTCATTAAACAAGTTACATTCCTGTGGTAATGCTCTTTCTGGTGGATGCTGTAATTGCAGATTCTCTGCCAGGGGGTTTTCATCAATAGTCCTAAGCACTGAATAGTCCCGCCCATGTGCAGGGACCCCGGAGCATACCAAAAAATGTATATGTAAAACACGAAAAAATATATAAAATGCGCAGCCTACAACACCAAGCGATAGAACACCAAAATTAGTATCAGGAGAGCAAAAGACAGTGGACCATACATTTTTCTCTCCCGTCTCCACGCTCCGGTGAAACTTACATCGGCAGGATCAGCACCTATCTGAGTGCTCATTAGGGCTTATTTGCCCTTTTTCTTGCTGTCCCTTTGTCGTCATCACCCCACTTGGGAATTTGCCATTGTGGTATATATTCGCTCTTCAACCTAAACAACAGGGACAGATAATGTTACTTCATGGATCAGAAATACTGATGAAGTACACTACTCTGAGCTTTTTGATCTATATCATGATGCTTTCACTTGGCGGAACTTTTTTTTGTGAACGTACTTGGCCTGAAGAAGTCCGTTGTCATGGACGAAACGTGCTGGCTGTCTTCACTGCATACATGTGATGCTTTTTACAAAGAAAATAAAGCCAAGGACTACTTTCAAGTTTTGGGTCATTGTTGTGGTGCATCCCCCCCAATTCATACTGTGAAAATGCCAAAATTGCAGTGAATTTTTCATTTAAAATAAATATATATCTAATAGCATTTCTGTAACCTAGAAAATGCACGCTTTCACTGTTTAAACATAGCCTTTTTCTTTGAAAATAAAGGCTAAGTAATAGAAGGCATGTTAACCCACAGGCTGCATAGACAAACAACCACAGAATAAAACTGGCGCCATGCCTTTAGGACCTCCAAGATCTCCATGCTCCCATCTTGCCCCACAGGTGACAAGACAGTTCTTTTTTAGGTTTCGCCTATTATCATTCCCTTATCATTCGCTTGCAAATGTAATAGGCGAGAATTCAAGTGCTCCATCGACTCGTCAAACCACAGCGTTTTTTTCACAGTGCATGAGTCACGTGAGCACAAAAGCGGGTCACGTGACCACACAAGCACGCGCATCTCCCTAATCCGCCTACCATACTTCTCCTCCCCTCGCTCGCATTCCCGCCCCCCCACCATGCTCTCCCGCCCCCATCCGGCTTCCGTCCACGCATCTCCCTAATTCGCATTCCCGCCCCCCCACCAGGCTCTCCCGCCCCCATCCGGCTTCCCTCCACGCATCTCCCTAATTCGCATTCCCGCCCCCCCACCAGGCTCTCCCGCCCCCATCCGGCTTCCCTCCGGCCAATTGCCAGCATTGCGAGGCCATTTGCCAGGAGCTCTCCCCCGCCCGCAGCTTGACAATGTAAACTCCTATCGCTACAATACGTATCAGTTTGCAGTTAGCAATCTCTCTTAAACTGCCTATGCACTCCAACCCACACAGAAATAGTACTGCGACTTCCTCATTTCTATCTATGTTTGCATCTGTTTCTCACTAGAGCTAGGGGTTGCACACGCTTCCCCTGGCACAGTCGTACTCCGTTAACATATTGGATTCTACGCATGCCCGCCCAGTGAAGCCCCCAGGCACCTCGGGTGTAACCCCACCCTCTCGCAGATGCGGGACTCCTGATTACGGTTACTAAAGGACTTGTAATGCAGTCTGTTCTCTAGGAACGTTTACCTTGCCATCAAGTCCAATGGAACAGTATTTGAAATGTGCGGCAGTGGCCGACTGCATCACCACATGCCGCCGGAGCTTAAAGCAGGAACTTTTAACCACAGCGGGCAGCACCTCATCTGTTTACTTGTTATGTAGTGAAATGTGCGACAAGGTGCGTGGCAAAATTTAGAGTGGGTTTGTGACAAAATCTTAATTGAGGGCGGTCGCTCTACACGCATCACGCTGACATTCTAAGCATTGACTCTTCAGGCTAGAACCAAAATCGTTCATTGTGATATGAAAGTCCCAGGGTCAAATCCAGGCACGACCATCCCACCCCTTCATCCAGTCAAGGTCAACCAAAAAATAACAGGCCTTCCCGTATGAGCTCACCAGAGAGGGGAATCCTGTACTCTCGATCAAAGCGCTATAGCGCATTCCCGTTTGAGATGCTAATCAACAACCAGTCAAACATCACTGGCTCAGGTTTCATCATCGGGGCGGCCCCAGAAAGCAGGCACATAATTATATTATTGACATTTCACAGGCGGGGCCTTGGAGTACGCTTTACACACTAGAACCACCACTCCCCTCGGCCCCTCCCTTACAGGAAGGCTCTGACACGCACCACACCCCCTCCTGGGAGCTCCTGCCCGGCCTGTGGTGCAGGCGAGAGGCAATCTTGACTTCTTCGCCAGTCTCTGGGCCACTTAGATTTCTGTGGGAATCCAAAAAGGCCTTAAGCAAAACAAGCACTGCCGTTGCCAATAGGTTTCGCATTTGGAAAGTTGGAGCTATTGGTTTTGTAAATGACATTTTATATTTATATATCGTTATTGGCATTGTCAATAACAATATATAAATATAAAATGTCATTTACAAAACCAATAGCTCCAACTTTCCAAATGCGAAACCTATTGGCAACGCCAGTGCTTGTTTAAGTACTGAACTTCAAAGAAGATCTCTGCAGATAACCACAAGTAAGTTGAAGTCTAGACTTGGATCGGAGTTGAGAACTTTTCTGCCACTTCACTGGCTGACATCGGCAACCCCTGGACGAAGGTCGACGTTGAGATCTTCACCGCCGTCGGAACAGACATTCAATGTAAAGAGCCTCGCTGCCAACCAGGCATGGGCGGTCGACGTCAAACTACACTGACGTGCCATAGAATTTAAACGTCTGGGGCCTCGCTGCCATCCAGACACAGACCGTCTGCGACAGTTTAACAGATGTCTTGACTAAGGCGCTCAGCGTCTAGAAGGTAGACGTTGAAACCTCTGACTTCACACGTGTCTCAGTTTGCGGGAAGGCAGCGGGCTTCTGGTTCACCCGCACCAACGTCGAGACCTCCTTCGACGTTGAGAGAAGTACAAGTGACTAGAAGATCAGCGTTGAGGTCTAGATAGTCGACGCCAAAAAGCACACCATCCTCTCCAGAACTCAAGATGGTACTCCAGTGGGATCTCGTAGTCGAGAACAACGGAGACCACCAGTTAATCTTTCACTGTGTTGGCTACAAAGTATAAAAGAGTCCAGGTTCGGACGTTTCTCAAACGATCTCCCTAAAGAGCTCCAAGAGTGTCTGTCTCCTTTCACAAGAAGGTCTCATTATAGGACACCTCAGACTATCACCTTCCAGATCTTGTCACTCCCACTTGTCCAGATCTTGGCACAGACACAGGTCTCCTGATACATTGATGATGATATGAAAGTTTGTTTGATTAATTAAAACCTTGCAATATATGTGCAAAAATTCTTGATTATAAAATCAGTTATAAAATCAATTATAAAAAACATTTAAACTTCAAGTTTGTTACAATATTTACTTATTATGTACTTCCTGCATTACATTCTTTCAGTTTTTGATGTTCTAACTTAATTCTCAGTTGCGTTAGAAACCTTACAAAAGCAGTGTTTGAAATTATATCGTCAGTATGGAGGCATCTTATCAGTGCTTGTCTGCAACTCCTTATTCCACGAACATTAAAATGTCTCTTTAGAATAGATATTCCTTCAGCTTTCAGTTCTGGACAAAAACAAAGGAGGTGCATAATGTTCTCTTCGCCAAGTTTGCATAAGTTACAAGTCATTGGTCCCTCTGTACTCAACCATGACATTAGATGACATGTGCCTGGAAATTCTCCAAAGCAAGCTTTTATAAAAAATTGTTTGAATTTCAGACCAAGGAATTTCGAGGTACGGTTGCACTTTTACCTTGGTATAGCCATTCAAGAGAGGCCACGCATGCTTTCTTTTTGAGAAGGTATCTTTATCCAGGAGTAGTGATAAATGCTTTGTTGTACTATAAATGACTTTTGTAAAAGAGTTCAAAGTAATTGGCATTTCCAAGACTAAGTTTACTGAATATTCCTCTAATGATGTAAATAGATATTTCCACGCCTGGGCTTTCCAGTTTAAGTTTATTTTCTGCCACAATAGTTTGGACAATTGATTTACAGTATCCGTTTTTATCCTTTTCCACACCTTAATAAATTGACCATTTCGCGCAAGTACCTGATTAGTAATCCCAAATTCCATTCGTATCTGCGCGGGAGATGCATTATGTGGAATTAAGAAGAGGGCTTTATAGATTTTCGGGACTGCATTGTTGATTATCACTGAGTCTTTTCCACACAATACTTCACTTCCATATGTCAAAGTTGGTAAAAGGTTTGCTGATAGTACTTTCAACAATGGTCCATAACTCTGCCCTCCTATGGATTTCTGTATAATTCTGAATGCCCCTAACTATTTTAGTTCTCTGTTGTATATCAATCTTGTGTGGTTGATATGATCCTCATTCATCAAATAGTACTCCTAAATATCTATATGTATTCACTTGCTCTAGTTGCAAGTTATCCAGAAACCACTTATACTTATGTTTGGACCTTGAGTATTTGTTAGTCTCCATAATGTTTGTCTTTGATTTATCACCATTCTATTTTATTTGGAGTAGGTAGATATCCTATTTACCAGGCGTTGTAGTCCAACCTTCGTTTGGCTAAGTAGGATACCATCATCTGCATATAGCAGGTTTGATATTGGAGTATTGGCTAATTTAGTTGGGCAAGCATTCACCTCATCCAAGGCTCGCGTTAGGTCCGCTAAAAATAAATTAAAAAGTAACTGGGCCAATACACATCCTTGTTTCAAACCTAATGCTGTTGTTTTTTTTTTAGTTTACTGTTAAGCCATCTCCCATCCGTACGCTGACCCATGTGTCAGTGTAAAGAAGTTGGATTAATTTTAAAAGGGAGAGTGGCATACCTTGATCTGTTAACTTCTGCCACAAAAAATCTATATGCACTCAGTCAAAAACAGCCTTAAAATCTACAAAGCACAAGTATAGTGATTGTTTCTTGGTAATGTATTTATCCGTTAGAACAGATAACACAAGGATATTTGTTGTAGTACCTAAACCTTGTGTAAATCCAGTTTGGTTAGGAGGTATTATCTGCTTTTCTCTTACCCATTCTGTTAGGTTAGATAACCGTACACCTGCAAATAATTTAGCATCTGTATCCTGGAGCGCAATGAGTCTGTAATTTTCTGGCAAAGACCAATCACCGTATTTGTAAATGAGAGCTATCCGCGATCCCTTCCAGGTATCGATGTTGACCTTACAATTTCATTAAAAACCTTTGTCAGATATCCTGACCATGAACTGGGATCGTTCTTATAAAATGCAAACGGAACACCATTTGGGCCTGGCGCACCATTTTTTTGTTTCTGGATTAATTTACAAATTTGTTTATTTGTTATATGAATTTATTGTATCTTGTCCTTCCTTATTGGTTCGAACATATTAGCCCTAGGTTTCAATTGCATTGTATACCCAGCAGGATTTAGATGTACAAACAGGAACCTGATCCACTCATTCTTGGTTAAGGATGATGTTACAGCTGTTCTATTTGATTGTGCTAAGCCGTTTATCAACGTCCAGAATTCTCTGGAGTTTGTTTACTGCAAAAGAGTACTTTAGCCCAAAGATCATTTTGCTTTTTATTCTTTTCGTCCCACAATAATTTCTGTAGGTTGCAATTGACCCTTTTTAATTTGAAACCCAAATCCATATATTTAGGATTCTTTTTTTTTTTTTCTGTCTCCTCAATTGATTACGTGATCTTTTCGGAATCCTTGTTACAGTTAGAGTAATTTTGTTCTCTCTTTCAGCTTGTACCTTTTTTCTTTTTTTCTTTTCTTTTTGCTTGAAGGATTTAACAAGTTTTTGTATAAAATCAACCCATTGTTCAATTGCAGTTAAGGTGTTAGCTTCAAAACCTGTTCCTACCAATTTAAGGGCCGTCTTGTTAGTATCTTCTTTACTGTGCTCTTTCCAAATTAGTTTCTTATAGTTTACTGAGCCTGTCTGACCTGGCAATGTTCCATATTCAGTATGCTTGTTAACATTCAAATTAGTAATGAGTATTTGTTGACTGTGATCACTCTCAGATGCTTTTACAATTGGAAAAAGAGATCACGTTAATAAAGACATTCAAAGATACCATAGTGTAATCAATTCTTGATTTTTGATCCTGCGATTGAAATGTCCAAGCCGGCGGGGAGTCTTGGGGTAACCTCCAGTTTAGGATTCTTAAGCCCATCGCTTCTAAATCATTAACCAAAGTTGTTCCTAATTGCGTTTTGAAGGTGTTGGGAACAGTTGGAAGTGTTTGCTGCGGAATTGCCCAGAGATAATCTTGTTCCTGAATTAACTTCTCTCTCATATTGGGTACAAACAGATTTGAATTAAAATCCCCTGATATAATGTACTGTGTGAAAGGGTCATCTATCATCAGCTGCGATAGCACTACAATCAGGGTGGTCGTCATAATGCTTCTCGCGCTTGCCGTGGGATGTGTATATATACATTTATTATAAGCTGGTTTTTTAAAGAGATTATTTTCCATATACCGCAACTTTTCTATCAATAAGTTTGGGTTATTTGTGTCGATTTAGCTCGTGTTCCATTCTTAATTCTAGAGCAACAAATGTGGTTAAACCCCCGCTGGGGCGCCCCCATTTACTTTGTTTGATTGCAGGCATGAAATATCCCTTGTACCCCTCAAGTATTACAGGGCTGGTAGACCAGGTTTCTTGTAGAAGTATAACATGATAATAACTGGACATTGGTGATAAATAAGAGTTGCTTATTTTATCTTCGTAGGCCATTAATATTCCATGAGCATAATTTTAATATTTCATTTTCTTCATTAACTTTAGCTCTGGACTTTACTTTTGTATTCTGTTATTGTGTTTTACTGCCATGTAGAGCCATACCTATCCATTGACTCAAATTGTTTTTTCTATTTCCACTGGATCCCACGGTTGTTTGAACAATGATTCTGTCTTTCCAATTGCATTTTTAGCACAGACTGAACATGTGAGTTTACTTTGTTTTGTTGGTGGTGATTCAAAGATAAAGGTATAGCAAATGGTTTCGGATACACTGTAGGCTGTGGCCTATTGATTTTTATTCCCCAGCTGAAAAAAACTTCCTTTACATTTATAATTAGTTAGGCTACAAATATAGTGTCCTATGTTATCAGTGTCATTTCCTTGCTACTATCGGGATTAGTAAGGGATTCGATGGATTCAATGTTTTGACTTGAGATTTTTTCTAGTGAATGAATAGATTTAAGGAGGTGGAGAATATTTCCTCTATTTAGGATATCGTGGCTGCCTCTTGAACAATATTCAGGGACAAAAATCAATTGTGGTTTATCATGTACTGTTGTCTTTAGACTTACCAAATCTATAGTGGGTAGGTCGTAATTTGAGGGCTCCTGAGGCTCTTTGTCGTAATCCCTTATACAGGTCATGTTATTTTGCCTTTTGAGATCCTGAGGACTATTATAATGTATGCCCTGAGTTGATCCTAGCATTTTATTGGTTAGTTGACCGTCCATGTCCTCTTTCCTCATAACATTGTTTTTTTCAGTTGTAGCTAACTTCTTAGTAGTTTCCATCTTTTCACATATACTGTGTGATAAATTATATTGAGTCTCAATTGTTCTTGTTTGGTTGTATTTGGTTTTCACTCCCTTCCCTTCTTGATCCTCTCATTTATGGTTGGAACTTTTATATGTGTTTTCCACCTGTACCAGTGTTGTTCTATGAAATGTTCGTAGAAAATGTCTTTCTACTTTCTCACTCTGCTCCTCCTTCGATTTTACATTGATAGGGGTGATCATTGGTTTTATTAATTTTTCCTTTCCATTTTGATCCGTTGAAAACATTTCTGTTACAACATAAGATCCTAACAATCCTCTCTCCCTCCCATCTCTTTCTGGATCAAAAGCTTTTATTTCACCAGTTGATAGTAGGCTATCTCTGTTTTTTGACATTTGTGTATCATTTGCGTCTTCCTTAGGATAATTTTCCCTGGTGCCTTTGTTAAATATGGCAAAGTACTTCTTACTACTTCCGTTGGTTCGAGAGCTCCTATCCACGTGAGATTCTTTAACTTGTTTTCCCTTAAAGCCTTCAGTTTGGTTAGGATCATCATCTTTCAAAGCATTATACTTTCTTTCTAAAACTCGTGTTATTAGTGAGCTGGATTTGGCCTTATTCCTTGCTTTACGCAGTTTTTTCTTCTGCTTCTTCGATAAATAATACTTTGGCGATTTTTCTTCCCTGTCCTCCCCCTTACTAGGGGTTTCTTCATCAATTAAACTTACTGATTTTTTTATATCCTGTAGTAGACTCTGATCTACTTCCATTCTTTTGTTGTCCGTTGTTGCCATTATTGGATAACAATTGATCTTTTTTTACCGTTGAACCCGTTTTTTTCTTAGTTGATTTCATCTCACTAGGTGGTAAGGGTTCAAATTAATTTATTACTGGTTCCTTCACAATTTTTCCCTTACATGCATTGTCCAGTTTCTTTGCCTCATCATAGATCGTACTTTCTTGTCGCTGGTCATTCCCTGTTAACGTAGTTGTGCTACCTTTGAAGGGCACTTCCCTAGGAGTGATACACTGATCAGACTCTCATTGTTGGTATGCCCCGTTTTCTGGATTAGTGTCATTGATTTTCCAATGTTCTCCTTCTTCCTTATGACTCCCATTTTGCAGACTTATTCTTACATCTTCAAGAATTGTGGTCATTGCCTGAGGTAATGTTATTAATTGGCTTATTATTAGGGCACATTTGCAATCAATGATTGTAGTATAGGCCTGCGTTTGTGCTCTTTTTTATTAGGCTGTTTACTCAGCTTGTTTCTGATCTATGCCCACAGCCGAGCTTGCCATCACGTTAAGTAGATCCACTTGAAACTCCATTTTATTTGATTGAAATGTCATAGCGGATGTACGTTAGAAAATATCCCAGATTGACCCTAGTTCCTGGTCACTTGTAGTTGTCGTTGTGGAATGATGGTGTTGTTGGCTACTCCATATTTCTTTTTTCAACGTTACAATCCAATTGAGTGACATTCTCGTCCCTCCTTCATTGTGTAATTGCTGTCCGTGTATTTTTTTTGTATTACAAAGGGATGCTACGTTATTAAAGGTAAATCTATTCCTCTGTGTACTACATAACTGTATGTCCTCTTTACTTTTTCTATGTTCTCCTTTATTTGCTTTATATCTATCCAGGTCATCCGTGTTAAGGAAATACATTATACTATTATCCTTGTCAGATTCTTTGTTGGGATCGCTTTTAAACAGACATCACTACTAACTATACATGGTAATATTTGATCTCTGTTTAATTCTTGAGTCTCTTGATTTGCTATTGGTAATATAGTATTAGTCTCTGTGCCAGGTTCCCATTTGATTTTCTTGATTATTACATTTACCTCCAAAGGTGGCAGGATACTTAGTCGTTATATCCAGTGATCTTTCAGGTGCATCCAAATCACCCTGTTCCTTTTGGATTGCTTGGACTACACTTAACATTTCGAGATCCGTAACATGACCCTTGTATGTTTAGGTGTACCATTTTTTAAATTTCTAAAAGTTGCGTTCACATACTCGGTGTTAGTGCATCTGAAACTTGACCGAGATTTTGTACATTTTTGATATCCGGCTGAATCGGTGTTTGGAGATTGCTTGCTTCTTCTGCTGTTTGCATTGACATAATAGCCTCCAATGGATCCTTCATAAAGTCACATTTAAATGAGATTTTTGAAGACTTTTCAAACATTCGTGCAATATTAGAGATTGGTTCCCTCCTACAGCATTTGTTTTTATTTTTGGTGCTTTTAGTGCTTGAATTTTTAGGTCTCGCCTAGACGAAAGCAAAAGCAAAGCTTTTGCTGTCTAGGGCGAGACAACTTATGTTGTCACTTTTGGGGGAATGTGGACAGCAGACTGTCACGCGCTTCTCCTGCCGGAGATTTGACCTCGTGGGCGCGCACGCCCAGCCCGGCGCCGTGCACGTCCCCTACCACAGATTCCCTGAACACACACATACACACGCAGGCAGGAAGGCACACACACACGTGCGCGCACCCCCCCACTGTCCCCCACTCACCGGCACCCCCGCCGCGCACACACACGCACGCACACATACAGAGCCCCCCCCCCGCCGCCACTGCCGCCGCATTCATAACTCCCCCCCCCCCCCCCGCCGTCGCCACCACCGCATACATACAAGCGCCTCCCCCCCCCCCCCCCCAAGCCCCACTTACCGCCATTCTAAACTCTTGCAGCCTCCGCGGGGCTCTCCCTCGGGCATGGGAGCCCCGCGTCACCAGCACTGCTTCTCTCCGTGGGCGCGTGCGCGGGCTTCTGAAGACGGAAGTCCCGCCCCATGGAAGGTTTCGGTTTCGGCTAACCATGCTGGTTTTCAATGTGGGTGAGTGCTAAAACTTCTACAGATTAGGTGCACTGAGGCAGAGCAATTCTTTGAAGTTTTCCTAAAACAAGTTACATTCCTGCGGTAATGCTTTCTGGTGGATGCTGTAACTGCAGATTCTCTGCCAAGGGGTTTTCATCAATAGTCATAAGCACTGAATAGTCCCGCCCATGTGCAGGGACCCCGGAGCATACCAAAAAATGTATATGTAAAACACAAAAAAATATATAAAATGCGCAGCCTACAACACCAAGCGATAGAACACCAAAATTAGTATCAGGAGAGCAAAAGACAGTGGACCATACATTTTTCTCTCCCGTCTCCACGCTCCCCACACTCTGGTGAAACTTACATCGGCAGGATCAGCACCTATCTAAGTGCTCATTAGGGCTTATTTGCCCTTTTTCTTGCTGTCCCTTTGTCGTCATCACCCCACTTAGGAATTTGCCATTGTGGTATATATTCGCTCTTCAACCTAAACAGGGACAGATAATATGTTACTTCATGGATCAGAAATACTAATGAAGTACACTACTCTGAGCTTTTTGATCTATATCATGATGCTTCCACTTGGCGGAATTTTTTTTTTGTTAACATAATTGGCCTGAAGAAGTCCGTTGTCATGGACGAAACGTGCTGGCTGTCTTCACTGCATACATGTGAAGCTTTTTACAAAGAAAATAAAGCCAAGGACTACTTTCACGTTTTGGGTCATTGTTGTGGTGCATCCCCCCAATTCATACTGTGAAAATGCCAAAATTGCAGTGAATTTTTCATTTAAAATAAATATATATCTAATAGCATTTCTGTAACCTAGAAAATGCACGCTTTCACTGTTTAAACATAGCCTTTTTCTTCGAAAATAAAGGCTAAGTAATAGAAGGCATGTTAGCCCACAGGCTGCATAGACAAACAACCACAGAATGTAACTGGCGCCATGCCTTTAGGACCTCCAAGATCTCCATGCTCCCATCTTGCCCCACAGGTGACAAGGCAGTTCGTTTTTAGGTTTCGCCTATTATCATTCGCTTGCGAATGAATAGGCGAGAATTCAAGTGCTCCATCGACTCGTCAAACCACTGCGGTTTTTTCACAGTGCATGTGGGTCACGTGACCACAAAAGCGGGTCACGTGACCCCATAAGCACGCGCATCTCCCTAATCCGCCTGCCACACTTCTCCTCCCCTCGCTCGCATTCCCGCCCCCCCACCAGGCTCTCCCGCCCCCATCCGGCTGCCGTCCACGCATCTCCCTAATCCGCCTGCCACACTTCTCCTCCCCTCGCTCGCATTCCCGCCCCCCCCATCCGGCTTCCCTCCACGCATCTCCCTAATCCGCCTGCCACACTTCTCCTCCCCTCGCTCGCATTCCCGCCCCCCCCACCAGGCTCTCCCGCCCCCATCCGGCTTCCCTCCACGCGTCTCCCTAATCCGCCTACCACACTTCTCCTCCCCTCGCTCGCATTCCCGTCCCCCCCCCCCCCACCAGGCTCTCCCGCCCCTATCCGGCTTCCCTCCGGCCATTTGCCAGCATTGCGAGGCCATTTGCCAGGAGCTCTCCCCTGCCCGCAGCTTGACAATGTAAACTCCTATCGCTACAATACGTATCAGTTTACAGTTAGCAATCTCTCTTAAACTGCCTATGCACTCCAACCCACACAGAAATAGTACTGCGACTTCCTCATTTCTATCTATGTTTGCATCTGTTTCTCACTAGAGTTAGGGGTTGCACACGCTTCCCCTGGCACAGTCGTACTCCGTTAACATATTGGATTCTACGCATGCCCGCCCAGTGAAGCCCCCAGGCACCTCGGGTGTAACCCCACCCTCTCGCAGATGCGGGACTCCTGATTACGGTTACTAAAGGACTTGTAATGCAGTCTGTTCTCTAGGAACGTTTACCTTGCCATCAAGTCCAATGGAAAAGTATTTGAAATGTGCGGCAGTGGCCGACTGCATCACCACATGCCGCCGGAGCTTAACGTAGGAACTTTTAACCACAGCGGGCAGCACCTCATCTGTTATGTAGTGAAATGTGCGACAAGGTGCGTGGCAAAATTTAGAGTGGGTTTGTGACAAAATCTTAATTGAGGGCGGTCGCTCTACACGCATGACGCTGACATTCTAAGCATTGACTCTTCAGGCTAGAACCAAAATCGTTCATTGTGATGATATGAAAGTCCCGGGTTCAAATCCAGGCAAGGCCATCCCACCCCTTCATCCAGTCAAGGTCAACCAAAAAATAACAGGCCTTCCCGTATGAGCTCACCAAGAGGGGAATCATGTACTCTCGATCAAAGCGCTATAGCGCATTCCCGTTTGAGATGCTAATCAACAACCAGTCAAACATCACTGGCTCAGGTTTCATCATCGGGGCGGCCCCAGAAAGCAGGCACATATTATTGACATTTCACAGGCGGGGCCATTGGAGTACGCTTTACACACTAGAACCACCACTCCCCTCGGCCCCTCCCCTACAGGAAGGCTCTGACACGCACCACACCCCCTCCCGGGAGCTCCTGCCCGGCCTGTGGTGCAGGCGAGAGGCAATCTTGACTGCTTCGCCTGTCTCTGGGCCACTTAGATTTTTGGGAATCCAAAAAGGCCTTAAGTAAAACAAGCACTGCCGTTGCCAATAGGTTTCGCATTTGGAAAGTTCGAGCTATTGGTTTTGTAAATTATATTTTATATTTATATATCGTTATTGGCATTGTCAATAACAATATATAAATATAAAATGTCATTTACAAAACCAATAGCTCCAACTTTCCAAATGCGAAACCTATTGGCAACGCCAGTGCTTGTTTAAGTACTGAAGTCCAAAAAACATCTCTGCAGATAACCACAAGTAAGTTGAAGTCTAGACTTGGATTGAAGTTGAGAACTTTTCTGCCACTTCACTGGCTGACATCGGCAACCCCTAGACGAAGGTCGACGTTGAGATCTTCACCGCCGTCAGAACAGACATTCAATGTAAAGAGCCTCGCCGCCAACCAGGCATGGGCGGTCGACGTCAAACTACACTGACGTGCCATAGAATTTAAACGTCTGGGGCCTCTCTGCCATCCAGACACAGACAGTCTGCGACAGTTTAACAGATGTCTTGACTAAGGCGCTCAGCGTCTAGAAGGTAGACGTTGAAACCTCTGACTTCACACGTGTCTCAGTTGGCGGGAAGGCAGCTGGCTTCTGGTTCACCCGCACCAACGTCGAGACCTCCTTCGACGTTGAGAGAAGTACAAGTGACTAGAAGATCAGCGTTGAGGTCTAGACAGTCGACGCCAAAAAGCACACCATCCTCTCCAGAACTCAAGATGGTGCAGATTACTCCAGTGGGATCTCGTAGTTGAGAACAACGGACACCACCAGTTAATCTTTCACTGTGTTGGCTACAAAGTATAAAAGAGTCCAGGTTCGGACGTTTCTCAAACGATCTCCCTAAAGAGCTCCAAGAGTGTCAGTCTCCTTTCACAAGAAGGTCTCATTATAGGACACCTCAGACTATCACCTTCCAGATCTTGTCACTCCCACTTGTCCAGATCTTGGCACAGACACAGGTCTCCTGATACATTGATGATGATATGAAAGTTTGTTTGATTAATTAAAACCTTACAGTATATGTGCAATAATTCTTGATTATAAAATCCGTTATAAAATCAATTCTAAAAAACATTTAAACTTCAAGTTTGTTACAATATTTACTTATTATGTACTTCCTGCATTACATTCTTTCAGTTTTTGATGTTGTAACTTAATTCTCAGTTGCGTTAGAAACCTTACAAAAGCCGAGTTTGAAATTATATCGTCAGTATGGAGGCATCTTATCAGTGCTTGTCTGCAACTCCTTATTCCACGAACATTAAAATGTCTCTTTAGAATAGATATTCTTTCAGCTTTCAGTTCTGGACAAACACAAAGGAGGTGCATAATTTTCTCTTCGCCAAGTTTGCATAAGTTACAAGTCATTGGTCCCTCTGTACTCAACCATGGCATTAGATGACATGTGCCTGGAAATTCTCCAAAGCGAGCTTTTATAAAAATTTGTTTGAATTTCACAGACCAAGGAATTTCGAGGTACGGTTGCACTTTTACCTTGGTATAGCCATTCAAGAGAGGCCACGCATGCTTTCTTTTTGAGAAGGTATCTTTATCCAGGAGTAGTGATAAATGCTTTGTTGTACTATTAATGACTTTTGTAAAAGAGTTCAAAGTAATTGGCATTTCCCAGACTAAGTTTACTGAATATTCCTCTAATGATGTAAATAGATATTTCCACGCCTGGGCTTTCCAGTTTAAGTTTATTTTCTGCCACAATAGTTTGGACAATTGATTTACAGTATCCGTTTTTATCCTTTTCCACACCTTAATAAATTGACCATTTCGCGCAAGTACCTGATTAGTAATCCCAAATTCCATTCGTATCTGCGCGGGAGATGCATTATGTGGAATTAAGAAGAGGGCTTTATAGATTTTCGGGACTGCATTGTTGATTATCACCGAGTCTTTTCCACACAATACTTCACTTCCATATGTCAAAGTTGGTAAAAGGTTTGCTGATAGTACTTTCAACAATGGTTCATAACTCTGCCCTCCTATGGATTTCTGTATAATTCTGAATGCCCCTAACTATTTTAGTTCTCTGTTGTATATCAATCTTTTGTGGTTGATATGATCCTCATTCATCAAATAGTACTCCTAAATATCTATATGTATTCACTTGCTCTAGTTGCAAGTTATCCAGAAACCACTTATACTTATGTTTGGACCTTGAGTATTTGTTAGTCTCCATAATTTTTGTCTTTGATTTATTTATCACCATTCTATTTTCTTTGGAGTAGGTAGATATCCTATTTAACAGGTGTTGTAGTCCAACCTTCCTTTGGCTAAGTAGGATACCATCATCTGCATATAGCAGGTTTGATATTGGAGTATTGGCTAATTTAGGTGGGCAAGCATTCACCTCATCCAAGGCTTGCGTTAGGTCCTCTAAAAATAAATTAAAAAGTAACTGGGCCAATACACATTCTTGTTTCAAACCTAATGCTGTTGGTATTTTTTATGTTACTGTTTAGCCATCTCCCATCCGTACGCTGACCCATGTGTTAGTGTAAAGAAGTTGGATTAATTTTAAAGGGAGAGTGGCATACCTTGATCTGTTAACTTCTGCCACAAAAAAATCTCTATGCACTCAGTCAAAAACAGCCCTAAAATCTACAAAGCACAAGTATAGTGATTGTTTCTTGGTAATGTATTTATCCGTTAGAACAGATAACACAAGGATATTTGTTGTAGTACCTAAACCTTGTGTAAATCCAGTTTGATTAGGAGGTATTATCTGCTTTTCTCTTACCCATTCTGTTAGGTTAGATAACCGTACACCTGCAAATAATTTAGCATCTGTATCCTGGAGCGTAATGAGTCTGTAATTTTCTGGCAAAGACCAATCACCGTTTTTGTAAATGAGAGCTATCCGCGATCCCTTACATGTTTCAGGTATCGATGTTGACCTTACAATTTCATTAAAAACCTTTGTCAGATATCCTGACCATGAACTGGGGTCGTTCTTATAAAATGCAAACGGAACACCATTTGGGCCTGGCGCACCATTTTTTTGTTTCTGGATTAATTTACACATTTGTTTATTTGTTATATGAATTTATTGTATCTTGTCCTTCCTTATTGGTTCGAACATATTAGCCCTAGGTTTCAATTGCATTGCATTGTATACCCAGCAGGATTTAGATGTACAAACAGGAACCTGATCCACTCATTCTTGATTAAGGATGATGTTACAGCTGTTCTATTTGATTGTGCTAAGCAGTTTATCAACGTCCAAAATTCTCTGGAGTTTGATTGTTTACTGCAAAAGAGTGCTTTAGCCCAAAGATCATTTTGCTTTTTATTCTTTTCGTCCCACAATAATTTCTGTAGGTTGCAATTGACCCTTTTTAATTTTAAACCCAAATCCATATATTTAGGATTCTTTTTTTTTTCTGTCTATTAATTGATTACGTGATCTTTTCGGAATCCTTGTTACGGTTAGAGTAATTTTTTTCTCTCTTTCAGCTTGTACTTTTTTTCTTTTTTGAATTTTTTTTTTGCTTGAAGGATTTAACAAGTTTTTGTATAAAATCAACCCAGTGTTCAATTGCAGTTAAGGTGTTAGCTTCAAAACCTGTTCCTACCAATTTAAGGACAGTCTTGTTAATATCTTCTTTACTGTGCTCTTTCCAAATTAGTTTCTTATAGTTTACTGAGCCTGTCTGACCTGGCAATGTTCCATATTCAGTATGCTTGTTAACATTCAAATTAGTAATGAGTATTTGTTGACTGTGATCACTCTCAGATGCTTTTACAATTGGAAAAAGAGATCACGTTAATAAAGACATTCAAAGATACCATAGTGTAATCAATTCTTGATTTTTGATCCTGCGATTGAAATGTCCAAGCCGGCGGGGAGTCTTGGGGTAACCTCCCGTTTAGGATTCTTAAGCCCATCGCTTCTAAATCATTAACCAAAGTTGTTCCTAATTGCGTTTTGAAGGTGTTGGGAACAGTTGGAAGTGTTTGCTGCGGAATTGCCCAGAGATAATCTTGTTCCTGAATTAACTTCTCTCTCATATTGGGTACAAACAGATTTGAATTAAAATCCCCTGATATAATGTACTGTGTGAAAGGGTCATCTATCATCAGCTGCGATAGCACTACAATCAGGGTGGTCGTCATAATGCTTCTCGCGCTTGCCGTGGGATGTGTATATATACATTTATTATAAGCTGGTTTTTTAAAGAGATTATTTTCCATATACCGCAACTTTTCTATCAATAAGTTTGGGTTATTTGTGTCGATTTAGCTCGTGTTCCATTCTTAATTCTAGAGCAACAAATGTGGTTAAACCCCCGCTGGGGCGCCCCCATTTACTTTGATTGCAGGCTTGAAATATCCCTTGTACCCCTTAAGTATTACAGGGCTGGTAGGCCAGGTTTCTTGTAGAAGTATAACATGATAATAACTGGACATTAATGATAAATAAGAGTTGCTTATTTTTCTTCGTAGGCCATTAATATTCCATGAGCATATTTTAATATTTCATTTTCTTCATTAACTTTAGCTCTGGACTTTACTTTTGTATTCTGTCATTGTGTTTTACTGCCATGTAGAGCCATACCTATCCATTGACTCAAATTGGTTTTTCTATTTCCACTGGATCCCACGGTTGTTTGAACAATGATTCTGTCTTTCCAATTGCATTTTTAGCACAGACTGAACATGTGAGTTTACTTTGTTTTGTTGGTGGTGATTCAAAGATAAAGGTATAGCAAATGGTTTCGGATACACTGTAGGCTGTGGCCTATTGATTTTTATTCCCCAGCTGAAAAAAACTTCCTTTACATTTATAATTAGTTCGGCTACAAATATAGTGTCCTATGTTATCAGTGTCATTTCCTTGCTACTATCGGGATTTGTAAGGGATTCGATGGATTCAATGTTTTGACTTGAGATTTTTTCTAGTGAATGAATAGATTTAAAGAGGTGGAGAATATTTCCTCTATTTAGGATATCGTGGCTGCCTCTTGAACAATATTCAGGGACAAAAATCAATTGTGGTTTATCATGTACTGTTGTCTTTAGACTTACCAAATCTATAGTGGGTAGGTCGTAATTTGAGGGCTCCTGAGGCTCTTTGTCGTAATCCCTTATACCTTTTGTAGGTCATGTTATTTTGCCTTTTGAGATCCTGAGGACTATTATAATGTATGCCCTGAGTTGGTCCTAGCTTTTTATTGGTTAGTTGACCGTCCATGTCCTCTTTCCTCATAACATTGTTTTTTTCAGTTGTAGCTAAATTCTTGGTAGTTTCCATCTTTTCACATATACTATGTGATAAATTATATTGAGCCTCAATTGTTCTTGTTTGGTTGTATTTGGTTTTCACTCTCCTCCTCTCTTCCCTTCTTGATCCTCTCATTTATGGTTGGAAGTTTTATATTATTTGTGTTTTCCACCTGTACCAGTGTTCTATGAATTGTTTGTAGGAAATGTCTTTCTACTTTCTCACTCTGCTCCTCCTTCGATTTTACATTGATAGGGGTGATCATTGGTTTTGTTAATTTTTCCTTTCCATTTTGATCCGTTGAAAACATTTCTGTTACAACATAAGAACCTAACAATCCTCTCTCCCTCCCATCTCTTTCTGGATCAAAAGCTTTTATTTCACTAGTTGATAGTAGGCTATCTCTGTTTTTTGACATTTGTGTATCATTTGTGTCTTCCTTAGGATAATTTTCCCTGGTGCCTTTGTTAAATATGGCAAAGTACTTCTTACTACTTCCGTTGGTTCGAGAGCTCCTATCCACGTGAGATTCTTTAACTTGTTTTCCCTTAAAGCCTTCAGTTTGGTTAGGATCATCATCTTTCAAAGCATTATACTTTCTTTCTAAAACTCGTGTTATTAGTGAGCTGGATTTGGCCTTATTCCTTGCTTTACGCAGTTTTTTCTTCTGCTTTTTCAATAAATAATACTTTGGCGATTTTTCTTCCCTGTCCTCCCCCTTACTAGGGGTTTCTTCATCAATTAAACTTACTGATTTTTTTATATCTTGTAGTAGGCTCTGATCTACTTCCATTCTTTTGTTGTCCGTTGTTGCCATTATTGGATAACAATTGATCTTTTTTTACCGTTGTACCCGTTTTTTTCTTAGTTGATTTCATCTCACTAGGTGGTAAGGGTTCAAATTAATTTATTACTGGTTCCTTCACAATTTCTCCCTTACATGCATTGTCCAGTTTCTTTGCCTCATCATAGATCGTACTTTCTTGTCGCTGGTCATTCCCTGTTAACGTAGTTGTGCTACTTTTGAAGGGCACTTCCCTGAGAGTGATACACTGATCAGACTCACATTGTTGGTATGCCCCGTTTTTTGGATTAGTGTCATTGATTTTCCAATGTTCTCCTTCTTCCTTATTTCTCCCATTTTGCAGACTTATTCTTACATCTTCAAGAATTGTGGTCATTGCCTGAGGTAATGTTATTAATTGGCATATTATTAGGGCACATTTGCAATCAATGATATTAGTATAGGCCTGCGTTTGTGCTCTTTTTTTATTAGGCTGTTTACTCAGCTAGTTTCGGATCTATGCCCACAGCCGAGCTTGCCATCACGTTAAGTAGATCCACTTGAAACTCCATTTTATTTGATTGAAGTGTCATAGCGGATGTACGTTAGAAAATATCCCCGATTGACCATAGTTCCTGGTCACTTGTAGTTGTCGTTGTGGAATGATGGTGTTGTTGGCTACTCCAGATTTTTTTTTCAACATTACAATCCAATTGAGTGACATTCTCGTCCCCCCTTCATTGTGTAATTGCTTTCCGTGTATTTTTTTTGTATTACAATGGGATGCTACGTTATTAAAGGTACATCTATCACTCGGTGTACTACATAACTGTATGTCCTCTTTACTTTTTCTATGTTCTCCTTTATTTGCTTGATATCTATCCAGGTCATCCGTGTTAAGGAAATACATTATACTATTATCCTTGTCAGATTCTTTGTTGGGATCGCTTTTACACAGACATCACTACTAACTATACATGGTAATATTCAATCTCGGTTTAATTCTTGAGTCTCTTGATTTGCTATTGGTAATAAAGTATTAGTCTCTGTGCCAGGTTCCCATTTGATTTTCTTGATTATTACATTTACCTCCAAAGTTGGCAGGATACTTAGTCGTTATATCCAGTGATCTTTCAGGTGCATCCAAATCACCCTGTTCCTTTTGGATTGCTTGGACTACACTTAACATTTCGAGATCCGTAACATGACCCTTTTATGTTTAGGTGTACCATTTTTTCCATTTCTAAAAGTTGCATACACATACTCGGTGTTAGTGCATCTGAAACTTGACCGAGATTTTGTACATTTTTGTTATCTGGCTGAATCGGTGTTTGGAGATTGCTTGCTTCTTCTGCTGTTTGCATTGACATAATAGCCTCCAATGGATCCTTCATAAAGTCACATTTAAATGAGATTTTTGAAGACTTTTCAAACATTCGTGCAATAGGAGAAATTAGAGATTGGTTCCCTCCTACAGCATTTGTATTTATTTTTGGTGCTTTTAGTGCTTGAATTTTTAGGTCTCTCCTAGACGAAAGCAAAGCTTTTGCTGTCTAGGGCGAAACAACTTATGTTGTCACTTTTGGGGGAATGTGGACAGCAGACTCACGCGCTTCTCCTGCCGGAGATTTGACCTCGTGGGCGCGCACGCCCAGCCCGGCGCCGTGCACGTCCTCTGCCACAGATTCCCTGAACACACACATACACACGCAGGCAGGAAGGCACACACACACACGCGTGCACCCCTCCTACTTCCCACCCACTCACCTGCACCCCCCGCTGCACACAGACAGGAGCGCACCTACACACACACACGCACACATACAGAGCCCCCCCCGCCGCCGCCACATTCATAACCCCCAGCCCCCCCCCCCCCCCCCCCTGGCCACCGCATACATACAAGCGCCACCCCCCAAGCCCCACTTACCGCCATTCTAAACTCTTGCAGCCTCCGCGGGGCTCTCCCTCGGGCATGGGAGCCCCGCGTCACCAGCACTGCTTCTCTCCGTGGGCGCGGGCTTCTGAAGACGGAAGTCCCGCCCCATGGAAGGTTTCGGTTTCGCTCACGTCGCCCTGCCGGGCTAACCATGCTGGTTTTCAATGTGGGTGAGTGCTAAAACTTCTACAGAAGGGTAGCAAATTACCAGCTGGACGCAGACGCCTAATCTGAAATCCCTCCGCATTCCTCTCACCGGTTTGCACTGTAAAGTCTGGATACCTGTACCTTTGAAACTCTGGACTCTTTGCGGGGTATTAGTGCCGGGATCCCTAGGCGTTGCTGACATCGCTCCCTGGGCGTTGGAACTTGGAAACAGGAAAACAAAAGCAAGCAAAGTCAAAGCGGCCGAGACTAGATCCGGGTAGCAGTTGCCGAAGTAGGAGGGGATTCCAGCGCGCAACCCACTTAGAACCATGGCATTCTGAGGCGGGGAGACCGGCATGGCTCGTCCGCTCTGACCTGCCGTAGCTATCCGTTTATTTTGGGAAATCATCCAGATTTAAAGGAGGAGGAGGAGCGGCCGAGACCCTGTGAGCAGGTGAGAGCTGCTTTTGGGAGCTAAGAGGGAGGAATGTGAGTAGGTGTACCTGCATATTTCATGTTGTGGTTTCCTTTCTGTACCTCCTGTCTTATGATTGGCTGGGGTGGGAGCTTGCCATTGTCATGAGGTCCTACTGACATTTGGGGAGAACCTCTGAGGTGTTTGATGCGTTGAAGCGGAAGCTGTGTTTGGAGGAAAATCTGACATGTTGGTGTGTCTCCCATTGGCAAGTAACCGTAAGGGCTTGGAGGCTGAGTCTCGCCATCGTCCGGGACCAGTAGTCTCGTCGGTGCACTGGAAACCGACAGTCTCTATTGCAGGGACGGCGCACTGGAAACCGGCTGTCCCCACTACAGTGACTTCGCACTGGTAGCTGTAATTGTTAGGTACATCAGATTTGCATCGGGCCATGATTTGATATTGCACTTGAAGCTTGGCTCATGTTGGTACCACTAGGCTGGGACAGACCCACCCCCGAGAAGTGACAGCACGTTAGCGACTTCTACCTCTTTGACCGCACTGTGTCTTTACAATGTGACCTGCGCCAGAGACTGGCCATACTGCAGTGACCGCGCAAGGGAGCTAGCCTTACCCTGGCAATATTATTTTCGGGAGCTATTTTTTACTGCAACACTAGCACACTGCGAGCTGCGCTCACTCAAGGCCCATCACACTGGGTGCTAGCCCCTGTTGCTGTCACTGCGCACACAACTGTGTCCTTTACTGCAGGGACATCACACGGAGAGCTGCACTTACTCCAGTCCATCCCACTGAGAGCCCCTGCTGTAGTCTGCGCACAGTGACAGCAGTCTTTACTTCAGTGACGGCTTCATATGCGCTCTTGTTGCAGTCACTGTCCACAGGATGCTGTCTCTTACTGCATCACACTGGGCGCGCCTACCGTTACATCAGTGCCACACTGCGGCGGCCTTCACTGCACTGTAATTACTCTTTGCTGCCCACACTGCAGTGAACTGATGCCCGACACCGCGCTTGAGAGTTTTGGTCACTGCGAAGAGAGACGAGACTGTGTTCTATGCTACTCCCACCCCAGCATCCCCTGTGACCCCCCCCCCCCCCCCCCCCCCCCAGTAGCAGTCTTGTCCCAGTGCATGTTACTTCTACCGACATCTGCGGATCTGCAGCACTCCCCCTGTCCCTCTGAGGTGTCCTCAGATCGTCACCTCTGCTCGTCTGCACATCTCCTCTGGGTGCCACATGCACATTTCTTTACCTCTTTCCCAGAGTAGATCTCACCCTCTGATCCATCTCCCATGGAGATCTCGCTGCTGCAGATTCCCTCGCAGGGCACACAACCCATGGAGAGCTCTGTCGCAAGACACATGCCACCCTCTTTGTCTCGTCCACATGTCATACCCTGCAGGTTTCTTGCCCGTTTATGTATTTATTCCCAAGCAGTGATGCATGCACAGGCATGCTGTGTGCAGGGACACAGAAGCCACCGCAGTTGAGTGGGCTAAGTGCGATAATTGTGCCCCCCCCAAATTATTATAAGGGATACACATGCCAGAGTATGCCCCTTATTCCATTAATTGACAAATGAATCCGCGCTGATTCGGTGTTCAGTCCATGCAGTGATGGAGTATAGCATGAGTGAGACCTCAGTGCATGCAGTGACGAACTGCAGTAGCACGGGAGCGACTTAGCACTGACGGAATGTAGCACAGGTATGATCTTCAGTGCATGCAGTGACGAAGGAAGGAGTATAGGTCAGTGTGATGTCAGTCCATGCAGTGACCAAGTACTACTACGGGCATGACCATGCACTGACCGACTATAGCACAGGTATGATCTCCAGTCTCTTCCAGTGACAGAGGGGTATATAGTTCAGTGTGAAGCTATTGACATTGTAAATGACACTGCCATTTATTTATCTGTTTTCAAAACCAACACATAAATAAAAAAATTGTCATTTACAATGCCAATAGCTCCAACTTTGGCAAAGGCGAGACCGTTGCATTGTAAATGCTTGTTCTTGTTCTTCTTGTGCTAGTTGCAGAGACTCTTTCTCTGCCTGAGTGCATAGTGAAACTACTACAACCAGTACCTTTACCAGTGTCTTTACTTTCTTATGCTCCAATAGTCCAGATGCAAGCAGGGCCTAAGGGAGAACACAGGCTGCGCCCAGATCAACTATGCCACACCTGCGTCCTCCTGGCACACTCCCTACAGCTTCCGTTGCTGTAACTTGCGGCGGCACTCGATAACTGGGTGCCTCTTGACCTGCTTCCCAGCTTCCTTTTAATTCCACAGTCTCCACCATATTTACGTCTGCAGCACTTCAGCCCACTGGAGCAGTTACGTTGGTGTTACAGGGCGATGAGGCACAATGTGATGGTATTGCTCCAGTATGATCGCAACCTCTCTCCTCCTCTCTTACCCAGTTCCAGCTCCTACACTTCACCTTAGCTCCTATTCGCGCTTAATCTAGCTTGTACTGCCAATTGTAAGTGGTTCTCACATTATTGTCATTAATGTTTACTGTTAATTATGTAGAAAGTTTGCCCAAATCAAGATGGAGCTATAAGTAATGACTTTATATGCTTTTGTTTGCTTTAAAGAGTAATTATAGCAGTGCGAATTTTAAGATAGTACAGAGGGTTACACTGCTGCCTGCACCAGGCGTAGCATAGGCTAACACCAACCAGGAAGCCTTTAAGCGCCTACAAGCACCCTGCTATTGCTCTGCAGCACCGCTGCACCACTGCTCCTATTCAAAATCCGAACCTAAAGGCAGGTCATCTTTGCCCTCACTCACAGCGTTTCTTTATCGGTCCAAGATTAGGTTCCCTTGTTAGGAGTAATTGTTGGCATTTGTAGCGGAAGCTGAACCGCGATCAGCAGCGGTCCGACCCCCGGCGGCACACGTTTGCAAAAGGCCACCAAAGACGCCAAAACACCTAACAAAAGCAGGAGCCAACCACCAGCATCGGCTGCAGAGAAGATACCAAGGCAGAAGTGGGAACCAGCCGCAGGGAGGACGACAAAGTTGCAGAGGCAGCAGCGGGAGTCAGCCGCTCAGCAGCAGCAGTCATGGGATTCACACCACATTGAGATAGTTTGTTAGAGTCTGCCTCTCCCCCTCCCAGCTGAAGTTTCACCAGTGGACCATATTGTCCCATTCAGTGAAGTCCTATGTAGAGGTGCAGCTAGGCTAAATATTGAGATGCCTGCTCCAACCACCTCCCAATCAGTAATCTTTGAGACACTGCTAGACATCTGCTTCCTCTGGTATTTGGTCTGCTTGAACCAGCTTTTCAGACCTTTCTTACACCAGCGTGGATAGGGTCTGCACCATCGCACATTACCAAGAAATACAAAGCACCAGACCATGGTCCACTCTTTCTGAGGGCTGATCCACCTCTGGACTTAGTCCCAGTGACAGCAGCTAGGAAGACTCACCCAGGGGCATAGTCCTCTACAGCACCACCCGATAATGACAGTAAGCAGATGGACTCCTTCGGGGAAAAGGATGTGCAACACCTCTGCTTCCTATATGAAAGTCGCTAGTGCATCAGCGCTTTTAGGAAGATACAATGGAGCACTTTGGGACTCCCTGTCTAGGTTCATGGAAAAACTGCCATAGGAAGATTGACAGGATTTCCAGGAGATTCTCCAGCAGGGTAGATTAGTGGTGAATCAGGTCATCGGTGCGACAGCTGATGCTTCGGACTTAGCAGCCCATGGATATTCTTATGGCATCTATGCTAGGTGCTTCTCCTGGCTACAGCTCACTGGACTGAAACCAGAGGGTCGGCACAGGATTCTGACACTGCCCTTCAGTGGAACCTCACTCTTCAGCACTCATGCCGAAGATAAAATGTTGAGGATGAAATCTGAATTCGACACCCTGAAAGCAGTGGCTCTGGAGAAGCACAATAACTTTTGGTGCAGATAAAGGCTCTACAACCGTCACCAGTATTAGCAGTAGGTTCAAATCCCTCACTGGGCTTTGCAACATCATCAGTCCAGGTCCCACTACATCAGTGTCGGACAGGATGTGAAGCCTCCAGACTATCTGCTTTCTCTGCTATACAGCGAACAAAACCATGAGCGTTTGCTTCCTTCATCTCTGTGGGGGGAGGAAGTATCACAGCACACCTGGACGAGTGGCACAAAATCACAGAAGTCAAGTGGGTGCTCAATATTGTGCAGAATGGTTATTCCGATTCAAGTCCCGCCTCCGGCAGTCCCAATTTACAGAACATTTGTCCATCAGCAAGACTTACTTCAGGCGGAGCTGACAATTCTTCTGCAGAAAGAAGCCATCGAAAAAGTTCTCTTGTCCCAAAAACAGCAGGGAATTTACTCCTGCTCATTGTTGGTGTTAAAGGAGGGTCCAGCCCGGGAGTACAGACCCATACTATACTTAAGACTCTTAAACACATTCATCCGCAAGGAGAGGTTCAGGATTCTGGCACTGCGCCAAATTTTCCCCAGCTCCATCAGAGGGACTGGATGGGCTCCATTGACCTGCAGGCCGCATAATTCTATGTGCCGATTTCCCAAAAACATTGGAAATTCCTACGGTTCTAGGTAACGTCTGAGCACTTCCAGTACAAGGTCCTCACTTTCAGTCTCAAATCAGACTCCTGCACGTTCTCAAAATGCATGGTGGTGGTAGTAGCAGCCTTCCTGTGGAAACGGAAGCTGTACGTTTACCTGTACCTTGCCGACTGGTTGCTCAAGGGCTCGTCACCTTGTCTACTGCAGGAACACCTTCAATCCTGCATTTGAGCGCTAAGCCGTTTGGACCTTCTAATCAACTACAAAAAGTCTGACCGTAGCCCAATCTAAAGGATTCATTACCTGGGTAGGACTTTGGATACCACAGGCGCAAGAGTGTATCCTTTGGAGGAGAGGGTATCCTCAATCACCTACAAGTGTGATACTTTCCTCCGCACCCTTCATCCCACTGCCAGACAGGTATCCTCATTCCTGGGATCCATATCGTCCTGCATCTTTATTGTCCCCAATAGAAGGCTGCCAATGCGACCTCTGGAGCAGGCATTAGAGGATCAGTGGTCACAGGTCTCGGACCGCTGGGAAGACAGTGACTCTGCCACAGATAGCCAAAGATTCCCTTCAATGGTGGATGAAATATCCTAATTTGTTGAAAGGGGTTCCTTTTCACCAGGACCATCTTCAAGTCCAGGTATTGTGTTCGGAAGCAGAGAAAGGGTATTACATCTATATGCTGGAACTGAGGGCCATACATCTAGTGCTTAAGTCATTCTTCCCTTTTTAGTTCAGAAAGCTGGGTAGGACTTTGGATACCACAGGCGCAAGAGTGTATCCTTTGGAGGAGATGGTATCCTCAATCACCTACAATTGTGATACTTTCCTCCGCACCCTTCATCCCACTGCCAGACAGGTATCCTCATTCCTGGGATCCATATCGTCCTGTATCTTTATTGTCCCCAATACAAGGCTGCCAATGCGACCTCTGGAGCAGGCATTAGAGGATCAGTGGCCACAGGTCTCGGACCGCTGGGAAGACAGTGACTCTGCCACAGATAGCCAAAGATTCCCTTCAATGGTGGATGAAATATCCTAATTTGTTGAAAGGGGTTCCTTTTCACCAGGACCATCTTCAAGTCCAGGTATTGTGTTCAGAAGCAGAGAAAGGGTATTACATCTATATGCTGGAACTGAGGGCCATACATCTAGTGCTCAAGTCATTCTTCCCTTTTTAGTTCAGAAAGCTGGGTAGGACTTTGGATACCACAGGCGCAAGAGTGTATCCTTTGGAGGAGAGGGTATCCTCAATCACCTACAAGTGTGATACTTTCCTCCGCACCCTTCATCCCACTGCCAGACAGGTATCCTCATTCCTGGGATCCATATCGTCCTGCATCTTTATTGTCCCCAATACAAGGCTGCCAATGCGACCTCTGGAGCAGGCATTAGAGGATCAGTGGTCACAGGTCTCGGACCGCTGGGAAGACAGTGACTCTGCCACAGATAGCCAAAGATTCCCTTCAATGGTGGATGAAATATCCTAATTTGTTGAAAGGGGTTCCTTTTCACCAGGACCATCTTCAAGTCCAGGTATTGTGTTCGGAAGCAGAGAAAGGGTATTACATCTATATGCTGGAACTGAGGGCCATACATCTAGTGCTCAAGTCATTCTTCCCTTTTTAGTTCAGAAAGACAATACCACAACCTTGCATTACCTTAACAAACAGGGAGGAACCAGTTCAAGAACCCCTATCGCAAGAGGCTCAAACCATATGGAAGTGACTACTGATGAAAGTTGACCATTTCTGTGACCCAGCTCCCGGAAACCTCAATGTTCATGCAGATGCCCTGAGTCGCAACTTGGTTGAAGCTCACAAACCATTCTGTTTGCTGCCACAGCAAATTCTGCCTCTTCGCATCCAGGTATCCTCAACCAGCCTTTAGAGGGAATGCGCCTTTGATCAACTGGTCAGACATTACTCTACACCTTTCCTCCAATACCGCGCATTCCTGTAATCATCAACCAGTTCTACAGAGCCAAGGCCAGTATAATCCTTATCGCACTGGAGTAGCCTTGCCAATGGTGATATCCAGACCTCCTTCAGCTGTCCGAGACTCCACTCGGGAGGTTGCCTTGTTGTCCAGATCTACTCTCCAAACTAGGGGGTCTATTAGGATGGCGGGCGGACTTTTGTCCGCCCGCCACCATAGCGGTGCTGGGACCAGCCACTAGTGGTGCGGCGGTCCCGCACCAGCAATTAGGATGCAACTGCCATGGTGGAGGTGGCATCCCCCATCCACAACATTGTGGCGGGCGGTGCTCACAGCACCGGCCGACACAATGCTGTGGATGCACCTTGTGCATTTGCATGTACAAAGTGGCAGGCACCGCGCGGTGCCTGCCACGTTGTGCATGCAAATGCAGGGGGGTGCCATAGGTACCCCCCCATGTGCACCCACCCCCTCCCCAAAACCCTGGGCCCGCAACGGGCCCCAACGTTCAGGGACCGCATGCCTTCCCATGACGGCAAAGCCGCCATGGAAAGGCACATCTCCGCCTGAATTGTAATATGGATGGCGGTGTCTTGCAGACACCACTACTATATTCAGCCCCTTTTCCTCCCGGGCGACTCGTCGACGGGCGGAAAACCGGCAGACGGTTTTTCCGTCCGCTGGGGTCCCCCCTGCCATTGTAGTGTGGCGGCGGGAAATTGGGAGGTGGGTGGTAGATGATGGCGGGCGGATCGCCACCGCCATACAGGCGGTGGCGATCCGCCTACTATTATAGTAGACCCCTAGGGAAGAGGGTGTTCCACCCCAATCACCCCTCTGAGCTTGAAGGCATGGCTCCTGAGTTACTCCAATATAGATATCTGGGTCTTCCATCAGACTGTATGAACATTCTGAAAGAATAAAGGAGGCCTTCTATGCAAAAGTCATACGCTTTCAAATGGAATAGTTTCTACTTATGGTGCACCAGCAACTGCCATTATCCCATCTTAGGGCAAGAACAGGTTATCCTTCCCTAGTTATTGCATTTGACTAAATCTGGTTTTCAGTTTGCCTCTATAAAGGTGCACTTAGCGGCCATTACAGCACACCGGAAATCGCCTATGCAGGATTCCTTCCTACAGGTGCCTGTAGTTAAAGACTTCCTTGAAGGGTTGACGGTCTACCACCCAGTTAGCTATCCCTCCCCTCCTTGGCAGCTTAATGTAGTCCTTTTTGAATTGATAGTTACGCCCTTCGAGTCCCTGCAGTACCTGACTTGGAAGCCTGCTTTTTAGGTCTCAGCCTGCGTAGGCTGCGCTTGCGCAGTCTCGCTGGGGAGATCTTATGTTTTTCAGAGTCTGGCTTGAACCCACCCCTCTTCTCCATTGGCTGGCTTCCTAAACGGAGGCCAGCCATTGAAGGTGAGGGGCGTCTGTCCATTTAAGCCCCGTCTTTTTGGGATTCGGAGGTGTTTTCTAGTTTCTTTCTCTCCTCTTCCCATTGGCTGGAATTTTACATTCCAGCCAATGGGAAGAGGAGAGAAAGAAAAACAAGCCCCGAATCCGAAAATGACGGTGCATTTCTCCGAGGCATTTCTGCTTGACCTCGGAGAAACATGGTGGTCCTTTCCCCCTTGCGCTGTTCTTGGGGCTCTCTGAGTGTCTGTCCCTCGGGTGACTGGCTTGTTCCGGTAATGGCACCACACAGTGCCATCAGGGATAGGCATCCATGCCCTTCGCCTGTCCTCTGTGTTTACGTCTTATTCCTTGACCTTGTGACACACGGGGGGAGGAGCATGTGATCCTTCTCCGGTTTCCTCCACCAGGGCTGTCCCGGGAGTCTCTCTCCGGCCAAGCTCCCCCCCCCTCCAAATCTCCTACTGACCTTGTGAGAATACCTTAAAGACTGAGGCTGTCTCCCCGTCCTGCCTCGCCCCTCCCCTTTCCCCCTTCGACAGAACAGGCTCCGCTGCCGCTGCAGCAGTCATGGCTGCCGATGGGGGGGACGAGCGCTCGGCGCTGCTGTCCGCAGCCAGCTCGGGCAACGTGACTCGCCCCGCCGTACATCGACCACAACCTCCGAGGTAAGGCCACCCTCCTCCTTCTCCAGCCCGCGTGCAGACCAGAGGAACCTCCCCTCCTACGATAGCCTACTTCCCGCACATACAAATTGTTTCAGGGAGTTTCACTGATATATTTTCAGCATCTCTCACAGTGAGTAGCTTTGGGAGTGAAGCGCACTCGCGCTGTGTTTTTGGGGGGGGGGGGGTGTCTGCCCCGCCCCCTCGCGCCCTCACACTGCTTTTTCTGCGCGACCGCTTCCTGGGCACTGAGTGCCCCGCGGGGGCGGGGTGAGGGGGCTCGCGCCCCATGCCATGAGAGCAGGAGCTTCAATCCCAGCGCCAGCATGTAACCAGACCCAGCTGCAGGGCTGGGTCCGCCTTCATCCCAGCTCTCCTCACCCCCTTCTCCTACTCCCACCCCTCACCTCCTCTCTTCCTGTGCTGTGGGCAGAGGCCACCCCTCACCTCCTCTCTTCCTGTGCTGTGGGCAGAGGATCCTGTGCTGTTTCTTGGCGGAGAGGTAAGTCCCAAGTGAACCTATCTCCTGTGTCGACTCGCTTTTCTGCTCTCGTCTCCGGTCTTTCTTCCCTACAGCCAACCTCTGGTGCTTACATTCTTCTGTCTTTCTTACTCTCCACCCCATTCTTACTTTTATGCCTGGAGTTTCATCTTTTAATATTACCCACAAGAAGCTCTGTTCTCCTCACACAGCCCCTTAAAGGTAGGGGACCCCCAGCCCTCCTTTCATCCGGTTACTCTCCCCTCCTTTCATACTCCTTTTCTTTCCCTGTGCAGTGGAACCTTCCTTTTAACCCTCCACCCCTTTCTGTTCTGCCCCGTTCTCTTGTTCACCTCCCGTGCCATTTCTTGCGCGCCTCCATCTTTTAATTCTGCCTTCAATTCTTCTGTGGTTGCAGAAGAGCCACTTCTCCTGCCGCCCTCGGTTGTTGGGGGAATGGGGTCCCCTGAACCCCAGCTTACTCCAGAAGTCTGGAGCTCACTCCCACTCTGTGTGCCCCCGAAGTACCACGAACCCCAGAGAGCCGGCATCCTTCCGGGTGACCCTGCTGGTTTATCACAAGGGGGACAGGAGCCCCCTCAATGTAGGAGCTCCGAGGCCTTTCCATCCCCCACGCAAAGCGCACTTCGTTCCAAGACACTGCGGGGAAAATGTACTGTTATTTAACTGACCGCAGCATCCGAAGGTGTTCTGTTCCGTTGCGTGAAAGGGCGAGAGAGGACAGCAACCGAAGGTGTTCTGTTCCGTTGCGTGAAAGGGCGAGAGGACAGCACCCTATCTACATGGATGGGGCACTTCGCGCTCTTCCTGTTTTCTGGTGCACTTTGAGGCTGCATAGTGCCGCGCACACACTTTTGCATCATAGCATAGTGCAGCGCTGAATGCTACTTTGTTACTTTTGGTGACTTTTCACCTACGCGGTGAAATTTGCCCCCTGCTTCCTAAGCACGCAGCAGACTCACAGGAGAGAGCATCTCCTGCCTCAACACAGCCCCCCTTCATCGCCGTCTCATTTGGCAGAGGGTCTCTCCTCGTGACTTAGCAAAAGTGCAGTGGGCCCCAGTGCAAGCACGGAAAATGAGCACCTCTCCGCAGACTGCTTTGTAAAAACAGGAGAATCTGGAGTGCTGTGCCTCTCAGACCACTCGACCTTGGTACAACTGCTCTTGCTGCACTATTGATACCTAGGCCTGTGTCTCGGTACAATGCACTCTCTGCCTGCCTCTGACACACCATTGCTCTGCACAGGAGCAACACTTCTCTTAGTAACGGGCACGTCAATTCTCTCACATCTTACAGCATTGCTGCACAGGGGCGCCTCCTGCCTCGGATCCCAGTCCTGGGTGCTTTGTGGCGCAGGACCCGCTAAGACGTCGCCTGCTTGAATCCCGTTTGTTGCCAAGATGCGCTCGGCTGGGAGCCGACCGGAGCCCGTCCCCTGCCCGTGATTTCCTCATCTCTGGCTCGCGGTGATTCACGGAGAATATGAATAGTTTCCAGCTCAGTCTGCAGATGTTTCTACCCGGCCCAGCTGTGCAGCCCACGTGTACGTGCTCTACATGCATGCGCTCCAGTGGCCTTAACATACAGACCTTATGATGCAACTGATCCACGTCCACGTCCACTACCACGTCCACCACCACGTCCACCACCACGTGTGTGAGGGCTCTGTGTGTGTGAGGGCTCTGTGTGTGTGAGGGCTCTGTGTGTGTGAGGGCTCTGTGTGTGTGAGGGCTCTATGTGTGTGAGGGCTCTGTGTGTGTGAGGGCTCTGTGTGTGTGAGGGCTCTGTGTGTGTGAGGGCTCTGTGTGTGTGAGGGCTCTGTGTGTGTGTGAGGGCTCTGTGTGTGTGTGTGTGGGCTCTGTGTGTGTGTGTGTGGGCTCTGTGTGTGTGTGTGTGTGTGGGGGGGGGCTCTGTGTGTGGGGGGGGGCTCTGTGTGTGGGGGGGGGCTCTGTGTGTATGGGGGGGCTCTGTGTGTATGGGGGGGCTCTGTGTGTATGGGGGGGCTCCTGTGTGTATGGGGGGGCTCCTGTGTGTGTGTGGGGGGCTCCTGTGTGTGTGTGGGGGGCTCCTGTGTGTGTGGGGGGGCTCCTGTGTGTGTGTGTGGGGGGGCTCCTGTGTGTGTGTGTGGGGGGGCTCCTGTGTGTGTGGTGGGGGGGCTCGTGTGTGTGTGGGGGGGGCTCTGTGTGTGTGTGTGTGTGGGGGGGGGGGCTCTGTGTGTGTTTGTGGGGAGGGGCTCTGTGTGTGTGGGGAGGGGGCTCTGTGTGTGTGTGGGGGGGGGGGCTCCTTGTGTGTGTGGGGGGGGCTCCTTGTGTGTGTGGGGGGGGCTCCTTGTGTGTGTGGGGGGGGCTCCTTGTGTGTGTATGGGGGGGCTCCTGTGTGTGTGTGGGGGGGGCTCCTGTGTGTGTGTGGTGGGGGGGGCTCCTGTGTGTGTGTGGTGGGGGGGCTCCTGTGTGTGTGGTGGGGGGGGATCCTGTGTGTGTGGGGGGGGGCTCTGGGTGCGGGGCTCTGTGTGTGTGCAAATGCAATAGGTCGCGCATTTGCATGAGATTAAGCTAATCGAATTGTAAATGACAATGCCATTTATTTATCGGTTTTCAAAACCAACACATAAATAAAAAAATTATCATTTACAATGCCAATAGCTCTAACTTTTGCAAAGGCGAGACAGTTGCTTTGTAAATGCTTGTTGTTAGTGGCAATTACCTCTGCTCGCAGTTAGCTAGATCCAGGCTGTGTGTTCTAAGGAGCCTTATCTGATTTTCCATTCCAACATGGCGGTCCTGAAAACACACACTATTTTTTTTAATCTAGGGCTTTCATATTAATCAGTCAATTACCATTCCTACTTTTTTCCCGAACCCATCCACCCCTCCAGAAAGGTTTTTGCATTCTCCTGATCTTAATGGGGTTCTTAAATTGTATCTGGATAAAACCAAGGACATAAGGAAATCGGACCGTTTATAATTTGTGGTCCCATGCGCACATATTTCCCTTTCGTCTAAACAAACCATCTCTAGATGGATAGTCTCTAGCATTTCCTTCTCTTACCAGTTGGAAAATAAACAACTCCTTGGTAGGCACTCCGACTGAGAAGGTCAAAGCACCTGATACACCAAGCCCAGCCTTGGGCTGTCAGAATCAACTAATCTGGATTATTCCTGAGCTTCAGAACACAGTGGAAGTACATGTAGGAGACCAGAGTCTCACACATGGCAGGATGAGACTCCCAGGGAGTCTTGAGGCCCAAAAGGCTTGACAATGAGCAATCTTGTTGGAATCAAAGAGCTACACAAGGCATTCCCCACTGCTTCTAGATATATATGTCACTCATGATTGCCCAGATGATGCTTGCTGAGCTCTTCAGCCTTGGCTTCCATGGGCCCTGCCAGATAGTTGACAGTTGAGGAGATCCCCTGCAGGTCCAGTCAGCACCATGGCCTCAACACCTCCTGGTACTGCATGCAACCCCATGCCACCCTGTTTGCTGCAGTAGCACATGGTGGTTAGCGTCCCATCAGAACCAGCCCGATGGCACGCATCTCCAGAAGACTGATGTGGTGCCTCTGAACTCCACCTCATCAAGGTGGTCTCTCCAGTCATGAGCTGATGCATCAGTCCCCACTGGGGGTTGTGGATGGTGTAGGAAGAACTGCCTAATGCAGGTTTAGTTGGTAATGTATTCACCATGGACTGTCTTAGGTTATTCCGACACACAGATGATTGTCCTAGCTATGCCCCAAGTGCTGAGGCCGTTGAAAGTGGAGCTTCCACAGAAGATCCCTTGTGCCAACAGGTATTCGGCACCAGAAGGATACCAGAGGCCAAAGAACTGCAATTGTCCATGCCAGAAAACAAGATGGAGCCGAAAACATCTGGATCATATCCCGTTTCTCCCAGGTTCCCTGTTTGGGTGGCAACGCTTTGAATGTCAAGTTCCCAAAACTGCCCGTAAAAAGGGATTCCTCTGCAAGGTTTTTGATTAGTTAGGAGAGAAATTATTTGACCCAAGGGATAGTCACCCATGAGGAAAGAATTGGTGGCCATTAGAACATGTGCCCCGATTTTATAAAGAATAGAGTAAGGAGGCCGCTAGCAAAGATGAAAGAAATGTTATGACGCCCAATCTAGATTCATAACTAATAACATACCTATTTAAGATGTGACATAAAGGAAGTCAAAAAACATACATGACCATTATTAACAGCAAAACTGCCTTAAGTAAACTGCTCTCTCTAAAACACACCACTACTTGACAATGATTGTAAAAATCTAAAGAGGACTCTACATTGTTTAAAATTGTAAGATTTAAAAAAGAGGTAATAATGTATCCTAAAAGGCTTGTACAATGTGCAAAATATAAATTGCAATAAAGATTGGGTGCAAACATTGTCACAGGCACATTACTAATCAGTTAAGCTGACATAATGACTCAGTGGAAAAAACAACATATGCCATGGTTCTCGCCCTGAGTTTTATCAATAGAACTCTTCCCAGTTATTGGGCACATATGTTAAATAAGGCTCTAGACCAGCACTAATTTTCAAAACTGAATAGTTAAGTACAAGTGGCTTGCTGAATTCTAGATGTTCCCTTTCAGTACAACGTTTGTTCAGCAACAATTGTTTCACAATGCGCTTATCCGCTTTATGTACAGATGAAGGATTGTCAAACAAAATAGATTTGTCCAGAGTAACAAAAGTAAGTTTAATTTAAGCCAGCCACTGAATATTCAAGCCCTGAGCACAACATTTAGAGTCGGTTATGATGATGTGAGAGAAAGAGGCCTTGTGATTACTCCAGACTGAAAGCCACAACAAAAGAGGGCCCAACTCAATGGAATCCTCAAGATAAGGCAGGGCCATCTCTGCATGACGGATGTAATAGGGCATAGAATGTGGAAGAGAGAAGTAGTTTACAAAAACGATTCTCTTTAGCTTGCAACATGTTACAGTTACTATAACTCCAAATTCCCCACCCATAACTTGCAACAGGTACACATTGCTTAAAATAAAAGCGAGGGAGGTTATAGGCTTGCCCCTTACAGATTTGCAAACAATAAAAAGTAAGCATATAGATTGCTTGAATTTAGAATTTCTATAACACACATACTCTGCCCAGGAACAATTAGAATCCAATACTGAACCAAGGTATGGGAATGTAGAAACATCCTCCATACTGTTCTCATTAGCCCGTAAAGTTTGCATTGAATAATGTTTATGGCCGCAAGCCATGATCTGTGATTTAGTGTAGTTGGTGAGCAGGTCAAGATCGAGCATAAAATTCCATGAAAGTTTACACCAAACTCCTCAGGGCATTTGGCGCCGTGCTTAAGCACGGAGTTGTAGACATACAACTATAGGGATACAGAGACTTAGTTGATGCAGCGAACATAATATTGTATAAAATAAGTAAGAGGAGCTAAATGCGTCTTTGCTGACTTGATATGGTCGCAGCAAGGACCAAACCTCACTTTGGCACTTAAATCTTGATGTAGTCAAAGTGCATAATTCTAGCATCTACACCCTACCCCCATCTCCAGCATAGCTGCCCATAATTTGCTGTGATTGACCTTATCAAAGGTTGAAGATAAGTCCCTTAGTTAGCCAATGAAGGATCTTGAGTATCACCTGTTTGGTTGACTCAACCTGGGATAACTTGAGTCTAGGTGCATTAGCCAATACTAAGATGCATGGAGACACTGATGGGGCTAGATCCGACAATTGCACTTTCCTACCAGGAATCCCAAATCGCCCACCTACATACTCTGACCAAGTAAGATAGGCACGCACTCCGTGTTTACAAGTCCCCAGTTGGTCAGACATGGTTGCTTGCAGGGATAAACTGGGAGGAAGAGCGGGAGCAATGGAGTGCGAACTGGAGCAGAAAGTAGTTGGTTGTTCGGTGCCACGGAAGACAGTGGTATTATCCCATGTATTAGAGCCACAATGCTCATTAGAATGTAATTGGTTAGCTACATTACACTTCTTAAACATGTTAATAGCATCCTTAGGATTACTGACAGCTAAAGGCCCATCTGGTAAAATACCAGCAGGGGGCTAGTGCTTATGGTTGTAGATAGTTTGGTTAGTCTGGCCTCTAAATTGTCCAAGCGAACTTGCAGGGGTTTTACATGCATTTTAGTATTGTTTCAAACCTAATACAAGTTTCAACGGAATTAGACCCTTCAGGAGTAGTTACCCCCTACATCATATTTAGTTTTACCCCCTTTAAGAGGAGCCTTTCTCCACTGGGATCCTCCTTTCTTCTTTTTAACAAGAGGTTTGTTAACTAGGGAGGTGTCAGGATTACTTATACAAACAATATCTGTACTCTTGGGAGGAGGCGACAGCCCAACAGAGTCATTAGAGGCATTAGATCCCAATGATTCATCAAGATGGACAGTTACAGGTTGGTTTCCCTTGCCCACTCCCAAAGAGTCTTCTTTCAGTTAATTCTGTTTCTGTGGAAAGAACCCCTGCTGCACATACCAAGAAGGAGACCATAGTGGTGATCGTATTGTCTGCAATAGAGCTGGCAGTGGTTTTCCCTTTACCCATTGTAGTGGGGAAAACTGTCGTCCAAAAAGAGCTAAAATACTAAACGACAAAATCAATCCACACCCCAGGAGTAAGTCTGTGCTAAAGAGCACAGTAACAGGCTACAGGGGGGAGGAGATGCACCACGGTGCCTCCTAAATCTGAGGATATTGGGGTATGGAGTCCCCTGTAGCAGCCCACCCAACTGAAACTCCAGCAGATGTCCCCTCGAGACTTTAAATCCTTGAATCAGCAGTTGGTGAGAATATCCCCTACGCAAACTACGCTGTCAGATAGGTGGGGCAAAGATTAACTTCTATCAAAGCAAACCACACACCACTAGCACCAACAGTCCCCACTGCCCACCACAATATATTTAAAATCTGTAGGTACGGTGGCACAGCGAATCTCTGCAATCACTTCAGCCCACAGTTTGCTTACGCCGAGATGTAGTTTCTGCTGTGAATACTTCGGGCTGGAGGGAAGCTGAAGCAACAAATACTATTAGCAGTAACCAGTGGTGAAGCCTCTTTATGCCTGAAGTGTACCAAAATAACGCTGACCCACTATTTACGGCTTGCTTCTCTAAAATCTGCTCTATAGGGCAAGAAATGAAAGCAAGTTGACCAGGCAGACAGAGCAAGTGTATGCACAGTGCCTTGGAAGAGGAGCGTGGTATCACTAAAATCAGTAATCAAAAGAGGGGAAAACACAAACGTCTCAATACCATATTCTCAGGAATATTGTCTCTGAGACCCTCAACCACATGTTCAGTCTGCTGAGATATAATCTCTGCTTAGTGTCGTTGTGTGGATAGTGTCATCATTGGGTCTGTCACTTGATTGTCCCGTTATCCCAGTGACATCACAACCTCCATCAGGAGGGAGACTGTCTGGATGTTGACAGTGGAGAGTGAATTAAAAGTATCATCTATCCTGTAGGTAAATCTTTATTGAGGGAAGAGAATTAGGGTAGGGATAAGACTAAAAACAGAACAGTGTAATGTGAATGGGTCACTGATCCACAACACCTAGTGGTCGAGTCGACATGTTCGTCAGGACTAGAAATGGGAAAGCCTTACACTTTAGGGCTTTCCGTTGGTTTTGCAGGTGGTTCTTTGTCACTGGGCACACTTTGCTCCAGAGGGAATCATGTCAAGATTGAGAAACAAAGCCAATAGGCCTGACATTGGTGGACAGCCGTTTCATTTTGTCAATGCTTGTTTTGACATGGTGTTTTAAAAAACCTTTATTGTTGTGGGAGCTGCAATGCGCTCACCATTATAACCAACATTGGCAAAACTAATTTTTGTTCTCCTCAAGCGCACCGTTAAGTCAGCAAATAGAGCGGTAACATTTTGATAAAAACAAAGGTTTTTGGTTTACGACAGACCTGATTAGGGGCCCAATTCTTAAAGAAAGTCACAAAAGTGCACCCATGGTATATGTCCTTGCATTAATGCAGATTTACCGCTTCCATGAATTCCCAAGAATTTTCAAAAGTAGGCCGGGATATCGTACTCCTTGAAAGTATTCAAACTGCCATTTAGCACGAGCAAATATGCATGTGTAGATTTACTCATGCGAAAATCTGTTGACCATGTACAAGTTCACGTTCCCTCCAACCATTTGTTTTTCGCCTCAAACCTGGAAGAAGTTTAATTCCTGCTCTTTTCTGGAGTACATTTTCCATAACTCTGCCCCTCATGCCACTTGTATGTATGCTTTCACTTTTATACGGCTTCGTCCTTTCAGCCACTCTCTAGTCTGCTTCAACTCTGCATTGTGATCTCTTGTTCGTTAGTTTCCACCCCCTTCCACATCGTTCTGTCTATTTGCTTCTCTCCCTGGGCAACCACATGTTGCTACCCCCGCCCCAATAACCCAGTATTTCTTTCCCCACACAGCCCCGTGTTGGTTGCTCGATCTCATTGATTCCATCCTAGGTTATTGCTTTCTCCATCTGAGTTATTCCCCCAACAGCTTTAATAAAGCCAACTCAGATCATTAAACAAAAAGGGAAAAACATATTCTTGTCATTTTTGTAGGCGGCGCATAGTTGCTTAGTGCACGCACCCACCAAATAACTCGTCTGGCGCCGTAGACTTATTTTTGTTTCCCCTGTTTATTAGCCATGTTGCACAGTATCATTGGCAAAGCCCATAGATCCCAATGGTGTGACCTATTGGCTTTGCCAGTGCTTGTTCCTTTTGTTACCACACTCAATTAAGCTTGACATTTCTTTTACCAGACACTAACTGCTTGGAAACTTAACCAACCGACACTACATTACATGGGGTACTGTGCTAGACATCTTTCTGTTTTTGCTTTTACTTTTATTATTCCAATAAAGATTTGTTTTTAAACGTTAAAAGTAGCTTTTTACCTGAGTCAGGATTGTTCTTATTTTTTTCCCATGGCCTAATGCTATTTTTTAGTATACGATTTTTTGTGTTTGTTTCTGATTTTCTTTACAAGATTTATACTACCCCCGCAACTACTTTTACGCACATTGGGTATGAGAAAGTGCTTGAATATCAAACTAATGCTGTTAATCATTACGATTACTGTCTGCAGCTTGCATGCTGAAAACATACTTGTGAATGTCACATATGCCAATAGTAGCTCTATCAAACCTAGATCTTTATTCTTTTCTGCATGAAGTGACCACTCCCTGTATTCTGCTGATACAAAGTTTACAGATGCACAACGTGTTACACAGGCAGGGGTGTGGAATTTAATAACATATCTACTGGTCTGCAGGGACAGGTTTCATCATAAATCTACTTGTTCTGCAAAAAAGGTCACTTGTCCCTTTGATGCCACATAGTGTGGTGACAAATCATGGTCGCAGTCTCGTAGGGGTTTTGACTAGTTCTTCTCTGAACTTTTCCCATACTGAGAGAGGTTAGAAATTAAAGTTTTATAAAGGTATGAAAAGAAATCTGCTTAGGAACACTGGTGATTAACGCTGAATGGTAAAAAACGCATGTGCTTACATGGAATGCTTAAAAAAGGAGTGCGTTACATTTTTTTTTAAATGAGGATAATGTTAACAGTATGAAATGAAGTGTGCATGCTTAAGTGTATGAAGGCCCCTATATAAAATCGCTTGCACTGAAGAGCGAGTAGAAAGACGAATCCTTATAACATTGTAAACGCACTGAGAGCAGCTCTAAGGTGAAACATAGAGCCTTTATAATATTATGAAAATACATGTGCTGGAAGAGGTAGGGAGACAGAATATGGGAAGAGCATTCACTCTCATGGAGTGCTTTTAGAAAAAGACAAAAGCAGAGCTGACATTTGTGGAAGGATGAAAAAAAACATGTTGGCGTGATGGTAAAAAGGTTATGCTCCACGAGCCGTGCAGCAATTTAGATGGTCTAAAACAAAACCATTTAATAAAAAGCAAGAATTAAATGACAAAACAAAAATCCAGGAGAAAGCAGTGGGCGGGATGTATGACGTTACAACGCATGCTTTTACCACGCATGCTTTTACAACGCCAGCGCTTTGGGATGCTGGATAGTGAATAGTTTAATTTACTATTCCAACTCCAGTCCCCGTGGACACTAGGGAAGGTGTTGGATAGTAAATTAAATCTATTCCCTATCCTAGAGCGCCCCCCAGTGCAATGCGTTGTAATGGTTTTCGTTGTAAAACCAGCGTTGTAATAGCACTGCGTTGTAAGAGTTTCGTTGTAAAGGATGTTTCCCGTGGGCGGAGGTGCTGTCCATGTCCGCCATCGACATGTCCCCAATAAGTCTTTTGTAGACAGACCACTACAATTTCTGGCAGGCTTCGACCTAAACGGAACAGAGAAATGGCAGTGGTTCTGTAAGTGGAACAGGGCAGACAACCAGAAACATAAGAAAATGGGGTATCGAGGTACAGGTTTTCAATTGGGAAACAAAAGCTAAGGGGGTATCCCCCCATGCCCATTTCCATCTTTTTTCACTCCAAATAAAAACAGGAATTGTGTGGAACGATGCACTGGAGCGGGAGGAAGAATGAGAGGTGGTGGGAGGACGTGCTAGGGTTGTCTTTCACACACGCAAACAGCACTGTGTGGAGAAAGAAGACACTAAAACATTTTGCACAGTCCAGTAAACTCTAATTCTTACCCCACGTTTGGGACCCCTGGACCCGCTGCATTTGACTCCATTATTCTCCTGCCATTCAGGACACCTTGATCCCTAGGATTAAGGTCTTTTTTTTTATTCATGAATTCGATCTCCTGGATAGATTCCAACTGAATAACCTGGCCCTGAGGAGAATCCCTCCGACCTCTAGGGATTCAAAACGCTTAGGGCCCCCCTGTTTTGGTCTGCCTTTGGTTGTTCTAGTGCTATAATTGTATTTTGCACTAGTCCTGACAACTGTACACTCACTTTTGTAAATATTTAGAAATAATTGATTTGTTTTGACCTAAAGGAGTGTATTATTTTGAGTTGAATTTTCTACAAGTTTACAGCAGACTTATTTCTTCCCCCACTGGTGTATCAATTCTCCAGTCTGTGTGAAGTACTCCAGTATGAATGTATAAATGTTTGTGGTATGACTGTGATATGGTTGATTTATGACTAGTTGATTGACATTTTATCTTGTGCTGTGTCCCTTATTTCATTTTCTTGTCACAAAATTTCTTTGGTGTTGACTATACCCACTAAGGTTTAAATTATTGTACCTTTAAAGATATTTTGCAGAATAAAGTAGCTATTCAATAGCACCTCCCAGTCTTGAACTATATCTTTTTCTGGTTGATAAGGGGTTTGTGAATTACTTTCAGTACTGGCATTTCTCTTTTGTTGTTTTGTTTTTTTCCTAACGGAACACAAACAACATTTTTTGTTTTTTTAACAACCAGTCATGGCGGCTGCACGTCTTGCTGCGCGCCAGTCGCCCAAAAATATACCTTGATGTTAATAATTCATTCCATTGATATTTTGAAAACCAAGTGCGGCTCGGATTACATTACGATGTGAGGAAACAGATATGGGATACACGCTTTTCTGTAGCTTTCAGTAATTGCCTGTTCCTTTCATGTTTTATACACCGCTTAAAACATTTTTTTAAATACTTTTGTACCAGCACTCCAAAGGTATCAGAGCGCTGGTTCGAAACCGGTTCCCTCGCATCAAAGATGCTCGCTCCAGCCATTACATCAGATCCTCTTCATTGCCCTGTTCTGCCTGTCCCCTCCTCCCCGCGCTAATTACAGGCATAACGGTGTCAGCAATTTGGTGAAGGCAACGTTATCCATTGTATATGGAGGGCGCTCTTTTTAGATGAGTATTGAGTTGCAAATAGTCCCCAATAACTTAGATGTTCCTGCTGATGAGATAGAACAGATTTCATGTTGAGCGACATTGGTACAAAGTGAGGAGCCTCCTTTTTTACAGTGCAAACCCTACCAGAAGATATTTTAGTAGAAACATACAGTACGTTAAATTGCTCATATTAACAATAGCCTAGTTCATTAAACCCACCTACAATTTAATATATATCCGACTCTTCAGCAACTCACAAGATTTTCTGCCGTACTCATTGGAAGTTGTTTATACCAGACGATCACAGGAACACTCACATTTGTGTCAGTCTCAACATGTGTACACTTCCGCTTCTAAAATATGATATTTTTTTGTAACTGTTTTTTGTTTCTGTACTAAAACTTATTTTTGCCTTTCAAGAACCCGCCACTCCGAAACCTCTGCCACTTCTAAAGATGTTCCCTCCCAACTCCCACCGTTAAAATAGGTTTATTCCTCCTTTTTACAATGCTATAGCTAAAACTTTTTTAGGTCGAATCCTGCGTTGCAGGGCATGGCCCTGCTGCAGGCAAAGACCTATTGTGAACAGGGGGATTTCAGTACTGCGTGAAACCACGCCCCCTTTTTCCATTGGCAGGCCTCGTGAAACGGTGGCCTGCCGTTGGAAAAAGCTCCTGTTAAGCAGATTTGTCTGCTCTAGATCCCGCCTCTCGAGGATTCCATGACCTGCCTTACGGTAGCATGACAATATTTTTAGAAATGTTGCCTTGGCAACCATGAGGCAGGTCAGGGAGTCCTGGAGGGGCGGGATTCAGTATTATGTTTCCGCCCGTTTTTTTTTTTTTTTTTTGGTTTCGTTTGTGCCATCATTTCTGTGAGTTCCTGGGCGGTGGAGGAGGTAGGGGAGAGGCGGTGCTGGTTATGTTTGTTGCAGTTTTTTAATGCAGATGATCCTTTCACGGCCAATGCTTGTGTAACATTTGGATTCTGTGAAATGGATGGGAGCTCAGGATTGAGGAAATCTTTGGGCAGATACAAGCACGCTGTAGGAATCGAGCATGCGTTCTCGTGTTGGTGGTTCAGTGGATTATATGAGGCCTGGTGGTCGGAGCTGGAGTGAGGCATGGAGGTGTGCAAGAGTTCGATGCAGGTCACTTGTTTTTAAACTCAGAATTATTCAGTTTCATTATTTGTATAGACTGCCAGTAATTTCCCTGACTTACCCAGAGCCATAATTTCCTGTAAATCAGGCCGGGCGCTTAGAGTAAGTAGCGAAGCCGGGCGGGCGGGCCGGGCTGTGCTGGGTCCTGGGAGCGCTGGGTCCCGGTCAGTCAGCGATCACAGGAAGTGCAGAGTCCCTGTTGGATTGGGGACAGGCTGTGCTGGGTCCCTGTCGAACAGGCTGTCCAGGTGCAGGCTGCGCTGGGTCAGAGCAGTGCAGAGAACAAGCTGAGCCCCTGCCTGCCCGGTGCTCTATCCCTGTGTCTCCGGGTCTGTCCTGAGTGAGCTCTGACCCTGCTTGGCGTCTGCGCCCCCGGGACGCTCCGGTGGGGGCCCTGCCCTCTCCTGTGCGGGGATGCCCTGCATTTCATGCTCGCGATTGTCATGCCTTCGCGGCTCGTGGATATATTTCGGGGGCCCTGACCTGCTTCTCATGCTTGTGGAGTGGATTGCTGCCATGGTGAAGGATCCTTGCCAGCTTAGCAGTGGTGCATCTCCGCCGTGCCCAGGTCATTGTGCCAATGTGCCAGGGCACGGGGGCTCCCACTAGGTCCAAGATACGTTTCTGGCTCAATTTCTCATCTGCCCCTGCCTCCGCCCCGTGTGCCCCAGTGTGCCCCTGACCCCGTATGATCCTGACCCCATATGACTCTGCATGCCCCTGACCCCTTGTGCATCCCCCCCCCCCTTCCTGCCACTGGGTACAAAGCCGGTGTCTGTTCAAGGAGTGAATGGAGCAGTGATCTCCGTGCCCATCCGCCTCTGGGCTTCTCTGGTAGGGAGAAGAGGTGACGGTGCCACCCGTCAGTGAATGCCACTCGTTGGGGCCCCCTCCTCAGCTCTGTGCCCCCTGTCGCTGCTCCTGTGGCTAGAACACAGTATAGAATACAATGTCTGCACGCTGGTGAAGCGCCGACCGTGTGTAAACATCATTGCATTGCCATTTGTGTAGCGCTTCCCTGCCCTCTGCTTGGCCCAAAGCGCTGTCTTCGTTGCGCAATTATCAGCTGTCTCCCATGAATTATGTATCTAGCGCTTCAGTACCCTGACAGTCATGCAGCGCTGCGATTGGCATCGGGTGCATGGTGAGTCCTGTGTGCAGACAGGCATGTTCTCGTGTGTGTGTGTGTGTGTGTGTGTGTGTGTGTGTGTGTGTGTTTACAAATTTCTGTGTGCAGGTGTGAATATATATGGGAGACTGTGTACAGGTTTGTGCTCGTATTTTTAGAAGTGTGTGTGTGAAGTTATGGATACAGTATATTTGGTTCAACCTTTAAATAATATAACAATAATATTAAAATATTTTTTTATTATATGGATTTTCCTGTTTTAGTTTTGGGGCACCTCGCGGTTTCTTTGCAGTGTCTGGTAGTTTATGATACCCTCGCCATAAAGCTCGATACAGGAATGCAGAGCAATTGGTCTGCCACTGGCTGTCTGTAAACAGTAACAGTAAGAGACTTATTCAGCTGACCCGTGAACTACCTGGGCTGCAATGTAGTCTTCAACATTCTGTGTCTGAGTATCTTTACAGGCTACTTGCACGGACAGTATAGGGTAGTATACTAAACCGTGAGTGCTATTGATTGAGTATGTACCCTTTGCCTCTCTGACTTTTTAACAGTACACGTCTATCGTCCTCTGTGGACCGCCTTTCGCACAGATCACTTAACACACGCATGTACAGGGTATTAGTTGCGCACTAAAAATTCCATAAATAAATTTCCTCCTTTAAATGTGAACCGATACCACAGTGGGCCGTAATTTTATTTCCCGCCATTCCCTGTGATTCCTTAATGCGACATGTGAAAAAGACAAGTTTTTTTGCCAGGCAGCAGGTAGGTAGTTTGACACAAAACTTGACGGCAGACTGGGAAAGTGAATTACGGTCTCATTTAGAAAAAAATTGACGTCTTGTTTTGGATGACATTACCCGCAAGACAGCAAAACAGAGCAATGTCTCCTAAAAATCACAGTGACTGAAAACTAATATGAACGTCACTCCCCATTCCTAACGGTGTATATGTTGGAAAACATGCAACTCTCGCCAACAGATTCTTTAAAGTTAGGGGAAATGATGTATTCACCACAAAGCATCGATTAGCAATCATGGTATGTTCTGCAACAGAAAACACACTTGGCAAAACATCATATGAATCCATGGCTATAAGGAGTAGGAGTAGTTAATAGCGTCTTATCCCACGTGCATAGACTGTATTTCCTATAACACATTTGCCAAACTATCACATACTAACATTATAAATAACCTTGTATATATTTATTGCTTTTAAAACAAAATAGATTAAAAAATGCCATTTACAATACTAACAACTTTAAACTTTGCTACTGCGAGACCTATTGCATTGCAAATGCTTGTTTAAGTGGGAAACATCCTGCAATAACATTCAATTCCAAATGACTAGAAACGTGTGGCTGTTGACCAACTTTTAAAGGTGTGCCCACAAAATTGCACACGCAAAAATATTTGCTTGGAAGTAATTACAATCTACTAGTGGGATTTTAAGTAAGTAAATACCACCGCTGACATTTTTGCTTTAGGGACACCTCCGGATGCTGAGATGGTTTATTTCTCTCTCCTACTAATTCTAGCTTCCCTCGTGGCAATTTTATTTAGTGTTGGCATGTAGAGCCAGTACTGAATACGTCAGATGTTGCTACAAGAACTGTGCTAAATATAGATAAGAGTTGTGTGTTTGCTGGCGACTTGTGACTTGTTTAGCTTTTGTACCCCCCCCCCCCCCCCTTTCATTCGCACTCCCCGTTCTAACTTCAAGTCCGCATTATAGATAATCGCTCCTTTTTAATTAACATTTCCCCTCCTGAGAAAGTTAACTTAAGTGCAGCTTCAGCAAAAGGGTTTATCTACTTTCTTTTGTGCTTACTTAGTTTGTTTTAAATTCATTGTGTTCACACGCCTTTTCTGAATCCATTGTGAGCAGAATGTGTTTGCTAGGATGGACTGTGCGTGCATGTAAAGCCTCTACCTCCTTACATCCTCGGGTTCTTGTGAATTCAGTCCCACAAAGTGCATCTGATCTAACCGCAACGCCCTGCTCTCATCTATGTTTTTATTTTTTATCGATCGCAATTCCCCTTTTTAATATATTTAAGAACCATTTCCATCCGCCGGAAAACTACTGATGGAGCAAAAATGTACATAAAACATATCTCCACGATAAAATCTTTTAGTTCCGAAATGAGCAGGAGGTGTGGGGCAAACATGAGGCAAAGAAGACACTGTTCATTTGGAGAAGCTCACTAGGCTCGCAACAGCACTGCCTCTGTCCATTTGTGCTAATCAATATTCGAATCCGTAACCTATATCTACCCAAAATCCTTCACACCTAAACCCCTCTTCATTTACCTCCCTGTTCTACCCAGTTATACTTTGTTGTCAACACCCCTCAAACCGCACTGACGCTATGTATTCCTGAGTCTCGAAGGCTTTATTCCAACCTCACCCCAACTTTCACATGTTTAACCGCATGATCATGTCCTACTCACACCAATCACCATGGGCAGCAAAGAGCACGAGGGCCAAACTCTTTCCAGCATGTTCAGGTTCCATGTTATTTTACATTGTCATTAGTCATTTATGTACTACATATAAAACCAGGATAATAACATGTAAAACTAGATAATGAAATGAAACTCGTTTTCTGTTCCAGTTGTCCATACCCTCTGCTTCCACAGCTATGCTTTAGGGTGCTGCTGTTTATACCACCAGAAAGAACCCTCACCAAATGATGCTAAATTCTGTGCCCACTCTTAGGACTGCTCTCCTTCAGCAAGCCTTGGCATAGCCAATAGGTCTCGCCTTTTGGACCTTATAAGTGTTTAGCCATGCAACAATTTACGTTGTTGCACCAAGGAGATTGTGCTGCATAACTATATACTTATAAGGTCCCAAAAGAGACCTATTGGCTATGCCAATGCTTGTTGGATATCTGTTTCTTGAGCTAAAAGGCGTTAAGATTGTGTTGAACCTAATGTGGTGGACGTATCAAGCTTCTTTGTTTTTATTTTTAACGTCTGTGTACTGTAAGTTTTTTTGGAGTAATTTGCAGGACCGATTGGTACACCACCACTTTTTTTTCCCTCCAGAGTCTCAGTATTAATTACTTGCGGTGGAGTTTCTGCTTATGATTGAATTTCTTTTGAAGCGGTCATAGTTGGTAAAGAGAAAATGCCTGTCTGTGAATTTTTTAATTTTGAAGTAAGACCGGAGTCCCCAGTCTTTGCTAAAATGTGAAGGAAATGGAATTGTTTTCTTTTTGTATTGTGTGATTGCTCAGCGAGTTGTCTTTAAGCACCTTCAATTGAAATATCCCAAAGGTATATAGATAATGAATCTTCCTTTCCTTACCGATAGCGGTGTTATTTAGCAATTTAAGAAACTCATTAAAGATTTAGATTGTGCAGCTAAGGCAAGAAGGAAACAGATGTTGGAGATCAAATATTCCCGAGATGTCATACCGCTTCTGCAGCAATTTGCAGCTCAGAGAGGTTAATGTTTATCCTGCTTCTGAAAAATAATCTCTGGATTCCCATAGAATCCTAATGATAGCACAGTGGCATTTACTAGATACTTTGGGCAAAATATTGTAAAACATTGGGAAACATGAATTTTGTTTTACACAATTTGATGGAATATGTATGATTCTATGTCAGGACCGGAGGCTTCAGATTATGCTATATCTTCCTTCGCTTTATTACCATAAAGACTCCACAGCAGCTTAGGAAAAGATATAATAAGAACAAAAAATGCTTTAAACATAAAGCATTGACGTGATGTTCAACAAATCAAACAACAACTCCCAAGAGTCTCTTTGCATAACAATAGTCCATAGTCCTTCCACTCTGTCCATCATCACTATATAACCGGACTTCTCATCATCTTCCTCCTCTTTCTTCGCTGCTCCCGCAGCCAGATAAGTGCTTTCCTATATTTTTCCCTTTTCAACTGTGATTGATTGTATTGTGTACGATCGTTGGGGGGGACTCATTGCATGGTTTATTCCCTTACAGAGTCCCCAGTTGCGGGAACGTTCTTCGTTCCTACGCGGCTTTATTTCCCTTTTTGTGTGCGGTGTGTACATAGACCGCCAGGGGCGGCCTGTCTCGCCGACCCTTCGACGCGCCTCCGCAGTGCCAGGAGCCGCGTCGTGGAGTCTGCTTGCGCAGGAGCCAGCCCTCGCGTACCCCTCTGACACCTGGTGCCCCGGGTCTGTAATTTTCCTACTCTTGACGCCCCGTTGGGGTCTGTATGGCGGCTCGGACCGCGTGAATCACCTTCGGGTGTCCCTTATGCACCTCTTTATCCGAGTGGCCTAGCGCGCTTGAGGGGTACGAAGACCCGGTCCCGGCGAGGAGGGTCTGCGCGCTTGGGGGTTGGTGCAGCCCACCTGCCACGTCAGTTGGCCCAAAACGTGATCGCAGCCGCTTGGCCTGCCCACATTCGAGAACTTTCTCGGTTGCCGCCCCACTTGGGTGCCCCACATTTGCCCTCGGTTCCGAGATGGAAGGGGAATACGAGGAGGAGCCCTGCCCCTATCTGCAGGACGACGAGTTCTACCAGGCGGTGGACAATTCCATCTACCGCTGCGTGACGGAGGTGGTAGGCCCCATGGAGGACCGCCTTTCCGCCCGCATCGTGGAAGAGTGCGCGAAGCTGGCAGCGGCGCATGTGCCTCCGTCCCCCGAGCTCCCGGGGACATCCGGCGGGTTGCCACCCGCCCCGAAGAGGCCTTGTAAGGAGGGGCCGTCGTCGGAGGCCCAAGGGGTGGACAGGGGCGCTTTTGAGCGTCTTCGTGACGCCTTCCTGGCTAAGGCGACGGCGGTGCCCCCTGCACCCTTGGTGGATCCTAGTGCTTCAGGGGACGTGTCTACGGCCCCCGCCTCCCCGATCTACGACTCTCCTGACACGGATGACGACGGGGAGTCGACCCGATCTTGGCTTCCGGCGCCCTCTGCCAAGGAGATGCCCCGGGATGAGTCGGGCATGTTGGACCCGGACGAGATAGTCCACCCCCGGTCCGCAGCCTGGGCACCGGGGGAAACGGTGGCGAAATTTGTCGCGGGCAGGCTGCGCAAGCCCCTGGAAAAGGAAGCGAGGGGTTGCCTACGTGGGGAGTGCCCTCGGCCAACTTTGGAAGGGAAAGTGGCCATGACCCCGGAATTGGACCCCAAGATGGCCACCTTCCTGGCGAAGTTTATGAAGGACCCCAGGAAGGGGATTGACCGGTCCTGGCGGGCCTGCCAGGACAAATTGTTGGACGCGGTCGGGCCCGCCACGAAGATCCTCGACATGGCGGAGGAGGCTAGAGTGAATGGCACCGCCATTTCACCGGAGGTGCTCTCGAATTGGGCCCAGAGGGTGATTGTGTTCTTGGGCAACGCCAACTGTGCCCTGTCAACTGAAAGGCGGCGTTCGCTCCTAATCAAGCTGGACCCGAAGTTGGGGGACCTGGCCTCGTCGGAGGCGGGTGCTGTGGCCCAAGGTGGCCTCTTCGGCGAGCCCTTCATCAGGGAGCTGGGCAAGTTTGTGAATACGTTCACGTCGCTGGATAAGGCCCAGTCTAGCATCAAGAGGGTGTTCCACCAGCGTTTCTCTGGAGGGGCCGGTCGCGGTAGGGGCTGCGCGATCGGCCGTGGTCAGCAGACCAACAGCAGAGGACAAGGCTCCGGAAGAGGTCAATACCAGACCTCTGCCAACTATACCAACTTCTACCCCACCAGAGGACAGCGCTTCGGTGGCAGAGGGTTCAAGAAGAACTCCGGTCAAGGAAATGCCCCCGGTAAGTGTACTTTGTTTGGATCAAGTTCCAATTGGGGGGCGGCTGGCAAGCTTTTACGAGGAGTGGGAATTGCTCACTGCCGACGCTTGGGTTTTACAAACTGTACGAGGTTTCCATATAGAATTTTACGACCAGCCCACTCAAGCGAGGCCCCCGCGCCCGATGGTCTTTTCAGAGTCCGACGCGCGGTTGATAGATGGGGAGATCTCGGACTTGCTGCGCAAGGGAGCCATCCGTCTATCAACGCGCCACCCACATGGGTTCCTCAGCAATGTCTTTTTAGTGGACAAGACGGATGGGGGCAAAAGACCTGTGATCAACCTCAAAGAGTTCAATGGGTGGTTGGTCTACCGTCACTTCAAGATGGAGGGTATCCACCTCCTTCGAGACGTGCTCCTCCCTCGGGATTGGATGGTGAGACTAGATCTCAAGGACGCCTACTTGGTTGTCCCCATCCACCCCCCTCATCGTCGTTTCCTACAATTCCTGTGGGACGACAGGGTGTTCTAATTCACCGCTCTGCCGTTCGGTCTGTCTTCGGCCCCGTGGTGCTTCACGAAAGTCCTCCACCCGGTAGTGGAGTTTCTCAGAAGTCAAGGGGTCCGTATGCTAGTGCACTTGGACGATATCCTCCTCATGGGGCAGTGCCCAGAGGTGCTGGCGGGCCAGCAGCGTCAAGCTGTCGGCCTGCTCCAGAGACTGGGGTTCGTGATCAACGGCTCCAAGTTGGTTTTGGTTCCCACTCAGCAGATCACCTTTTTAGGTTTTGTGGTGGACTCGGTACAGGCGGTCTTGAGCCTGCCGGGTCGGAAGGTCGCAAAGATACGACACCTGCTTCGGCAGACGGTCGCGAGGGATCGCACGTCCCTGCGACATATCGCCAAGGTGGTGGGTCTTCTCTCGTCCTCCATCCAGGCGATTTTCCCAGGCCCGCTGCACTACAGGGCTCTCCAGCGCCTGAAGGCGCGGCATCTTCGCCGTGGGATGGGTTACGACCAGTGGGTTCCCCTCACGGACGAAGTGAAGGAGGAAATGTCATGGTGGCTGTCTCACATGGAGGCATGGAATGGTCGGGCGATCTTCGGTTCGGCTCCGGACCTGATCATAGAGTCCGACACCAGCAGGTCCGGCTGGGGCGCCAGGTGCGGGGATTTTTCCACCGGCGGCGCCTGGTCTTCAGAAGAACAACAATTGCATATCAATTGTTTGGAGCTCCTTGCGGGCTCCTTCGCGGTTCGTTGTTGGACCAAAGATTCGGTCAAAGCTTGTGTCCTGTTACGGATGGACAATATTTCGGCGGTCCGTTATGTGAACCATCTAGGAGGTCCTCGGTCCCGCGCCTTGGCGGACTTGGCGAAGGACTTCTGGGATTATTGCCTGTCCCGTCACATTGCGGTGACGGCGGAGTATCTGCCAGGCCAGTGCAATCAGGTAGCGGTTTGGCACTCCCGACATCTCAGGGACGCCAGCCAGTGGAAACTGGATCCGGAGGTCTTCCGGTGGCTACACTCCCTCTGGGGTCCCTTCTCGGTGGACCTCTTTGCGTCCCGTCTCGACCACCAGCTGCCGCGGTTCTACAGCTGGAGGCCGGACCCTCTAGCGGAGGCCACGGACGCGTTCTTACAGGATTGGAGTCTGGAACAGCCGTTTGCGTTCCCCCCCCCCCGTTCTCCATGATAATGCGAACGGCGGCTCAAATACGCCGCCAGGGTGCGGAGCAGGTGTTGGTTACGCCGCTCTGGAGGTCGCAAGTATGGTTTCCGGTTCTTCTGGAACTTTCTTGGGATTTTCCAATCCTACTCCCCTTGTTTCCTCTGCTCCTGACAAATCCGGATCGGGAACCGCATCCCCTCGTCATGCAGAACTCTCTCCGCCTCGTGGCGTGGAGGCTCTCAGGAGACGCTGGTCGCTCCCGGGCCTTTCGGGGTCGGCTGAGCACTTGCTCTCCAAAGCATGGGCCGATAGTACGACGAAGCGTTACAGATCCGCTTGGCTTAAGTGGATGCGTTGGTGTTTACGAAGGGATCTGGATCCCTTGGTCGCGGGCCTCGTTCCCGTGCTGAACTTCCTGGCGCATTTGGCCGACAAGGGCCTAGCGTATAGGACGATCAATGCTATTCGATCGGCGATTTCGGCTGGCCATGACAACATCGATGGCCACCCAGTAGGGGAACATCCTTTTGTGTGCCGGCTTCTGCGAGCTGTCCGCCTCGCGCTGCCTCCGGAACCCAGGTACTCCGTCCTTTGGGACGTCAATTTGGTTCTGAATTTGTTCTTGTCCTGGCCGGCCAATTCCTATCTGTCTCTTAAGGAGCTGTCGGCGAAGTTGGCCATGTTGTTATGTTTGGTTTCTTGTAGACGCGTCTCTGATGTGCGCGCGCTGGATGTCTCTGCACGCATTTTTTCCCCGGATGGGGTTACTTTTACCGTGGGCCGACGCACTAAAACGTCGTCGCGGTCCATTTCATATCCAGCTTTTCTTGACACTCCTAAGTTGTGTGTTGTGCAATGCCTCAAAGCATATGAGGACCTGACCTTGGAGTTACGCCCTCCGGGCGAGCGTCAGTTGCTGATTGCCCTGCGGAAGCCACACAAAGCTGTCTCCTCGCCCACTATTGCTCGGTGGGTGCGGTGGGTCATGCAAGAAGCGGGCATCAATACTTCTCTCTTTGGAGCACACTCCGCCAGGGGGGCCATGGCCTCTAAGGCATTCTCGGTGGGTGCTCGTTTGGAGGACCTGATGCGAGCGGCGGATTGGTCCTCGGATTCCACCTTTAAGAGGTTTTATTTTAAGCCGGTGGTGGATTTGGCCCAGTTGGTGGTAAGTAAGCTTTGAACTAGCATAATCTGAAGCCTCCGGTCCTGACATAGAATCGAAATTTCCCCAGCTTACGTAACGGTAAGTTTCAATTCTATTAAGGACACAGAGGCGAGGATTATCCCACCCAGGCTACAGTGGTGTCTCTACCCACCCGTATGGCAGTAAGTAAAGCGTTTTCCTTTACATTGTCGGTACTGTGTTAATCACTGAATGCTCCTCGCCTTGTTGTCGCATTCCTGGACCACCTCGCTGATGCTGTTCCTTTTTCGACAGGCAACGACGGTGCTAAACAGGACCAATGAGGCTCAAGCGTGATCTGCGCGAAGAAAGAGGAGGAAGATGATGAGAAGTCCGGTTATATAGTGATGATGGACAGAGTGGAAGGACTATGGACTATTGTTATGCAAAGAGACTCTTGGGAGTTGTTGTTTGATTTGTTGAACATCACGTCAATGCTTTATGTTTAAAGCATTTTTTGTTCTTATTATATCTTTTCCTAAGCTGCTGTGGAGTCTTTATGGTAATAAAGCGAAGGAAGATATAGCATAATCCTCGCCTCCGTGTCCTTAATAGAATTGAAACTTACCGTTACGTAAGCTAGGCAAATTTCGATTCACAGTAAAGGTAGCATAATCGCTAAATGCATTTTCATAAAATATTTCTAATAATTTCTAGGTTTTCTTTAGTCTATTTCCATGCAAGTGCTAATCTTACGTTAGCGCGTAAACTATCGTCAAACATCACAATTTAACTTAGACTTATGATGTTTTATTTCATACTCCTCTTTACTTCTAATATTTGCTAGAGCTATGACCATTTAAAACGCATTCTGCAGGTTTCTGCCTCTGCATTTAAAATGATGTTCTCCGGATTGCATCACTACTGAAACCATTCTTGTTGCAGTTTTTAATTGGTTTCATTTTTTGTCAAAAGTGCTTGTTGCACCTTCATTGGCTGGTGTAGGTGCATCTGGTGCAGGTTTCCTTATGTCTGCTGGTAGCGGCCTGCCTTTTTAGTTAGGGGGGTACATGGTTGCTATGGCTCACTTCATGTTGCTCTTTTAAGTCTTAGTTGACGTTCCTGTAATCCTTTCATGGAACTTCACTGGTATTGTCGATGTAGGTGTCCATCATTTGATCATTGATTTAACCAAAGTAGATGTTGATTTGTGAAAGTTACTTAAATGTGAGCGTGGCACTGTCTATAATGGTTTTGATTGATTTCATTAGTATTTTGGTTTTGTCTGTTGTGCATCTCATAGATATAAACTGTTAGTCTTTCAAATGGTATGTACGGCACTTTACAAATTTGGCTGCGACAGGCTCCATTGCTGTTATTGAAAGCTTTCAGTCATTGTTGCGAATTTTTTGTGAAATTGTTTGGTTAAACACACTATTTTCCGACGTGGGCAATTACTGTCTTGGCCATTTTAAAACTGACTCGAGTTCGGCTCATTTTTTTATTTTTTTTATTGAGCAATATTTGGCCTTACGCAAGTATGCAGTTATACATCGAATGTTATACAGTTCACACATCTTTGACAGTTTTCTATTACAGCTAACATCTTTGACAATGCGTGTAGTATTCACCATTGATCGACCTCTATACATGGGATAAGTTTGTCGCACCATATTACAATTATGGATCACGTGGTATTGTCGGCAGTTCGCATATTTTGCCCCTGTATGTATTCCAGCCTCCCCACAATTGTATCCATTTTTTTGGTCACACCCTACCCTACGTACATATGCCGTCTTCTCTGCCATCATGGCCATATCCATATCATTGCTCCATTCCGTGTGTGGGTGTGGCTGGTACCCCCCAGTGTTTAGCTATGTTTCATTTTGCTAACATTAATCCCAATGTTGCCCACATTTGCGCCAGGGCTGTAAGATCTGTTGCCTCCCAAATGTTTAATAGGCACTGCTTTGGCTCTGGTGGGACCGGGTGCCTCGTAAGGGTATCCATAACAGACTTCCAATAACACATTTTGTCAGGGCAGGTCCAGAGGGTGTGAAAAAAGGAACCAGGCGCTCCGCATTGTCGTAGGCAAAGGAGGGGGTTGGGGGCTGTATCTGCCCTGCCCATCTTGTTTAGGGCGGTTCGTATAATAAACTCTATGAAGGATTTTGAGCTGCACTAGGCGCAGCCAGGATGTGATCGCTACCTCCCAGGGTGACGCCACTGCTTCCTGCCAGTCAGTCGTCGTCTAGATCTCCCACTTCCACCCCCATTTCTCCCGCAACTTTCAGCATTGGGTCCAGCATGTTATTTAAGATCTTCTGATATGTTAGGGAGATCGCTTTGGTGTGTAGATGGTCTGTTAATAATCTGTCCTCCAGTGGCGACGCCTCTGGTGGGGTAGTGCTAGGGTGAATTGTTGCCTCTAAAGCGTGCTTGATCTGAAGGTAACTGAATTGCTCCATGGGTGCCATTTTGTATTGCTCCTGGAGCCGGGCAAAGGGGACCATCGTTCCTCTTTCCAAATCTGGAGTGTGTGTTGTGTCGGGCCCAGCCGGGTCCGGGTCTTGTTGTAAAGTGCTCGAAATAATCTCCCTTCACCCAGCTCGATTCTGTCTAGACCATAGGCTGGGTCAGTATGGGGAATATGAATCGACTGATTGATTACAGTGAGTTGGGATGCCCAATAATATACCTGGATATTTGGGAGTGCAATGCCATCATCATACCATGTCCCGAACAGCTTTGTCATAGTAGCTAACTGGTTTATTATCCCAGAGGAAGAGGGTACAGGGAAAGGAGTGTATTGCAGTGCGTAAAGAAATCTTGGGAGCGCCATCATATTAAAGAGAGCCGCTCTCCCCAAGAGCGTGAGGTGCAGCGATTGCCAGTGTTTCGGGTCTCTTTACAGTCAATGCAGGGGTGGTTGGAGATTCAGAGTCATGAATGCTTTCGGGTCATGTGTGATATGGATTCCTAAGTATTTGAACGTATCCTACACTATTGTGACTTCACAGCCCCTCGATAATGTTGGTATAGGTCAGTGCACGACATACAAGGTTGATTTAACCTAGTTAATCGTGTATCCTGAGTGCCGGCCGGAGGAGCTACATATATCAAGGAGACACACAAGGGACCGCTGGGGTGAGGCCAGATGTAGAGGAACATTGTCAGCGTATAAGGATATTCAGTCCTTACAGCTATCCGTCCAGCGGAGTCTGCAAATGCCCGGGTCTTTTCGTACCCATGCTGCCAGGGGCTATAATATGAGGGCAAAGGGGAGTGGTGACAATGGGCAGCCATGTCTTGTTACATGGTGCAACGGGAACTCCTTTGAATATTGTCCATTCGCTACCCCGTGTGCAATGGGGGTCGCATATAACCGCCTCATCCATGGGCAAAATTTAGGTCCAAACCTCATCTTCGTGAGGACAGCAACTAGGAAAGACCATTCCACTGTATGGAAGGCCATGCGTGCATCGAGGGACAAAACAAAACAATTGTGTCTTCCTGTTTAGTATGTTTAAAGCTGTGCTTCTACCCGGCATAAACCCGAATTGGTTTGGGTGTATTAATGTAGCAAGGTCTGGTGTTAATCTCGTGGCCAGGGTTTTGGCTAATATTTTGGCTTCAGCGTTAATCAGAGATATTATATTGGTCTGTATGATGTGCATTCTCGGGCAGGTTTCCCATGTTTATGGATGGCCACTATTGTCGCCGTCCGCTGGTCCCTGGGGAGTTCCCCTGCTTCCAAACTGGCCTCGTACATTGCCACTAGCCAGGGTGTAAGTACAGTTGCAAATTTTTTGTACTGATCGCTAATACTATTTCTCCTACGGAGAGTTTGTCCTCCAATGATTGTGAATCTTCTTGTAGAAGTTTAGGGAGTCTGATATCGCTGAGAAAGTTCTCCGCCTCCTTTTCAGTTATTGTAAGCGTGGACGTGTAGACTTGTGCATAGTGTTGTGCTAGGGTGTCTACTAAGTCTTGGGTGTTGGAGGTAACCTCCCCCGTGGGGGTCTCAAGCTCTGCAATCCACCTTTCTGCCTTCTCTCGCTTGTCGCGCCAGGCCAAGAGTTTTCCTGCTTTATCGCCGACTTCATATACAGTATGTTGTGTGGCAGAGAGTTGTGTTTTGGCTTTTTCCCATATGTAATCTTATACTCTTGCTTTTTGAGGAGTAGCCGGTGGGCCGTTATATCTCTGGGATCTTGTTCTAGGGCTCTTTCTAAGTCACCCACCTCCCACTCAAGGGTTGTCACCATCTGGATTTTTTTTTTTTATGATGTGCTATTAGGGAAATCGCTTGACCTCGGAGCACCGTCTTATAGGCTTCCCACAGGACGAGTGGCGAGGAGACAGAGGGTTAATTCTCGCAAAAAAAAGTGTGTTGTGGCATCAGTGAGACCCTTCGAGATCGCCAAGTTCTTGAGATATCCTGGGTAAATAGAGAATATGCAGCCCTGTGCCGTGGTATGCCACGTTTAGGTGAAGCGGATCGGTGAATGGTCCGCGATACCTATCGGTAGGTGCATAACTTCAAGGAAACTCCCTATCTCGGCTACTGGCGACAGTATATGATCTAATCTTGAGCGACTATTATGGGCACCGGAAAATAATGTATATTGCCTCTCCTGTGGGAAGTGAAATCGCCAGGCATCTATCAACCCCATTGTGTCCAGGAAATCTGCAAAGTTCTTGCGGGCCTGATGTTGTTGTCTAGGGGGTGTGCGATCCATGGTGTCATCAAACGTGGCATTGAAGTCACCTCCTATGATTAAGTTGCCCTGCGAGTGCCAGAGCAGAAATTCACAAATGTTGGTAATGCTACGGAAGTGCTGGGGGATATAGACCGAAACTACGTTGACCTCCCGACCCTCTCATTTAACACGATAGCCCCGCAAATCTGCCTTGACCGTCTGTGTAGGTATTTTTAATGACGATCGAGTGTTGTTTATTAAGGAGGATCCCCACCCCTCGAGAGCCAGTTGTAAATTCTGAGTGTACTACTAATCTAAATCCCATCTGTTGAGCGCTTTACTTGTCGTTCCTGTTAAATGGGTCTCTTGTATGAGAGCTATGGCCGGTGCTTTACGCTTTAGATATTGCAGGACTAATCCTCGCTTGAGCTCATCACGAAGCCCATTCACATTCCATGATATGATAGGTAGGTGCTGTGGGCATGGTGTTTCTAAAGCTACTGGGTCATGTGATGCCATTGTGCGTAGAGTCTGAGACGTGCGACTTACGGTCAGTGTGCTGTTATAATACCGCTTGAATAATCGAGTTAGGCTCTCGATTAGAAAGCAGTTTGTGGATTTTCAGTAAGAGTAGAGGGTTAGAAGAAGCCAGGCAGTCTGTGTGTTCAATACACCACAGAGACGTACCATAGAAATTTGGAGTGGCCAAAATTTATATTTTGCCTACAAAGCTTTGTAAAATTGGCAAAACCATTTCTTGAAAGACAAATCATCCATTCCAATTGAGTTTTGCTAACATGGTTTGCGCAAAACTTAGTATTAATTTTCATAGTTTAACCCCTTAGGCACTTGGCCATCTCCTGAAAGCCTCAATGCTCAACTTAAAAAAAAAAAAAAAGTATGTATGTGGGGAAGTTTGTGCTTAAGCGTGCAAATATTTTTTTCCCTTCAAAGCAATGTATATCCAGACCAAATTGGCATTCTTCTCTCACCCACATTTTGTGAATTCTAACAGCACCCAATGTTTGTGGTTTCAAAAGCAAACAATCAAGAAAACAGCCAAAATATTAGTTTTTGGATAAATGGGTCTAAAAAGCAGTGCAAAAGTTTTCCCCACCCCCTAAAGATTACATCAAGAAAAGGTTTGCTTCACTAAAATTGTCCCCTTTCCAGCCTTCAAAAACGGGCAGAGTTGTAAAAAGAAAAAAAACAGATTTTGCATGGTGGTCTGTTTACAGTTTCTATCTACTACTTTGGCAAAGAGGTGAGAACGCCCTCAGTGAACCCAGAAAGGTATTTTTGAGAATAGACCAAATTTTGAATTCAGCGCAAGGAGAATTTGTGTCTGTTTGATCATGGTTCACGCCTCCCCTGCTTAAAAACTGAAGACTGATCTATCTATAGTGATAGTTGGTTGTCCAAAAACACAATACCCCGAGCTAGCAACTAAACTGCTGTGTACCAGGGCTCGACAAATCATATAAAATGCTCTAGACCTGCAGGTCTAGTAAACTACAAAATCTCCTCGACCTAACTTAAATGAACTTGACCTCAAACTCTGAAAACTGAGCAAATGTGACAAGTTAGCAAGATTTAAAAGCATTTTTATTGCTCATTTACTTCGTGAGCAATAAAGATGCCTTTAAATCTTGCTTTCTTGTCACATTTCCTCTGCTTTCAGAGGCAGAGGTCAAGTGTCAAGTTTGTATTCCTACTCGCCAGAAAGGGCGAGTAGGACCTAAAAATAGCTCGTCCTTAATCAATCTCACTCGCAAATGCGAGCGGTCGAGTGAATTTCTCGAGCCCTGTGTACGATCCGTTCATTTGATCATGCATCAGTTCATATGGTAAAATCTATTAAATCAAAAAATGGATATGAAGAAAACCTAACCACTCTTGACATAGCTGTCATTTCTACCACTCTGTATTTGGGGTTACTGATAAATCAATACGGTTTATCAGGGTAGTCTGATGTTCACTAGGCATTCTAGATGAGAGAACATGCTTGAAGCCACACATCCCACATCACCCCGGACTTCCTTGGCACTCTAGTTGCCAGAAATGCCCAGAGGTGGTAGGAATCCCTGGACGCCGTTGAGCCGAAAGGCTGAAAACTGCAACAATCTCGCATGGCGAGTGTAAGGAAACTAGGATTTCTTAGCGTATAGTTTCAAAGAAAGTATTGGTGAAGTGAGGATAAAACCCACCATACTCCCTTCTGGGGATGGTTGGTTTGGGGAGGGTATCAGATATGTCTAGACAGGCAGCATGTTGTTGTGTAATTGAGCTGCCAGTACAGGCTGGTCATCCACTCCATACTTTTCTAAAAATGTTTTCCTGTAGTGGCTTGTGGGAAGATTGCTTAGGAATATTGCTAACTTTTCAAATAGTTAGCTATTTATGCACATATATAAGAGCTAAAAGAATGTTATTGCTTCTATGATTGCAAACAAATGTTTTAATTCAATGTATAGAAGTTTGAGTAAGTTTTCTTCTGGTTTCTTTTCTAGGTTTAACTATAGATCAACACACCACCTGGCATCCCATGGGTTTTATGAATTTTTAAATTGGTTCGATGAGAGAGCATGGTATCCTCTAGGAAGAATAGTTGGTGGAACGGTAAGTTTGTTCGAATGTGAGAACAAAAATGCATTCAGCTATGTCTCAAATAGCAGTACTAGTTTTAACAATCCCGTCTAAAAATGGTCTATTGTACCTACGTAGTTGGGTAGCTATTTTGGTAAGTTAACTCCCAAAAAATTAAAAACAACACATGGCTATTTCTGGCATAATTTTGTGTATGTGCAAGTTACAAATCCTACATTTACGTGCATTGTGACTTAGAGTCTCAGGGCCACCTCTACAGCCCCCCCCTTATGTTGCATGGAATAATGTTATCGTAAAATATCTCAGACACTGGGCTGCCAGATAAGTAGTATCATTATTACCAATAGCTCTCATATGTTGTACAGTCCATGTTCGAGGCATGTGGGCTGCTGAATTCATATCTGTGCATAGTCCGCCACCTAGTGTTGGGTCCGGATGATTGCACATTGTTGTCCTGGAAGAGTCTTCGAAGTATCACGAGATAGGTGGCTCCTCCCCTGGACTACAGTGCGCATGGGCATCGCCTCCATCCCCAGATTGTTTTTTTCCGCCATAGGGTTCGGATGTGTTTTCGGTTCCCTCCTTCGGAACCGATAGTTGTTCGATTTTACTTGAGACCAAAAGGTCTTTAGGCTGGGCGTCGGTATAGTTGCGTTCGGGTTCTCTTACTGACTCTCAGCTCCAATCTCCTACTGCCCTTCCACGTGCTTCGACGCGGACGGGCCTACACTACCGCATTTGCTATGGAGCGGACTCCATTCAAGAAGTGTCCGCTGTGTCACTCGAAATATTCGCACCTCGACGTGCACCCCGTGTGCAACACATGCTTGTCACCGGATCACCGTGAAGACACCTGCATGGCGTGTTCAAAGTTTAGGAGTAAGAAAACTTTGAAGATTCGCCGGGCTAATCGACTCCAGGCACAGTTGTCGGCTTCGGCACCCCCACCTGATGACATCTTTCAGGAATCGATCGAGGAGGGGGACGACGTGCAAGAGTCGGACTCTGGCCCCGCGTCCGAGGAAGAGACCTACGACGCGGACGAGGAGGCCTGCGACGAAGTCTCCGGTGAGGTAGGGGACGACGAACTGATTTGTGCCACGATGGGAGATAGCTCAGAGGAAGAGCATCCCCAACCGGACTCCGGGGTTTCCCCCCGTCATACGGCCCAGGTCGAGGGATCGCCTTCGGGCCTTACCCGAGATCTTACTATAAGTCCTACGTCCCCGCCTCCGGGCCCGGTCACGGACATTTCTAGCAAGAAACCGAAAGTGAAGCCAACTGGTCCCGCTCCCTCGGATGCAAAACCGAAACCGAAAGTGGCGTTGGTGAAGAAGGTTCTGGAGGCGTCAACTTCCACGAAACCCAAAATGGCCGACTCAAAGAGCCACGCCAAGATGGCCGACCACAAGAGCCGCGCCAAAATGGCCGAACCGAAGTCCTCTGGGTCGGCACCGAAGGTGAAGGCTTCCGACGCGGCTGCGTCTGCACCGAAAGGGGTCGCGGACCCGAAGACGGCTTCGAAGAAGCGTCACGCCGACGGTGCGACAAGCCATGGGGCGTCGGCACCGAAGAAGAGGCCTGCCGGCGACCGGGCTCTCGGAGACGAAGAGTCGCTCGAGACGGTTCAGCCCTCGGCATCCCTTACAAAGAAGGTGGGAGAATCCTTGAAGCGGATCCAACAGTCCACTGTGGTTCCCAGCCAGGACACTGTCGTGCCTAGGCCCACGCCGAAGCCTGCCAAGGAACAAACGCCCATCCGTTTTACCCTTCCTCCCAAGTCAGCGCCGAAGGCCTTCGCGCCTAAGCAGGGCGGACATTCTCAGGAAGTATTGACGCCGAAAGCTGCCTTGGTGGTGTCGAAGCTTCGGCTCCAACCGCTCGCGGTGGAGGAACGTCGGGAGGTGACCATCGACGCCAACACCGGAAAATTGTCGCTCCTTAAACGAAAGATTACGTCGGAGCCGCCATTGGAACCTTTTAGGATTCCACTTAAGAGCAAGAAGTACTCTGCGGACTCTTCGGCTCTGATGGAACCTCTGTCTCCACAAGCCATGGAACGCTCGCCGGCCCATTCCCCAGTGCCTGATGTGGACGAGGAGGACGACGAGTACAACTATCCTGCGTACTCGGATCCGGAAGAGGAGCAGGTGCCCTGGACGGCAGGAGGCGACACGGACGACCTGCAGTCAGGCCAGGACACTCAACTTTTCGCCGCGAAGACGTCCCCGACGGAGGACTCGGCGGCGTTTAATGCATTAATAGAGAGAGCTGCAGCGAACCATGACGTCGAACTGCACTCAGACCCTGTGGATGCGGACTTCTTAGTCGACACCTTCTCGGTAGCCGAAAAGCAAGTCAAGACGCTACCTATGCTCAAAGGGGTGCTGAAGCATGCACAGGAGGTATTCAAGGAGCCCACCCGGGCGCGGGTGGTCAATCCTCGCATCGACAGGAAGTATAAGGCGGCGCCCACGGATCCCACGTATATTAAGGGACATTTGCCATTGGACTCCCTGGTGGTGTCCAACGCTCGAAAGAGGGCGAATTCGCAGACTACTGGTGATGCTCCTCCCCCAGACAAAGAGTCCAAAATCTTTGAGGCATCAGGCAAACGCATTGCTGCACAGGCAGCAAACATCTGGAGGATCTCTAACACCCAAGCCCTGCTTGCACGTTATGATAGGGCCCATTATGACACATTAGAGGCCATCCTACAACACTTGCCTGACCAATACAAGGAGGCGGGAGAGATGCTCATTCAGGAGGGTAAACTCATTACTAATGCATCCATCAAATGTGCCCTAGATGTAGCAGACACTGCCTCCAGGGCTATCAATACAAGCGTGTTACTTAGACGCCATGCCTGGCTTCGAATTTCTGGGTTCAAACCCGACATACAAACCACATTACTGGGTCAAACGGTGAATCCTGACCATCTGTTCGGCCCTGAGGTGGATGCCTCCCTAGAAAAAATGAAGAAAGATACCGAAACTGCCAAGTCTATGGGGGCTTTACAAAGTCAGCAGTTTCGGGGTGGTTCCTTTCGCCGCTCCAATTCAAGAGGCACCTCAAGAGGCCAGGCGTCCCAGCCCACGCAATACTACAAGGGTAACACCCAGTCCTCGTATAACAACAACAAGGGCAGGGGTGGCTACAGAGGCAATAATATCAAAGGCAGGGGACGTGGAAACAATGCCTCCAGGTCCACCGCCTCCAACAAGCAGTGACGTCTTGTCACTTCCCCCCGATCACACAACACCTGTCGGGGGGAGACTACAGCAGTTCCTGCCGGCGTGGAGGTCCATCACCACGGACAGGTGGGTGAGGTCTCTTATCCAGTACGGGTACTGTCTAGAACTTACGTCCATTCCACCGGACATACCGCCAAGAGGCCGTGCTATGTCCGACGAGCACTTGACCTTGTTGCAGCAAGAAGTACTGATCATGCTGCAAAAAGGGGCGATAGAGCTCGTTCCATTGCAAGAACGGGGAACAGGGGTTTACTCCCTGTATTTTCTAATCCCCAAAAAGGACGGATCACTCAGGCCGATCCTGGACCTCAGGCCCCTGAACTGGTACATCAACTCAGAGCACTTCCATATGCTCACATTGCAGCAGGTGCTTCCCCTGCTTCAACGGGGGGACTTCCTAGCAACGCTGGATCTGAAGGATGCCTATTTCCATATTCCCCTGCATCCTTCACACAGAAAGTATCTCAGATTCAAGATCTTAGACCAGCATTACCAGTTCAGAGTCCTGCCGTTCGGGGTCACCACGGCACCAAGAGTTTTCACCAAATGCCTAGCGACTGTAGCAGCGCATCTCCGTCGCCAGCACGTCCATGTCTTTCCATACCTAGACGACTGGCTTATTCAGGCAAAGACGGAACAGCAGTGCGTAGACCACGTGTCACGCACCATTCACCTCCTGCACGATCTGGGATTCTCTCTGAACTACCCAAAGTCCCATCTCCAGCCCGCCCACGTGCGACAGTATCTGGGCGCGACGATCAACACTCTGGCGGCCACTGCGCAGCCGAGTTCAGTGAGAATCGCCGGTATCCAGGCGCTGATCCAACGGTTCAGACCCCAGGCCTCGCTTCCAGCGAGGGTGTTCATGCAGTTGATAGGCATGATGGCCTCCTGCATCTCCATTGTCCCGCACGCGAGACTACATATGCGTCCGCTTCAGGAGTGCCTCGCACGTCAGTGGACTCAGGCTCATGGGCAACTGACAGACCTAGTGTTGGTGAGCGGTCGGGCGTACAACTCTCTGCATTGGTGGAATCCACAAAACCTTTGCAAGGGCCGACCATTCCAAGAGCCTGTCCCACAGATCATCCTGACAACGGACGCCTCTCTCCAGGGATGGGGAGCGCATGTACTCCATTACACGGTGCAGGGACTATGGACACTTCAGCAAAGGAAGATGCACATCAATGTGTTGGAACTGATGGCAATCTTCATGGCCTTAAAGGCGTTCAAAGTACATCTGTGCAACAAGGTCGTGTTGATCCGGACGGACAACATGACGGCCATGTACTACATCCAGAAGCAAGGGGGAACACACTCTCCACAGCTGTCTCATCTGGCTCAGAGCATGTGGAAGTGGGCCATTCAGAGGAACATCTTCCTCATGGCAGAACATCTCCCAGGCAAGGACAACCAGATGGCGGATCTGCTCAGCAGACACAGCCATCAGATGCACGAGTGGGAGTTACATCCATCAGTACTCCAACCGTACTTCCAAAGGTGGGGTCATCCAGAGATAGACCTGTTCGCCACAAAGGAGAACGCAAAATGCCAAAGCTTCGCCGCCAGGTTCCCACACCCCCAATCACAGGGCAATGCGATGTGGATGAACTGGTCAGGCAGATTTGCGTACGCTTTTCCCCCAGCACCTCTGATACCGCTGGTGGCACGCAAGCTCAGGCAACACTCGATGACGCTCATCCTGGTTGCTCCAACGTGGGCTCGCCAACCATGGTACACCACGTTTCTGGAACTCTCCGTGGTACCGCATCAAAGGCTTCATCTCACTCCCAGCCTTTTGACGCAGAGCCATGGCGACATTCAGCACCCAGATCCGCAACAGCTCAACCTGGCGATCTGGCTCCTGAAGTCCTAGAGTTTGGCTACCTCAATCTTCCTCCCGACTGCATGGACATCATTCGGGAGGCGAGAAAGCCCACTACTAGAGCTTGTTATGCGGCTAAATGGAAGAGGTTTGTCGTCTACTGCGTGGAGCACAGCATTGACCCGCTAGACGCTTCCATTCAAAACATCATATGCTACCTCTTTCACCTGTATCGGTGTAATCTTGCTTACTCTTCCATCCGCATTCACCTGTCGGCTATGGCAGCATACCTCCAAAATAGGCAACACCTGTCACTCTTTAAGGTCCCTGCTATCAAGGCTTTTCTGGAAGGACTCAAAAGAGTCATTCCACCAAGGACTCCACCAGCTCCGGAATGGAACCTCAATGTGGTTCTTACAAGGCTGATGGGTCCCCCCTTTGAGCCACTACACTCTTGCGAACTGCAGTTTCTGACCTGGAAGGTGGCTTTCTTAGTAGCAATCACATCGCTACGGAGGGTTAGCGAACTGCAGGCGCTCACCATCCAAGAACCTTTCTTCCAGGTACATGCCAACAGGGTGGTGCTCCGCACTAACCCTAAATTCTTGCCCAAAGTGGTCTCACAGTTTCACATAAACCAAACTATTGAATTGCCGGTGTTCTTCCAAAACCCAGAGACGCTGGCGGAGCGGATGCTCCACACTCTTGATGTGAAGAGGGCCTTGATGTATTATGTGGACAGGACAAAAGATTTCCGCAAAACCAAACAACTTTTTGTTGCTTTTGCCACTCAACACAAGGGAAATGCAATCTCCAAAGCAGGAATAGCTAGATGGATAGTAAAGTGCATTCAGATCTGCTACGCTAAAGCAAAGCGCACTCTCACTATACCACCGAGGGCCCACTCCACTAGGAAGTTGGGGGCCTCTATGGCATTCTTAGGTAACATTCCCTTAGAAGACATCTGTAGAGCAGCCACATGGTCTACCACTCATACTTTCACTAAGCACTACTGTGTAGACGTGCACTCAAAACAACAGGCAGCTGTTGGTCAGGCTGTTCTAAAAACGCTTTTTCAGACTGCTGCAGCTGGCACGGGCGGCCGCCGCTAATGGAGGGACTGCTATGTATTCTATGCACAGATATGAATTCAGCAGCCCACATGCCTCGAACTGCAAATGCTACTTACCAGTATGCATCTGTTCTTGGCATGTAGGGCTGCTGACATTCATATCGCCCACCCTCCTCCCCGGCGCCTGTAGCAGCTGCAGTATGTATTCATATACAAACATATGCTCATAGCATGGTCATCACTCACTTCTTCACTCCATCTCTGCCTATGGCTAAAAACAATCTGGGGATGGAGGCGATGCCCATGCGCACTGTAGTCCAGGGGAGGAGCCACCTATCTCGTGATACTTCGAAGACTCTTCCAGGACAACAATGTGCAATCATCCAGACCCAACACTAGGTGGCGGACTATGCACAGATATCAATGTCAGCAGCCCTACATGCCAAGAACAGATGCATACTGGTAAGTAGCATTTGCATTAGATACTAGCAAAAGTGTCCTACACACAAAGTTTGTGACATTGCAAGACATATTATACAGATCAACGAGAGAGAGAGGACTAGGTAAGCTAGCCCGTATCCCCAATTATATATATATAAATCAATGTGGACTAGCTAGTTTATGGGGGGGGGGAAGGAAGTTATAGATGACTCAAGTACGTCAAGCAATAATAAATAAGGAAAAAAGCAATGTTTTCCTTATAAAGCCCTCGCCCACCGACCTAGTCGGTGGCATGCTTCATCATCGGGCCCACCACAGTGGCACCGAGTGTGCCCCGGGTTTGCTACAACGCCAGGTGACTGCGGAGCTGGTATATTGCTGAGTGTGCAGTGAAGGGGTATATAAGACATATACCACATAATCGCTTTTACAATAGTACTTTGGCCTTCTTTATTTGTTTCCTCAATATTAGTATTTTAACTTTTGAAGTTTGTTCCCTGTGTGCATGGTTTGCATTTCTTGCATCTAGTAAAGCTAGGTTCACTAAGCAACCATGTTTTCTTAAGTTCAGAATTCCATATCAGCCCCACCCCCATTTGACGTTGATTTTTTGAATGTTACACTAGATCTTCCTGCACCTGTTTACCTCAGTTATGGCCTGCCTTGTCTCTTCTGATAAAATGTCCTCTTACTTTTGTTTTCCTACCTTTTGCAATGCTGTTTCTAATGCTCTTTCTTAGAAGCACCCTGGCCTGAATATATTTACTATATCTTCTTGTGTCTCTTGAAACACTTAATCGCTGTTAGTTTCACCTTAGTCAAAAAAATTCACAAAGCAGCTTGCATGTTGCAAGCTACTATCCACTGTTGGTTTTCAGTAGTGGTGTTTCCAATTTCTTCTTTTTAACATAGATTCTGATGGCCAAATACTCAATTTCTGTATGGCTCATGGTGCTAGTAAAGCTTAAAATGAGTGAGCGAATGTCTAACATAGATACAAAGTTTGTGGCTTTTTTTTAGTTCTCTTCCATATTAAAGATGGGTTAATAAATAACGTCTGTCCCACTGTACATTAGTAGGTCAGTTGAACACCTACTTCCACCATCCTGTGAGCGGATCAGCATAGCTGGGGGTGAAATAGGTGTCAGTTGCTGTTCCCTTTTTTATTTACCCAAAAAATATTGATTGTTAAATAGAAACATATTTAAAGTCAAGCACAGGTTTGTCATATGTAAAATGATAAAATTATGTCTGTACAGTTAAAGGTTAGATCACTAAAAATGTTTGATTTCAAGCCATCATTGTGTAGTAAGTAAATGTATAAAGATGGTACACCCAAGGCCTTCACCAAGTAACCATTCTCCAGTGCATTTTCAAGTATTCCATTTAATAAATCCGTGATGTCTTTAATATATGTTGGAAGGCTTCACATACGCAAATAAAAGATGGCCTGTGTTATTTCAAAGAGGCTGGCCTGGGATGAAACTATACGTTAGTCTGGTGGATTAGATAAGTCTTTTTATACTTTGAAAAAAACTGGTGCCTGTGGGTGGTGTGGTTCTATGAAAAATATGAATCCTTTCCATCAGATCATCATAGTAATTTTATTTTATTTCGTTTCATTGTATTTTGTATAATTGCCAAATATTAATTTCTAGCGGTTTTTTCATAATACTGTAGTGCAATTACCAGTGTGCCTCACTCACATTTCTTTATACTAGAACACAATATTTCAGCCTTAACTGCTGGTTTTACAGTAAATTCATAATTGTTACTCTGTTTGGAGATTATAAAATCAGAACTCCTAGCCACAACTGGGTCTAAGCAGCAATAGGACACCTTATTCGTAAGCATTGGCATTTAATAGGAAAATACCATACTATAGCTCGCAAGCAAAGCAGACCTAGTGTAAAATTCGAAAGATCCAAGTTAATGAGGGACCAATTAAGGAGTGACTTGAATTTTTAACCTAAGAAAACATGTTTGTTACCCAAATCTAGCTTTACTAGATGCTAGAAATGCAAAGCTTGTAAACAGCATTCAACTTAAAACCTACAATGCACAGGCTTTGAGAAAATCTAAACGAATGAGACACATCCAGTTGTAAAAGTGAAAATTTTGTGTTACTGTTTTTCAGACCTTTCTTTGGGCAGCAAGGGTTAGCCAGTATATAAGAGAATATTACAACGTTTTGAGAGCTATTGGCAATAAAGATTTTATCAGATAGCCTGGCATTTTTAAGTAGTGCATAAGGGTAACTAAACTTTTGAGATATTTTGTAATGCTCTGCCCCACGCAATGTAAGGGGAGGAATAGAGAGATGGCCCGTAGATGCTGGATACTGGGGAGCTACAAGTGCTAAATATTGATGTAGAGGTGCTTGTACATTTATGGTATTATGGCACAATGGGATATAATACTATATATTAAGAGTTAAACTGCTTCAACAAGTGCCATACATTTATTTGGAGTGGTTTTAGAAAACATTCTTATGATTGAATTATGACTTGGACTAGTGGTGAAAAAGCCAATGATTTACCTGATTTAATGTGTCATAGAACGGTGGAAATGACAACAATACTTAACGAAAGAAATAATGAAAAATGTAAAAAATTCTGAAAAATATTGTATTTTTAAACACATAATTAAGTTTATTTTTGCAGACTTCTGTGAAAAAAAAATCTCTAGATCTTTTTCAAGTTACTGATCCTATTCTGCATTATCCATTGTTTCTTTATAATGTAACTGTGTTCACTTTACATTACAATAATCTTTATTTCATTCAGATCCAGCCTGTTATCCACTGTCAAGTGGCATATCCTGCCCAACTTTGAGCCTCCTAGGAATTGTGGTCTAAAACCTGCTTCGGCACGGATGCCCCAATATCTACTCTGAAAACTCATTGTGGTACCACGGAGCAGGAAGGACGCAATCCTTTAAAGAGGACACTAGGCAACATTGCCTCTTCATTGAACTCCTCTTCGTCAAGATTGCTCTCAGGCTGTCTCCACAGGCTCCAGCAACAGTCTGAGTCTATCTCTTAAAAGAGGAAACTTACTTTTGGGGAAGACCCTCCATGCATGCCTTCTTCTATCTTAGAAACACAGACAAAACCACCAATCCTGTCCCTCTTCCCCCACAGCTCCATCATACCACCACAGCCATCTACTCCCCCACTATTACCGCTGCCAGAGTCTTTAAAGGGGTTTCATTACTCAGGCTCTTGTCAGTCTCTACTGGCCATATATCCCCTCCAGCAAGCCACTAGATCAGGGGTCTGCAACCTTTTCTGTAGTGAGAACTAATTCTGATCAGTAAAAATCATCATTAGCTTCTGAAGGCTACGCAACTTGCACATTCTTACCAGACACCCTCATACTCCACTCCATTGTCTGTAAGCCAAATGTCCATAGAGCCGGATACTATGGTTTGAACAAAATACTTTGACTAGGGGCCCTATGACAGGACTGCCATGTGTCAATGTAAGTGTGGTCGTTAAGGATGTATGAACATGTGTGCATATGAATGGGATAATTGTGTATGGGTGACTGAGTGCCTATGTTTTATGTAGTTGTAGAACTGGAATACCTTTGGTCATATGTGGCACCGTATGTATTTGTATGCAGGAAATTTATAGAGCGCAGGATTCGCCCCCGAAGGGGTATCTCCATGCTAACATAGAAGAACGGGTCAGACAGGCACAGACTACCATACCACAAGGCTTGTATAATTCTGTCTTCAAAAGTTTGTTTTAAAGAAAACAAGACTAGGGCATTTACGTAACTCCTCTGGCAGAGAAATCCAATATTTTGGCGCCAGCTTGTCAGCGGTTTTGCCTCCAGATCGTGTTTTCTTAAAACTAGGGACCACCAGCAACCCTTTGTCTTCTGATCTGAGACACTGGTTCGGGCAATACACTTTAAGCTTATCCGCCATATAGCTCAAGCAGGTGCCATAAAGAGCTCTGTGAGCAGAGCAACAGAGCTTAAACTATATTCTCTGGCGGATAGGAAGCCAATGAAGAATTTCAGTAATGGCCCAGGGGAGGTGCGGGGTGATTTATTGAGAGCTATGCGTGCTGCCACATTCTGGACAATCTGCAGTCTGCTAAGAGATGCCAATAAAGCATTACAATAGTCCAGGCAACCTATAATCAACGCCTGAATTAGGGTTCTACGTACCGAGAGGGGCAGCCCCAAACGCTCAGCGCAAAAGGCTCAAGGTATGATAATAGGTCCCGGCAGTGGTCATGATTTGATCCTTCATCGATAACAGTACATCCAGCCGGACCCCTAGATTTTTTGCCACCGTGGTTGGAGAGGGAGCAGTTCCCAACGCTTTAGGCCACCACTGAGGGGACCAGGAAGTTAGTGCAGCACCAAAGAGAAAGATTTCTGATTTGGCCACATTTAGCTGCAAATAGTGTTCCGTCATCCAATCTGCTATGGCGGACATGGCCTTTGCAAAATGCTGGTTGACTAACGCCATGTCCTTATTAAAGGATAGGAGTAATTGTGTATAGTTAGCGTAGGAGAATGACGTAAAGCTATACTTTCGGATGACTTTAGCAAGGGGGGGGCCACATCGATGTTAAACAAGGTCAGGCTCAAACAAGAGCCCTGTGGCACCCCCTTGCTAAGCTTCACAGTGTGAGATCGAAAAGGGCCCAGATTGATGGTTTGCGTACGCTGATCTAATAAGCTAACAAGCCAATCGAGAGCTAGCCCTTGCAGATCAGCCTTTCTCAGTGGAAATATCAGTTTCTGATGAGAGACCGTGTCAAAGGCTGCTGTTGGATTATAACAAAGGAGTGATGTTGGTCTTGTTGGATCCAAGGCAATTTTAATATATAACGTTACCCCAATGAGCATTCTCTCAGTAGAATAGTTGGATCTAAACCCAGACTGTGAAGGATCAAGGATGCCATTGGTTTCAAAATAGTCCATTAATTGCGTGTTAACATGGCGCCCTGCCATTTTCCCCATAAGCGGAAGGAGCGAAATGGGACGATAAATAGAGAGCACTTCGGCAGGCACCTGATCTTTCCTCTTGATAGGTAGCACTTGGGCAACCTTCCACTCTACTGCACACTGCCTTCACTTAACGATGTGTTCAAGATCTCAGCAATGGGGGCGTATAGGAGAGGGGCAAGGAGAGCAGATTTGTAGGTGGGCATACTATCCAAAAGAGATCCGGATTTCACCTTTTTTAGCATGGCTTCTACTTGCGAGAACTCAGTATCCTTAAACTGTTCCAGACCTTCACCTGAGTCTACTAGCGGTACTGATTCCGATTTAGTAGGTAGCACCTGGCAAACGTTTTGAGGAAATTGTTTATAAATCAGGTTGAATTTATCGTCGAAGTGTGTGGCTATTTTATCACACAGACCCAGAGAGGGGGTGACCAGCTGTGTGCATACTGTGTAATTGGTAAAGGAGTTAAGGATTTTATAGAGCTCCTTTGACGAATTACCTGCCTGATTAGGTTTAGTTATAATATGGTCTTTACGTGCCTTTTTAAAATTCTTATGGTAGGTAGTGAGGGCCAGTTTGAATTTAAATTTTTGTGTTTCTAACTGGAATTTATGCCAGGATTTTTCTAGGTGTCTGCATCTAAATTTTTCACTGCGTAGGTCATCAGTGTGCCATTCTTCACTTTTTTCCCTGGAGTTACTGGGTTGATGTGTCATGGGTGCCAGCCTACCACATCACTCATGGTATCATTGAAAACCCTAAGTTTCATGGTGCCATCCATATGCTCATTAAAAACAGGGGGTACGTATATTTTACTTAAGATTTGGTTGAGACTCTGTGCCAACGCCTTTGAAGGCCATTCAAAGGGTGACCAACCGTTAGGGGTCTAATGCTGCTGTTGATCCTAAAAGGAATCATAAAATGATCTGACCACATCAATGGGAAATAATTGTTCCTGTGGTCTAATAATTATGCAATGCAGTACATAGCATAATAGCAATTAGTGAAAGTAGAGGGTTTGGAGGATCCAGCGCTGATGTCCGTTCTAACAGGCACCGTCCTGCAGACAGACAGATTATGACTGGATCGACCGCCATTCTGCACATCATTGGAAAGCTATAGTCGCTAGCAATTGCACTACAGTGTACCCGGCTGGGCTCACTGTGTCAATTTTAGTTACTTATCACGCATGGGTTGCGACGACCTACTATTCATGATTGAGATGTCCCCCAATGATAAGTCCTGACAAGACCCCTAACCCCACGGGTCGAAACGCCGTGGACGCCATAGGAATTGAACCGCAAGAACAGTGCCTATGATTATAGATAGTCACTGTACAATCATTGCCTGTATCATTGCTCTTGGTCATTTTCCTTCCTCCTGTATATAACCCCAACAGAAACCACTGTATATATGTACTCACTGTTACACACCTATTCCTTGGTTCTCACAAAAACACTTAGGACACCTTGCACTTTGTTCTTAAAATACTATGTGTACAATAGGTGGGAGCGGCATGCAGAATGGGACATTAAAAAAGTTCACAATGCGCAGCCACGCACTCACAGCTTTGCCCTATGAGGAAGAGGCATGTTGCCTCGAAACGCGTCAGGGCGTCCTTGAACTATCTGTTGGAAAAGCTGCTGTTCGCTAATAAAAGGTTTGTTAACCTAATCCTTGTGGAGTAGCGTCCTCTGTGCACAGGGCAATCTTGGAATAACAAAAGTATATTAATGCAACTATTGTTTTGAAATACAAAAACTTTGATGATAAAAAGCCTGGTATACTGTTCCTTTTTTCTCCCCTTGACATCCTCCTCCAAACCCTCTACTTTCACTAATTGCTAATATGCTATGTACTGACTCTGCATCGTATAATTATTAAACCACAGGAACCATTGTTTTTCTGATAAACTATTTGCCCTGGTTCCTCTGTGAGTAGGGTTCCCTTATTCTTCCTTGTCGCATCAATGGGGAGGCAGAATCAACAACAATATGTGATGATGTGGAAAGTATAATATCCAGCGATTGCCCGGCTGAGTGTGTGGGTCCAGAATTAATCTTATTTAAGCCTAAAGTGGCCATGTCAGCTAGAAAGGGTGGGGTGTCAGCTCAATTTTAAATATGCACATTTCCATCAATCACTGTAACTTTCAGCGCCTCTCTATGTATTATGGCAACCCATGTATAATACAAATCTATAACCATTTTTTAAAATGGGAGAAAACATACTGCAAAAATGTTCATAACATGGAACATATTTATGCACTTTACATTTCTCCCACTTAAAATATTGGCTATGGTTTTCAGTTCTAAATGTGGCAGTTTCTACCAGCCACTGGAGGATAATGCCTGTTGTGTATAAAGGCCACTGTTTGAAATTGGAAAAAAATAAACTGAATCGTTTGTTTAAATGGATTCCATATTCATCATTTAAATGTAATCCTATTTCCAAGGAACACATTTTCAAATACCAGGCACCTTGCTCCCAGTGGCCTGTAGACAAGGTGCCATATTTATAATAAAAGAAAGAATGCAGCCATTTGTTTAAATTGGAGGAATTTAAAGTGAAGAATCATGCTTCATAAAAACATTAAGATGTAATTGGCTTAATTGAAAGTGAAGAAAAACATTGACTTAGTGTTTCACAGAAATATTTGTCTTCCCTTTAAATGTCTCCCATTTAATAAAGAGGACTGTCATTATTATGGCAAAGTGTGTAGTTACTGGCTACTGGAAGCAAGAGTTCTGCTGTTTGTAAATGTGTGGGAGAAAATTAACATGAAGTTAACTTGATCATTGAGGTAACTTCATTTTAATTTTCTATCATTTAACAGCATTCAGAAACAGAATTTGTTCCCATTCTCCAATATTGAGTGGACTAGGACTTAGTTAAGAGTTAAATACCTTAGTGCTTCAGTTCTTGATCTCTGTGCTATGCGTCATAAATCTGACTCCCGCACTGCTCATTATCAGGCCTTGCTATCTGCAGCCTGAAGTAAATAATGTAAAATAAACACAGCCTTCCCTTAATTTTAAGACAAATGTGGCCCTGTGCTTTAAAAAAATAAAATGACATTAAGGCTGTGTGCTACTCTGAAAGTTTCAATGAGCTATGTTTTACTGATTGAGGACACCTGCACTAGACGAACATTACAGTGTGGACCGCTCAGATGACCCGTACCTAGATCAGTCTTGTCCGAGCGTCACTCCCTGATGATACAGCTGCATACCATGAGGTTAATCGGCATTAAGTGAACATGCACATAACCGAAGAGGAGGATGAATTCCTTACGGAGACACAGTGAGATGGCTTGGTTCACTTCCTCCCTATATTTAGCGGGATGTTAAAGTCTGCCTCCGAGAACTTCAAAAAGCCAGTCAAAACCAGGGTGGAAAAGAATCTTAAACTGTCACACAGTGACCTAGTGTACATTAGTATACAGGTTCCACCAGATTCCCTAGTGTTCCACACTGTGTATAAGTCACTGGTGATGCTTTTCTTTGAATTTTGGGAGTGAAAATATAGATTTTGTGGGCAAGAGGGTGGCGGTGAGAGCAGCTACCCAGTGGTGGCACATAGCGAATCTGGTCCTTTTCCTATCTAGATATGATTGGGCACAGTGGTAGAAGACTAAGGAACTCGCATAGGTGTGCTTAAAGAAGCACCAACCCACAGCCAAGAATACGGTAGGAAATCTTAAAACAATGAGTAGTGGCAAAGAAGGCTCCAACAAGAGTCCTGCCTCTGCCCAACCTTGACTTGTCCCACACCCCACCCCCGAGCTCATAACACCTGTTGATAGAGAACTGCATTTTCCTCCACTGTTGGCAGATCATCATGTTGGACAGATAGCTGTCTTATAACACGGCTACTGCCTCAAACTGCATTTCACATCTCAACATCCCACCATGGTCACACAAACCTGGCTGCAAACTCTCTTCTTCTAGAAGAGGTGTATGCACTTTTGTGATAAGGTACATTAGAAGCCGTACCTGGGCATACTTGTATACTTCCTCCGGCCTATCCTCCATCTGAGGCCCCTCAACTGCGACATCATATCAGAACCTATCCGAATGACAACTCTTCAAAATGTCATCCCCCTTCTTCTGCAAGGGGATTTCATGACCATACTTGATCTCAAGATTGCCAGCTTCCATCTTTCAATCCTTACTGCCCAACGGATGTACCTTTGCGTTTTGGCAGGTGAAGATCATTCCAGTTAAAAGTACCCACCTTTGGAGTCCTCACAGCCCCAAGGATGTCCACAAACTGTCTGACAGTGGTGGCAGCACATCTCAGCAGGGAGGGAATCCATCTTGTTCCCTCCTCCTCAATTGGCTTATCAGGAGCTGGGCAAATGTTTTGCTCACATGCAAGTGGTGGTGTCCTTGCTTCACGCAACAGGCTTCTCTATAAATTCGACCAAGTCCCATCTGCACCCTCTTCAAATACAGCCCTTCCTCTGTTTCAACCTATATGTGTACAATAAACGAAGGATGGCTGAGTGATGGTTGCGCTGGGTTGTGACAAAATCTAAGATCAGTGTGTAGAACTCCAAGGATAAGGTGATGGCCATCCACCATCAACCAAATGGGTAATGCAAAAACAAAACCACATATCATTCAAAAGCAGGATATATCCTGAGCTAATGGCAAGAGTCAATAAGGTTCTTCAAATAAATCACAAAATAGATGATCTTCATGTCTTCTTTTATTGCGATGTTGTTCTTCTTAAAACAATCTAGCCGCCAACACGTGTTTTGTCTTTGGTGGTATAAACCACGGACTTCTTCAGGGCTAGAACATCATAATACATATAGTCAAGACAATAACAATACACGAATGAAGTACAACAACATTGCTCCAAATATGTATACCTATTGTGCCAAAGCAAGTCAAGAGAGAAAAAACCCATCGGCAAGTGGCTGAAAAGACCAATTAGAAAGTGTTTGACCCTGAAGTCAAGGTAAAGGTCAAACAGTGAACCGACACTGACAAGACACCAAATGTCTTTTGTGTCTAGTGAAGCACAGTTGCGTGATAAGAGCAAGATTTCAAGACGGAGGCAAACCAAGTAGTGCCTACACCAATCAAAATCGTGATACCCAAAGACAGGAGATAGGTCAAAGAGAACCAGAAATAATCAGCCTTCTATTGAAAGTAAACCCCAGTTCATGTGTTATGATAACCAAAGAGTCTAATAGTGTACATAAGAGAAAACAGAAAACTGTAAAGGAAGCAGTTTTGACAAAAAAACAACTCTCCTATTGCTAGACCAACGATTTGATATCGATAGGTAAGTAATATCAACGAGTAATAGAACGAGTTATCAGGATCAAAAATTTATATTTTTTATTTAAACCCCGAATTATGATTATTGGAGGGGTGTGCACATGGCCCCACTCCCTGAGCCCCTCTGAGGACCCTGAAACCCAACCCCCTTGGCCTGATATTTAGTCAAGGGGAGGGGGTGTTTGTCCCTTCACCAAGCCTCTTTAAGGCCCCAGGGTCGATTTTAAAATAAAAGGGAAGGAGAGCATGCAACATTCCTGCCCGAGCCTACATAAGCCCTGGGGACCCCATCTTCCGGTGCAGGCTCCTCTGTTTTGTCCTAGGGATCCCACCCACTGGACAGTTTCTCTGCCCACAAGAGCACAGGCAGGAGAAACTTGTATGCTCCCAACCGGAGGGAGCTGCAAAAATTCTGCCACTGGGTGGGAGCACATATTTATTTCCCTGGTTATGCTCTTGCGGGCAGGGAAACTAAGCACAATACTGGATCCCCTTGCACCCAGAATGAGTGCAAGCGTAGGGCTGCAGAGGCCCTCTATGCTCTCTCCATGGCCCTAAGCAAAAAAGAAAAAAAAGATTTTGATGTCCCAGGCGGGCACCAGGACGCCCAAAATAGAAATCATTTATTATTCACCTCTCCTTGAAAAAGCAACTCATAATGCCTTACGAGGACTCTTTGAACATTCTTCTGAAGTTTGGTGATGCCCCTAGAAGTGACAGGGGCCACTACCAAGCATTTGGGCTTCAGGGTGTGCAGTGGCCTCCCTAGTAACATTCATTCATTCAATCAATCGGTAGATCTGTAGTTAGCTTCTTGTCACCTGTGAGGGTATCCAAGCACTGACACGGTCCAGTTGATTATCTGAATAGCCAGGTCTTCTGGGACATTCGGAACTCTGAAAGAGATTGGGAGTCCCGTAGATGAAAGGGTAGCTCGTTCCATGTCTTTGCTGCTAGATAGGAGAAGGAGAAACCTCTGCATCTGCAACTTGCAGAAGTTGCAGATGCAGGGGTGAGCACTAGAGAAAGGGATGCAGAGCGGAGGTGGCTGGTGGGATGATGGGAGTTAAGGCAGTGGTTAGAGTAGGTGGATCTGCAGTTCTGAAGGGACTTGTATGCCTGGATCAGGAGCTTGAACTGAAATCCTTTCTGTAGAGGGAGTCAGTGGAGTTCCCGGTGGTAGGGGGTAATGAGGAGGAGACTAAGTTGACCAGTTCCGTCCAGAATGAGGCCTAGGTTCCCAGCGTGGTCAGTAAGGGGAGGAGTATGTATGAGTTCCGAGGACCTCCAGGATGCATCCCATGAGCTTTTGTATCAGAAAATGTAACTCTGTTTTGTCAGTTGATTTTCAGGCAGTTGTCCTTCATCCAGTTGGTGATGTCTGTCATGCAGTTCCGGAAGCTGGTCTTGGCAGTGTCTTTGGAGTGTGAGAGGATGAGTTGTGTGTTGTCGGCGTAGGCTTTGGTGTTGAGTCCATGGGCTTTAGCTGTGCTGGCCAGAGGTGCCACATAGGTTTTGAAGAGGGTAGGGCTGAGTGAGGATCCTTCAGGCACTCCACAGATTTCCTTGGGTTCGAAGTTGAATGGGGGTGGGAGGGTGGACTTTTTGCATTTTCCTTTTGAGGAAAGAGGTGATCTATTTGAGAGTGGCTCCTTGGATGCCTATGTTGTGCAGCCTTGAGAGGAGTGTGTGGTAGGAGCCATATCGAAGGTTGCCAAGAGGTCTAGGAGGATCAGAGCCGCAGTCCTCTTGAGCTGAGTAGTGCTTGTATTTTGTTGATAGCCGTAATGTGGGCAGTCTCTGTGCTGTGGTTGCTGGTGAATCCATATTTAGAGGAGTCTAGTAAGAGATTCCATTCCAGATGTGAGGACAGTTGTTGGTTGATGGTCTTTTTTAATACTTTGACTGAGAACAGGAGCTGAGAGAATTAGTCTGTAGTTGTTGTTCGCTGGGGTCTGCAGCTGGTTTCTTTAGTACTGTTTTGACTTCTGCTTGTTTCTAATCCTCAGGGAAAGTAGCTCTGGCAATTGAGGTGTTGAACAAGGTGGTGAGCATGTGGCTATTTTTGGCTTCGTGTAGGTTAAAGATGTGGTGAGGGCATGGGTCGGTTGAGCCCCTGATTGGACCGAGTACATGATGGAGGCAGTGTCCTGTGGCATGAGCTGCTCCATTCATTTAGTTGGATGTCTTGGGTGGTAGTGGAGGAGTTGTTTCTTGAAGAAGTCTGTGGCCATGGGATGGGGTTTGAAATTTCTGTGATGTTGGCGAAGATGGGGGAAGAAGTTTGCAAGGTTGTCACAGAATTCCTGTGAGGGGGTAGTGTTTGTTGCTGGTGTGTTGAAGAGTATTTTGCGTGCTGTTGGAGCTTCGTTTGATATGTTAGGCAAAGGCTTTTTCTTCAATTCTCTCAATTGTGGTAGAGGTCGAGGGTTGTCTTGAAGGCAGTCTTGTCAGCCGTGTCCCTTCTTGAGCGCCATCTCCTGTCCAGTTGTTTACAGTATCGGTTCTAAGGTCTTCGGTGTACCAGCTAGCCTACTTGGTGGACCATCTGTGTGTGTTGTCAATGGGAGCGGCGCAGTTGTGGGATCCACTTGTTAAAGTTTGACTTTCTGGTATAGGTTTTTGGAGGAGATAAGGTGGGTGGTGTTGATCCTTGTGTCTTTTGAGAGACTGCTCCAGCTGTGTTGGGGGACGTTGGGCAGACTGTGGGCGGAGGTCCATGAGCTGGTGATTTTGAACTGGACAAAGGAGTAGTCGGACCAGGTGAGTTCCGTTGTGTGTCTGTACCTGATGCAGTCACTGGAGGGAAAGATGGGTTCTAGAATGTGGCCTGCGTGGTGTCATGGGCGAATTGGGGGAGTCGTATGTTAATGCTGCCATGGAGGTTGAAAGCGTTTGTCATTCTGATAGTCTAAATGGAAGTTTAGGTCGCTGAGGAAAATGTAGTTTATGTCCATTGCAAGGGGCTGGAACGCAATGAAGTCTGTGATGTAGTTTCAGAAGGCTGGACGTGGCCATGGAGGACGGTAGGGGAAAGCCCCCTGATGGTCGTCTGAAGTCCGAAGTTTAGGTGTTCCATGGTTGAAGTAATCCTGTAATTTGTTGTTGTGCATTGGATGGATTCCTTATATATGATTGTGATCCCTCAGCCAGGCGTATTGATGCCTTTATTGGGGCTAATCTTGTATCCTTCAGATATTGCAGTAGCAATGTTGGGCGTGGAATTGGGGTTGTGCCAGATCTCTGAAGAAGAGGAC